>NW_027526388.1:846654-1511654 GCF_048455015.1 Haemaphysalis longicornis
TACAATCAGGAAGCATTTTTTATTTACCCCGCGTGATTCCGTTAATCAGGACCTTTCATTTGATACCTTAGACGCGTTAGCCTCATCAGTTTCACTTTTCACCAAATTTAATGTGGTCATTATTCTGTCCTAAGGGGCGCTGCCCAGTCAATTCAGCTAATTCATTTGAAACAGCAGAAAGGACAGCCCCCGCCCGCATTTCCCCCCGGCTCTCACCTCTTCCTTTGCGACCCCTAGTATATCAAGCCGTTAACAGCAGCAGGCGAACAACCAGCACGCCAGCGCCGCCGTGTGCTTTCCCACCACCCGTTCCCACGCTCTTATTGGATCCATCAGGAGGAAAAGTTAAGAAAACCCTTTTATGAGCTCACCAGTCAATTGTCATTCACGCGCCCAGCCGCGAAAATTAGGTATACAGCAAGTGCTTATGGCCATGAAAATTCAACAAGAAAGTAAAAAAAATCAGACACACCCTCCCTCCCAACCGATCATGCAGATCACGATTGGTGCCTTACCCGCATGTAACCTGAATTCCGAGCCCACAGTGACGCATGAACTTAACAGCCAACCATAGCTGCCTGCTAGGCTACTGATATGTACTCAAACTCAAAATGGACTCAAAACTCCTATGCTCTCCGAACTCAAAATGTACTCAAAACTCAATATGTAATCAAACTCAAAATGTACACAAACTCAAAATGTACTCAGAACTCAAAGTGGGCTCAAACTCAAAATGTACCCAGAACTCACAATGGACTCAAACTCAAAGTGTACTCAGAACTCAAAATGGACTCAAACTCAAAATGTACTCAGAACTTAAAATGGACTCAAACTCAAAATGGACTCAGAATTCACTAGTTCTAAGGCGTACTCAAACGCAATCGGACTCAAACTCAGTCGGGATCACTCGGCTCAAACTCACTCGAGCTCAAACTCACCATGCCACCCTAGCCTCGCGCTCACTCAAACTCAAACTCACGCGTGAGTTTGAGTCCAAATGAGTCTGAGTGAGTAAACGCATGAGTGAGTTCGCCGACCTGTGCAACTAACGTAGAAAGGCTGCATACATTGCCATTCGTTTTTGAAACTTTCGGTTTGGAAGTCAGAGAATTCAAATATTTATTGTACCTGTTAGCAATTTGGGCGCTGTCAGTAACAGTGTTTCCATCATCGTCAAGATACTGCACATTTTCTTAAGGCTCAGCAAGGTGATGTCTTAAGCTTAAGCTTTGAATTTGCGAAAGGGAAGATATCTAGTCTTCATTTCTTCCTGCATGCGGTTTCTTTCGCGTAATTTTGTCGTCGAGCAAGAATATTTCCCGAGTCGACCAAGGATAATACTCTCTCATTGTTTCAGTTCTTCGCGGTACAAAAAAAAATCTTCGCTTTAAATCAATTTACGCGAAACGTATACCCACAACGTCGACAAAAAAGAACCGTTTTTGCATAAACGCAACAAGCTTTTTTAAAGAGAATAAACGAAGCATCCTTCCTATTAAAAATAAACAATTGGGAATTGACCATGAGGCTCTAGGCTGCACTACACGGACAACGTATAACACTGTCATCTGGTATTTTTAATAACCTGGTATAAGAAAAAGACATCCTCTCTTTCAAAAGAGAATGTCGCATCCCGCATCTCACGTGGAAGAGGTATTTCTCTGAAAGAAATCATGTAGGTGCTTTTCTGATTGTATGCGTAAATCTATCAGCATCTGAACCTGAAAACATGTGGAACAATGTATGTATGGATGTTGCGCCGCGCACTTCCAAGAAACAACGCCTACCTATTGTTCATGGTAATCCACGCGGGTTGAGGGAAACGTTAAAGGACAATGAAATGGTAAAAGTCCCTTCAAAAGAAAGATGAACAACACTTGTTGGCGTGTTCGTGATGGAATCAAAAGGGCAAAGGTTCGACGCACCTAGAAAATAACAATTCAAGTTGTGGAGTGATTGAGTGTCCTGAACACTAGCAGTTTTGAGCTGAACGCCATTGTTCTTTCCCCAAAATCATCAGCAGGCATAAAAATTATTCATTGTGTAAAAAAAGAAAGAAAGCGTGTTCAGACCTATTTGGGATAGCATGAAGCCATTCTTCGTCACTGACGTATTTACAGAGCCATTAGGTCATCATTCTATACCAATGATACATCGGAATGTTGCCGCACAAACAGGAAAGCATATTTAACAATTACTTTTCTTTCGGCATTTTACAACAGGGACCACTGACCAAGTTTGCCCAACGAAAGGCTTTATAGATAGCGACCTCTCCATGCTCGCCGATTATACGTGGCGAATTTTTTATTGTTTGCACTTTTTTAGCTCTTTAGACCCTGCTGCACTAGCTTACGGTGCATTTTATTCCCATTTATTTATTTATTTATTTATTTATTTATTTATTTATTTATTTATTTATTTATTTATTTATTTATTTATTTATTTATTTTGCGATACTGATAGCCCCAACGTGAGGCCATAGCAGAGTGGGTGTACGTGGTACAAGAACAAAATCAACAGTACAATGCCGAAGTCAGAACACAGAGCAATGCACTTCAAACAACATGGAAAAGATTTCACATGCAAAGCGAAAAAAAAAGCAAGCATGGCTAGGCAGATATCAATTTTTCGAATTCCTGAATACTGGTTGATTCAATAATTTTACTGTCGAGCTCATTCCATTCTTTGACAGTGCGCGGAAGAAAGGAATACTTGAAAACATTATTTTTGGGCTGGAAAGGAACGACAGTATGTTTGCGACGTTGGCTGGTAGAATAACCGGAAGAGGAGTTTAGGTATTTACCTGTGGTGCTATTTATCCGGATATTAACTATCTTAAAGAAGAACAACAAACGGGCAATTCTATTCTTTTCTGATGTTCGTTTCAATCCGGCTTTTGCAACCAATTCAGAGACTGACGTTGGGCCGTATTTATTGAAAATAAGTCTGACAGCCTTGTTTTTGATTCTATCTAGTTTATGGATATTGACATTGGTATAAGGATCCCAGATAATGTTTCCATGATCAAGAATGGGTTGGATAAGAGATCTGTATGCTAAAAGGTTAGTGTCATATGATGAATATCGAAGAGAACGTCTCAAAGAATGTAATTTCATCATTGCATTATTAGCTATGTAGTTGATATGACGATCCCAGTGGAGGTTGCTACAAATATGCAAGCCGAGAGACTTGTACTCAGTTACTCGATTTAGGATATTTCCATCAGCTGTGTAATTATAAACAAGGGGACACTTCTTATTTGTTTACGACATAGCCACACTTTTCTGATAGTTGACACACATTTGCCAAGAACTACACCATTTCATGAGTTTCTCAATTTATGTGTTAAGCTTTACTTGGTCTTCGACTGTGTGAATAAGGGACTACAGGGCACAATCATCAGCGTATCAACGTATTTTAACTCCGCAGTTATCAACAATATCATTATGAACAGTAAAAATAACAACGGGCCGAGCACAGAGCCCTGGGGGACCCCTGAGACAACAGGTAACATGTTTGAGGGAGTGTCTTTAAAAACAAAGTATTGCTGCCGGGATGTTAGATACGATTTATTCCAGTTACACAGTTGCCGGTTTTTCAATATAGCGTTCAGTTTAAGGAGCAATTTGTATAGGAAATCTTGTCGAATGCTTCGGCAAAATCTAAAAAAACTACATCTATCTGCTTTCTCTCATTATTAGCTGCGACGAAGTCATGTGACTTTTCTACCAGTTGAGTTGCAGTAGAGAAATCACGCCGGAATCCATGTTGCATTGGTGTTAATACTGAGTAATTTTCCAAGAATACCGTAATGTGCTTATGAATAAGATGTTCAAGGATTTTACAACACGTACATGTTAAAGCTATACGACCATAGTTGGAAATAAGCTGCTTATCGGCATTGTTAAACAGTGGTTTTATCTTGGAAATTCTTCAGTCATCAGGCAAGGTACCCGTCGATAGGGATGTGCTGTAAATAATTAACAAAAATTTACATGACCACTCAGGGTATCGTTTAAGGAATGCATTAGCTATATTATCTGGTCCATCTGATTTTTTGACATTTAAATTAGGCAAGAGGTTAAATATTCACTTTCAGTTATTTCCATATCTTCAATCGTAGGCAATGTCTGGAAATTATCAAATAAGGGTATGCTACCATCATCTTTTGAAAAAAACAGTTTCAAAGTGGGTGTTGAAGGCCTCAGAAATCTTAGCAGCATCGGATGTAAAATCATTGCCTAGGTTATATGTATTTGAACTTGAGGTCTTCGGTGTGATGGTCCTCCAAAACTTAGCTGGTGCCTCCTTTGCCAGAGTGCTTAAACGCACGTTATAGAAGTTAAAACATTCCTGCTTCATCTTTTTCTTAAGTTCACGAGAAAGATTTGCCACTTCAGCGATACGTTTTTGACTACTGTTCTTTTTAATTTGTTTCCTAAGACGGTTTAATTTTCTTTTAATGTGAATGCTGTCACGTGTTATCAAACGATTCTTAGAATTTATTTTTCGGTACTTGACAGGTACAAAGCGCTGAATGCAGGCGTGAATTGAATTTTTAAATTTCAGCCACACTGAATTGACGTCATACACTTCAGTGACCATACTACTGCTAAGTTCGTCGAAGGCTATTTCGAGTCTGTCTAATAAAGATGTATCATCAGCAGCCGAGAAGACAGGAAAAGGAGAAGAAAACTCTATTAAAACACATTTATGGTCGGAAACTCCCTGAACTATTTCACATTTAGAATCACCACGAATACTTGAACTAACAAAAACAATGTCAAGCACAGATTTACTAGTTCCGTGAGCACGTGTGTACTCTTTAACTAGTTGGGTTAAGCCAAATTGAAATGCAATATCAATTAATATTTCGTTATTAATTGTTTCGCTTCTGTCAGCCGAAAGAGTGTTCCAAATAATGCCAGGAAGGTTAAAATCACTACACAAAATAAATTTAGTATTTTCAGTTGTATTGCAATCAATGTACTTTCTAAGATTCTCTAGTACTTCTAAATCACTCGCGGGTGGTCGGTATACAACGCCAACAATCATATATTGGCCCTCATAAAACAGCTTACAAAAGAGTGCTTCAACTTCTGCGGCATGAGACATTCTAGCCATGTTCAAGTTTTTCTTGAAAAGAAGGGCAACTCCCCCACCACGAGAGGTGCGATCACGACGATAAACATAAAAATTTGGGGGAGTGAATTCGTTATCATAAACACCACTGTGAAGCCAGGTTTCAGTAAGCGCGATGACATCGGGCTCGTGAATTGCCACCAATTGTTCAAGATCAAGACCCATATTCACGATACTTCGACAGTTTACATTAAGCAGCTTTAAGGAATTGCAAACAGTTGTTCGTCATGTTTGGTGGCGTTTAGGAAAACGAACTATAGAACCGCAGTTATCGTCCCACATGTAAAGAACATCGTTAATGGACACTTTGTCGAAGATCAGTTTCACTTTCTGTTTATTTTTCCTATTTTCTGCGGTACAGTCCCATAAATTTGATCTAATTTCCCGGATGTTCTGAAAAACGTCTTCTGTGATATAGCAATCTGACCCCTTGAGTTTCGCGCAGTTTTTTAGAATTGCAAGCTTCTCACGGAAGTCAAGTAATTTCACGATGACAGGCCGCGTCTTGTCAGGTCGTTTACTGCCAAGTCTGTGACATCTTTCTATTCCTGATACAGTAAGCTCGAGCCGGTAATGAAAAAAAGTTTGGGTTACACTATCCCGTAATGAAGCAGGAGTTTCGCCAGTGAGTTCCTCAAGACCATGAATAATAATGTTGTTGCGACGACTGCGATTTTCTAGATCATCAATTTTGCTTACCATAGAAACAACACTTTTTTGCAGTATGCAAACTTCAGATTTAACGGCTTCCAGTTTGCCTTGCGTCAAGGATAAGTTGGCAAGAGCCGTCTCCAGCGAATCAAGCCTGCCCTTACATTCGGTCAGTGTGTCAGATAATGTATTATGAGCAGCACTGAAATCGTTCATGCGCTTGATAATTTCTTTCTGGCCTGTGAGAACATTGAGTATCAGGTCGCGATCCCTTAAATCTGAGAGCGATGCTTTGAACTCGGATACGCCTTCATCGTTTTAGAATCAGAACCCGGATTTGGCTTGACATCCCCAGAATGTACAATCAAGTCAATAAAAACGCACAAAATGGAATAAACATCATTTAGCACATGGGGGCAAGGCAGCAGCACTAAGCAAACATCATTACTACGAACACACTCAGCATTGAGAAGATAACTAACCTGTACAAGAAAGAAGACGTCCTCGTTCAGCATTGCTGTCGACGTGCCGGCACATTGCCCACTGAAATGCCAGAGGGACGTAGGCAGGTATAAGTAGCTGTCAAGTCGTGACGTCACTCTGAAGGAGACGCTGTAGTCGGTAGCTTCCACGCGTTCGTACAGCATCGGCTCGATGAAATCGCAGATTGTCGAAACGGTGAATGCCTCCTTTGCTTCTAGAACTACGGCAGCTGGCGAATCCAAGCGGAGGGAAGCATTTTCAAAGGCAAGCGCATGCTCACCAAAGGCGACAGTCAAAATCTGCACAAGAAAGAAGACGTGCTCGTTCAGCATTGCTGTCGACGTGCTGTCACATTGCTCCCTCCAGTTGTTTACACAGTTGTTTCCTGCATTTACACAGTTGTTCGGCCCGCCGTCGTCCTTATTTCGCTTTTCCTTGGTGAGTTGTGCTCAGTCTTTGGCGATGCACACATGGGGAAGGGCCCACCTTTGTGGAAACGATGGTGTGCTCAAAAGAGTTTGAACAGCCGGGTTATTGTCGAATACGCAAGTTCACTGTTGGAGCAAAAATACCATGAAAATGCGGACCAATCATGAACGCGTGCCTAGCGGCGACAGGCGAGCGTTTCCGGAAGGTGCAGTGGCTTTATGAGGGGAAAAAACTGGAAAAAACCACCAGGCGTGATAAAATGCCCAGCGCTCTGAACGCGTTCCTGGCGGCGACCGCCGAGTACCCGGCTCATGCAGTGGCTTTTGCGAACAAAAGAAAGAAAAATAAATACTACAGCTACAGTGTCAAACAACGACGGAATATGTAAATAAACAATTTCGAAGTTCTACAAATGTGTGGTAGTGTGTCCTTCAGTGCTCACGTAGAAAGTAATCAAGCAGCTTTGCTATGGTTCCATGCTTGCGCGACTTAGTACAAGCATTGAGAGTTGATCTGGTGGAAGTGTACAATGCGGATGCTGACGGCATTCAGTACTTACCTTGAAGAATATGACGACCTCTTCGATGCATACAACGACGATTGCTAGCACCACAACTACGCAACTAAGCAATGATACTAAAACGTAGCTAGGTGTCCGCCAACGCTCCCCTAGAAAAACTTCGTTATTCAAGTCTTGGACGAGAGAGAAGGTTTCCGTGATTTTTAGCGCGAATTGTTACCTGGCTAGGCTGGAAAAAGCAGGCACCCCGCCAGCGTCCACCAAACACGTACCCACCTAGGTATCATCCACAAAAAAGTGTGCAGAGCTGCTATATTCCCTGAGGCATTTGATAGCGTTGCTCGACCGTTAGAGCGCGCGTACATCCGGAAGAGTACCCGTACATTGATCCGAAAAAATGAACAGGAAGAAGCACTTTGCGCGCAATGATTCAGGTACTGCATCAAAAAAAGAGGTAACTAGGGAGAAACACTCGGCTAATCCTCAATCCCGGTTGGCTTACGGTACATAGCACGAGTATAACATTAAAAGAAGGCATGCGGCGTGAAAAAAATTCCGCGCAGTATTCATTTGATTGCAGCTGCTGCGGAGGCACTGTCACAGAAGCATGTAAAGTAAAGCCTGATGGCGAGGCTGTAGGTTATGGTGGAACGAGGCAGGGGCTAGGCTCGGCGACGAATCTGCCCAAAGAAACGCTTTCGGTAAAGAAAGTGCTGAAATATCCTGCAAGATTTTTGCATCGTAACTTTAGTGAACATATCGTACGCGATGATATTTCTTGGGTTCAGCTGAGCTAGCACAGCAGGCACACCGTAAGGACACTTTTTTAAGTGCAGAGCATTTTTGGAGCTCGTTTTGGCGTCGTAGCTCACTCACCGGACCCAAGTAGAGCCCCCCGGCGTTCTGTCATCCCAGCGTCACACAGAGGCTTCGAACGCAAAGCCGTTCATATAGTCATAAGCGTCCGAAACTAGTGAATTGCTGGAGCTTGTAAGACATCTCTCCGTTGTTTAGCGCAAAGAAAACTGCAGGTACATTGTAGCCAAAGCATATGTAACTAACCGACAGCGAACGCGTTCATTTAGTTAGGAACTCTCGTTGGGTTGGTTTTAACGGCAGTAAGCGAAAAAAAGTGTCAGTGCAGCGCCGGCACGTCTGGGAGGAAAACCAAGCACCAAAAAACTCCCACCTCCCCTCGCGGGAACCCCTGCGTAGATGCGACGCATAGGCGGAGCGGCGAAGGGACCGCGTTTTATAGCGCGCATAACGTTGAGGGGACTGCGTAAGCCGGTCCCAGTCGATGACGACGTTGGCGTACTTGTAAAGCGGCGTGGACTCTAGGTGTTTGAGCCAAGCGTGGATGTTGCTTCGCCGGAGAACGGCACACCGGTTATATGCGCAGCGCACCCGAAGGAGAGGAAACCGCGGAAGAGAGAGTACTGCACATGCGCCGGCCCCAGCGCGTCTGCGGCGGCTATGACGCAACACAATCCAACACAATCCACTTTAATCCAATCCCATCCAAGCCAAGCCAAGCCAAGCCAAGCCAATCCAAGCGAATCCAATCGAATCCAATCCAATGCCCCTCGCGAGAGAGTGTTCGCTATCGGAGAGGAGAGGGGGTGAGTGGCGGAGAGCGCAGCTGGCGCGGCGAGGAAAATGGGGGAGGGGTGGACAACGCCAACGACGACGGCGACGACGCCGGAGGAACAAGGCGAGTGAATCAGATGCTCTGCATCTAAAAGTACCAAGTCCCCTCACGGGAAACCCTGTGTAGATGAGACGCATAGGGGGTCACGTTGCAGCATTGGACAGCACAGGAACGGCGCTGGAACGATGGAGCGGAGCGGCGCAGGCACCGCGTTTTATAGCGCGCATAAAGGTGAGGGGACTCGCTGGTGCCAGTGCGTCTGCCGTGGCTATGACGCAACACAATCCAACGCAATCCACTTTAATCCAATCCAATCCAAATCCAATCCAATCAAATCTAATCCAAGCCAAGCCAAGCCAAGCAAATCGAATCCAATCCAATGCCCCTCGCGAGAGAGTGTTCGCTATAAGAGAGGAGAGGGAGTGAGCGGAAGAGGGCGAAGCTGGCACGGCGAGGAGAATGGGGGAGGGGCGGACGCCGACAACAACGACACCGACGCCGGATGCAGGGACAAGGCGGGTGAATGAGATGCGTGGCACCTAAAAACAGAACTCCCGCTGGCGCAGTTTCAGGATTGGGGTTCTCAAACACTGCGAAGGCGGCAAATTGAATTGCATTGGTTGGGAGCAGTGAGCAGATAACGGCGCTACAGCCCATTATGGCGAATCACTGCTCCGCACTTCCGACAGCTTTCCGATGTAGTGGAACGGCTTTAGGTCTTCCTGGTAGCTTCGTTCTGGCATCACGTTCTGGGAGCTTCGGTACGGGGGTGCTGGCTTTGGGGATTTGGAAGATAACTTTGGGGATTGTGGCCATAGGCAAATGTGCCATTTGCTGCGCTTGTAAGCCGGTCCCGACTGATCTCAAGCGTGGCTCCAGTTGTGACAAAAAGGCCGAAACTGCTGAAAAGGTTACCGTCGATATGTGCCGTTTTGGCTGGAAAAGCATTTTTTTCCCGTACAAACAACGGCGCTTAAGCCTCACAGAATGGTTTTCTTGAATTTTTTATACGAATTTGGGCATCCACGGAGAATTTGTGGCAACAGAAAACTTGGGCGAGTTGGTTATGCATGTTGACCCACAGCGCAAACGACAAGACAGAGGACGATAGCAAGAAGACACACGAAGCACTCACTTACAACTAGATTTTATTTTGTCCAACGACGCAAATGTAAACGAAACTGAAGAAAACAAAACATGAAAGAATAAAAAGACTGGCATGAATAAACACGGAACCAACTTCACAGCAAAGCATATTTGGCACGTGTCCTTTTAAAATAATGTATCTCTTAATCTAAAATTGAGGCTTCACTGGTGCAATTCTCACGCATCCGTTCGGCCTCAGCGGCCTCTATAATTTCTCGAGTAAGCGTGTTCAAGTTTCTCGCGATAAGGCGGCAACCTCCAAACAGCGGTTCTCAGCGGCATGTGTGGCAGTGGAAGCACTTGCCGCTTCCTTTTTAACGTTATTGTGGTGCTCCCGCAGGCGGTCATTGAGGCATCTTTCCGTTTGACCGGTGTATGTACCTCTTTCCACAACAAAGGCCGGTCATTCAACGTAATCAACGAAGGGCGCTCTGTGCATTATCGGATACGAGGATTTTTCCCTCCCCGAACCGGGGTTCATGCTGCAGAGGCCCGACAGTTTCTTTGAGGCAGAAAAGCATACTTGTATGCGCGCTCTGTGAGCTATTCGTTTTATGTTGTACTAAGTAAAATTTTTAAGTTTGCGCTGTGGTTAATCAACGTGAATTTGTGCACGGGCATAAACAAGCTTCCCGTGAAAACAAAGTCCCTCGATGTACAGCGAGAGTCGACAAAGTTTCCACTTGTTGAAATGAATGAAAATGCTCGAAAATGCGAAATACTAGTCGAGCACGCAGATATGTTAACAGTGTTGTTTGGCGTTTGCATAGCTTAGAAACGGGTCGAGATTCAACCATGAATTCTCGTTGCTTGCCGATATTATAGGAAGTGATCGGTTCACTCGAAATTGATTGGCATGACCGCTACTTTTGTCAGCAGTCGCAGGACCCACTGAGGGCGAAGTCAAGCTTTGTAGTTCGGAGATTAAACAGCCCCACCTGACTGTCCGCGCCGTCCCTACACGGTAATTTCTTGGCACGCTGACTCCCATTGCCGCACGTTGCGATGGGCAGGAGGCTATCTATAAAGCCGGTAGTCGTTTGTCTCGCGACCGTCTTTATAGGGTTTGCCGACGGCACACTGCTCGCAAATTCCTTGCTCTGTGACTTCTTTAGCTTGGGGCGACGCACATTGGCTCTCTGGTAACGACTACATGTTTGCTACGTTCATGAAGTAATTTTAGCGTCTACGTTACTTTTCATATAGCCGTAGAAAGGTGGTTGGTGTGCACAGGCATCTTGGAAGAATTATCGCCGCTATTCTGAACAGCCTGGTTGGTTTGAGTGATTCAATAAACCTAGTTTTTAATTGGAGCCGACTGGAGGTATCCAGCCTCCCTCCCTCTACTTTGCAATATTTTGTACAGAGTTGTTCTATTTTATTTTTTTACAAGAAAGGTTTAAAAGTACAAAATGTTGCTAGTAATCTTAAAAAGGCAAGGAAGGCAAATAGAATTTAGATGAATTCTGAAAACCAGGTCGTGCTTTCAAATGACAATTCCATCAGCGAAAGAGCGTTGCAGCCTAAAAAAATTAGATATGTTAAAAAACTTTGCGTTTTGCACGCCACGACGCCTGGCCCGCCTTAAAAGAGACTACTGAAGCAGAGAGAGAGAGAGAGAAAGAAAAATGCCTTTATTTCTTGCCCAAGATGGGTTCTCAAAAGTAAACGTATTAGACGTTCTTCCTAGACCTACGCTACTTGGATCCTAGCGGGAGGTTCGGCTGTGTGTGGAGCTAAACAGAACAACTTCATATATTGTTCTGCTTAGCTATCAAAAAACTGGTGCATGCTGTCCGTGTCCCAGTTTTTGTATGTTTACTGGCTCCACCTGTGAATAAATTTAGTGAAAGTTAGCGCATGTCCTGTCTGCTGTTTCTTGTGTATTGTCTTGGTTGTTTTCCGCTTAAACATATTTAGGAATGCATTGCTAGTTTCCCGTAACAAATGATTTTGATTCCAACAGTAAGTTCCAAGTTATAGAGAGTTAGCAATGCTCCATTTATGCATATTTCAGTGTACTATTTGCCATACGAGTTATTTCCTTACTAGTATTAGCAAACAGAAAAATGGTAATAGCTTAAACATATATTACAATTATTTCGATCTGCACTCAGATGTCCATGCAGGGTTATAAGGAAGTGAAACTTTTCCCCTGTGTTGCTGAATTATGGGAGCGCACTTTCTAAGTTGAATTACTGCTTCGTAAGCACTATTTAGCTTCTACGATTCTGATTTGATTTGATTCTCGGGTTTAACGCGCCGACGCAACGCAGGCGATGAGGCGCTCCGTAGTGGAGGGCTCCGGATTAATTTTGACCACCTGGGGATCTTTAACGTGCGCCGAAATCTCGTACACACGGCCGTTTTTCGCTTTTCGCCTCCATCAGAAAAGCGGCCGCCGCGGCCGGGAATCGAACCCGTGACCTCGTGCACAGCAGCGCAACGCCTTAGCCACTCAGCCTCCGCGGCGGGTGCTTCTACGATTCTGAACACAGATCATTGGGCTAGCATATTTAAGGAGATCGTAGAAATTATATCTTAATCCAAAACAAAACCACGGAATCACGCCCACACAAACCAGCTACTCCTAATGTAAGACCATGCGATTATGGTGGTTCTCCAAGGAGAGAAATTTATGCAATGGCTCCTTGAGTTGTCGGATTGAGGCGCAGAACCAAAATACCAGGCAGGGTGATATGCGTCATGTTTGAATACGTTTAAATTGAATTCAAAGATGTAGAGCCACGATAAAAACTTGAAGAAGAAAATGGCAATTTTAGGTTATTTCTCTTCCAGTAGGAGCCCGAAAAACTGCCGTGTGCATGAGAGATGTCATATAATTAAAGAACTAATCAAAAATACGGCACATGCTACTCCGGGCGGCTCCGCAGCAGAGAAATAACCCCAAATTGCTTCTTTTTGGATCCGTAAACTTTTGATCATGGGTGTACCTGCATTTATACTGAAGTATTTGGGAAAAGCCAGGTCAAGGTGCACTAACTTGAACGCCAGGAGTGTACCTTTTGCAATCTCATTTGTTTCTTGTTTGTTTAATGTACTGGAGAAAGGTGACTACTTTTTATGAACATATCTTGTTTAGGTTCAGCCTATATCATTCACACAAAACATATAATCAAGGTGTCTGCAGGTGAAATTTTTGAAGGGCATACATGTTAGGCCCCACGGATGCCGGCCGCACTTTGGAGGTCATAGCCAGTATTTGGCATATTTCTCTTCACCTCGTTTTTCTGTGTTTTTTTTTCGGTGTGAATTTCCTCAAACCTTTGAAATTGGGTGTCGATGTTTTGTATCAGTTCCGTTGAGCGACTACCAAAAGTGTCAAAAGACGCGTTTTGCAAGCTCAACCGGCTGTTACAGTAGAAAAATATTGGCATGGCCGTTTGTAGTCAGTCGCCCCATGAATATGACTCACCGTTTACCTGCCGTGATAAAAACAAAACCGTGTGAAATTTCGGCACTGAAACCTTAAATGGTCTTCTCCAACATATACCTAGCCCCCACAAAACAAAAAACTGAGATGGTGCCAGTAGCAACTTTGACACACATGATTGCTTTTTGAAACCTGACTTCCGCTGCGATGCCGTTTTGCTGTTATTAGGTGAAAGTCTCGCACATCCCATTGTGTGAAATACCTGGAGTTAGATTTCGCCTCTCCATCTTCTTGGCGATTGATGAAGACGAAATAATGAAGTTCTTTTGATGGTCGAGCCGAGAGTACGATCTCGACTCGCTCGGATGACCGACGTCCGATGCTTAAAGCAGGGGAGGGATATGGACTGCCTTTCTTGGTGGTTATTAGGTTTATTTACACTATTCCATTACTGCAAGTATTTACATCAGGACAGAATGACGGTTACATTGACACTCTACCCGCAGCCCTCCTGTTCGGCCAAAATCTATACTGAACTAGATCCGTCCGACCGACCTGGGACAAAACCCAACACTCCGGTTTTGATCCCAAAAACCAAGCCTCCAAAGGGGGCGTTCAAGAAAGAGTGAAAAAAACTTTCAAATTAATTCATATAAATCATTGATTGCCCACAAGAACCAACCAATCCTACACAGGTCCCCACCTGTGGTGACGTGACCCAACGCTCCCTCACTAGCACTCATAGTACGTTTCCCGCGTACGTTATTGCAACCAGCAAGCAAATAAATACAAGACATCTGCCACCTAAAGCCATTGACCACGCGGAGTGGTTACACCATCTGCTCATAAGCCAAAGCCGAACGCTTAGAGCGGTCTTACAGTGTGCTCGCCTTGCCGCCTCGCACTTGTCCGCGCACGCTCGCCGGCACAATAAGAAAGTCGTGGCTATTCCCCTCCCAAACTAACGGATCCGCTGCCCGCCGCCTGACTCACAGGAAGAGCTGCTCGAAGCTTAGGCGCCCATTTGCAGGGCGAATGACCCACAAACGAACCGCACCTACGCCGGCTTCCCAAATCCTCAAAGTCTACGCCGCGCGCCTTTTCGACACTAAGAGACGGCATCCTTTCGCTTCCCGTCAGCTCGTCAACGAACGACCGCATACCAACGCAACAGAGGTACTCGGGCTAAGAATCCCCGTATTTTACCACACAAAAGGAAGGAACACAAAGCATGCACTTAGCGGCATCCAACTTCGCATCCCTGGGGTTGCATGAAAGGAACGCAGCATGACACCTACAAGCGGAGGCGACGCCGATGCATGAGCCACCGGCGGCTTTCATTAATTAAATGAGGAGCCCGAACTTAACACCGGGCTTGTAGTTTCTGTGGAGTAAATGAATAGCCACAATCGCAAAGAGTGAACAAAGAGCCCGACGACCCTGTATGAAAATTTATCTCCGGTCGCCAAAGTAGGAGCCGAATGCCTTATAGCCGTACTGCCGCAGTACGTTGACAGCGGCAAAAAAGTGAACGTGGTGCGCGCAGTCCTGACGTCCCATTGCGCGCTCGTGAGCTATACCGAGCGGGTAGTTTTTGCCCCCTTATCCTGAAGTCGAAATTTGTTTTGTATCGTTGATTAGTATATGAACCCAGTGTGCAAATAGGGAGCTTCAGAGCTCCCTCACAACGCTTGTTGGTACTCGACCCTTGAATCCTTGCGGGTGGTAATTCTACTACACGCGAAAGACAGCCGCGGGTCCTTTATTTTGTGTAAAAATATACCACCCTCTTTCCGTTTTTGCAAAAAGAGGAGGTCAAAGTGCTGGTTCAATAAAATTTTGGCTCATAGAAACACTTGTGCTTTCCCAATATTGTTCATTGTATTTCCTTACGACACATTTCAAAGCTATAAAGAACTGTGTCGGATCGAAGGATAAGTGCTGGTGTTATGTTTTTCTGAGAGGACATTTATCACTGAAAAATAACCGCCACAAGTTGCGCTACTTCACTTCGCCACAGACATTTTTTTTCTAGGCCTCGACCTTTCACGTCAGCGATGACTAATCTATGAAGACGGCTGTCTTGTTCACGGAATTACTGGCTGTTTTTTGTTTTGTTTCTTTCGGATGACAAGAGAAGAAATCTTCAAAAGCGGTGCGTCTGGGCCTCAGTTCACGCACAGTGCCCTTTGGGGCGGTTTGAAACAATATGCGGATTCTGGAGGCCACTGCTCTAAATCTGCTTTTCCTCGTAAGTAGGGCACCACACTTTTTTGGCCATGACTTGCAAGATGGGCTCTCCAAGAAACATTTCGTTTCACGCTCAGGAAGTATGCCAGTGTAGGCAGCTATTTAGCAATAGCAAAGTGGAGTAAAACGACGTCATGTTTATTGTGATCTACCGGTAGCAGCCGGCGATGGCCGGGTGGGCCATTATGATAACGACAATATTCGAGGTATAACACGTATTCACTTTTTTTTTTGTTGTCTTAGTTCAACGTGGAGTTGTACATAATTCCCAAGTCCCGCCTTGGCCCAACTGGAAGCATGTGGTGATTGGAAAAGCTGGAAGCCGTGTTCTATACGAACTATTCCAAAATGTTGTACGAGGTACAATTAAACGTGGATATAACCACAGTCCTTCAATGCTTTACTGGTCAGGAAACTTCGGCGCTCGTTTCATATAGGGACCGCGCGCGCCACTACAGGCGCCACCGCCGACCGAAGGGCATCCAGCCGCCGCGTTCGCGGCGTATTGGCCTGCTCTTGGAGCGGAGATGCTCGCTGCTTTTGGTGTCTGCGCGCTGATTAAAAGTTTTTTTCGTAGTAGTTAGCGATGAATAGTCCAGTAATCACCTGCCTTCAATGGAGTTTAATTTTTTGTAGTAAATTCCCGTAGACTTCGGCCGCGAAGGGCAATGGCTTCTGCGTGCTCTGGCACAAGCACTGCGCCGTCGTGTTTTCGGATTTTTAAATCTCTATTTCTTCTTTTCTTAAAGCAAAAGTTGTAAATACCACGCATACGGTAGCTGCGTAGTCACGGAGGGCTGCGGGCCTATCGATATTACAATAAAAAAAACTGAAAGAATCAGACTAGGCTTAATGAAGCCGCTGATTGCTCTGGAATGCAGAGAACACCAAAAGAGATAGCCCAATAGTATTGTCGTTTCGATGAGTGGGTACATACTTGAGAACATCAAAAAACGCTGCAGAAACGCGAAGGATCAAAACACAAAGAGATATGTTGCACCATGTGTCTTTCCGCATCCACGCATTGCAATCTTTGGAAAAAACAAGAAGCGAAAAAAGAACAACAAAACTGATTTTATCACACGCAACAAAAATTCACTGTTACGAAGGGAGACAACAGAGCGTGGTCCAGCGTACAAAAATTTATTTTTTCGCGCTGCGATGTGCAGCACAAGGAGGAGAGGAAACAGAGTATTGCCACATAGCCAAGAACTACGCAAAGCTTTTGTGAACGCAGTGAGCTAGGGATCTCCTGCACTACAAAAGACTAGAATGAAACACAAACATCGAAAAAGCAGTCCGCAGTGTGACGTGCACAGATGAACGTCGATAAAGTGAGTTGCGCGGCGTTTTCTATGCATGCATTACTCTCGGAACGTTATTAATTTCAGATCCATGGAAATGGGATCGAGAACATTGTCGGAGAAACAAAATATCAAGTTAGCGACAAGGTGGCACCCTTTTCATACTAAACAATATTGCCCAAGGGGACGTACGACAAAAAGAGCAAACGGGCGCTCCGGTTAAAACGCCGGATAAGAAACCGGAATCGGCCACGCGCGGTTACAAAACAAACAAGACACAAGACAAACACTAAGGGATAATTCGCGGAAATATGAAAAGTAAAAGCACAAAGACGTCCCAAAGCTTTTTTAAACGCGATCCTGAGCGCAAGGTAATACAAGTTTGCAAGCAGGTAATGAAGCACCGCTACAACCTTACTGTAATGACAAAAATCCGGCTTTAAGTTAGCCTTTTACAATTCTAGGTCCACGATGCTCTCAAAAGGGTACATTGCTTTTTCCATTCTCACACACAGTGCATTTCCACACACTATGACACACTTATAATCGAAGCTGAAATCTCCCGTTTCTTGCCTTGGAATGGCGCGCCTCCATTTCTCTCGCATCTCCTTGTCGCTCAGTCAACACAACAAGGAAACATTTTATGTGGTATCGTTGTACAAGGAACGACATCCCGGGACGCAACACATGTTAAGCATCTTTGTTGCACTGCTTAAGTCGCATCAGAAGAGCGCGAGATGCAGGTTACATTTTTTCCCCCGCACAAAACAAACACAACTCGCCGCGGCTCGGCCGTCCGAGCCAGCGCATTGCCGCCCGAAGAGTGACCTCAGTGAGAGGGTGGCGCCACCGCGCGGCGCCCAAACGCAGCATATGAAGCTCTCCCATTGAGTTACGGAGCAGTGTCGTGACCAGTAAAGCATTGAAGGACTCAGATATAACCAAGCTGACAAAATATCGCAATTTTTCGTTACGTCCACGTATTCGTTAAATGGAGGTTTTGAGTTAAGGGTGGCGTGAATGAAGCATCAGCAAAACCAGAATGCTATACATCAGTGAAGGTGAACTCACCCTTCGAGGACTTATTTCGCAGTAGAAAAGTTCGTGATTTGCGCCTTCTCCTTTCCCACAAGCTCGGGCACTACACGGCGCTCCAAAGAGGCACCGTCCCCCATTTACAAGCGTAACTTGCCATTCGAAACTTCTTGGTTCCAAACGCGTTTCAAGAACCCAACTTATGCTGAAAAGGGCGCCTTTCCGGGAACTCGAGGTTCACTCCCACACTCAAAATTGTTGAGAGGCTGCTGGCTTGGATACTGTACCGGGCGGCCATGGCGTTTACTTGGTCGTGTTGAAAAGAGAAAATGTTTCGCAACGGGAAAACTTGGACGAATTGGTGATGCATGTGGAACTACAGCGCAAAGGACGAGGCAAAGGACGATAGCAAGAGGACACACGAAGCGCTGACTTACAACTGGATTTTATTTTCTCCTTGATATGCCTTGTCATGCCGGTTTTTCATGTTTTTTTCTTGTGTCTTTCACGTTTTATTTTCTTCAAGTTACTTTATATTTGGCGCCGTTGCAATAAATCAAAT
The DNA here is from genome assembly GCF_048455015.1 of Haemaphysalis longicornis. Lineage (NCBI taxonomy): Eukaryota > Metazoa > Arthropoda > Arachnida > Ixodida > Ixodidae > Haemaphysalis > Haemaphysalis longicornis. Next base: position 865,222 of record NW_027526388.1, read on the forward strand.
CCAGTTGTAAGTCAGCGCGTCGTGTGTCCTCGTGCTATCGTCCTTTGTCTCGTCGTTTGCGCTGTGGTTCAAAAGAAAATGTCGTTTTCTGGCAGCAAACTCATCACATACGAACCAACACCACAGATTGCAGTGGAGACGCGCGACTACACGTTTAAAGGCAGGCCTACCACCTGAAAACTTGTGTCGATCCGACACGACAGGACAACGCACCATCGTTTGCGTTACGGGCGAAAAAGGTCGGTGTTTGCCACCCTTGCGAGGTGGCGTCACGCTGCACAAGGAAAACCTTACACGCCCAGAATAAGCACGCTCGCTATGTAGATGTGGAGCAATACCAACATGAAGCCTTCGCTGCAGTTGTCATAAAGGCAACCACCGGAGACACTGTGCCGGCGGCAAGCGTCAAGTGCACCGATGTAGAACGCACAGTGGAGGTGGCCATCGCCATTACCGATGCAGGTTGCAAGTCGGTGGCCTTGGCAGGCTGCAAGTTGGTTACTCACAAAAGGCAGTACCGAACGACGCCAAGGGACGCATCTGCAAAAAATTTTTGCAGGTGCTACACAATGCACGTGTAGAAAACCCAAGAACTGTTCGAGTCGAGTGGATCCAGGCGCATGCGGGCAAGGACGCGTCGAGTAAGAACGCAAACGTTGCAACGATACATCGGAGCTGTGCGACCACCGGAACACTCACCCTCGTTACGGACTTTTAAATGCAGAGCATTCGTATAACTCACGATGTCACCCGTGCGTCGGCGTCCGCAGCAGCCAGCCTCCCCCTACACTGTAAAAAGAAAAAAAAATAACAGGTACCGGCGCCTGGTTTCGATCACACGACCCTGCGGGCGGAACGCAAGGTACAGGGTGCTCTACCCACTGCGCCACAAAAGCGGCACAGAATCAAAGGCTACGAACGCGCATTATATCCTTGACTCATTCAAGCCACGTCGTCAGCGGCGTGCGTTGGCGACTCAGCGGCGTGCTAGCGGCGTGATATCTGCGTGGTGTACACGTGATAGTGATGGCAATAAATAACAACAAGTTGACGTTACCTACTTACGTCTCTCTCCTCTCTCTCCCTCTCAAACCCAACTACCATCACCAACAACTACCACCAACAACTACCACCACCACCACCACCACCAACCCTACGCCACGTAAACGACCCCAATGCTCTGCATTTACTCGTGTCCCTCGCGCGGGGGCATGCGACGGAGGATTTTTTGTTTCTCTTTATCCCTTCTCTTTATTCTTTTAAAGACGATAATCTTTCTTGGGCTACTTAAACCCAGAAATTTTGGCCTGTCTCTCTGTCTATCTGTCTGTCTGTCTGTCTGTCTCTGACTGGATTCAGCCACCCGGCCAAAGTAAAAAAATGCCAGCGCAATCGTCCTATACAGTCACAGCCTAATCTACCCGTCTAAGTCGGGTGTAATGTTCCTACTTGTCAACATTGTTAAAGACGAACAAGGCATTACGTAAATATAAGACAACAAATTAATACAGAAGTGATATTTGCAGTTTCTTTATAAAAAACATACATGCTTGACTTTTGCGAAATGAAATACTTCATCAACTGCAGAAAAAAAATTCACTTCGCCGTCGTGTGCTGTCGCCCGCGTCACTATAGCTTCTGGCGCCATCTTAAGAAATCAACCGGCAACAGTTACGAAAGATTCCACTAGATAGGTTCCGCGTTCTGCTTGCAACGCACTTGGAATAGGGAAACGCGGTTCTATAAACGTTGAAGTAGGTCGCCTCGATTCACGCGCCTGTTTGCCGTGCGGCAGCGTTGGCATCCAGACACCCGGTTTGGAGCAGTGGAACGCGGAAATTTAAAATTATTTAAGCAAACCTTTGGTGTCTTTACCTTGGGATTAGCGCGACGCAAGAGTAACAACATGGGAGGTGAGAGGGAAAGCGAAGGGAGGCATTTACTTGGCAAAAGTCGATAAAGACTATCGTCTCTTGACGACATTTGCAACGAAAGAAGGCGATACGCGGCCAATTTTTTTTAGTGTGTCGCCTGTATAGAGCGGTGTGTAAGTGTGGTGGGCTGTCGTTTATGGAGGTTGGAATATTCTGTTACAATATTCTATAGAGGGAGCAGTGTCGCAAACGGCCGGCCAGGCCCTCAATGTTTTCCTTCCGGCGGCCGACATGATGGCCTCCCCGTCAGGGGACGGCCATTCTTGGTCCCGCTTCGGCACCCGAGTCACCCCATCCACTTCCCCCGCGTTTCTTTTTTTTTCTTTCTCCTGCTTTTCGCTATCGCTTGTCCGAATATGGTTGCGGTGGTTCGGCTGGCCCGTCGCGTCTCCGATTCAGGGAGGGAGACGCGGCGAGACACGGCGAGCCAGATGGCGAGAGAAACAAGACTGAGGCGCAGCTAACGAGCCGTAGAAAGTCTGAGCCAGACGGCAAAATAGAAGACCGTAAGGGTCAGAAACGTTGTCGAGGAGAGGCACCGAGCTTTCGTCGGAGTGGCGAGGTGCTGATTATTTTCAGCTGTGTTCCGGCAACTGAAGGTTTGGACTACCTGTTGGTACATGCGCGTGAAAGAGCGATGCTCGCTCTTCTCGAGGCACGCGGGGACCAGCACTCGCGGAGTTCTGACTCCCGCGGGAGAGAGAGAGATAAGAGCCTAAGGCCCATAGGTAAAAACTAGTGGCCATCGCCCAAAGTCTTATTAAAAGCGTAAAAAAGAGACGTTTAACCATGAACCTTTTACCAGACCAGACGAGATTTCATCAAACTTTTGATTTCAAGAGCCTATGGCTGCGTGTCATGCTGGCCACGCAGTTGCACGTAGGGTTCAGGAATCATCTGGGCGATTGTCGTTTTGTGCCCCCTCGTGCGACTGGTCACACGAACCGTTTGCTGAGAAGTCTACACTGACCGGGCATGCAGAGACAACTTGTTGTAGCTTGAGTATTTGGATAGTGGAACACATTTTGCATGTTTGGGTATGTTGTAGTCTTTTCTTTGTGAGCGTAACACTGCGTGTGTCCTCAAAGCACGGGAATGGAGTTTCGGCGTAAGGTGATTTTTTTTGGCGTGTACCGGGATGACTTTTCGAATGTAGCGTGCGTCCTATCTTTTTGGAAATTGTGTAACGTACATGTGCGTTCTAAGCACGTGAATTGTGCTTTAGCGGAGGATGCGTTTGTTTTCTGGATTTTCCCGAGAACGAAGTGTGCGGTGTTTCTCGTTTGGCGTGTTCTCGCGTAAGTAGACCTAGGGTGCGTCAGTGGTAAGCACCATGGAACAGTGGTGAGCAACATGGAACAGTTGCGTGTGCGAGGTGGTAGCGCGTGAATGTGCGCAGTACAGCCGACTAAAAGTGCTCTGGTGGGACCGTGCTCGGGTGCGTTTGTGCGCGTTGCAACGATGCTTCGGAGCTGTGGGACCACAGGAACACTGACTCTGGTTACGGACTCTTTGTTTCTCTTTATTACCTCTTTAGTGTGCCGCCTGTACAGAGAGTTGTGTAAGAGTGGTGGCCTGTCGTTTGTGGAGGCTAGAATATTCTTTGGTCGCGCTTCGGCACCTGAGTTCCCACATCCACTTTTCCCGTGTTTTTTTTTTCTTTCTCCCGTTTTTCGTTGTCGCTGCTCCAAAGAGGGCACGAAGAGGGTCGCGGCGGTTTGGCTCGCTCGCCGCGTCTCCGATTCAGGGAAACGTCCCAATCACGCGAACAGCGTCGCACTCGCAGATGCATCGTAGTGGCGGAGGCCCAGGGAAAGAGGGAACGAAGGTGCGGGACAGTCGGGCGATCGGGCGAAGTTTATTTAAGGGGGTGCGAGCGGCAGCTTGTGGCAGCCGACTGGAAATTTTTCAACGTGCAAGACCCTGGGAAACGTTGTTTGCGACAACATGTACAAGACTGGCTATACAGTTGCGGGGGTGACGCGTATTTAGCGAAGACCATGGGTAGGCTCGCGACGGGACGACAAACGCCTTATCTACGGGATCGAGTTTGCCTTGTCGTCGCGGGTCTCAAGGGCGACCAGACTCCGCACCCCGGATCCCCGAAAAACGTAAGCGGCTGCGCGGCGAAGCCGACTTGACTTCGCTGTCACTTTCCGTGAATTCCGCCGACCGTGACTTTTCACTCGCGGTTACCCCTAGCCACGCCTAGGGTTAAGACGTATGCCTCCCCCTGGTTTTTCCTGTGTCACGTACAGCTTTCGTACCTGTTACATTTTTTTCTGGTGTTGTTTTTGCCTAGTACTAAGATGTAGCCTCCCCAGAGAGTGTGTCGCTGTATTATCCCATCGTGTATTTTTTTTTGTGGATGTGGCTTGTCTAGTTAACGACGTGCGTTAGCCGCCGAGCGCGTACGTGCGCCCATTGTTCGGCGTCTCCCCACTTAGTGCCTGCGCGCACGAAGTCGATGTCCGCGTAAGTTTTTTCTTTCTTTCTTTCTTTTTACAACCGCTGTCTGTCCCCTAGTAATCTCTCCGTATTGTGCATGCAGTAAAAGTGTTTTGTTTAAAACGTACTCGTGCACCCCTTTACGCTCTGATTCACTCCAGCTACTTCGGCACACGCACGGGCCGGCAATCCTGCAAATAGAAATAACTGTTGTGGCGCCTCTTTGTTTCGGCAAGCGGGCAAGGGGGGTTCATGACGTATAAACAGGCCGCATACACATGCGCTTCATTGGGGATGGAAAATGGGGAATTGAAAAACATCGTTAAATACAGGAATTCGTTACATACAGGTTCGTTACATCCAGGTTTAAGTGTAGTGGCTTCTTACCCCAGAAGTTGTATTTCAGTGGGTATTAGGAACATATAACAGTTCCAGTTTGACAATAAAAAAACTGGCACAGCTTACACCAGTCGTGCGAGGCTGGAAAAACAGCAAAGCTGGGGGTCGACCTCTCTCCCAAAATAACGCCGGGTCCCAGGATACAGGGAGCAGCCGGACCCTGGTATTTCAAAGCCATTACGTATGTACAAAGTAATAAAGCAAGGAATTAATAAAGCAAAGCAATAAAGAAATAAATTTCAAAGTATGTACAGTGTTTTTTTTTTCAGTAGCAATTATGCTCATTTCTTTCGTCGTTCTCTTCCGATGGCACAACCGCGTAGGGCAAATCGTCTTATAGCTCGTCCTCACCTTGGTATACCTCCACTTCTTCAGCTGGTTCGGTGGCCGTCTCCACGGGTGGATTGTGAAGAGATGGCTTGACAGATTTGTCATTATCGTCTTCGGCGCGGCGGATCCATGGCGCGCCGGTCACTACATGACGACGACTACGAAGGCGGGAGCTACTCGTGTGGCGTAAGCCCTCGCGTAATCCTGGACGACACCAGGCAGTCACCGCGAGGCGCCCGTTTAGGTTCGCTCGCGCTTTTCTGTCTCCGCCAGACATAATTGTGTTGGCATTATTAGCTCTGCGGTCAATATAGGGTCGTACTGAAGGTGTGAGGTTCAACATTCTCAAATGATGGCGCGCGCTATTCCAACGGGCGAAACTTTAACTGTAAATTCCTGAGAGGTGTTAATTTAAGCATCCCGCTGTCCCCTTTATATGTTTGTCAGAGAGAGGGAGAGAGAGAAAACGTTTATTGAAACAACAGGGACGGGGCAGGGGAGAAAAAGAGTTGGGTGCTGTGGGTGGCCATCCTATTCTGGTAGGCCGCGTCCGCGTGCCGCGGCTGCCATTCTCACCCGAGAGATCGGGGCCTCCTGGTCGCGCACTCCCACTGCTCAAGGGTAGGGGATTTGGGTGGTGAAGCGTTGGTGGGGCCCGTCTAGACGAAATGATCTGCGGTGTCAGGCTCATCGCATTGGGGGCAGTTAAGTGGGTACTTAGTAAGGGATATGTGACGGAGATGGAGGTGATTGTACTGAGTGCTGATTGATGAGTGATTGAATGTTTATTAGCATTTGTCACATGAAGTTTACAAACACTGATTGGACCCATAGCCAGTGGTATAGCCCATAGTTGTTTGGAGTCGGCGCCAAATGCGGGCGTCAGTAGTAGAAAGATTAGGGTTGGGAGGGGAATAGGTGATTCGGTTTGCTCTGTAGTGGTACGGGATGTCAGTGTAGGTTTGGGAGAGGGGCGTAAGAGAGTTTGTAATACTGGCTGCATTGCTGGCCTCTTCTGAGAATGCCCGGTGAAGGAGAGCTCGGGCGGTGGGGTGTGCCACCTCGTTCCCAGGGAGGGAAGTGTGGCTGGGTGTCCACACTATGCGGGCATGAGGGAGGGTGGGGCATTGAGAAAGAATGGCCAGGGTAAGAGCCGAGACTCGTCCGAGTGCAAAACGATGGAAGGCAGCTTGTGAGGCAGAGAGTATTTTTATGCGGGTACTCATGGCTTGGGTCATTGCGAAGGGAATGGCTGCTTCTTCTGCCGTGGTAGTAGCCGCTGTGCAGACAGTTGCCGAGATGAGGAAGGCATTGTCGAAACGGGCCACACTAGCGACGTCAGCTGTTCGTTGAGGGCAGGGAGAGGCGTCCGTATATAGGGTGGTCGGGTTGCTGCCATATTTTCTGATGAGGAGGCGTGTACGATGCTTACAACGGCCGGCGTTGTATGTAGGGTGGATATGACGCGGAATGGGGAGGGCATGGATGTTGCGTCGCATTGATGGAGGTATGCGTTGTGGCGAGTCCGGAGTTTGTACCACCTTCCGGCCCAGCGTTTTGAGCAGATGACGACCGGCGGGTGTGAGTAGTAGGCGCTGTACTTAGTTTTGGAGATGGGACTCAATTTTTTCCGAGAGGGTGGTATGTAGACCCAGTTTCAATAAGCGGTCGGTAGAAGTGAAGGTAGGTAGGCTGAGGGCTGTCTTGTAAGATTTTCGTATTAAAACACAAATCTTGCCATATTCTGGTGGTTTTAAGATAAGATACGGTGCCCCTTAGGTGATGCGGCTGATCAGCATTGCTTGAATGATGCCGCAGTTATCTGTTTCCTTGAGTCCATGTCGGCGAGAGCATATTCATTGAATTGGGTGTGTAAATTGGGAGACCGTATACGTTTGTGGAGGTACGCGGCCCCCAAGCCATCGTGGTGGTAGTGGACTCCTAGGATGCGGAGGGTCTTGACGGTGGAGATTGCTTGCCCGTTGAGAGTGATTGAGGAGTCGGGGGCAGGGTTTAGTGGGCGTTTTTGGGTTCGTGATTGGAGGACTAGTAAGGCGGATTTTGATGCGGCGCAGAAGAGGCCACAGGTTTGGAGATAGTGGAGTATAGTGTCGACTGCCTGTTGAAGACTATCTTGCTGTTGACCGGGAGAGCCTGTATTGGACCATATGGTGAGATCGTCTGCATATAAGGCGTGCCACACGTGGGGGATTTATTGAAGTACTGTCGGGGAGTCCCATGAGCGCTATATTGAAAAGTAGTGGTGAGACAACCGAGCCTTGGGGAGTGCCCTTTGTCGGTGTGTGAAAGGTCTCTCTCTGGTTCGGGCCAATCTGGAGAGTAGCAGTTAGATCTTTCAAAAAGGCTCTCACGTAGTTATATGTTGCAGATCCGCAGCTCGTGGTTTGAAGTTGATAGAGAATGCCTATGTGAGTGACGTTATCGATGGCACCTTGTATATCAAGAGCAACGACCTGACTGGGAACCCGTTCTTTGAGTTGGGGGTGGACGTCTTGCACCGAGAGGTTAGTACGGAACCCGAACATGCTGTAAAGTAACCGGTTGGTGTCTTCAAAGAAGTCCGTTCGATGGCGAGTCACCAGATGTTCAAAACGTTTGCCCACACAGGATGTGAGGGGGATCGATCATAAGTTTTTAAAATTGATGGGTTTGTGAGGCTTGGGAAGTAAAGTGACATCTGCGTGGCGCCACGGTGGCGGTACTGTGCCGTTAGTCCAGTGGTGGTTGTAACAGGCAAGGAGGGATTCTAAGTTGTCGTCGCTAAGGTTATGAAGTAGCTTGTACGTTATTAAATCGTGTCCGAATGCTGTTGTGCGGGTTAACCGGGTGAGCGCTTGCGTGAGCTCGTCCATGGTAAAAGGGCCCTCGAGATGAGGATTCGCAGTGCGTCCGGGTGCGAGGGTGTTGTCAGAGATGACACAGGTCAGAATAACTTGTGGCGGATTTGAGAGAGTAGTTGATTAGGCGGCTGATAGTGGTTGTGTAAAAGTAGGGCTTTGTTTTGCGGCGGGGCAGTTTTGGTAGGGGGGTTTCCCAGGAGGTGGCGTAGGATGTTCCAAGCTTTCTTGATTGCAAGAGTGCCATTTATTTGGTCACAGAAGCCACGCCAGGTTTGGACTTGCAGTTGTTTGGCGTATCTGACAGCCTCTTCTGTAATGTGGGCAATACGACGTTTAAGCTTGCGATTGTGTTCACTTCGGCGCCATCGGTTGAGTAGGCTACGTCGTGCCGTCCACAGATGGTCGTGAAGGTTGTCCACTGTCGGTAGATCCTGCGTGAGCGTGATTTTTTTGGTGTGAGAGTTTTGTATATCAATGAGTTGTTGCGTCTACTGTTCTAGGTTATCGGTCGGCAGTACGCTTGGAAGTGGAGCTTAACGAGCCTGTCTTAACGAGCCTGCGACAAAAGGACGATCATCATCATCACCAAAAGCCTACTAAGGTCCATTGGCTCTAGAACCTGCAGTTTGTTTGCGCGTTAACATCACGTGTTCGGTGTTTTTGGCACGTGAGGGTTCTGTTTTGAAAAAAAAAACTTTTCACAATTTAGAGTTGACGTTGGGGGAAATCTTTCAAATTGGTTTTTTTTGCTTTTGTAAAAGTTCCATATATCACCAAAAACTAATTAAGTACATCCAACTTTGATACATGGGTAAGGAAACCGGTAAAACACTTAATTTGCTCCGATGGGCAGATTCGGACAATTACCGTTGGTTAGGGCAAAACCCTGAAACTACATTTTAGAGATTCTTACAGGTTAAATACATCCGCAAAAATCCTTCGATATGTTAACGGCCAATAGAGATAATGACGAATTTGTGAAAGCAAAATGTCCCTTTTTATACAGTTACCGGCGTAATTTCCAAATATCCCGGCTTTCTAAGCTCCTCTGCCATATCGGAAATGTACTTTTGAAGTTTGAAGCCTCTAGGTGCAGCAGTTTTGGCTGGGCATTGGTGAATCAGTCAGTCAGTCAGCCACTCAGTCATTCAGGAAGTCGAACTCTTCTTTTGAAGGTTAAGATTCATTTGATCTGCATAACATATTGCTCTTGCGTTATTGTTATTGTGTTGTGTATCAGTGCGGTAATCATCCACACAACCCTTTTTACTGGCTAAACGGATTATCTTGCCTTTTTCAATTTCCCTAAACTCGCACGCTTAAGCTTACACGTAACCTGTTCCAGAGTTGCGTTATGTAATTCCTGCCCTTCCCCTCCCTAGCTTAGAATTATTTTCCTTCAGTAGTTTTTTCCTACGGATTTAAGCCCCTTTCATGGTGCTACGAATTAGTCTGGTGGCTCTTAAAACCTCTTAAAGATGTACCACCCATACAAAAAGTATATTACCGTTTTTAGATGCCCAATACCCGCAATAATGACGTTTCTGCACAACCTACGACTGCGCTGACGGGACAATCTACGTTTAGTTAGTTTGATGGTTGCTACGGCTCGTGCTATGGCGGCAAACGTCCGAGCTTGAAACACGCAGCTGACAGGACGGCCTCCGTGAGTTATGGCTGGTGCGCGTCAGCTTGTTTCAAGGCTGTCGTGGCACGCGAGGTGGTCGTCGTATTCGTAGAACTGTGTCAAGCACACTAACATGCGACATGCGGATGGCACGACCATGTACTAACTAATCATTCGCAGTCGCGACACTGGCGCCTACAGGACCGTATCACACCGCGAAATCGCCCAGTTAAAGAGCCACTGCCTTGTGCATGTCTGCTTTGATTGAATGGCAGGCGGCGCCGCTGAATTGAACACACTTCATGCGGCACCAACGCCTGGAATTACGATACATGGTGATCTCGTGCTTGCTCGTTCACCAGGTGGGCCGGTATACCTAGAAAATGCCCGACTAAAATATGGCGACATACGGGTGCACATGTACATTATGGGAAACGGTGCCACCCTTGTGCAACGGCTAAATGTTCACAGAAGCATCGCTGTGCATTTACTGCGTGATTTCCGGAGCCCCGTGCACTGAACAGAAATGTCTCCTCTATTAAGATTAGGCACTATTAGGCACTAAAGATTGTACTGGTCGTCTCTAGCTACAGAAAGAAGAGCAGCTGAATGGAGTGTGGGATTCAATGGTCGGGCAGCACGGAAATGCCTCAGGAGAGCTCCACAATATTCACTCTCAACATGCACTCGGCCGTAATCTTGGTATTTGTGGATTTTAGAGGGGTGTTATCATCTTCTATGAGAACAATTCCCAAACTTGATTTGTGGGAATATCACTGTGGGCCATTACGCAAGATGAAATGTTGAACTTTCTTCTCAGTGAAGGAAAGCAGCACAATTTTTGGTTTTCCGCCTCAGACTTTATTCAAATTTGCTTTTATTGCCCAAGAATTAATAACAAAGTACACAGCCAGGTCTCACATCAAAAACGTAGCGTTAGCATGACACCAGTAGTGATAGTATAACAAGGGAGTATAAAACCATAGTCATAGCATAAAAAGATTTTCAAGTACTTTTTTTCTTCCCAAACCGTTTCTGATTGTAATGATATGCCCTATAATTACCCTACTATTGACATGGCGACGTAAAATTGTATCCAGAGCTCGTTCAATTCACAACGCTTTATTCGTGTCTGTATTCTCGCCCCAGACGTTTCACAAATATTTCCTCTTGAATTATGAAGATCTTTTGTGCCGCAGGATACGTAAGCGGATTTTTCTTAATTATATTGGCTTCCCACCACCTGTGGCATGTTTTAAAGTAAATCAGTAAAGTAAATAAACACGGGGTCTTCGTAGCAGCCGGAAGGTTCCCGTGGTGCTATATATAAAATAAAGGTACTGACATCTGCTTTCGCGCACATTGGTCGTTTTATCATCCTATCCGTGGTTTTTACGCGGGAGAAAACTTGGCGCACTCGACCTGCGCAGGGTGCCCTCGGTCCTTAGTAGGAGGCTTCAGCACATTTCTAGTAACGAAAGAAGAGGTGATACTAGCGAGGTCGGTACCGCTGTGGTTTATTAATACTTAGGCGATTGTGTTTGCGTCAGCCCTGATGTGGGTGCACCAGTGATTATGTCAAGTTTACGTCTTAGAACGGGGCCCTATGAAAGGGGAGGCGGCACAAATAATTTCCCCTGTTTCGGAGCGAGCTATCGGAATTTTGTATTAATTCCAACTGCAAAGTCGTGGCTGGTCTAAGACGATCTGTAATGCTCTGGCTCTTTGTGAAATTGTTACTGGTGGCTCGTGTAGGTAAAAGCGATGATGAGTTCTAGTCTAAGTTCAGCTCAATTCCGAACGCGCGTCCCGATGTGCAAGGAGCACGCATGAAGAGGGAGCAAAACAGAATGGTGTAACCCAAATTGGATGCCTGTGAATTGATCATAGGTAAGATTGCACTCTGCTCGCTGAATCCCGGATAAGTAGCTGTGACGATGGGTGCACTGTCATTTCGTCGAGTCATCTGTCATCTGGAGGAGGGAGGGTAAACGAAGCAACAAAACATGTTTGACCCTCCGCTGCAGCTCAAGATAACATAATTAACATCCCTTTCAAATACCTGCCCTCGGGACATCAACGCTGGCGTCACGAAACATACGATATAGGGATAGAATTGAAATTCGGGCTTCAATTGTTTAATTTCTTCATGAAGAAACAATTTTTTGCTGCCAGGCATGCACGGGCTCACTATAAAACCTAATCAATCGAACAAAATAAACTTGTATTTTTTCTTCATCCACCGTTTAAAGCCTCCACACCTCCCCCGCACACATCATCGCCGTCGATGTGTACATACTTAAAGTTCACATGTTCATATATAAAATACCATTACATTATTAATATCTCCATACTAAGCAAATACATTCATATATCAAGTATTGCAAAAGTATGTCCACATATAAAATTTTGTCAATACAGAACAGATAAATGCTTTGCTAGCAGTCCCTCTTCAATATAATGGAAGGGCCGATGAATTCCTTCTGCAGACTTTACCTAATCTCACCACCTCACTGTACGATAACTAGATATGATTTTAACATGCTTTAATGCATGTGCTACACGGCGACTCTCAACTGACAGTTAAACGTTCGCCCACAAGTGCGCCCTATGCATTTACAGTGGGGCATTCGATAGACAATTGGTTCAACGGCCTTCGAAAGGCATTTGAAACGCCCGTGTAGCACAGGTATAAGACGGGAGCACAATTTAGCAATGGGTGGCGTCAACATGTGAACGTTTCATGGTATTTAATCTTCTCTTTATTATTTCCGTACAGTGTGCACGTGTAACGGGGGGCCCCAGGGACAGAAAAAAGTTTGCTCGACGGTGTCTCTCCCTGTTCGCACCAATAAATGAGTGGAACTAGGGGATCCAACAGTTGAAAGAAAGTAAATCCTGAGCAATTGCTGAGTTGAAACACCCCGAGATTTCCCGAAAAAATGGGTCCCGCTTATAAAGCTTATTTAACCAATGCAGATGTTTCGCACAGAGTCAGGAGTTGATTGGGGTATCAACACCTTGAAAAGATATTGTAAAATTTTTAAAGTTTTATGCAATGTTTCGGTTAAAGCTACTGCCCATGTATTTGAAGCTTATACTTTCCTGCACTCTATGACCCACTAGAACAATGGTCTGCATTTAATACTGTGCACAACGTAAGCTCTGAGCTTAAATAATAGGTTTGCTGAAATATTTTCTGACACCTAATATCTCGAGAGTAATCACTTATGAAAACAATGCTATGAGGCTTAAATCTCCATTTTTGTTGGTCAGCGTTTCCAGCTGCTTTAAAAAACAGCACAAAAACGATACGACAGGGAGGAAAGACGAACGTTGCGCTAAAAGTCCGACTGAGTTTTATTTAGATCAGCATTTCCAAGTTTGAGGTGTGTATGTATATCCCGGCGTCATATCCCGGCCTTATACCGGCGTATATGCAGTAGGCTCCAGACAAAAGGTCAACATTATTACAAAAAAGTTTAACAGTATACGCCATCCATTTATACAAATATCAAAGCATTTCAAAAGTGATTCCTTGGAATTTTCTACTGGGCCTTTTGGGCCTTAAAACAAAGATAGAAGATAAGCTGTGATAACAGAAATAGTTTTTTTCCTAAACGCGTCCTGGACGCGGTTAAAAATGGGTTGTACATCATCAAAACTGGCGTTCAGTTGTTGCATTTTTATTGTTTACTTTGGAAAAAAATAAGTGGTTTGCCGGCTGTAGTTCTTCGTTACGAAATGTGTCCTTCTCTTTGAATCCTGCATAATAAAAATGTTAAGAACACTCTGAAATTTTACCTAATCCCTGCTATTTTTTAATTCATTCGAGAAGATACATTGCAGAAAAGGCCGGGCTTTAGCATGGCGTATTTGATAAAAAGTTGCCCAGTGCTTGGATCGCGCTCCTTGTCTTTGACGTTTGCACACGTTTGTAGAGCTTTTGTGACTTAGCAGTTAACTCATTGACTCATACGGGTTTGTTGCATCGGAAACAAGCACCTTAAATTTTAGCCGATAGTCAACGAGGCGCATAACCGGACAATGGCCCATAGCGCCTTCCTGACCCACCACGGGGGGTGACGAGGAATCTAGTGCACAGAGTGCCTCAGACAGTCATGGCTACTTTGTAAATACATTGCATTCTCTTCAAACACCATTCATGTCATTTTCAGGGCAGTTGTTTAGCAGGGTATACATGACTTGCTTTTCGATATTGGTTAAAGTTTCGTACGTACAACTGAATTTTATGAAAGGGAAGAATTTTCGCACCGTTATATGGCAGCAGCACGGCGATTCATGGAATTTTTTGAAATCATCATGGGAGCACCCGACTAATTTCAATTTTTTTTCTTTTAGGTGTGCCTACAAGAAGGTAAGTTGTACCAAAGGGGTGAGCCTAGCTCGTCCCTTCTTGATTAAATAATTCCGCTGACAGATTACCGTTTACCCGTTACAGAAAACTTCTTTTCGCTTTCTAGTTTGAGTGTACCATAGCCATTATTATTGGCAATGGCTGGTAGTAGAACTCCAGATTATCCATACTTGCAAGTTCGAAAAACGGCAGAACAGTGCTTGTTATTGGCAAAAGTGCTTATGCGATATGGAATGTTTTTGTTTTTGTTACGCGCATTGTTTGTGCTTCCGGAAGATCAGACTACGGACGTTTGAAAGGTACTGAAATTCCCCATGACGCTGTCAAAGCCAAGGCTGGTGAACGGCAGGGTGAGAGCCCCTTCGAACAAGAACATCACGGTAGAGAGAATTTTGCAGGCCACCATCAAGCAGGTTTGGCGCAAAGATAGTTTGTCTGAATACATCAAGCGATAACAAAGTGAGCGCAAGTTGGCAGAAGACCGGGCATGTGGTATGGAAAGCTGTGACCGGCCATATATGCATCATTCGATTACCGCGCCATGCACATTGACGACAAAGCCGGACCTATTGTCGAGATGGTTGATATCCGTGGTATGTGTAGTGGAGGATGTTACGCTACAGAAAAGAAATAAGAGAAGCTCCAGAAGCAATCATCCCATCCCACTACCTTGACGATTAGTCGGTACCGCATGCCGCGCTCTGCGCAAGCAAAGTGGCTCGATGTTTAAACACTCACTTCGTTTCGTTTAAACACGCACCGCTTGTGCCGAGGACTGTGGCACAGCTGTCGGCGAATCAAACCTCATCTCGAAATTAGGGCAGTAGTCCAGCACCTCAAGTTTGTACTACTTTAAGCGAAAGAGGTACTATAAAAGAAAACGAACGGAACAAAGCTGAACACGAAGAAGACATACCCACAGGCAAATGTACGATGCTAGCTTCCATTATTGCAACTGATGAAAGTGCAGTAGTTATACACGATACCCAAGTAAAAGAGCATCAAAATAAACGCACTAAAAGCAAATGCCCGTATGAAAAGTGTGTAAAAATCACTTTTAAGCTTGTGAGAACCAGTATGGATGAAACAATAATGTAATTCTAGCAACCTGGGCTCAATTTTGACGTGAGCCATTAGAAGCAAGCCTGCATTACTAGCGCGAACGGGGTTTGAAACAAAATGTGCCAGGTGAGCGTTTTTAAGATGCCGGCGACTATGGCCTGTCTTTTATAAATGACGTTTCTTTCTTCTTTCTCAATAGGTGAGGGCATTAAAATGCACGCATCAATTTCCTACTCGTTCTGAAGAATCGACACGATAATGTGTCTTTTCGCTCGATTTTTGCTTTCCTGAGAAAGGTCATCCGGCCCAGGTGGGAAGAAACGTCATAGCGTTTCCATTGGGCTGCCGAGTATTATTTTTATTGCTCATTACGGCTCACACAATCGCTAAAGCACCGTACCGTTTGTCCATTACACCCTGCTGCGGCTTAGGACATTGTGGGTTACGTTGCTAACACGCTCGGTGTAGCGTGTTGCGCCCCTCTTTGGGACAGGCTGGTGGCCTTTTTTTCGGTGCCATAGGGCAAATCTTAAGGAAATTTAAAGGTTAATATTAGAATTGGTACAGCATATAAAAATGGCCACCACGCTGATACTGTGTGAACGCCTATGTAAATTAGGGCATTACATGCGTCCTTTTTCTTTCCTCTTCGCGCACCTTGTTTTTCTGTATAATCCTCGGCGTTAGGCTTTCGGCCACCCCCTTAGTGATTGAAGTGGAAATAGAGCTCCTTATCTGAATAAAAAAACGTATAATAATATTGTACTCGCAAGAATATAGTATGCCTAAATAACACACGCAGGTAGCTATTTGCCTATTTAACGGAATGAGCTGTGTAACGAAAAAAAATTGGCAGCGTGTCCATTACCTTGATGATGGCGCAGGTGGGGAGTACGGGGACTAGAAATGACATCCAAGTTGCACCCCGAGCGATATCCCATTTGCGCCCCGACCATCATCCGATTTTTGCCGTGACTTGCACCTTGATTATTCCCTAAGTAAACTGCAACTCACGGCTCAAATCGAATTTGGCTTGATTTTCGCTTGATGGGGGTGTGCGAACGGATGAACGCGGGCGGACATTGGGAGGTCATAAGGTATTCCGCACCGTTGCAGATGAGGGAGTAAGCCGTTTGACTCTCGGGTACCTACTGACGGTCGCAGCCCAATGGCCAGGACGACTGACACTATCTCTGTATGGCCTACCAGGCACAGGCTCAAATCCTACTGGTGCCTGTTTGATCTTATGCGATTGTAAATGCTAGGCGCATGGACGCGGACGGACATTGTGCGGTCTTAAGGTACACCACACCTAAAAAGCATTTCGTGGCCACAGTCTCTGTTACTCCATTTTTTGTGAAGTTCTGATCATTTAACTTCTACTCAGTTCAGCTGCCTTAGCTGTGGCTTACGTGCGCTCACCATGAGAGGACTGACCCGTTTAGGTATGCCTGGGTAACGCAATGATCATGCTTCTATGGCGGTTTCTGACTGCGATGTCTTGATAAAGCACAAAAGAAACTCGATCCCTAGGCTGTGCGTAACTTTGCCGTGACCGGAGGGAAAGGGAATTCTGGTGGCTGAGCAAAACGAGGGTTGTTTTCGAACTTCATGCGTCCCTGGCAGCTGGAACAGACCAAGTTCGTCCCTGCTTCTCCCAGACGACGCCCCCCATCTGACTTCCCCTGGGAAGAATCAGCCAGTCGCCTTTTCCTGCCCTACTCTTAGTTCTTTCTCTTTCCTATCGCCTTTCCTAACCGCGTCGTGTCATCCCCCTCCTTCGTAAGTCAGCATTTTTCCAGGATGTGAGGTTAGCCCAGTGCAAAGATGTCACCCTAGATTCCGAGGATAGGTTTATGCCGCCAACATATAGTGACCATACGCTCAAAAGCCACGTTCCCTTCTTGGGCTTGGTGGCGGCCACTGGCCTTACCACGGATTTATTTCGATGATCTCTGGCTATGTTTACTATTCCACCGAGAAGCTCGATCAACCTCCTAAAAGGGGTCACATCAAAGCATTACATATTCAGTCACCTCAGGCAACACTCAGTAAATATCTAGTGGTACACTCTACCGATAAAAAAATATCAATGTCCTGTCGTTCTTTATTGCCAAGTGGATTGAATATATTCTGATGAAATATTACAGCCCCAAAAAGATGCCCTCTAGAAGCTTTCTTGCTTAAGGTATGAAAAAAAAAATGTAAGAACCCCCTGACGCACGAAAAATTGCAAACGACTGTCACCGTTGCGCCACACCGCACGCTACACACTGTCCAAGGGGATATATTTAAAAAAGAGCTACTTCATTACTCAGATGCTGATCTCCTGGTGGGAATGCAAGACTAAGGTATTGTTGGTGTTCGTAGAATTGCAATGAGACGGAATGGGACAGACGTCCACACGCAGAGATCATTCGTATCTTACATATCCCTGAGAACTCTTTCTCTACTGTGGTCGGCCCCTTTTTTTCGTCGTCTACGAAAATACCTTATTTTAGTGTCTAATCGGCGCTCTGCACATCAGAAAAACGCAGCTACTTCTCGTGATGCAACCGCTTCCAATCATTTGAGCTTGTCTCCTCTGCTTGATTTCCTCAAAGTTGTGGTACACACTAAACTTTTTAACACCCTTTAAGGTGCTAAAAGGGTGCACTTAACATTTTGCACCCTTTTTGCACCTTTTAGGGACCAAAACATTGCTCCGGCACCCAATCATAAGGGTGCCACAAATTAAGGGGTGCAAGTTTTAACATTTTTACACCTGTTAAGGTGCTAGAAGGGTGTACTGAAAATTTTGCACCCTTTTTGCACCTTTCAAGCAACCAAATATTGCTCGGGCACCCCACATCGAGGGTGCCAAAATTCAGGGGTGTAATCAACAGTTTGAAAGGGTGCTACGATTGTTAAAGGGGTGCTAAAAAGTATTTCTTCTCGATTGGGGTGTTACCATGGCACCCTATCGTTAGGGTGCCTAAAAAAATGGTGCGTGAATGCAAGCATGCAAAATTGCACAAAAACGGGCTGAATGTTTAAACCACACATCGCACTATTTCACCCAGTGGCGCACCCACGGGGGGTATTTTGGGGGTTGTAACCCCCCCCCCCCCAGATGTCCGTCGACCAAATCCCCTCCGCACGCCTCTCCCACCAAACCGAAACCGAAGTTCACCGAGCGCGGAAGCTCTTATTGTTGAACATTCGCAGTTAAATCTCGACAACGAATATTGTATGACCGGAATTAAAAAATAAAACTAGAGCACGAGCTTTTAGGATTTCGCTTTTAAGACAGTGCGGACCAACTTGCGTATAACTTGAAGTAGTTTAAGAAAAATAATGAGAAAAAAATTTTAATGACACCAAAAGTGTCCCTGGAGAGGAAATTTCTGAATGCTTAAGAATCCGTGGGGGTTTTAAATGATTCCGTAGCCCCCCTCCCCCCTACGGCACGCCTCATAGCCCACGCTAAACCGCAAATAGTCGCACAATTTTTGTAGGGCCAGATTATACCACTTTCTGAACTTCTGTGCGGAATTTCCATCACAAGATTTGAATTATTCGTCGCCTTCTAGACAAAAAAAAAGACGCTGAAATTTCCCATAGGTTGGAACTCAGTATTGTCGAGCTTGCCTTCTGGCCTCAAATCAAATCTAACAAGATCAGATCGAAGTTTTTTTATTTCATTTGAAAGCTTAAACAACTGTTTTTCCTTCAATACTCAGCACTGTACGAGCCCTCCCTCTCCCGTTGAATAAAAAAGGTTCGGTTTTCCTTTATATATATATCGCCTGAGTTTGTAACATTATAGTGAGGAAGACATCAACGCTTCATGCGCAGTTACGAAAACCTGTGAACCTGTGATCACGGATAACAATGATGTTTTGTTGAATAGGCTTTCAGAAATATGTGTTAATTGGACTGTTCAGTGCAAATTGTGCCAGCCTATACGAACAGATTTCGTGCATTACTCTTGGCTTGACTTCACCAGTGAAGAAGGCATTAATTGTATTTCCTCCCCAACCTCGTCTCCCGTCATCCCTTCCTTCAAATTGTACTTTTAACCTTGGGTCCGTGGCCTCGGGCAATGGCCAAAGGCTTCGCGTATCTTCTATTTTTATGTGAAGGGGCATCCGTTATTATATTTCTTCTGCAGGCGAATTGTATAGGTTATGGCGGCTGATTTATTGCGTAATTTTTTCGCGTAAGAATTAATAAAAACTGTGCTGCTCTTGATAGTTTTATATATTTTATTCTTTGTGGTTATTTATTTTTATTTTTTTGTATTACTTACATTTGTGTTTATATTTGTTCGTTTACATTAATATATATTATATTTTATATTGCGAAAATTTCAAACCCCCCTTAAACAAAAACCCTGAGTGCGCTAATGATTTCACCTCCCGTTGAGAGGTTTAAATATAAACTCTCCCCATAGACCAGGGGAAATGCTCTAAAATTGCTGTTCGTAAATTGAACAAAACGTGCTGAATGTTTCAATTCCACTCCGCACTAATCTACTCCTTCGAGTGTATCACAAGGTTCGTTTCGATGTCTGGGTGCACGGGAAGGGAAGGCTACAAAATGCCTCTTGTAGTCCTATAAATAAAACTTTTACGCGAGGCATCGGTGTCCTCAACGAAATCGAATTTACCTAAGAATTTGTTCCCGTATTAATATGCCCCGGGCAAAAAGTCCAACAAGACTTTCTTGTTGGGCTCACAGCACGCCTGTGGGGCCAATACGAAGTTCTGTCGGCACTCTATCGTTCCAATAGCCTAATCTTCCAACAGGGAGTTTAACCTTGATGGCGTTTGTGGGGTCAATGAGAAGCTCTGTCGGCACTCTATCGTCCCAACAGCGTAGTCTTCCAACAGGGAGTTTAACCGTGATGGCGTTTACCGGCTCGCCAACACAATCAGTGAACGCCAACAGACGCCTTGTTCGTAATGAGCGGCGCGAGCGCGCCATCAGACAGAACCGACAGACGCCCTGAAGGTGGTTTTTAGGGCCTAAACAGCAGCGTCTATGTCGGGCATATATAGACGCTAGACGTCAACGTCTGTGTTCTGAATTTTCTCTTCAATAAGTAACAGTCAGACGGACGAACATAACGATGTGAAGATATGCTTTGGCTCATACCACGGCAAGCACAATCGTTTGTGGCTGCAGCCTCGGTTGCTCTTCGTCTACAACAAACTGAATCGGCTGTACAGCTTTCTTCGAGGGCGTGTATGCAGGGGTTCTATCTTCCTTTTTTGCGCAGGCCGACGGGGGCGGTCATGTAAAATCATTTTCGCTCGTCGCTGCCGTTCTGCCTACCTGTTTGCTGTATACAGCAAACAGGTAGGCAGAACGGCAGCGACGAGCGACGGCGACGTAATAGGTATACCTATTACGTCGCCTCTACCGCATGCTTCGGTCGCTTTCTAATAATCCCCACTTGTTACAAACTCAGAGTTTTTTGCACTGTTACAGTCGCTTTACACGACGGGTTTGATGCGCCTGACATGCCGGGAGTGACATCGCTTGTAGTATTAGCGCGACGTTGCTTGTCCCCAAGACGGTGCCGGACAAACAAGCGTTATCAACGCCATAATTCTAACGGCACATTCCATTTATTTCGTGGTTACCGTGGCTTGCGCAGGAAAGGTCGGGTTGACTTGAGTCAAATAAGGGAGCTTTGGCTCACTCGCTTGCAGCGCTAGCAATGCGGCCTCGTCTGCAAGACCGGTGCCTGAGAAACAAGCGTTAGGACAACCAGAATTTCAAAAATGCAGCATAAACTAGACAGAAGTGACAATATTTGTTGACAACTTACGTAAGTATAGAGTAGTTTTAGGCGCCCCAAACACCGCCCGTCGACATAGCTGGCTAAGCCACGGAAGCATTGCCGTTGTTTGCTCGAACAAAGAAAGCGTGATGTTCGCCGTGGAAACAGTGAAGCATTTTGGGGAGGTCACGGGTAGTCTGGTAAATTGGGGAAAATGCCTGGGGTTCTGGCACGGTGAATGGAGGTCAACGCCAGCGATCTTTGCTAATGTAGCTTGGGTAACCACCCCAGTAAAGTACTTGGGAACCCCTCTGGAATACTATCGCGACAGTGAGCCCTACTGGCGGGGGCAGGTGCAATCACTGAAAGAGAAAGCGGAAAAAATGAAAGCAACTGGGCTGTCAGTGTTCGCGAGATCCACGACTTGTAATCTTTTCTTCGTGGCAAAGCTTTGGTTCGTTAGACAAGTGCTGCATTGTTCGCATTTGAATGTACAGAAGCTGCATCGCGTATTTGCTGTTTTTGTGTGGGAGTCCACGTGGGAAAGGGGCAGTAGGACGAATTTGTTTCGGCGAATCCGTGAAGGCGGATTAGGACTGACTCATCTGTATGTACGGCAACTCGTAAATCGATTTTTATTTCTACGCGATGTACAGGACCCTTTTCTACGCACTGTAATCCAAGTTCGGTTAATGCGTGCTTTGCCAGAATTTGTGGTTTCTTCAAGTGGCATGCCAGGTGGTGTCCATGGATATTTTAAAGAAATTGTTTTGTCATTCCGATTTTTAAGAACGCGTTTTTCGATGCAATATCTGGCCAGTGTAACTAGGAAAAAATTATATAAGGATGTATGTGACGTAGTCTTCCCAGTGCCACTGTATAGAGCTCTGTACAGCAATGGTCCAGGACAAGATGTGTTAAAAAGAGTCAAGCGAATGGAAGTGTCACCTGGGGCAAAGACTTTCTTTTTTAAATTGCACACGGGTACACTTTCAGTCGCTACTTGGATGAATGAAAGGGGGCTCTCCATTCCATGGGGAACCGACTGCCCCATTTGCAAACAACCCGAAACTGTGGAGCATGTTTTTATTCATTGTTGGGCCGCAGTGTTCCTTTGGGATGTCCTCCAATGGTCACTCCAGAAAGATTTTCCACTTAGTCCACACGGTATTCGTTTTTTGTGCATTGATAGAGAGGATGGTGTACCATTTGACAGTGTCATGTTGTTAGGTCTGCACAGCATTTGGTGTTCTCGCATGGCTTGGCTGCATTGCGATGTCGACGCGCGACCAACGAGACAGTATTTTAGGGAAAGTGTGTCACAGTTTGTTGAAGTTCAGAGAGCGAAGAACTCTCCGCCAGAGTGGTTGTCTAAAATTGAACCCCTTACTACGCTTAGGGAATTTTAAATGACAACACCGGCTCTGGGGGCCATGGCGGCATTACTGTGATTTTTTTCTTTGTCATTGTACCTGGTACCTTGTGTTGCTGTCCGAGATGGGCAATAAAGAAAAAAAAAGTCGACATAGCTGAGTGTTAACGTGTCCGTTTACTGTTTTGTAGGTCAATGGTTCGATTCCTCGTCGAACCTGTTTTTTTTTTAGGTGAGGGTTTTATTTTACGACCAGGGTAAGCGCCTGTTCCTGGCTTTCTATCACGCCGACATTTACCGCCCTCTTCCTAAACCCAAAGTAGCTCGTTTTCTCGCACCTTCTCTCGTGAGAAGCCCGCCGTGAAAACAAAACCAAAACAAACTTCAAAGCCTCTTTAAAATATCAGTATATATGTCAATTACTTTATGTTTATTCAATTTTTGTTTAAAAACCTTAAATTTAAGTTATAAACACATTTCAGACTTTGAAAGCAGAAGGATAATTACCAACATTACAGTACTAACACAATTTTCATCAAACATAGAGATGCTGCATTTGAAGTATGGCAACTATCTCTCACTTTTTGTGTGTTTTTTATGGCGTTTTGTGCCGAGTGGTTGCTGGAGTGATTTAATCAGTTTTATCTATTTCAAGATTAAATCATAGTTATAAAAGCTTTATGCGTGATGTCTACCCTTCCAACCTACGCGTGTGTTGAACATGGGGACCCCAGAAGAACGATCATTGCCGGATAAAATACTGCGCATCAAAAGTGGATGACATTGCATCAGAGCAAAGCGTGTTCGTGTGTCCGCGAGATGAAGACGACAGTGAAGGAGAATTGTACGTTGGAATCATCGTTTTTGCTCGGGTAAGTACGCATTTTTTATTATTCTGTATTTGGTTGGAACGAGTTCTGGTGTTTATGGGTCAGTAATTCGCTAGACCCCCATCTCGTTTGCTCTGAGAGCCTACGTGAGTTATATACATGTGTGGCGCCCAGTCCACCGTTTCCGCAGAAGTCAGCATCAATTTACGCTGAAGCTAGACCTTGGCTACGATGCTCGCGCTGTGGTACACGGCTGCTAATAATTTCACATCACGCAAGGCTCTTTAACACCGGGGCGTTTGTTTATGTGTCTCTCAAACAGTGCCTTTGCGGTTGCAGATCACAGTAGCAATTTCGCGTGAGTGGCACAACGCTGTGATTAGTCCTCCCTCGTGAATACCCGCGGTATACCAAGAAATAACACGAACAGGAGGTTCCCTGGAAGTGCATGTGAAAAAGCGTACACTTGATTCCTTGGCTGGCGTCTCGTAGGTGTTGTGAAATTCCCCCCCCCCCCCCTACACGAATTCCGTGCAGTGCGCTTCGCAGCTATTGCGCTCGCGAGACCGGCGACCGTACGCCTCGGGGTCTTCGGGCCGCGAAGAATTCAAATACGTGCAAATTGAAGGTGAAATGCGCGCATGTGGCGTCGCAGGGAGTTAGCATAGTCTCGGGGTAGTGGGGGGGATTTCACAACGCCTACGAGGCGCCTGCCGATTCCGTCAGAGTAGCTCTCGGGAAGTCTGGGGCTTGACATCAGAGGCATATGTATTGTTTAAATTAGTGCAGAAAATTGAGCGAATTCGCAAGTTCTCATTTTCGCAAAACCGCAGGCCATACAGAGACTAACAAGTAAGCTGTAGGCACTCACTCAACTCTATTTATATTGGAAAATTGAACGTGCAGATACAAGTCAGACATTGAAATGTTTCATCCACTCCCAGGTCGCTAATTATTTATAAAATCACAATATCAAATTCGAATATCACCACGGTTTTCACAAGGGTTACTTGAGAAACACAACATTCAGGATTTGTTCACGATCTACATTGACCCATTGACGCAGGCTTACAAACTGCGGTAGTTTTTCTCGATTTTTCTAAAGCATTCAATCGCATTGCACACCACAGACTACTTCTCAGACTTCACCCTAATGTCCTCACTTGAGTGAAAGATGTTCATTCTTCTCAAATGCAGTTTACTTCTAATAACTATATACTTCTTTTGCTCGTGCCACTTTGTTGTCCCCCCAGGCAGGTTGCTTGGTCCTGTCTATCTTCCATGTTGCATATCCTCCCATGTAGGTCTATTTGCAGATGATGTTGTAATTTATCACACAATTTCTTTCAACTACTACCGTCAATGCTTTCAATCTGATCTTAACACAATTAACTCCTGGTGCTGCAAATGGCTAATGTCACTTATCTCTAAAACAGAGTGCATGACTTTAACGGTGGCAAGTCTCGAATTGTAAATACTTACTTCATTAACAACAGCCTGATTACCACTTGAGACAAGGGTGTTTTGGTAGGCCGGTAGGGGAGGGGGGATTGCATGGTGAATTTCAAAAGGTAGATCGATTGGGAAAATAAGACGTGTGATTAATATTTTCATTTGCACTCCAAAACTCGCTTTATTTTATATGTTTAACCCACTGCAGTGGCTAGGGTGGTGTGCTGTGGAGGCGAATGTTGGTTAGATACTGCTTGGTGTGGCCGCTCTTCAGATGGAGGCAACACGTAAAGACGCCCGTGTTTTCAGATTTCGGTGGGCACAAAAATACCCAGGTGGTCAAAATTAATGCGAAGCCTTCCCCTACAGTGCTCCCGATATCCAAACTGTAGCTTTGGCGTGTTAAACCACAGTTTTTTTTCATGTTTTTGGTATATTACCAGCTGCTGTAGCAGATGCAACATAAAAGTGAAATTATACATAATGTTTCCAAGAGCTAAATATAAAGGCCATATTGAAGTGCGTTTATGGGTATATCTCATAGCAGTAGTGAAAGGTTATATACTCTGGTGCAGGTTAAGAACGGCAATAGCTCATGTAGTGTAGTCTAGTGTTTGACGGAATGCCGTGTAGGCAGGTAAAAGCATTATTGCAATGATGAAACGTAGGTCACTGACCAAGTCAAGAAAGCCATTTAACGGCTTGGTGCTTGTTCACGGTGAACATGTGTCGTGGAAAACGATGCTATATATTGGGCATTACGCGGCGCAATGAGTTTGTATAGATATGGTGCAGATTGCCATCCATTATGTTGATAATTTTGGGCGTCGTCTGAACGATGAGGGACTCGAGCAGTAATCGATAAAATAGATTGCACTCAGTTGTCAGTAATTTTGTGTTGTTCCAGTCGACCACGTGTCCCGTCCTCTCACGGTGCTCTGCCAGTGGATTTGTTTTTGCATGGCCCTTGTTCACTTCGTTCCAGTGCTACGTTAATCTTCTGTGCAGATTGCCCGTTTTGTCAATGTACACTGATTTGCATTCATCGCATGGAATTTAATAAACAATACCCGGAAGCTTGGAGCGTGAGAGGAGGTCTCTCACGCTGACAATGTCAGAACGCAGCTTGCTAGTGGGCACATGCACTGCGTGTCTTGAAAATGTGTGCGAGAGTTTCACCGATATGTGGGACGTAGGTAATTGCTGCACGTTTTGATGCTGTCCTTGTCCTGAATTTAATAACTAAAGCATTATATTCAGAAAGAAGCAAAGAGGGCGACTAGCAAGAATCCACATTGACATTAGCAGGCGGAAGCGTCCACAAGGCCTGTGTCAAAACGTGCTGCAATTCTCGTCCTACACATCAATCAAGCTTTCGCACGCATTTTCAAGAAACACATTGTGCACATCGTGCACGTGCCCACTAGCAAGCTATGTTGGGACATTGTCAGCGTGAAAGACCCCCTCTCACGTTTCAAGCTTCCAGGTGTTGTTTATGTTTTGAACGAAAAAAGTGCCATTTAAACGTGACACCTCCTTCCTTGCCGATTTCTGATGCCTGATTGTTCAGTTTGTGGGGATACGTTTAGCAGATTGTTCACATGTCTAACCTGTATTTGTGCTTGAGCAGTCAAACGCTGATGTTAGCAGTGAAGTAGGTGAAAATTGTAGTTTGATTGTAGTTGTGTGCAGATTACCTACATTGTACTAATTCGTAGAAAAGCAAAATTGAGGTAACCCTGCTAACTGTTCCGCATTGCAGCATTTTATTATGCGAACGTTAAGGAGTTCAGCTGCTTGTTAAAGGTGAAATAAACAGTGGTACAAAAAGAAGAGCATCTACTAAACAGAAATATCTTCACAATCGCAGGATGCCAACGGTCCGCCTACCAACTTGTGTCCTGCATCGTTTCTGCTGGCTGGAGCGGCTCATGGAGCATTTTCCACCTTCTCAAAGTTTGTGGTCAAGCGCTCCCCCAAGTGAAAGATGCCGCAGAGGGATCTTTTGTTTTAATGCCACAATTTCACGAGCTCAGCAGCAAATTTACTCGTTAGGCTTTTTAAATATTCATCACCCAAGAGGGCATGTTACCTTCGTCTTCGGAGGAATGTGTCTGCACTCAGGTTATTTGTGACAGAAACAAGAGGACCCCGTCATGAGAGTCATTCAGGCCTTGTTGATTGTGCATGCTTCTGAAATGACATTTTCATTCGGCTGAATACTTTCCAAATACTACGATTTGTGAACAAATTATGGTAAAAGTCATGATTAGTTGTACTACAGTGCAGGAAGGAAATGCCAACATACGTTTTAAGCGCCTTTGATATTTCAGATCGTTGGCTGGTGAGCAATAAAACAAAACTGAAATTTTTTAAAGTAAAATCAAATATTTCTTGTCATCAGTGCATGACCATAGGCAAAGCTATCTAGTCACCAAATTTAGAATTAGACACGAAATGCCAAGAAAAATAGGGAAATAAACTAGACAGCTCGCTACAATAAACCAATTCGTAAAATTCCTCAATGTCTATCAAGTGATGATTCAGGCGGGTTAGTTAAGATGTCAGTGGGTTTACACACCCAACTTGCAGGGAAGCACATGAGCTCCCAATATTAACATGTTTTTTAGTGAAGACCGTCTTCCTTCATTAAGCTGCTTTGCACATTGATGCCAGTCTGATAAATGTAGTCCTGAATTTTTGTTATGATCAATCTTTGTATGGGAACCATATATTTTTATATGATGTCGCTATGTATTTCTGAAACTCTATCTAGTCACTAATTCCAATTTGTTGTGGTCAGGTTTTTTCAACTAATTCGTAGCTTTTTTAACAATTATGGTATATTTTGTGTGCCTAAAGGAATGCCTCATTGCATGTTTAGCCTATGTAGTCTTGAAAGCGGACATTTTGCTTCAAAGTGGAATGTCGGGCTAGCAACAAGGTACTTCGCGTGCTGCTCACTTTCATTCATGCCATTATTTTTTATATTATCATTTAAAATTAAAAGCCAACCAATTTGCTATCGTTTTAATTTTGTCACCTACTTTATACTTTCTTTTTTTTCAACTTTCTGTAAGGATTGACTATCCATATTTTTGTAATACCAAGGCGTTGGACTGGGCTAGCTGGTACATGTTTGAATGGATGAAAAACCATAGGAAAACCCAGGACACAGAAGAGAACAACGGGACAAACTTGTGCCATCATTCTTTTTTAACTGTTTCCTGTGTTTATCACTGGTTTTTTATGCATTCAAACATATTTATTGAGTTTGTTGAACAGTGATTAGTTTAGGTGTTCAAACAATTTTTGGCTGCGAAGGCTCCCTGTAGCATTTATATAAGTGCTCTCTGCTTTTTTTTTTGAGCCAATACCCCACCACCAGTCTTCATGAGGTGGTCTTTTGTAGAAATGAAGTTGAAATAAATATTTCTTTGCATTGCTTTACATGTTTTGAAAGAATTTCTTGTTCATTCTTGTTTCATTCAACCCCGTTTCAGAATCCTGCTTAAGGCATTTCCTCTGTTATTTTTTTTCAGAACCAGGAAGGGTGCTCATCCTCGGTTCTTGCTGAAGCAGCAGTATCCATACTTCACACGTGAGCTCTGAACACACAGTAATTATGGTATGAAACATTCTACCAGTATAAGCTTGCTTTGTAGACGTCATTGTAGATGTCAAAAGTCTTGACAGTGTAGACCATTGTCTGGCGTAACGGGCAATGTCTACAACTTGTAAAAATTAGTTTTGTGGCTATAATGTTTGAGATTATTTATAATGCACGTCAACTACTATTTAGCATGGCTGTCTAAATTGGCAGCCATTTCCTGGTGGATACAGAAAGTGAAAAAGCGCATGTGTAGAGATTTCAGTGCATCTTAAATGTCCCAAATTTGCTAAAGCTAATCTAAAGCCCTCCTTGTGGTGCACTTCATATCCTATGTACAGTTTTTCGTAAAAACAGCTAAAAATTTATGATCAATTTAAACTTATTTTAATATTTTTAATTGCAAATATTCTCAGTTTAAGCTGCCATATTTAGAGTAAAATATTTTGTAACAATTATATAGCTACCAAAGGTTTACAGAAAAGCTTTTTGCTTTTGATTATGCACCTTCTTATCAAAACAAAAATGATAAGAAAGGCAGAAGAAACCCAAATATGAAAATTAGCAAACCCTAAAGCTGTGGATAGACTGAATGTTTTGTAGAGAATCTTTTGCTGATTTCAGTTCTAGTCAACTCTAAAAAAGTCTATCGACGTAGAATGCTTACCGTGGGGCACCCCGTAATACTAGCCAAAACTAATGGGCCCTGGCTGTTGGCTTTTCATTTGCAACAGTGACAAATGACCCCACATCCACCGGCAGGGACATAATGCAAGGCACCATGTACAAGCTAGCCTCATGATAAAATAATGTTTTCTGAACAATTAAATTACATTTCAACCATGGGCTTCACCAGGGAACTTGTATGCATTGTTCTGTGATGATTGCAGTTCTTGTTATTGCTATGTGGGGTCATTTAGTCTAAAGGTATGCTTATAAAACTCCATATACCACCAAACCTTGGAAGTGCTGTACCATATGAATATTTTTTCGTAAAGCAAAAAGAATAATGCAAATGAAAATAAATGGCTTGGGTACCCAACTTTTATAAGTAGATTATGAGCCGCAGTATGGAGGGAACTATATTATGAGCCGCATTACGGAGGGAACTATACATTTTGCATTTGGTCTTCCTTCATATTGATCCTTCCTGCTCAGCTCAAGAATAAGGCACTAAACATTGCAGGTAGCTACCTTGATTGGAAGTTTGATGCAGTACTAAGAAGCCAAGGGTTTTAAGGTTCAAGGATGTTTTGTGTTGTTGAAGTGTTGCACACCTAATTGCTTTCACTGCACAGCATGGTTAGGCTGTGCAGTGAATCTCGAAGGATGTGTACTGCAGTTCGGCAAAGTGAACATATAATTGGTTTTTTACGAAGTTTTGGATAATCAACTACCTCTAAAGTTATAACTCTGTACTGAGATGTGGCTCCTGACTCTTTAAATTGATGTTTTAACAATCGGTGACACAAGTTCAAGGAAATTATCAGCTGATGTTGAGCTTCAATGGAATGTCTCACAGAACCGAGCTTGGAAAGCACGAATGTTTCATACCATATTCGTGTGTGATATTGTGCAATATGTGGTCTCACACCTGCTGCACCTGTGAACCGAGGATGACGCACCCGTTTTGTACCCCTTTAGGTGGGTGCTTTTGCAGAAGATGCTCATACAGATTGGGGTTCTAAGTAGCACCCTGGGATACTTTTAGGCGGAAAAGGGTGTTATAAGACACCTGTCTTCTGGGGTGCTTCCCAAAGGGTGCTCCTGCGGCGACAAAATCCAAGCACCATAAAGGGCGTAAAATATTCAGTTTTTAGGGTGCTCCTGCGGCGACAAGCTGAAGCACCCTTTTGGGCGTAAAAATTTTTAGTGTGTACAGTCAAGACAGCGATAGGATGGTTGCTTCCTTGCGAGAGAACCGAAATGTTCGAGTCGTAGCATATGTCGAAGAACGCTTGACTTTCCACTATTCGAGAATTCACTTCAGGGAGATGTGGAGGTCACAAAACCTTGGCTTGTTTCTTTTGCAAATCGAAGGAGGTTTACGGTACTGACAGGTGCGAATGTCCCTTACCATCAGGGTAAGACCTCTATGCCTCAGCAAGCCCGTCAATGTTTCCACTGTACAGCCAGGAATCATATTGCGAAAACCTTAGCCACCGCAAAGTGCAACAGCCAGCATACTTCGATGATGTGCGAGCCCTACGTACCTGCCAGTTCAAGGCCTTAGGGACCGCCGGCTGCTCCGGTTCCGCTAAAAGCAGCCGCACGCCGAACCATCGCCACAAAAAATCGCCTACTTACGCATACCGTGCTGCACGCGTCTTCACTGAAGAAACATTTCTACTCCATGGGGGCAGTCAATGAACCTTTGTTACGGCTGGATTAGCCAGAAGATTAGCCTGCCCCACAGTCGACTGTGAAAGGGTTTTCGTGGGTTTCTATGGCGGCCACAAAACCTAGAATTGCTCGACGTGGAATTAAGGAAGGCCGTTCTGTTAAGATCGACCTCATTGTTACGCAACAAATCTGCGACTGTCCTATACGCCATGGAACATGCTTCGGAAAAGCTACGGGAATAGGGTTGCACTCTAAACAAATTGTATCGACACTCCGCTATGGCGGTTCAAGCATTATTCGATATCCTCGTTGCCACTGAAGGTCGTCACAGTTTGAATAAATACACCGAGAAATGGTCTAAACGCTGTGAAGACAGTTTTCGGGTGGACTCTGCGTGGCCCTACTACTGAGACACCAACCCGAGCCAGTTGTTTAGAGAATATGGCCCTGAAATCTTACGGGAGCACCAGGGAAATATTTTAGAACGGTTCTGGGACCTTGACCCACCGATATTCGCTCCCAGCTGTGTGAGCAACCGCACGACAAAATAACACTGATTCAGTACTACAACTCTATGGAGCAAATCAATGGCCGGTACGAAGTACGGCTTCCACGGATGGTACCTGCCGCACTGCATTTGTTCCACGACCATTACATTTACGGACACTAGACACCACAGGACTATTTCTCCAAAAAAACGAAGATCTTCGTCGGGCGACACTAGCTCTAGTTCCAACGTGTGGAACGGACCTCCCTAGCCGACTCGCTCGCTGCGAGGAGGTCTTGGTGCGAAGACTTAGTCTTGCTGTAGCCCTCCCTCCTGCTGTTACCTGGGAGTGGCCACCACCCTACCATGCCCCGTTCGCACAGAACTGCCCCATTTTGCACGGCTCCTGCCGAATATGCGGACACAAAACATTTGCTGTGGACGTTCCCTTAATTGTAAGCGGCCCGAACATGACACCTTTGAGGCACAGGCCTCCACCATGACAGGCCACCTGACCTTCATCGGTGGATATAGGGAATCTACCATCAGTTCCTCCTTGCGTTTCTTCGCGAAGCGGTAGTTAATTTAGACTTGTTACATAGTACTTATGCAAACGGGCATATTATCGAAATAAAAAAGTACGGCTTCCCTGGAAGCTATCCGTCGAACTAGACGAAAACAAAGCGAACGCTGTACTGGCGCACTCAACTTCTACGAAGAGAATGACAACATCCCGACCTCTTAAGTGCGCATAACACCGTGATGTCGAAGTACGCTAACAATGACATGCCTGAAAGGGCGCCTATATACAACACTGAAGGCCCCGTCCATTATATGCCTCACCACACAGTCATCAGGGAGGAGCGGGCAACGAAGACTAGCGTTGTTTGAAGCATCGGCGCACGCACGTGGACATACCTCCCTAAACGACCGCATCTACAATGGCTCCAACCTATAGATGTAGGCTTAGTAGGCCTGGTTTGGGAATGAAGAGGCTGTTCTGCGTGTGTCGGTTTGAGTACACCACATTCACCTGTTTTATAAGGGCTACCTCATTATTTTGCTGAAGCAACCCTACTACTCCAAGCTTTTTTTGCAGAATATCCCCTTAAGCTTCTACGCGCCGGTGTGACAGACACGGTCGCATAATTTTGAAAGTAGTACGGGATTCTCGAAAGACAACAGCTTGTGAAGAATGTTATTTCTGAATGTCCTGTTTGTAGAAGGCACCATGAAAAACCTCGGGAGGAAGTGTCAAAGACAGAGTCACGGAAACCGAACCGTTCACTGTCGTCGGCATCGGCTTTACGGGAGGATTATTCGTGCGCACGGCACGGACGTTGTCCTGGTGCTGTTTACTTCCGCTGTAATCAGGGCTGTATATCTCGAACTCATGTACGACGAAACAGCGCCATCCTTTTTACCTGCGTTTTCTCGTTTTGTTTCGCGCAGAGGTTTCACTCAGTGGTGTACACCGATAGCTCCGTTAACTCTACACACAGCAGTAGAGAAGTTACACAGCTTGGGTGACAATTCTGGATACACAAGTGAAGAACACATTTTCCAACAACAGCACTGAATGAACATGCATCGCAGAACGGGCGCATGGTGGGAGTGCTTTCCGACCGTCTCATTCGTTCGGTTATGCTAGCAGAAAAAATTGGCTTCAATCGAAGCTTGGAAGATGGTTGCAAAGCAACGCTTTAAACGACAACCACAAAAATTTCCCATGCGACATCACATGAATTCACACACCTGGCTCTACAAAGAGTGAAACCAGAGTTTTTCCAGCCGCTACCTGGAATGCGCGGGGTAGCGTCCGGAACGCAGAAGCCGAGAGAGAGAGAGAGAAACACTATTAAAATCGGGCCCTGTTAGGCGGGGCGGGTGGCTAGCAGCAGCAGCTGCTCAGCGATCTTGGCTGCTCTGTCCGTCAGGGCTTGTTGCGTCGTCAGTTCAGAGCAGCCCAGCGCCGCCTCCCATAGCTCCGGGGTGGTGATTGGGGGTAGGGGGTCATCGGGACAGGCCCACATGTGGTGCTGCACAGTGGCCTTCGCACCGCATGATGTGCAGTTGGGAGAGGAGAACTGTGAGGGGTGAATACGGTGAAGGAGAGCTCTGTTGGGTAAAGATTCTGTTTGTAGGAGTCTCCAGAGTCGTTCTTTCGTGTAGCTGAAGGAAGGGTGGGCGGGGGGTATCGGCGGCGAGAGAGGCGGTAATATATGGTGATGTGGTGGCCCAAGAGGCTGTCACGAGCTGACCTGGCTCCGTGGGAAGCAATGGCGCTGGGGTATGCACGGGAGTTGAGCTCTCGGGCCGTTGCATGAGCCGCCTCATTGCCTCCCAGCCCAGTGTTGGCAGGAGTCCAGATCAGTTCTACTTGGGTGGTGGGTGGATTTTGCATAAGAAGTTTTAGGGCCTGGGGTGAGATGGCACCCGCAGCAAAATTTCGAACGGCGGTTTTCGAATCGGATAATATGAATTCAGGGGCTGGTCGGTGTGACAGGGCTAATGCGATTGCCGCCTCTTCCGCCATCGCAAGTTCGGAGGTACGAATTGTAAGGGAGTTGATTGGGGGGCATTGCGGGCAATAATGATCGCCAGTGCGAAAGAGGTCTTGTGCCGGTATTCGGCGGCATCTACGTACACCGTGGCGGGCCGTATGGGGTGGCGTTCTGCTAAGGCTCTAGCTCATTGCTCTCTGCGGCACTGGTTAATATGAGGAAGCATATTGCGGGGTAGGGGACGTGCTTTGAGGCAGGAGTGGGTTTCAATGGGTAAGGGGAGCTTAGGATCTCTACTATTAGGCGCATTTAGCTGTAGGCGTTGAAGGAGGTGTTTGCCGGGGTTAGTTTTGGCTAGGCAGCTTAGTTGGCTCATCCGGTGCGCCTTTATCAGCTCTTGGGCCGTGTTGTACAACCCTGTTCCTTCTAGTCTGGCAGTAGAGGTGCCGGGTGGGAGTTGCAGAGCAGGTTTGTATATTGTGCGGATAAGGCAATTGATTTTGGCCAGTTCTGAATTTGAGGGGAGGAGGTACTGGCGAGCATAGGTGATCCGGGGGTGAATGACGTTAATGATGTTGAGGAGAAGTAGTTCTGATTTAGATGGGGAGCATTGTAGGACGGCTGTAGTGGCTCCCTCAACCACGGATGACGCTGCTGCTTGGAGATTCTCCTCTACTTGTGCGTCACTACCTCCGCTTGTGCAAAGTGTGATGTCGTCTGCATAGACGCTAAATTGTAGGTTGGGATTGCAATCTAGAGCCTTTGAAATATGAAGGAGGGCTATATTGAAATGGAGAGGGGATAGCACAGCTCCTTGCGGAGTGCCTATCGGGGTAGGTGAAGCTCGCCTGATTCTATGGTGCCTAATCGGAGGGTTGCAGTCCGCGAGGAAAGGAAAGCTATAACGTAATTGTACGTTCGTAAGCCAGGGGAGATAGAGGAAAGGGCATTGAGGATTGATTGATTCGAGACCCGGTCAAAGGCTTTCGTGAGGTCTAGTGCTAAAATCGCTGCTGTGTCAGACTGTTGGGGAGAAGAAATTATGTCGTGGTAGAGTTGGACATGCGCATCATTTGTCGAGAGTCCGGCACGGAAACCGAACATTGTGGGAGGCAGGGCGTTGGTTTGGTTTATGTGTTTGGTGAGTCTGGCATGTATGATATGTTCAAGCACTTTTCCGATACAGGAGGGGATACAAATCGGTCGGAGGTGATCTAAGCTTAACGATTTTTAGTGCTTGGGGATGAGTGAAATGTTCGCATGTGTCCATAACGCTGGTAGTCTGCCTTCTTTCCAGTGTTTGTTGTAGAAGTGTGTGAGTGTTGTAATGGAGTTGTCATCAAGGTTGCGTAATATTTTGTTAGTTACTTCAACCCTCCCAGGAGCCGAACTGGTTTTGAGAGTGAGAAGAGCGGCTCGGACCTCTGCTTCAGTTATATCCGCGTCGAGGAGTGTGTTGGGTGTTCCTTGGTAGTCTGGTAGGGGGCTACGGTCGCCAGTAGGGATGTATTTTTCTTGAAGCGAAGAGAGGAGTTGTTGTGGGGTATTTGGGTAGGAGTGGACAAGCTGGGCCATGCGGTTGGTCTGAGCAGTTTTGGATTTATGGGGATCGATGAGGTGACGGAAGAGGGCCCAGGTGCACTTCATGGTAAGATTGTCACAGATTTCTCCCCGTCGGGCTGCGGCTAGTTCTGCTGCGTACTTTTCCGTTTTGTGGCTTAGCTCTGCAATTTTCTTCCTGAGGCTGTTATTATGTTTATTTGTCCGCCATATTCGCCGAAGGCTGCTTAGTGCAGTCCACATATTTTTGAGACGGGAGTCTACCATTTCAGCCGGGATTTCAGGGTCAAGCGGTTGGTCGTGGGCTTTTTTGTCTCGAAGGAGGTCGGCTACCCGTGTATCTAATGACTGTACTGTAGAGGATTCAGTCAGTTGTTCGTTGCGAGTGGTCCTGAAGGCGTGATGGTCTGTTATGTATTGCTGTTTGTGTTGGGGGACATAAGTGCGTTGAAGGGGGGTGGTGAGCTGGATGATGCAATGGTCACTTCCAAGAGTGTGGTACATGTTGTGCCAGTGTGCATTGGATATGCGATGGGTAAGAGTGAGATCTGGTGTTGTGTCTCGTTGCACATTATTGCCAAGTCTGGTTGGTATGTCAGGAGGGGTGCCTAGTGTGAGCCTGTGCGTGTGAAGGTGTTCCCAAAGTAGGCGGCCTTTTTTCGAGATTGTAGGATAACCCCAAGCTGTATGTTGGGCGTTAAAGTCGCCCACTACTATGAGGGGGTGGCTTTGTGCCTCTCTCTTGGGTAGCGAAAAAAGTTTGTTGAAAGTGTGCGTGTATTCTTTGGGGCCGCTGTATATGTTGAGCACGTGTAGTCGTGGGGAGGACGGAGTTTTGGAGTAAATGACGACCATGTCGTGAGGGATAGGAACGCTGTCAAAGTGCACTCGCTTAACTGGGACGTTACGGTGCCCTAAGATTGCAGTGTATGGTATACGGGGGTCTTGGAAGAATTGGTAGCCACCTAGTTTGACGTGGGGACCAGGTTCTTGTAGACGTAATATTGAGGGGGGTTGGTCGGACGAGGCAGTTAGCATCTGTAAGTTGGCGCGTTTCCGTTGGAGGCCACGACAATTCCACTGCCAGACTAGGAATTCTTTATGGGAATATGTAATGGGGACATCTAATACTGTGGCTACCGGAACGTTGATGCTGGTAAGTATTCGGTGGAGGTAGCTATGCATTTCCGCTCCTATTGCCTCTATGGTTCCCCGCATGGGCGCCTGGTTGCTAAGCAAGGATTGGTGGAGATTAGTGTACTCCGCTTTTTGTTCTTCCATGGTATGTTCTAGCCTCCCGAGACGTTCCTCTAGCTGCTAAGGAGGCTGGTCCTGAAGTTCATCTTGGGAGACGGAGCCGGCTTTGCGTTTTTGTGGTGGGGAGGTTGAGTTCTCCTGCTGGGAAAGGGTAGCTGAGTGAGACTGATTTTTTAGCAAAAAGTTTTCGCGCTTGAGAGCAGCGTTTTCCTCTCTGAGATATGTGATTTCAGCGCGTATAGTCTGGAGTTCTCTGAGTACGTCTGCTATGGATGTACCTACAGGGGGGTTTTGGGAAGCGTGTGGGGGCTGGGAGCGGGGATGGGCGCTTGGGCTGCTCCCCTGCTGAGACTGTGAGCCAGTCGATGACTTGAGGAGTTGGCGCTGGGGATCAGAGGGAGTCCTGCTGCCTGTTGACTTGTGCGTTGCAGACTTGCGGTCTTGGGCTTGTAGTGGAGGAAATGAATCAAGTAGTGGAGGGTGGCTTTGGGACGCGACTTCTGCGCAGGAGAGCATCCGTGGTTTGGGCTTGTAGCGGCGCGGGCAGTCTGCCGAACCTGTACGGTGGCTTCCTTCACACAATATGCAGCATGGGTTGCAGGGGTGATTTTCATGAGCGTTGGTAGCGCCACAGCGAGAACAGCGGGGTACAGTTTGTTGGGTAGGGCACACATCCTGGCGATGAACCGTTTTCCAATAGCTGATGTAGGCTTCGGTTTTGCGCCGGAAGGGTCGGCAGCGAGTGGTGGCGGCCCGGCACCGAACCCAATACGGGACGTGAGGTCCGTCCAAAAGTATTTGGGCCATGTTGGAGCTGTTCAGTCAGCGGACGTCGAGGATTTTCAAGTCGGGGTTATAATTGATGATGCTGTGAGCGATTTGTTCAGGAGTGTCCGTTTCTGCAATATTGAAGATTATGCCCAAGGAGGTATTTGCCGGGGCCGGAACGTGGGCCGCGACGTCATACCGATGTTCTCCAATGAGCAGGGAGGAGATTCTAGAATCATTTATTGCACGTGCCTCCGAGGGAGTACTTATTATGATGAAGTTGGATTTGGCTTGAATGCGTATTTGATCCTCACCATTGGGTTCAACATTTGCGTGCTGTTGAATTGTATCCGCCAGAACCGCAAGGGAGAGCTTGGCGAGGGCTAGTCCGCCTCTCGGACGCAAAACAATCTTGACGTCGGTCACAGGGAGGGGTTCGACTGGAGTTATTCGACGCAGGGGCTTTTTGCGGCCTTTGCATAGAGAGCTTGTAGAGGTTGCTTGGAGACTTGTCTGTTGGGATTGTCTCTCGGTACAACGGAGAGCTTGCTGCTTGCTTCGTATAGTTTTCCAGCCAGGTTGAAGCAGTTCGTCCGGGTTGATGGGTTCACCGACAACTTCGCTTTCCATAGCGGCGGGGCAGGCGACGAGCATCAGGGAGCAGCTGGCCGCCTGGCGTGCTGCGGGCGCGCACAGCCGCGGTGCTAGGCCTGGTTAGGCCTAGCAGTGCGAGCGGCGTGGTCCGGTCTTCCAAGGCTTGCAATTTCGAGCTGGTGGGGTGGATGACCATAAAAGTTGTTACCCGGGGTTCCTGGGTGCTTCCGGTGACCCTGTGGCGAGCTTCAAGGTCGATGGTCAGGGCGTACCGCACTTAAAGCAAGTGAAATACGGAGCCGTTGTGAAGCGTGGACGCTTGGCGCGGCCCCCTAGCGGGCTTGAAGCAGCGTCGGCCATGTCCGGGCTAGAGTGGCGGACGCTGCCGGTGTTGCCCGGCCGTGAGTCGGGAGGAAGAAAACGGAGAGGAGCGTCTTTCGAAGGGTGAGACAGCGGAACCTAGCCATCCTGATGTGCTAGCTTGGGGCTA
Organism: Haemaphysalis longicornis; assembly: GCF_048455015.1. Classification (NCBI taxonomy): domain Eukaryota; kingdom Metazoa; phylum Arthropoda; class Arachnida; order Ixodida; family Ixodidae; genus Haemaphysalis; species Haemaphysalis longicornis. The sequence goes on from NW_027526388.1 coordinate 903,298, forward strand.
CACCACCGCGCGACACAAGCCAGACACCGAAACAATTCGGCATGTGAGCTTAGTGATTCCCCTTTATACCGATTTAAACTAGTTAGTTTAGTAAGTTTGAGAATTGCGATAAAGCTGAGGAAACTTTTGTAATCGCCATTTATACTCCTCCTGCAATAATCCCTAAGAGCACCAGCTTTAACGTGGCTCATAGGTGGCATTCATTGAAAAATTCGGCTGTCAATTTCTTCGCTTGGAAACAATAGAAACGGCCATGGAAATGGCCACGTACATGGCCGCTGCACCACGGGCATGGAGCGCCTTGTGCCGCTGCGACCGCATGCAGCCGAACAAAAAAACCGGCGTGTGTCGTCTGCTCCGTTTCTACACGATTCTCAACGGTTGTGTCATGAGAAATGTTAGTAATCGCACTAAAACTGGCATCGAGGCATTACTTTGCGTTCGGTGGGATGGAGTTTAGAACGTCTAACCCAGTTCATGTGCAACGTGTGGGTGCGAGCGAGTTGGTAATCCATTATTACTTTGCTGAGCGCAGCAAAGAGAACAGAGGAGGAGGGATACAAGGACTTAGCATGGCCAAATACCACCATCCCGTGGAACTCGACATGACCAGTGACGATGCACTCACATGGTTGCCTGCATGGGAGCCTCGCCACTGAATACATAATATAGGCGGTATTCGTTGAAAAGTTTAGCGGTCAATTTCTTCGCATGGCAACGCTGGAAACGGCCACAGACATGGCCGATGCACCACGGACACGGCGCGGCGTGGGCCACTCCGGCCGCACGCCGAAGAAAAAAAAACACCAGCGTGCGTCATCTGCTCCGTTCCAATCCGATTCTTAACGGTGGCGTCAACAGAGATGTTATTAATCGCACTGACATTGAACTCGAGGCAATAATTTGCGTTCGCTGAGGGAGATTTTGCAACGTGAAACACAGTCTTGTGTTTCACAGTCGTGCTTACCATTGACAAGTACTGCCATCCCGCAGACCCCGACGTAACGAGTGCCGGCGCACTCGCACGGTTGCATAGAGGAGAAGAGGGGTGCCTGATATGCAGGCCGTGCGCACAACATCGCCTAGAAACAGACGCTTGACCGCATATTGGCGGTGGACACTTGGTTGCCTCCATGCATTCCACGTCGATTGAATACCGGCTATACCCGGACTTTCAAGTCCAGAGTAGGGTGCGATAATTTCCCACTGTCCCGATGACTGCAATGCGTTGAGACTACCGGAGAGATTTAACCTGAGTGAGAAACCGCTCTATGCCCATCCCGCTATACAGTAGCTGCACGTGACGCAGCTGCCTACCAGGTCTTGTACAAGAAACATTCTGGCTTTGTAAGAACTGTCCAGTGTACCTCTGCTTATGGTGTACCACTGCACGCGTAACATCCGCTACCCCTCAGTCTCGTGTACGGCGGGGACGCAGGCTTTAATTGCGCCTCTTTTAACACGGAAGATGTTTACCCTGCCGCAAGTTGTCCAACGCGAACTGAAAACGCACCACTGGAAAAAACGCGTTCCTGGTGGTGGGAATCGAACCTGATCCCTCACACTCTGAAACAAGCGTCTGTCCGACAAATGTCTCTTTTTATTTCTTGTAAGAGCAACTTTATTTACATATATAAATATATAGTGACATAGCGTGTTGCCAAAGGTTTCAGAGAACAGAAAAACACACCTTTGCATACACAGAACAACAAACGCGTTCGGGGACTACGCGAGTCAAGAGTCGGCACTTGTCGTCAGGGAATTTAAAACCAGTCGAGGGAACTGCCAGCAAAGACGCAAAGTGCTGGCAGAATTATTGTATGAAAGATTTTCCATTGGGCGGTGGCGTAATTTGTGTACAGTTTTAAGACAACGGGGTAGGGACACGCAGATGGGGAGAGAGCGTTTGGAGCGAATGCGTTGATCTGCAGATGTGGCCTAATGTGAATTCCCGCTTCCAGCCTTCACATCAGCTCCCATCACCTCTACGGCCGTAGCTTACTAAGCGCCATGTGAGCTCGTGAGTACCGCGCCAGCGATTAACTTTACCTCAATCCTGGAAACACGCAAAAGTCACAGTTATACCAAAAACAGGAAAACCACTCATGCGTAAAAATCTCCGACAAATCTCTCTCACCTCCTGCCTCGGAAAGCTCATAGAGCATATTATACACAACAGACTCATCAAGTATTTACAGCACAAAAAACTCCTTCCTCACACAATGATTGGTTTCCGACCTAAACTATCCTCACAGTACATTCGTCTTTAGCTGTCCCAATACAAAATCATGCCACAGCATAAACTTGGTAATGACGCTATACTAGCATTAGATTTACTCACGAACATGACAGTTTTCTCACGAACATGACAGCTAATATACAAATCGCCAATATCACTTCCGCCACCCGGGCTCTGCCTTCAAAAGGCACGCCAAAAGGCGCCGCCTCTTCCCCTTTGCTGTTTAATCTCGCCATGTTAACCATTCCCCAACAAGTCCAACAAATCCCTAATCTTAATTTTGGTTTGTACGCTCACGACATTACACTTTGGATCAACAGAGGCAGCGACGCTGAAATTGAGAGCACTCTACAAAGAGGAGTAGAAATAGTGATAAAAGAGTCTGGTACAGCGGGTCTCACCTGTTTGCCAACCAAACCCCAGCTGCTCATACTCCCACCAAAAACGCAAAACTCATCTCCTTTCCCCCCCGAATATCCACATACACATGCCAGACGACCCCATCCCAAAGGTTTAAATAATCAAAATCTTGAGCTTAACCATCCAACATAACAGATCAAACACTCACTTCATACGCCAGCTCGAAGAACACGCCACATAAACAACTGGTTCAACTAGACGAGTTACCAATAGACACAGAGGCCTCATGGAAGCAGAACGCCTCCGTCTCCATCAAGCCTTTGTATTTAGCAGGCTGACCTTGTCCTTAGCTTCCATATCTAAACACATCTAAAACAGAGCCTAATAGAGTCAACCTCATACTCAGAAAAGCCTGTGAAGCAGCGTTACAACTGCCCCTCGGCACTTCCACTGCCAAATTCGAAGCTCTAGGTGTGCATAACACCGTGGAGGAACGTATTGAGGCCCATCTCGTCAATCAAATCACCAGACTCTCAAAATATACCACTCGCACTCGTATTCTCCAGAGTTTAAGAATCTCCCCTCTATACCCACAGAAGACTCAACGCAAACTCAGCGATCGAGCCTTGTTGTTGACGACCTAGACAACGGCATACGGCGCAATAACCTTATTTTTAAGGGCCTTCCTGAGACCAGCCCGGAAAAGTGGGCAGAGACGGAAGAAACGATTACCAAGTTTGTTAGCGAAAACCTAGACATACACGTCGCTGAGATCGAGCGGGCACACAGAATAGGTGAACGGAAAGAAGGAACTGTCCAACCTGTAGTTGTCAAATTCCTCAACTTTAAAGACAAACATAACATCCTAAAGAATGCTTCGAAGCTGAAAGACGTATTGTGGCCACGTGTATGTATCGAGGAAGACTTTTCTCCAAGAATTCAATTAATCAGAAAACATCTCAGAGACATTGCCCACGCAACGAAGCAACCAGGTGAAAAATACAAGGTACTTTCTGATAAACTTCTCCTGAATGGCAGACTTTACCACCTCGACCCGGTAACTAATAATGGCGTGCCCTTGCGGAGGCGCGGAACCCCTGCTACGGAACAGGGTGAGACACTTTTAGAGGAGACAAGCGCCACGGCTGCTAAAGAAAAGTGACTGAAAAATCGTTCGTTTTCAAAGCTGCCAATCCTCCTGGCAAATGTTCTCAGCCTATTTAATAGACAGGACCTCCTATGCTCGTTCACTGAATCGTGTTCGGCGGATATTGTGCTTTGAACTGAAACGTGGCTTTCCTGTGATTTTTGTAATTGCGAGTTGTCATCGGCTAAACACTCTTCTGTATTTAGGTAAGATAGAACAGCGTCTCGCGGTGATGGTGTTGTTGTGGCCGTTAAAAAGAATTTGCAAGCCCATTTAGTCGATACAATTTCATGTATAGAGAACCTATGGGTCATAGTACGCGTATCTGCCTGTGTGCGTTGTCCTGTCGCGGTCTGCTACCGTCCGCCAGATTGTTCCCCAGAATTTATTGAGCACTTAAACGAATCGCTGTGCTTTATACAAAACAGGTAACCAAAATACCCAATAATTACTGCTGGAGACTTCAATTACCCAGGAATTGATTGGTGGTGAGGCATACCACATGGCAGCACAAAAAGGCATCAATGTCACGAATTTCTCGATGTGTTGTCTGCCTTTTGTTTGAGTCAACTGGTCAGATTTCCTACACGTGTCGACCGAATTTTAGATCTTGTGCTGACCACAGAACCAAGGAATATGCTCGTACATGTTTTAGATAACATCAGCGATCACAATGTAGTGCATTGTATGGTAACATTAAAAGCTCCAAAACCAAGAATAAAAAGAAAACAACTTTTGATTACAGCCGCACGAACCGCGCCATGATAGAAACCGAATCGTTATCATTTTCCGCGAAGTTCTTCGCTTCCTTTGCTCTCAGAAATGTAAATGAAAACTGCAAAATTGTTCGCGATACGATTCTGAAACTGAAAGCAAAAATCGCGCCAATCAACCCCGTGAATGTGGTTTGAAAGCAAAGCTGTAAACCGCACCCATTACGATTACCCATTCGACGTCACTTAAATTCACTCACATCGCTCTACAAATCGTAAAACCACTAAGAAGTGAAATGCACTTAACCACACTATTTATTACTTCAAAGAGATATTCTTGATAAGTGTAATGAAATGGGCCGGATCACACGAAACGGAGGGAACGCTCTTGGTGCGGATGAGGGAATGGCATTATATTTACAGACTGGACAGCACAGATGGTTTAAGCAATGACAAAAGGGAATTCACAAAGCGTTATGGAGAAACTCAGATAATAAAACGGCCCACGCGGCCCGCTCCAGCGCCCGCAACTACAAAGTCCGCGCACCGTCCCCGCGTAAACGTCCCGAGGGCAGGAAACGCTCACAGTCGGTTGTATGGGACGCGGGTGCCGACGTCGCCCTCGTAGCGGTGTCCGCGTCGTTGAGGTTGGCCACCCAGGTTCCGAAGCCAGAAGTCTTTCCGCCGGGTCCTATGACGCCCTTGCTCCCGCCTCGAGCCCGGTCACGCGCCGTTCGGAACGCCGGAGCCCGTTCGGCGGTGGCCCGTGCTGGCGACGATGTCCCGGGCCTTGGTGGCGACGCCCGGAACCGTAGCGGAGACTGGCCACGGCCTTGCCTCACTGTGGCACGTAGACCAGACGTCTTGCCGTGAGGTCGCACAGAGCCGTGCCCCGTTCCGTCCGCCTCGTTCCCTGGCTGGGGTCTCGCTCCCTGCGCCCGTGCCTCATTCACCTCTTCTTCTTCCAACTCATCAGCAGGCGCTTGGCCTTGAGCTTCGGCTTTTTCGCGTAGAATGTGGCGTCATTCCCCTTCGCGGGTAATTTCCATCACATTACCCCCCGCTTAAGAAAGTTGTTCGGGGAACAACTATTCTACAGTCCAAAGCAGAGTCCAAAACAGTCTAACATACACAAAAACATTGTCCTCACAAAAATTGTGTCCTACGGAAGCATGCAAGTTGCTAAGGCACGTAAAAAGAAGATAAATACGGTAAGCTCATACAATAGGAGAGCTCGTGACAAAATCAGCGAAAAATATTTTGGTACACTGGCAAGCTGCAGTGCAAAACTGTGGACAAACTTAGCCGATTGTAGGTATTGTCAAAATATGTTATTCCTGCTCTTTTGTTTTAGTAAGAGACTGGGAGACAGGTTCCAAAGGATTGTCCCTACGGTGGGCTACACGAGAGGCGCCAAGGTTGGTGTCCGATGCGTGGGTTCCCGGTGGAGACAAGTCGTTTAGTCCTGTAAGGTGTTGGGAGAGCTTTTGCTTCAGGGTGTTGAATGCGGCCTCCTGAGACTCATCCCAAGCAAGCCAGTTTGTCTCGGTTGTATCCATCAGGTCAGTTAGAGGCTCGGCAATGGCAGCGTAATTCGGAATGAACTTCCGGTAGCACCCAGTCAAGTTGAGAAAGCACTGCAGGGCTTTTTTTTAGTTGGTCTTCTAAACTCAAGGATCTTCTGTAAGGTCCGTGGACGAGGTAGGTTCGAGCCACTTATGCCGTGGCTTAGGGAAGACCCATTCGTTTCCACGAAGTCGCACTTTCCTTGCTTGTACCCAGCAACGCGATGAGATATTCCATGTCGTGGTATTCCAACCCTGCCCGTACATGTTTCCTTGCAACCGTCGCACGACCTGACGAAGCGTTTGACGTCTCCGCGCAGACCCGGCCAGTAAAACTCGTCTAAGATGCGGTAGACGGTTTTTCGTAAGCCCTGATGAATTGCGCCGAAGCCTTCGTGTGCAAATCGAAGGATAGGTTCCCTTTTGGACTTGGGCACAACGACCTGTGTGAATCTTCTACCCGTTGAAAGGTGGAAGTGACGATGTAAGACGTCGCTGGTCTTGTCGAAACGGTAGCTCTCGCCTTTCCCTGATGAGACTGTTTCTCCAACCTTGTGGAAGCAGCTTCTGAGCGAAGGATCGCTTTGCTGCTCCCGGGCGAGCTGTTCTCTTTCTGTGTCCGTGGTCGGAATCACAAGCGCTTTCCAGGCCTTCATGTTTGATGAGGGCACCTGTGCGACGGCCGACACCAAAACATTCTTGCTCGGATAGACAAGCTCCTTGGTGATACCCTTCACTAGATTGAGTGAACGCCCGCCTGGACCTTTCCAGTGAGAATCCGGGTTGCCCACCGCTCCGACACCTGGAAGGTTCCCGAGGACGAGACCGTAGATCGGCCGCTCCATACACGATACGGTGAGTTCACCTACGAAGTACGGAGTGTCGACATGGATCATCGCCTGGGCTAATTGCTTCATGGAGCCGTCTATAAGTGACACACGTGTTGTTCTTCCGGTTAAGCAACCGTCTTCAACCAAATATCTCCGAACGATGGCGGTGTTGCTTCCAGTATCCCGAAGGACTGTAGCAGGCTTTCCTTGAACACGGCCTTCCACGACAGGCATGCCATTCACGCAAAACGCGTCCTTTCCAGTGACTTGTCCGCGGTCGTGGGCGAAAGGATAAGCATTTGCTCCGGAAGCACTCCGCTGGCTACACACCGGATGATTTGGAGAGGCCATGGTCAGTGCGCAAGCAGCAAACTGCTCTTCACCGTCTGACCCAGGTTGGCAGTCCTCTGTTTTGTGTACGACACGTACACAGGCGCTGCACTTCGTTGGATCCCTTGCGGTGCTGCGGCAGTCTGAAGCGCGGTGGCCCGGCCTGTTGCACAAGAAGCAATTGGGAGCTTGCTTCTTCTGCGCGTCTTGCGCATCCTTCTGCGGTTGATCTGGGCCTTTCCCAAGATTTGGGAGGTTTTGCGCCTCCAGAAACCGGTCGGTGTAATCTGCCAAGTTATCCAGAGTTTTGCACTGGCGCTCTTTTAAAAAGACTACGAGCTTCGGATGGCAACAGCGGAGGAACTGCTCCGCAATGACGTGATCGCGGAGACCCTCAAATGTTTTTGGTATCCCGGTCATTTCAATCCAATGATCGAAATAACCGGATATCCTTGCTGCTAGCTTCCTCCCTGTTTCGCCATCCTCAGCTCGTGCTTTGCGAAACTTGTCCTGATAGCCTTGGGCAGTAAACTTAAACCGTTGCAGCAGAGCGTTCTTGACTTTCGCATAGTCCAACTACTCTGTTGCAGTCATCCGGCCGATAACTGAAAGTGCCTCCACAGACAAGCACATACTAATGGCAACAGCCCATTTGTCTTGGGCCAACCCTGACCCGTTGCTACGCGCTCGAACCTTTGCAGATAGGCGTGCAAATCGTCTCGCCTCTCATCGAACAAGGGTAGCAACTTCTGTGGGTTGATCACAAGCGTGTTGGGGCCAGCGCTACTCTCTCCAGTAACTGGTGGAGTGTTTTGCGCCCCTTCCTGGATGCGCAGCTTAAGTTGGAGGAGTGCCAACTCTCTTTCGTCAGCTTCCTTTTTCCTTTCCGCTGCTTCTCTAAGGGCTTCTCTCTCGGCTGCCCTGTGAGCCCTCTCCTCCGCACGCTTGTTCTCAATCCACTCCCGAAGTTCGGGTCCCGTCAATCCTAGCTGTGAACCTATTGCCATTAACTTTTCCAAATCCATCTTTGAAATGTCAGATCACTCGTCCGCACACAGCATTCAACCAACTTTCGCAGATGTTAATGATACGGATCCTGGCAGGCTCGCCACTTTTTGTAATGAAATGGGCCGGATCACACGAAACGGAGGGAACGCTCTTGGTGCGGATGAGGAAATGGCATTATATATACAGACTTGACAGCACAGATGGTTTAAGCAATGACAACAGGGAATTCACAAAGCGTTATGGAGAAACTCAGATAACAAAAACAGCCCACGCGGCCCGCTCCAGCGCCCGCAACTACAAAGTCCGCGCACCGTCCCCGCGTAAACGTCCCGAGGGCAGGAAACGCTCACAGTCGGTTGTATGGGACGCGGGTGCCGACGCCGCCCTCGTAGCGGTGTCCGCGTCGTTGAGGTTGGCAACCCAGGTTCTGAAGCCAGAAGACTTTCCGCCGGGTCCACTGACGGCCTTGCTCCCACCTCGAGGCCGGTAACGCGCCGTTCGGAACGCCGGAGCCCGGTCGACGGTGGCCCGTGCTGGCGACGATGTCCCGGGCCTTGGCGGCGACGCGCGGAACCGTAGCGGAGACTGGCGACGGCCTTGCCTCACTGTGGCACGTAGACCAGACGTCTTGCCCTGAGGTCGCACAGAGCCGTGCCCCGTTCAGTCCGCCTTGTTCCCTGGCTCCGTCTCGCTCCCTGCGCCCGTGCCTCATTCACCTCTTCTTCTTCCAACTCATCAGCAGGCGCTTGGCCTTCAGCTTCGGCTTTTTCGCGTAGAATGTGGCGTCATTCCCCTTCGCGGGTATGTTCCATCACAGTAAGGTTAAAACAATGCATGATGCATGAACGGTGTTTGGTTGAGTTGTATTGGTGCAGCACCAAAGTGGAAACTTTTTTTATAAAATTAAAGTAAGCTCTAACCTGGTGTTAGACGATCTCCCTTCTCCGTCTCTGCGCCGCGGACGGAGGCGACGAGATTTGCGGGAGTGGAGGAGTAACGCGAGGAAAAAATGCTTCTGTTCAGATTTCTAAACGGCCTAGAGTGCAGACCCGGGGAGTGATTCCTTCTTCTGTGGGGCCCATATGCAGTCCGCGCGGCCTGTGTTCTGTCCACCCCCTGAAGCTGGGTAGGTAGGGAGGGCCTGGACAGCAGCATCTCCCATTGCTCTTGTTGGATAGTTGATGGAAAGAGAGGAGGGTGCTCAGGGCTAACGTCGCACACTCCGATTACGGTTACGTCAACCCCCTGTCTTCTTCTCGACAAGGAAGACATAGAGATGCTTTATATAATGATTAGAAAGGCGGTCGAGCAGGCCATTGCTCTTCTCATGAGTGCGTCCACACAGAGGCTGCTTAGCACGGGGCTCCACAACACGGTGGAAGAGCTGATAGAAGGCCATCTTTCTAACCAGAAGGTCCGACTCAAAACTGCGGTGGGTGACCGCATGCTTCACCAGATTGGCTGAGCAAAATTTACATTCAGCGTCGTAGGGATTCGGATGCATAAAGTGAAGACGCGTAGGCTGTGGGAAGGAGCCCGGATTGTATGAGCCGTAGGGTAGTTTGTTGTTCTCTGGAAAGGTCATGGTAAGCCGAAGGTACGGTCTGTCTCAGAAGACGATAATGCTGGGTTATCTCCCTGAAAGCGACAAGCGGGTGACTGTCCTCGCGCAGCTCCACAGCACGGGAGGTAATAGCGCAGGCTTGTTGGGTGGGCGTATTCGTTGCCCTCCATTCAAGTGTGAGGGGGTGTCCAGATGAGCTGCATGGAACCGCTTGGGGAGTGGTTTTTTAGCACGCGCAGTGCAGGTCAGGACACCCAACCAAACTGGTAATTCCAGTAGGCTTCCTGGGAATCGGTGACTACCCTCCGAACCCCTGGTTGAGTGAGAGCCGAGGTGATGGCTGCCTCTTCTGCTGCCGTCATTTCTTGGGTCCTAAGGGAGGTACGCGCAAGTAGGTTGGTTCTGGAAGTAGCCACGATGATGGCGTATTGCTACCCTTGATGTTTGGAGGCGTCTGTGTAGATAACTGCATGATCCCTAGCGAGGATGGTGTTTAGCGCTTGAGCCCGTGCTTTTCGGTCACCTTCGTCATGTGAGGGGTTCATATTTCTAAGCAAAGGGAGCATCTTTAGTTTTAGTCGCCAACAGTCTGGGAGTACGTCAAGCGGAGCAACATTCTGGGCTGACCAGCCAATCTGGTGAAGCATGCGGTCACCCACCGCAGTTCTCAGTCGGACCTTCTGGTTAGAGAGATGGCCTTCTATCACCTCTTCCACCGTGTTGTGGAGCCCCGTGCTAAGCAGCCTCTGTGTGGACGCACTCATGAGAACAGCAATGACCTGCTCGACCGCCTTTCTAATCATTATATAAAGCATCTCTATGTCTTCCTTGTCGAGAAGAAGACAGGGGGTTGACGTAAGTGACTCTCGAGAGGGCAAAAGCTTGAATTAATCGAAAGCTACCGGATTCCTTCAGGCCTCGCTTCTTGTTTGTTATAAACTTACCACCTGCCCAGGCGGACTTGCGTCGAACCCTGGACTACCCCGCTTCTTGGTGGCAACTCGCCTGATCATGTGTATGATTTGAATAATGCTGTTTTGGAGGCGCTGCAAGGAGAATTCACTCTTGGTGTTAGCTTCGAGATATAAGCCCAGGATCTTGATGCTGGGGCTTGGAGTTATGGCCTGGCCATCAAGAAGTGTTTGAATGTATTCTTTGATTTGGCGTGAGGGCGGACGACAAGGAGCTGTGATTGTTTACGTGAACACTGGAGGCCACAGGCTTTAGCACATTGGCGTACTAGAAGTGAGATGCCATGCATTGTTGTGAGCTTACTTTAATTTTTGTAACTCTTAGCACATGAGCAAGGTGCCCACAGGGCTGCTAGATGAGCGCGAGTGGTCGCGTGACGCTTTCACATGGCATTCAGCGAGAGCGGAGGGGGTAAACCCGTAGATGTGCTTGGTGAGTACACAACCTGTCTTCCCCGTCTTCGCGTCGGCTCGTAGCTAAATCGGTAAGACAACGGGCTCTCACTTCGTTAGCCTATTAGTTCCAGGTTAGATTCGCGGCGGTGCCAGTAAATTCTTTTATTTGTTCGCTGGAGTTTTCTGGTGACACCAACGGTCGCGAAAGAACCCTGGGGGGGGTAGAGGTAAAAAGCTTACCTTTAAAATACGTTCCAAGAATCAGTATCACGTCATCGACGGAAAGCGCGTGGTTTACGACAGGCGTTAAGGGCTGCATCAATAAGAAAAAGCGACTTTATTCCAAGGCCAGACGATCTGATTCAGCCGATGACTGGAAGCGCTACAAAAAACACTCTAAACTGTGCAAAGCAGAAATCGAGGCAGCCAAGGAAAAAATTTTAAACAACGATATAACAAACCTACCGCACACCAACACGAGAAAATTTTGGAAAGTGATAAATCCAAAGTGCTCATCATCATCGTCCATATCATTGTCTCAAAATGGTACAGACCTTTCCTCATCAGAGGCTTCTGAGGAATTCAATTCTGTTTTTTGTTCTGTGTTTACAAATAAAATCCGATTACCAGCAACTCTTAATATACAGTCGTTAGATTCAGCAACGGACGACTTGCTTATCACTCAGGAGGGTATTGCTGCAACCATTGATAGATTCCCGACCAACTCTGCACCAGGCGCCGATGACATATGCACCAAACTACTAAAAATGACTAAAGTGGTCATATCCCCGATCTTAGCGGCTTTATCTCAGCAATCGATAGACACATGATGCGTACCGTTTGCTTGGAGAATCGCCCGTGTTATCCCCATCTTCAGGTAAGGCGACCTATCTTTGCCTCTTAACTACAGACCAATTTCCTTAACCAGCATTGTTTGCAAACTTCTAGAACACATAATATTATCTGCCGTAATGAGCTACCTAATAAAACAGAGTTCTTTTTTTCTAATCAACATGGTTTTTGCAGAGGTCGTTCTTGTGAAACTCAGTTATTCGAATTAATGACTGATCTTCATAATGCAGTACATTCGTCCTGACAAATAGATGCTATATTCATAGATTTCGCCAAGGCCTTCGACAAGGTCCCTGACATCCGTCGAATGGAAAAACGTTCTGCTCCTAATATCAACACTAAGGTTAACAGGTAGATTAAGAACTTCATATCCCACTGGTTTCAGTTAGTAACCGTTAACGATCATTCCTCCTCTTTAATCAAGTAACTTCCGGTGTTCCACAGGGCTCGGTCTTGGGTACTATCCTAGTTATAATTTATATCAATGACATTAAAGCTAATATCTCTTCTACTATCCGATTATTTGCGGTTGACTGCGTCATTTATAAGCAAAAAAAACCCCCAAGATTTCTTATTCTTGCAATAAGACCTTAATCAACTGACGAAATGGTGTAGGGATTGGCGGATGGAAGTGAATGTGCCAAAAACTAACGCCATAACATTTACCGAAACTAGCGCGTCTGAGCCCCGTCACTCTTTTCCTAATAGTATGCCAGTACAAACCGTAACCATGGTAAACTTCGGGTCGACATAACGTCTGATCTAACCTGGAATCACCATATCAATACAATAACCAGCAAAGCTTCTAAATCACTCGCATTCATTAGGCGCAATCTGCATTCAGCTAACACATCCACAAAGCTTCTGGCCTACCAAACACTTGTTGGATTAGAGATTGCATATGCAGCGCTAATCTAGGACCACCATCAGTCGTATCTCGTAAATAAAATTGAGGCACTCCAAAATAAACCTGCCCGATTCATTCGCAGTAACTACTCACGAACATCCAGTATAACCGAAATGAAACAATCCCTGAACTTACCACCTCTACAACAACGCCGGCTTTATAGTCTTTTATCGGTTTTTCATAGGCTATACCACAGCCAGTCTTCTATCGCTGCCTCGCACATCAGACCCGCTGGTCGCGTTTTTTTCCCGTTTAGATCATCCATTCAAAGTTCAACCAATGTTCGCGCGTACCAACCTATTTTTCTTCTCGCCACTCTTACATGCTATTCGTCACTTGAATTAGCTCCTATGTAGTATCGTCACACTCAGTAATCTCGACTCATTTTCAAAAGAGTTACAGTTATTCCTCAATGTATAAATCATTTTTCAGTGTTTGTGTCATTTTTGAACCTCTTAGATTGGTTCAATGTTCGATGTTTGTGTTATTTTCAACCTGGGTAATTTTTTAACCCACAGATTTAAGGAATTTGATAACTGTTGTGCGCCTTGTGTGTACCCTTTTTTTGAAACAATGAATTTTGACATGAATGTATTTGTATTTGTATTTTTATGGGTGTTGCTGTTTTTAATGTTACAATGTGTTTTTTTTCATTGCGACCCCTATGTAACGCCCGTGAGAGACTTTAAGGTAAATTAATAAAAAAGCCCATACACATGCACCACAATTCAACACCAAAAGGCGTTCGCAACGCGCACAAGCACTAAATAAAAATTCCGCGGCAAAAATGACGTCCATTACGTCGACGCAGCCGAATATCGGTGGCATGGTGCCTTCTCAATCGTCTCCCATTGCACTTCCAATCACGTACAGCGCAACCTCCTGACCATCCGCACCAGCAACCCAGCCACAGCGGAAGAGGCGGCCGTAGCATTAGTGCTAACGCAAAAGCCGACCCCCTCCACAGTCATCACCGATTCTAAAAGGGCAGTTCAAAATTTCTCTTCCGGCTTTATTTCGCCTCAGGCACTCACAATTATGCAACAAGCCCCCCTAACGTACCCCGTAGAAATCATGTGGGGTCCGGCGCATGCTGGCCTGGAGGGAAATGAAGTTGCCCATAGTATGGCTCGAGAACTCACCATCCGAGCCGGGCCAAGCTCGTTCCCCCACCATGGCGCCAAATCGGCTAGAGACCGGATGATCAGCTACAACGAAATTACCACCCATTACCGCCTCTCTCACCATGTATATCCCCCGGCGCACACATGACTCACCATCCAGCAAGAACACACATGGCGTCTTTTACAGACGAACACATTTCCCAATAGATGCCATGATTTTGTCTACTCTGTTCTTCGTGCGTGTGTTTTTGTTTCCCTTCAAATCATGGCATCTATTCAGCAACTAGCACAGCAAGAAGTCCTGCTCAGCTACATTTACCAATCCCGCTAAATTACACCTAATTAAGCCAGCCCTATACCTTTCACCTGACTGCGCTGCCTGCCAGTCCCTCGGTACCCTTGAGCACCTTCTGTGGGGATGCCCCAGACATCCATACCCGAAAATAACCACATGTGAGCAGTGGGAGGCGGCGTTGCGCTGCTTAGACCAGGAGGCTCAAGCTTCACTGGTCTCGTGGGCGGCCGCGGTCACCCCCAAAACAGCGGCCACCATCGTGAACTAACTCTGCTCCTAAATAAATGTGTTTCTTCTTCGCGGAGTTCAGGCTCTAACTCAACCCCGTCAAGGGCATTCCAAAGCGCACAGCAATTTTTTCTTTGGGTTATTGGTAGTGTTGGCTTTGAATTCACGTGAGCGTTCTTTCGCTCGATCGCTCGCTCGCTGGTGAGTTCTTTCGCTCGTTCGTTCGTTCGTTTGTTCGTTCATTCGATCAATCGATCGCTCGGTAGCGCGGTCGCTCGCTCGCTCGTCCGCTCTTTTGTTAGCTCGCATGCTAACTCGCTGGCTCACTCAGTCATTTTTTCGTTCGCAACCTCGCTGACATAGGCCTTCCTGCCGCAAATGAGCCGCTTTGAGCCGTTATGAGCCGCTCTGGGCCGCTCATAAGAGCAGAGATGTTTAAGCTTGAGTTGGGTCCGGTGGCGTGGCGTCGTCCAGGCTTGCGCATGGACTTGCGACGAATGAGCAGCTGGCGAAAAAGCCAACACAACCGTTCCCGGGCGTCCGCGCCCCCAATGGTGAGTACAGGACAGCTCGGACTACGGTTTGCGAATCCCGTTACTTGGGGTTCTAGCGCACGCTACTGCAGCTCATATTGGAGTAGATGTAACAGGCTGCGGGCTAGACGATCCTGGCTGGCACTCATGAAGAACGTCCAGCGGGAACTATGGAAATCCATCTGTGGGGCAACACCCGTGCCCTCGACGATGGGAGAGGGCTCTCGTGTTTCTAAAGCCTTGCACCACTAATGCAAGCCGCTCCAATTTTTTGTACACTAGGGCAAAACGCCAGACTTTTTTTGGTGGACAAAAATTCTGCGACGTCCCCTACGGGACTCTGAACTAGAAAGAAATGTGTAGTTCCTAAAGTGCACGTTCGACCAGATCTATATTCGATGGTGTTGCAATGTGAACGTTAGGTCTTTTTTTGTTAGCCCTTCTTCACGTTTCTGGCATCGGTTTCCTAACGTTTTCATTCAGCTTTCTCTTCAAAAATGAGTGGGAATTTTACATTGAGAATTTCGAGCGCATTTTTTCAATCGTTTATTTTTTTTCCCCCGCAGTTGTCAGAACCTTACCCAATATTCAACGCTGTCCCAAGGCGAATGCCGCCCGCGAATATTCTCGACGTTTTTCAAACCGAGCAGGTGGGGACCTTATTGTCACTGGGGTATGCCAAGAAAGGTTTAAAAACGTGCAATCACATGTACTGAACTGCTGCCGAAGGAGACCTAAATCTTCCACTCAATCAATACATCCCCAATATTCGTCGAACCACCTGGAGGCAGGCCCCAAACAATTATGTGTTACAAGGCCTCTAACAATTGTTTGATTGTTTTATGACCATTACGCTTTGCACTCACTGTCTGTAAAACAGAAAGAGCAGCTTTATCACATACCTTGCATGGGTAGCATGAAAATGAAGTGCCATTGTGTAATACACAACACTAGGATTCCGCAATGCTAATTCCACAGCAGTAGGATTCTTCGATAATTTGATCCACGCTCAAACCGTGAAAGGAGCATTATCAACCGTAATTAGCCAGGCATCAGTCACCCACTTCTTGGATAACATAAATTCTAGGTCTACCTTATTTATTATTTAGTGGTGTAAGCTG
This sequence comes from Haemaphysalis longicornis, assembly GCF_048455015.1. Classification (NCBI taxonomy): domain Eukaryota; kingdom Metazoa; phylum Arthropoda; class Arachnida; order Ixodida; family Ixodidae; genus Haemaphysalis; species Haemaphysalis longicornis. The sequence goes on from NW_027526388.1 coordinate 919,481, forward strand.
TGCAGGGATTGTACTTTTTCCGTGAGGGGTTGGCGGCACTTAAGGTACACAATTTCAAGCCATGCAACATGAGAAAGATAAATGGTGCATCCCAACGAGAGGGCCTATTTAGAAACGATCAATGATTACACTTTCCACAAACAAGCGGAGACACAGGAAGAAGCCCATGTGCGAGCGCCTACCGCACTCACGAGGTGATTTCGCCCGTAGGTTTCCTTTTGCGTGTCTCTTTGTTTTCCGGATGTGTGATAAGGAATCATGTACGTGAGATTATCTGTTCATGCCGCCATTCCCATGAACCTGCATTATATGTACGGGCCGGAGCATTGCCATTTTGTTCATTAAAACTCTCTCATCTGGCCTTACAAAAGCTTTATTGTGAGCTGTTATTGCGCACAGGCATAATGCTTTTTTTATATTTCCGGCACATTTGAAATCTTGTCAGATTAAATGCCATAAAAATTATTTTTTGTATTCAAATAATTTCCCCTTATAGCCCAAGTAAATGCTGCATCATCGTGCACCATCTAATATTTTTTAACAATAGGAGGGGCGACGGAAAAAAAGTAGTCGAAGTGCGAAACGTACGATCAAAAATATTTTTTCCTCCTCCGTGTGCTAGTATCTAAAAATCTTAATATATCACTATCATCATCATCAGCCTATCTACGGCCACTGCAGGACAAAGGGCTCTCCCATTATTCTCCAATTATCCTGGTGCTGCGCTAATAACGACGAATTTATCCCCGCAGACTTCTTCAACTCATCTGCCCATCTAACTTTCTGCCGCCCCCTGCAACGCTTGCCTTCTCTAGAGATACACTCTGTTACCCTTAATTACTAACGGTTATCTTGCCTTCGCATTACATGCCCTGCCCCCGTTCATTTCTTCTTCTTAATTTCTACTTAACCCGCGTTTGTTCCCTTACCCACTAGGCTCTCTTCTTGTCCTTTTATGTTAAACCTATCATCTTACGTTCCATTGCTCGCTGAGTCGTCCTGAATTTAAGTTGAACCCTCTTAGTGAACCTCCAAGTTTCTACACCCTAGGTGAGTACCGGTAAGATGTAGCCGCCATACACTTTCTTTTCCAGCGACAATCGTAGGCTGCCGTCCTTTACCAGAGAACGCCTACCGTATGCACTCAACCCCATTCTTATCCTCCTAATTATCTCTGAATAAGGTTGGGGTCTGGGTTCACTACTTGGCTTAAGTAGATATATTCGCTCACCAATTCTACTGCCTCGCCACCTACCTCAAACCGCTCTGTTCTCCCAAGGTTATTAAGCATTACTTTGGTTTTCTTTGAGGCCCAGGGTTCGACTCCGTTTCTCCACTGCAGAAAGCATGCTTTGCAATTCGTACCCCGAGTTACTTAGCAAGGCAACGTCATCAGAAAATCTGAGGTTAACATTAACCCTTACGCCCACGTGTTCCCAATCTATTGTTCTGAATACTTCTTGTAAACATGCTGTGAATTATATTGGAGAGATTGTGTCCACTTGTCTAACGCCCTTTCTTATTGGCGGTGAGATGTTTGAGTGGCGCCCCCTGGCTCTGACGTCGGCTTAGGGATTCGCGCCGCTGTCGTCTGCTACACTCCGTTTGTGAGGGGCAACAGTGCCTGGGCTAGAAATCGCCCCCTTCGTTGCTGTAGTGCGTTAAAAAGCGTATTCCTAGCGACTAAGTTATTTTGCCAGCTTCTGACGCATCTGAATAATTTGAAGCTGTATCCCCCACAAGTTTGCAGCACACGAAGAGATAGAGAACCACTTTTTTCAGAGTATCGGTCAGAAGATCGTGTGTAACTTGTCCTTTCTTTCTTATTCGCCAGGATCAGCGATCAGAGCTTCTCGATAGGTATTCAAAATGCGTAGGCTTCCCTGCAGTATTTTTGAGATGCTCCTATGAATATTCAACAGTCTAGTACTGCGTACCAAGCAGCGGCCTCTAGACGCTCATCGCACAGCAGGAAATAAAGCGGCTTTCTTGTGTTTCTTTTGTTGTTGTCTTGTACCGAAATAATGTTTCTTGCTTTTTTTCTGCCCAATACATTAATTTTTCTGCGCCGTCACCAACTTCTTATTAGGAGGTTTCGGGATTTCTGGGAGCCTCCCAAAGGTCGTGTGGATATTTCCTTCATTTTATATGGCATACATTCCCTTCTTCACAAATTGGCTCTTATTACGGCTGCCTGCAAGAAGGTGCATATCCGCAGCGTGCTTTGTTTATTCACATGCAAATACAATGAGAAGGTTTGTGCTACGCCACCGCCATCGCGCCCTAAACAACGTGGTCCACAGTACTCGAAGGCGGCTTTTGCGCTCCGAATTTCTATCGTAATTATATCGTTATCATAACGAAATGACTCTCAACTCGAACAATGATGACATGATTACGGTGTTGAAGGCATGAAACACTCGCGAACTGACGTAATAAATAAAATACCTGCATATATTACAAGACTCGAAACCGAAGAAGAATTTTAAGTAGCTCTTTATTGCTTTTCAACCCTTCCAGGCGCGAAGAACAAATCCTTTTCTACTTGGGATGGCGTTCTATGATTTGAAGAAAATTACTTTTACTCTCTTGTCCTGGACTGAGTACCTGGCCCACTAACCAGATCGATTTAATTGTTAAACAAAGTTTTCTTCTCCTCCCCTTACTCCTCCTTCTCCTCTTGAGTGCAGTTTTCCTATAACGCATATCCGAATATCGGGAAGATCAGGCTGTGCAAAATGTTCCGAAATGTCCCTCCAGGTCTTAACAAACATATATGTGTTACTATAAATTTAACGAAGACGTGACTCGTTTTGCTCAATAAACCTCCATACTGGTTAGATGCTTGGTATAGAAATCAGCACGCGCGTATATACGCACTGGGTTATTTGGAACTCAAGCTACAGTTTTTGCAGTCTATAGTGCATGTCGGCAAACTTTCATGCCTTGACAACGTAAAGTGATGTGACAAAACGCGTTCGAGCGTTCGGCAAGGATGCAAAAACTGTTTTACCTAACATAGGATTACCGGGAATCGTGATGCCTTCTGCCAAAGCCGACAGCCCTGAATGCGTAGAATTTGTTTTGGTCTTTCATTTTCGATGTTGTCGGTTATTAGCAGCTGACTGTTCCTTTTTTTCGAATGCTTACATGAGAAGCTGACGCATAGCTCGGACTCTTCGCGCTCCGCACAGGACCGGCTTCGCAAGGAATGGGGTGGCGCCGGCAATGTTTCTCCCATAGCGGTATTCAAAACAATACTTTAATTGACACTATGAGCTTCTGTATGCAATTTTAAGCCTATTATTATGATAAAAAGTTACCCACACGCCAATTCTGGTGCGGACAAGCATCAGACGTTGACCGAGCGCAAAGAAAGAGCAGGGAGAGCGATCCTGAGTGAAGCAGACGACAAATGCGAGAATCCCTAAGCTGACGTCATGGAGGCGCGCTTCGCAGCGCCGCCTGTGTTCGCGCTCACCGCCAATAGGTATTTTTCTGCTCTCCTTATGGAGGAATATGATAGCTGTCGACTCATTGTAGATATTCCCTAGTATTCTTACACAATGCTTATCTACACCCTGGTTCCGTAGTGCCTGAATGACTGCTGAGGTTTCGACCGAGTCAAATGCTTTCTCGTATTTTTGAAGCCTATATATAGGGGTTCAGTATACTCAGCGCACTTCTCTATCCCGTGATTGATCGTGTGAATATTGTCCATGTATGAATATCCTTTGCAGAAGCCTGTTTGTTCTTTAGGTTGACTGAAATTTAAGTTGGAGAAATTCTGCTAGCGATTACCTTGGTAAGCACTTTGTAGACGACTGAGAGTAAGCTGATTGGCCTGTAATTTTTCACGTTCATCATGTCACCTTTCTTATAAATTAGGATGATGTTCGTGTTGTTTCAAGATTCCGGTACACGTGCGGTCGTTAGGCATTATGTGTACAGGTTTGCCAGTTTTTAAAGTACAATTTCCCTACTATCTTTGAAGAGGTCTGCTGTTATCTGATCTTCACCAGGTGCTTTGCCCCCTTTCATTTCTTTCACAACCTTCCTTACTTTTACTGTAGTTACTGGCGGAATGTCTATCTCCTCTGACGTACTGTGTCGTTCGGCATTATCGTGGATGTCCCGGCTGCTATACAGATCCCCATAGAACTCCTCGGCTACTGTGACTATTTTATCCCTATTTGTGATGACATTGTCTTGCTTGTCTTTAAGTGCATACATCTGATTTTTCCCCAAGCCAAGCCGTCTCTTCGCTGCTGTCAGGCTACCTCCGCTCTTTGCAGCGTATTCGATCCTTTGCATATTATGTTTAAGTATGTCAGCGCTCTTACGCTTATTGATTAACTTCGAAACCTCCGCTACTTTTATTCTGTCATCTGGGGTGGAAATTGTCATAATTTGCCGTTTCCTTCTTAGATCTTTCGTCTGCTGGGAAAGTTTACCAGTATCCTGACTAGCCATCGTGCCCCTGACTTCTACTGCTCACTCCGTGATAATGCGTGTAGATTGTCGCTGGCTTCATGTGTCGTACACTCTGCTTCCTCGGTAAGAGCTGAACATCGATTCTGCAACGCGTTCATGATTTTTTCTACTTCACGTCTTACTTCTTTCGTACTAGCTTGTTACGGCCGCTCCTCAAATCTAGCCTAATTCGAGACGTTACCTTACGGTAGTCACTACACCTGACCTGTCCGAGCCCTTCCCCATCCTGCACGACGCCAGGGTCATCGCATAATATGAAGTCTATTTCATTTTTGTGCTCTTCATTCGGGCTCCTACAACTCCACTTCCGGCTGTCTCGTTTGCAGAACAAGGTATTCATGATGCGTAGGTCATTTCATTCGGCGAACTGAACTAGTAAGTCCCCCCTGCTATTTTTACAGCCCAGACCATAGTACCCCACTGGCTTGTCTCCAGCCTGATTCTTGCCTTCTTTAGAATTTAAGTTTCCCATAACGACAGTATATACTGTGTTTTTAGGTTAGCCATTGCCGATTCCACATCTTCATAGAAGCTTTCTACTACCTGGTCGTCATGACTGGTTGTGGTGGCGTAGCCCTGTACCATCTTGAGTTTGTGCCTCTTATTGAGCCTTATTACGAGAACTGCTACCCTTTCCTTAATGCTATAGTATTCTTCTATGTTGCCAGCTATGCTCTTATTGACTAGAAATCCCACTCCCAGTTTTCGTGTGTCCACTAGACCATGGTAACATCAGACGTGTCTATTTTCAGCGCCGCAAATGCTTCACCTGTCCTCCTAGCCTCACTAAGCCCTATGATATCACATTTGATTCCCTCTAATTCCTCGAACAACACCTCTGGACTCGCTTCGCTAGATACGTTCACGCGTTAAATGTTGCCAGGTTCATATTCCATATGCGGCCTGTCCGGATCAAGGGATTCTTAGCACCCTCTGCTGCGTCACAGGTCTGACAGCCGCCGTGGTCAGTTGCTTCGCAGCCACTGGAGACTGAGGGCCGTGGGTTAATTGGCGTAATAATGGGATGTTGATATCTAAATATCTCGAAAATGGGTGCAGTTATTTAGGCAAACGGGCTCGTTTCTGCATGAAACAAATTCAAACAGATGGAGCAAAGCAGATTCTTGAGACCTATATAGTCGTAGAGGCTATTTTTTGTTTCCCCGTGAAAAAACAAACAGGCTGAGCCAGATTTTACTTTGTCGGTGCCGCACACTGACTTTGGAGTTTGTAGCCTTTAATTTAAACAATTTCTTTTAGTAGCTTTGGTTACCTTGTAATTCAAAATTGTGTGAGTATTGGTATTATAACAACATCGCTTGGTTGGATTCCACTTACAAATTTATTACTAAGTCTTCCACTTATAAACAATATTTACAACACTAGCTCAACCGGGTTTCCTTGTGAAGGGGGCTATTTCAGTACTCAGCTCTCTGAGCACCGACTCAGGACCTGTTAGGGCAATAGTAGATAGTTTATTTGTAGGTACAAAGTTGAGAGAGCACAAGGACGTCGAACGTTCTTGATAATGCAGTGCTTGAAGACTTGAAAAACTTCATGGTTTAAATTGGTGCGCAGAATTTGCATCTGTCAATGGGCCATGCAGCTAATTATGGGAGCCTAATATACGGCACCGAAATAAACAAAGTGGTTTTGTAACGGTACTAACATCGTTTCTTTGTTTGTTTTATATATTACCTAATTATCGAAACAGAACTTAAAAATACTCGTAATAAATCTATGCGCAGGTTTCGCTAGCATTGAGAGCTACCTTAACCGTCTTGTTCACAAGTTTGGGGAAGAAGAGGCAGAGAGGGAAGAAAGCACACTGGTGTGGACGGACTTCCGGCAAAAGCATCTACCAATGAAACTAGAATACCGCAAGTATGCCATGCAAAATTAAAACAGAAATGAAATTTCTGAGTCACACAGCGCTATAACTTTACGGAGCGCACCGACATACTTTCAAATATACCAACAAATTTTTGTTCGTGATGATCTCATCACCTATAAAATTTTATGCCTGATTTCACGGCAAAACAAATGGCACATAAAAGAATATGTCAGTTTCACTGTTGATAGCTGACGTTGCAGATAAGTATACGACCATATTGGACAGGCAGCGCAAAAAAGGACGGGACAAAAGAAGAATTAACGACCACACAGCGCTGATTTTCTGCTGCCTATTCGATATGGTTGCTATGAATCAACTTGCCATCCTTCTTCAAGCATACGATCTACTACAATATTATGAATTTGAATGTATGAACTCACCAACTACCCTTTCAACGGCAAAACATACTGTTCACAATCCAAGGGGGAGATAATGCAGGAGCTTTGGCGGAAAAATTATACGCAATGTTTAGGCTGCGAGGCGCAAACAATTTAGGAGCGAACCATCAGCATACGTGAAGCGACTGAAACACAGACCGATGACAGTAGCACATGCGCCTCAACTTGCCTAACTTGCAGTTTCATGAAGAAGTCATGCCGTATGCTATTCCAAGTAAATGAGCTGCCGTTCATGCACAATACGTATTCAGGATCTAGGACTTTATATCAGCCACAGCGTACACAGCAACGCGCGACTTGCCGTTAGAATCTAGCGACAAGATCGTTTATGGCCGTACCAATTCCCTTTATTCGGTGTCACCACAATCATGCCATCCTTACTAAGGATGCAGTGCTTACTAGGCGCGATGGCGTCCACGGGGGCGCGCGATGCGCAGCCGCAACACCTATTGATTTGCGTAAAGAAAAGCCCAGTTTTTTACCCTGTAAAGATTCGGGCCCGATTCATGACCCTGATAATGCCAGGAACAATGTTTTGGGTTTTTCTGTTTAGTTTTTGCCGACCGGCTGCACCGGGCTATGTTATCTGTGTTATCCGTGGGCCAAGTGAAGGGTATGTTCTATTCTTCACACCACATGTTTTACATCCTTTGATAGAGTGTCGCGAACTAACCCAGAATAATCTTCTATGATCTACAGCGTTCTGGATGCAATTATACTGTTCGAGAAGCCCTCGCGCCTAGACATAAATGACCGCAGAGCAGAAGACGCGGCATTCGATTCGCCGACACCATTCGGCGAACGTCGTTTTGTTGACTGCTGTTTCGCCGCCTGTGTATTCTTTGAGTTGTTAGTGGAGCACAGGTTCGCTCCAATAAACTTGTTTTCCCTGAAGACAACTTCGTCGTCTTCGGCTACGTGACATCTGGTGGAGTGCTAGGTACGCACCCTTTATGCACCAAACAAACTCTGGAACCCACCAGAACAGTCCAGCTAGAGCCAGCCGCCGGCTGCAACGTCTCCCGACCAAGTTTGGTCTCCTGCCAAACGCACCCAAAATAACGACTGCTGGAACCACCACCATGGCGCAAGAAGTAGCAACATCCGCAATCGTCCTGAATCAGTCCTGGGAACTGCCATCACTCCGAGGGGCCCCCCTGAAGACCACGAAGAATTGTTGGAGAAGCTGGAGGGCGTCCGCATCTTAAACAGATGGGACGAAAAAAAAACTTTCCGGGATGTCTTCTGCTACTTAGAAGATGCAGCTCGAACTTGGCTCGAGAACCATTTGGCTCGAACTTGGCTCGAGAACCAATGGGACTCAATTCAAAAGCGAGTTCCTTACTACCTTCACTACCGTGGTACCTTCACTATCGAACGCAACATCCCAACGAAAGAGTCGTGATCTTCGTTGAAGAAATCGAGCGACTATTTTCCCGTGCGGACCCGGAAATGACGGAAGAAAACAAACTAAGATTTATTATGCGAAGAGTAAATCAAGAACTCTTTGCTTGCCTTGTCCACAACCCCCATAAAACGGTGGCCAAATTAGCGTCTGAAGCTGCCGCGACGGAGAAGAGGCTAGAACATCGAACGAGGCAGTACGACCGCTCTGTCAAAGCGGTGTTCTCGGAGCCCATCGGTGCCGCAAGTGTAAGCTGCGATACAATGCGCGAGACCATCCGAGCAGTGGGCGGGGCGGAGCTTCGGAAGCTTTTTCCAATGACCCCGCAACCTCAAGTGGCTTCCCTGACTGACGTCGTCCGAGAGGAGGTTCAGCAGGCACTAGGGGCTCCTACACCATCCGAAGCCCCCACCAGCCACAAGCGATGACCTACTCCGCAGCTCTTCGACAACACCGCCCTGCTCCAACCCGTCGTCAAGAGTGGAAGGCGGAATGGCAGGGCGCCATACCGCCGCCCGCTGTCTCCCGCTCGACCCCCTGTAGACCAATACCAAACGCCGAGGAAGACCGACATGTGGCACACGCCCGATAATCGCCCGATGTACTACCACTGCGGAGAGGCCGACATCTACTGTCGCTGTTCCTGCAAGAGGCTAGCCTTTTGAGGGTACTCCGTCGACGCCCCTGACCAGCGCCACACTGAGATCGAAGAATACCTCTCTAACACCAACCGAGGACCAGCCCGCGTCAACGGTTCATTGTTGCCCTACGCGTACCAGTAGACAAACTACCGTAGCACTGCTGACTTCTCACGTGAAGGGTCCCCTAACCCACGCGGGGGAAACTAAAAGCTGCAACTGATGGAGGTAAAGTTGCATGACCATGTGAAAATGAAAACCCTCCAACGACGCAATGACTCGCTGAATACAATAATTCACGACATGCACTCAAGCCGACGACGCGATCTAACCCGGACTTGCCTCCCAAACTCGACGACAACGACACGGCGCGACGCTTCCCCGACATGACCAAGCCTGCCTCTGAGAAGACGACGATAACGACGACGCATAATACCCCACCGCAAACACGCACAAGACGAAATAGAACGCCCCACCGCACCCGAAATTGGAGCAAAGCGGCGTCCGACGTCCAGTTGTCCATCGACGGCTTTGATGTAGTCGCCCTCATCAACGCGGGAGCCGACTACTAAGTATGGAGTGGGTCATTCCCTCGTAAAATGAAGAGAGTTACGACCAAATAGGACGGTCCGCCCATTCGCGCAGCAGGAGGCCATCTCGTAACGCCAAGTGCAACGTCCACATCGCGCGTCACAATGGACGGTACCACGTACCCTGCTGCGTTCGTAATTTTGGATAACCGATTCGGCGACATAATTCTTGGAAGTGACTTTTTGACGGACAATGGTGCAATGATTGATCTGCAGAGAAGGTCGACAACTTTTTCCTCCGATGGGCCATGACGCCAGAACCGAAACCTGAACACCGTGTCATTGTGAGGATCGCCGACGATCACGTCACGCTGCCACACCGCGCAAGCTTGATATGAGATCACCGTCTACAGTGAGGATGCTGCTCCTGTCGTCGACGGTATTGTAGAAAGTGACCAAGGCCTGCTTCTCGACCGCGGTGTCTCTGTCGCAAGAGGCACTGCGCACTTTAGGCAGTCGAAATCTCACATTTTGGTCAGTAATTTCACCCAGGAGTACCAGCATCTAAACAACGGCGCTGAAATTGCGTTCCTCGAAGAAACGCAAGAAACAAGTCAAGTGATTGCTGTCGCCGACGTTGAACACGCACCCGAAGATACCTTCAAGCTTCCGCATCACTTCGACACGACCCACACTACCACAATAAAACGGAGGAAATTATTGGCTTTGCTGCGCCGCTACAGCGAGAGTTTTTCGTCGAATTCAAAATGACGCCAGGCACTGCTGGCGAAGCACCGAATTATAACCGAAGATGCAGGCCGACCTACCCGACGGTCACCGTACCGCGTGTCTTCTCACGAACGGGAAGCCATCCGGACACAAGCCGACGAAATGCTCAGCGACAACATTACACAGCCATCAAAAAGCCCCTGCGTACTCGTGAAGAAAAAATATGGCACATTAAGGTTCTGCATTGACTACCGGTGACTGAACACGGTCACCAAAAAGGACGTGTACCCCCTGCCACGAATCGACGACAGCCTCGACCCCCTCTTCCACGCAAAGTGCTTCTCTTCGATGGATCTGAAGGCAGGCCACTGGCACTTTGAAGTGGAAGAAAGAGACCGAGTGAAGACTGTGTTCAAACCCCGGACGGCCTATACGAGTTCAGGGTGATCCCATTTCCGATGTGCACGCCACCAGCAACGTTTCATAAGAGTCACGGACACTGTGCTTGCTAGCCGGATTTGGCACACCCTCCTCGTATACCTCGAGGACGTTGTGGCATTCACACGGACTTTCGACGAACACCTTGCAAGGTTGGAGTCTCTACTCCAGGCCATTCGTACGTCGGGTTTGACGCTGAAGCGTGAAAAGTACTGATTCGCGTACGAGGAGCTGATGTTTTTGAGCTGCGTCGTCAACGCCGCAGGTGTCCTGCCTGACCCAGCGAAAACTTCAGACAGCGAAATTCCCAAGACCGCGAGACAAGAAGGGCGTGCGAAGATTTCTCGGACTGTACGCGTACTATCGGTGCTTCATTGCAAACTTCGCATGCATAGCAGAGCCACTCACGTGGTTGACGAAAGATAGCACCCGTTTCAGCTGGGAAAACGCCAAAAATGAAGCATTCTGCGCGCTGCAACAACGCCTGCAAAGCCCGCCTGTGCTCGGTCATTTCAACGAAAACGCCGAAACAGAAATGCATACGGACGCCAGTGATACAGGCTTGGGGTCGTCCTCGTCGAAAAGCAAGGGGGTTGCGAAAAAGTGATCGTTTATGCCAGCCGTGGTCTGTCCAAGAGAACAAAAACTCCTCAGCCACTGAGAAAGAGTGCCTCGCGATTATATGGGCCATTTCAAAATCTCCCCATACGTGAATGGGAGACCGTTCAAGGCTGTGACAGGCCACGATGCGCTTTGTCGGCTCGCCAATTTGAAGGAAGCCTCTGGCCGTCTGGGTAGGTGGGGCTTGCACTAGAAGTATTCGACGTTACAGTGGTCTAGAAATCCAGAAGGAAACACTCCGAAGCTGACTGCCTGTCTCTCGCCACCGTCGGCCCACCACCACATGATTCTCACGAATACGGCGCATTCATTAGAGTCGTGACGGAAAGCGACCTAGCCGCCCAGCAGGGTGCCACCCCGAATTACCCATCATGATCGACTACCTTGAGGGACGCAACGTCGCCGTGCCTAGGGCCTCCATACGGAACTTACCAGCATTCAGCCTGAAAATCTCCGTCCTCGTGACGAAGAATTTCAGCCCCGGAACGATAACGAACTATCTTGTTATCCCCGCAGACCTTCGTGAGGACATTTTGGAAGCCTTCCACGACGACCCCTGTTCCGGACATCTCGGCACAGCTCGCACTGTTGGAAAAGTCAAGAAGGAGTACTACTGCATCCGAAGTCACGCACTGCGTCCGGAGCTTCCGTGAGTGCCAGCGACGAAAAACGCCACTGACGAGACCCACTCGACTTCTTCATCCGATCGCCGTCCCCTCGAGGCCCTTCTAACAGATTGGAATGAACCTTCTGGGCCCGTTCCCAACGTCACGATCCGCAAACAAGTGGATTGTCGTAGCAACAGACTACGGGACGCGCTAGGCATAGACCGCCTGCCTTCTGAGGAGGACTGGAAGAGAAGTCGCCGAGTTCTTCATAAACAAAGTTGTGCTGCGATACGGAGCCCCTGAAGTCCTAATCACGAACCGCGGAACGGCCCTCACTGCGGAGCTCATGCAAGGCGTATTATGCTACACCGACAGGGATCAGCGAAGGACGACGGCGTAACACCCCCAAACGAACCGATAAACGGAACGTGTGAACAAGACGATCGCGGATATGCTGTCAATTTATCTAGACTTTGAACATAACACTTAGGACAATGTCCTTCCCTATGTCACATTTGCGTACAACACGGCTATCCAGGAAACTATGTAGATTACAACGTTCGAGCTTGTCTACGGAACACGACTGACTACAATGCTTGACGCCATGCTTCCGCACTTAGAACACGACGACCTCAACCCCGAAGTCCAAGGCTGCCTTTAGCGTCCTGAGGAGGCCTGCCAGTTCGCTCCAGTTCTCAGAACGGACCAGCAGCGTGTGGATTCCGGCCGCTACAACCTCCGACGCCGAGACACCGTGTACCGCCCAGGGGATAGCGTGTGGGTTTGACTCCCATACGACGACGTGGACTCAGTGATTGGACTTCTGCTATAGTATTTCGGAGCCCATAGGATTCTACAATGTGTTCGCGAAATAAAATACGAGTTGATCCCTGATGGTGATTCCGGAACATCACGACGACGCACGGGGCCTGAAGTCGTCCACCTGGTTCGTCTGAAACCTTACAACGCACGATGACAAACACGTTTGTTTTCCCGTCGGACTGTCTTTAATTTTAGCATCGGGTAGATGCCCTTTTAGAGAGGGTAATGCCACAAACAATGTTTTGGGTTTGTGTGTTTATGTTTTGTTTTGGTCGACCGGCTGCGGTGGGCCATGTTATCTGTGTTATCCGTGGGCCAAGTGTGTTGCTGATGATTTTGCTGTTTACCGAGAGATTAAAAACGCTAATGACACCGTGCTACTCCAGGCAGATTTGGACGCGATTTTGGACCGGTGCTCCAAATGGAAAATGACAATAAACACTAACAAATGCAAACTAATGCAGTTCTCACGTTATCTGTGTTATCTGCGTTATCTGTGTGCACTTCTCTGTTAGCTCTGTAATCTATGTTATCTGTGTTAGCTGTATTGTCTGTGTGCACTTCTCCCGTTATCTGTGTTATCTGCGTGCACTTATCAAGTTATCTTTGTTATCTGTGTTATCTATGTGCACTTCGGTGTTATCTGTGCATTTCTCACGTCATCTGTGTTATCTGCGTTATCTGTGTGCACGTCTCGCGTTTTCTGTGATATCTGTGTTATGTTTTGTTTTGGCCGACGGGCTGCGATGGGCTATGTTATCTATGTGGCTATGTTATCGTGGCCAAGTGTGTTGCTGATGATTGGGCTTTTTACCGAGAGATTAAAAACGCTAATGACACCGTGTTACTCTAAGCAGATTCGTACGCGCTTTTGGACCAGAGCTCCAAATGGAAAATGACATTAAACACTAACAAATGCAAACTAATGCACTTCTCACATTATCTGTGTTATATGTGTGCACTTCTGTGTTATCTCTGTTATCCGTGTTATCTATGTGCACTTCTCAAGTTATCTGTGTTATCTGTGTGCACTTCTCACGTTATCTGTGTTATGTTTTGTTTTGGCCGACCGGTTGCGGTAGGTTATGTTATCTGTGGTATTCGTGGACCAAGTGAAGCACTTGTTCTATTATTTATTCCGTACGTGTTATCTCCATTGATAGTGTGTGGTGAACAATCCAGAATAATCTACTGTTATCTACAGCGTTCTGAATAAACTAGACCCTTCGAGAAGCCCTCGCGCCTAAAGATAAATGACAGCAGAGCAGACGCCGTGGCCTTTGATTCGCCGACACCATTCTGCGCACGTCAGTTTGTTGAATGCTGTTTCACTGTGTATAGTTTGAGGTGTTAGGGGAGCACAAGACCGCTCCAATAAACTTGTTTTCCTTGAAGAAAACTGCGTCGCCTTTGTCTCCGCGACAATATGTATCGTCAGAAACCGTGAAGAACATACAGCTCCGGAACAGAAGCTCTTTGAGCAAATGATGGCGTTGCAGCCATCAGCCGGTTGCACCGGCCACCTCGACTGCAATCCTAGAGCTCAGGACCAGAGATACCCCGCGAGCAGAGCGGGAGCTGATCAGCAGGCCTTCCACTGCTGGAAGGACTGCATCGGAGAGGAGATGAAGGGTTGCATCATTAACAGGCCCACATCATGTGATAGGTAGAGTTACAAGAATTGGCAATTTATACTTGAACACCTTTACGGCAAAGCAAGCAGAAAAACACCAAAAGCTTGTCGCGAGTTGTCGATTATGGTCGTCATAATCATGTTATCAGCTTAATTTATTGTTACCTTAAGGGCACTTTGCGCGGTGTTATATAAGGGGGCAAACAATAGTGCAGTTACTTCTCATAGCAGCTCTTTTTAAATTACTAGTTCGTGAAGTAGCTGCGCCCAAGTAAGGCTGTTGGAGCGCACGCTGGTGATCGGTAGTCACAGTATAGTATTGAAATAGTTACATCACAAAATGAGCGTGGGGAGTTAGGCCTTGCAAATGAAAAATCTTAACAATCTTTGAACAATCTCTCTTGCACGGTGTTTTGCCAGAAGACTGTGAAGTTGGTAAGGTGGTTCCACTTCATAAGTCCGGAGACAAGCACTCACCTTCCAATTATCGAGAAATATCATAACTAGTGTTTGCTGTAAATTCATAGAACATGTCATTTTTCTCAGCTAGTCAATTTATTGAGTCTTCATCTTTCTTTTGCACCTCGCGACATGGGTTTAGAAAATTATGTTCCTGTGAAACACAACTACCTATGCTAACTGATGATCCCAGGCAGCACAGGACTGTTCGGCCTTACTCAACCCGGTGTACTTTGGCCGGTGATTTTCTGCCCGGCCTTTCTCCGTCAACCATGTTCGGCCCGTGTCCAAATGTGGGCCTTTTGGCCGTATACGGCCGTACTCCCATCACTGTCCAACGGCCAGTGTCCGTCGGCCAGTCGACCGGCTTACGTTCATACGGCCAGATTCCAGCCGTAGGGCTCCGGCCATCCCAAAGCCACCCGCGTGCGGCCGAAGTACGGCCACCGGAGGACAGCCGAGATTCGGTCGTCGGACTCCAGCCGGACTAAAGCTGCCGTAAATTCGGCCGTGCTACGGGCATTGTAGTTCAGCCACAGTACGTTAACTGTACGGAGACCGGTGGACGACCACTGCATGCAGCGCAAGCAGATGACTCAATCGCGCTGTACTGCAGCACAAACCCACCACTTTGGCTCCACTGCACCCACATCAAAGTGAGCCCACGCGCAACCACCAGCCGTCCAGCCTTCAGAGCAGCATGGCTAATTTTAGCGTCAGTTTACACCACAATTATTCAACAGTGCTCACAAATGGTCGTTCCAATTATTGCTGTGCCTCTTTTACTGCCGAATACCGCAAATATTCATTTCTTTGCAGAGATGGAATAGATGGATTGTCCAGGTCCTGATATCTTCTGTGGGGCGGCTTACCTGTAATAAACAAGGAAGGATAGGGGGGGGGGGGTGGGCGGAAGGAGCGTACTTTAGTGGGTTGAATTTCACAAAGATGAAAGTGCCGCTTTTAGGTAATTTCTTTTAGGACAACACTTTCATGCTGTGACTAAATCGACTATTTTTACAACAGCTGCTTTACCAGTTTTATTGTATATAAACCGGTGCGAATGCCTTTACGAAGTGGTTCGGTACTCCACAAAACAATCAGCAGCATTCAATATAATATACTTCACACAAAAAGTACGTCCTGTATTTGCCCATTTTTTTGCAAAGAAATTTTCTACTCGATCAACTTTTCTGATGATCTTTCACAGGGCTGATCCTAGAAGAGATCAAAGAAGTACTTTCAGTTTCAATATATTTTATGTTGTTTTTATGAGTTACGTGCACACTCATTAATAGTCCAAAAGAACTTAATTTTCCTCTAAAGTTGTACTACGTTAAGAAAATTCTAGAAGTGTTGCGAAAGACGCCCTCCACATGGCTGCAGTTGTATCCCTCTGTGTTCACGCAAGGAAAGGCGGAAGGCAAGAGTTTCATATTTTCTTTCAAACAAAGAACTTAGCAATTGTAGAATTCATACAGCAAACCTTGCATACTGCAATGAATAAAGCAATCAATATTTCATTGGTCAAGTTTGAATGCGTAGGGTTCTCAACCCGTCGGAGGCGAACTTGCGGCTCCGCAAGTCTATTTTTTATTTACTTATTTATTTATTTTTATTTGTTTATTTATTTGTTTGTTTATTTATTTATTTATTTATTTGTTCACTTATTTATTTATTTCTTTATTTGATACCTGCTTTCCCTTGCATGCACTACAGCAGGGAGATACATAACACTAAGCATCAAATATGAGACCAAACAACAAAATAATTCTACAAAGCGCTGTGAAAATCGTCATTATAAACAGTGGATAAAATCATACGTGGAAGATAATTACTCTCATCTTGATCTAAAATAAATAGAATCGCGCAAGACGTCACCTTAAAGGAAAGTTAATAATTTGCTTAAAGCTATCAATCCCACTTTGGGATATGTAGAATGGCGCTTGGATATATACTTCTCCCCTTCTATTCCCGTTTACGAATGATAAATATTACGGAAAAATTTCAACCTCAGGTTTCGTCTATGATCTTTCCCGTCTTACCATTTAAGTTTACTTTTACTTGCCCTCACCCTAAGTTGACAGTGCCAATACCTAATACGAATTCCACTGCCCTATTCTGTATGTTTTCGAGCGTATCAACCAGCTCTTTACTGTAGGGATCCCAGAAAACACATGCGTAATCCTACATTGAGCGCACATGAAAGAAATACGGTTGTTTTTTTAAGTTAGGTGGAGGTTCGCCGAAATTTTATCTCGGAAAGCCAAAAACACGTGCAGCCGTAACTTTTAGGTCGTGAACGTGCCTATTTCTCTAAGAACTCGTTAAATAAACTCCTCGTTATTTATATTCCACGACCGTTCTTAAAGCAGTGTAATTTACTGTCTACGCATTCAATTGGAATGAAAGTTATCTTGTAAAGTTGACGTTAACACACTTTTTAAGATTTAACGACTTTTCTGAATCAGCACACCAGGATGTTAATAATTTGAATCATGCTGCAAGTATTTTGAATCACGTTCATTCGCTATAGTCCTGTAAATTACACAGTCATTCGCGAACATTTTTAACAAAGATTTGAGGCCGCAAAAAATAAGTAGGGCCCGCAACTGAGCCTAGGGGAATTCCTGAGGTCGCGGGAACATATCCGGACGAACGACAGTTGAGAGCGCACGAGGTCGCGGGTTCGATTCCCGGCCGCGGCGGCCGCTTTTCAGATGGAGGCGAAAAGCAAAAACGCCTGCGTACGAGATTTCGGCGCACGTTAAAGATCCCCAGGTGGTCCAAATTAATCCGGAGCTCTCCACTACGGCGCGCCTCATCGCCTGCGTTGCGTCGGCGCGTTAAACCCCCTTAATCAATCAATCAACGACAGTTGAGAGCGACCAGATGCTGTCTTAGAGAGATATACTCGGCTATCCATGCAATAACCGATTCATATTGTTTATTGCTCGCAATGTACTAACAAAAAGGTGATATGAAACACCGTCAAATGCTTTTTTGCCGCACTAGAAAATAGTCAGTTATTTTAAGCTTATCTATTGCTAGAGCCAAATCATGCGTGAACTCGACAAGAATAACCCGACGAACGCCGTGTTTGCTAGGATGCTGGCGATTATGTTTAACCAAATGAGTCATATACCAAGTGTAGCGAATCTCAATTTCAAACACCGCAACTAAATTAACATCCAGGCTTCGTCATTCACAAGGCTCTGTTGTTATGGGAAATTCAAAATAACACTTGTTTCTAAATAGGCAGTCATAAAATCCCATTAAGTAACACAGTGCCGGGCACGAAGTTGAGCCTACCAATGCACGAGCTTAGCCTCTTCTACGTTTATCACAAACAATATAGTGCACATTGTTTTTCGCAGTATTATAGTGAGTAGAATAGCCGGAAACTTGCGGTTTTGCGCGCCCTCTCCTTTCTTTGGTGCGGAGTCCTTGACACGGCGCCGGTTGAGCTCCTGCGTGGTGGCCGCTTTTAAGGCCACCCTTTAAGGCCACTTATTTTGGTGAACCACCGCCATCTCGGGTCGGATATCGCTGCCGGGTCGATGTCTCCAATGGTCTCCATTTCTTGAGGGAGCGAAGAGCCTCGAGCTGATGCGTCGGCGGCTATGACTGGCTAGGCTTAGCTCACCCGTTGGTGCGGCACAGTCTTCTTGTGGCAATAAATGGCATTTTGATGGCCTAAACGTTTCCCTGGTAGTGTCCAGTGAGTCCTTGCACCTTGCCCGTTTAACTAGAACACCCATTACTGTTTAACAAATGTAGTTCATTCAGTTAAAACGCAGAAACACCAATCAGATGAAAAACGTGTCGGCGCAATTCGACTCCCTTACGGCTCTTTCTTCACCCAGGGAAAAACCGGTCTTCTTCAAAGCACGTCTGTGCAAGAATTTTCGGCGCCCAGACACGCGGCGTTGTTCGCATAATGACGTATAACCTGATACCTTACGAAGGCCGGTCTCTTCTTGGACACCGGTTGCCGAAATTTCTGTGGCCGTTCGCTTGCCGTAATTTGGCCGAGAACTGCTAACCAAATGATAAACGTACATTCTGAGGCCGTAGGTCGGCCGGTCTCCTTTATAACACCGGCTGCCCGAAGAAAACAAATATTCTGCCGCCGGACGCGCGGTTCACCGTTGAAAGAGCGGATGCGCGGCAGCCGCGCTACGGCCGGTCTCCTTTCGAAAACCAAGTGCCACAAGAATACGGATATCCTGTGGCCGGTCGCTTGCCGTGCTTCCGCTGAACACCGCTTCCCGAAGGAAAAACGGATGCCCTAAAGCCGTACTCCGGCCGATTTTTCTCTCAACATTGGCAACCGACCGGCAACTGAATATCTGGCAGCCGGGCAGCTGCCGTTCTGCGTCTGAACATGGGCGGCCGGAGAAATACAGAAGCGCTAGTTGCCGAATGTTGGCCATTCAATGTATGATCAGCGGCTGCCAGAACCTGGATGCTGGCCGGACATGCCAGAAAGCGGCCGTAGACGGGTCCGTCTTCGGACACACTTTGTGTGCCGCCTGGGATGTTCATTATGTTCTTGGCGTGGTTCTGAAGTAGACTGTGTGTACTTGTATTTTAAAGACTATACTCTTTCTTGGGCTACTTAAAACCAGAAATGTTGGCCTGTCTGTCTGTCTGTCTGTCTGTCTGTCTGTCTGTCTGTCTGTCTGTCTGTATGTGTGTCTGTCTGTCTGTCTGCATATGCGCATATCCGCGTATCCGCTTATCCGCATATACGCATATCCGCGCATATCCGCAGTAGGGCAGCGATGGCATCGAGGCACCTGGCCTGGAGGAGTGGAACGTGGTAAATTTAAATCGACTTGACCAAAACTTCCCCGAAATTACCTTGAGAGGAGCGCGACGGAAGAGGAACAGCATGAGAGATGAGAGGGAAAGCGAATGGAGGCATTTACTTGGCAAATGTCGGAAAAGGCTATCGTCTTTTGTCGACATTTGCAACGAAAGGAGCCCACACGCGGCCAATTTTCTTGTAAGGCATTCGATAAAGTTCCGCACAACTTTCTTCTTCTAAAATTAAGTACACTTAGCATTGACCCGAATGTGCTTACGTGGGTTAAATCCTAAATCTTTCTTAACCGATCGCTCACAATTTGTCCATGTCAATGGCTATATTTCTTCAATTCCAGTATCTTCCGGAGTATCCCTAGGATTAGTCCTTGGCTCCTTACTCTTTTTGATTTATAATAATCATATGGCAAGCAACTTATCCTCCACTGTAGAACTTTTTGCTGATGATTGCGCTGTTTACCGAGAGATTAAGAACGCTAATGACACCGTGTTATTTCAAGCAGATTTGGACGCGATTTGGGACCGGTGCTCCAAATCGAAAATGCCATTACACTAACAAATGCAAACTAATGCACTTCTCATGTTATTTTTGTTATATGTGTTATCTGTGTGCTCTTCTGTGTAATCTGTGTTATCTGTGTGCACTGCTCACGTTATCTGTGTTATCTGTGATATGTTTTGGCCTACCGGCTGCGGTGGGCTATGTTATCTGTGTTATCCGTGGACCAAATGTGTTACTGATGATTTTGCTGTTTACCGAGAGATTAAAAATGCTAATGACACCGTGTTACTCCAAGCAGATTTGGACGCGATTTGGGACCGGTGCTCCAAATCAAAAATGACACTAAAGACTAAAAAATACAAAATAATGCACTTATCACGTTATCGGTGTTATCTCTGTTATCTGTGTGCAATTCTCACGTATCTGTGTTAGCTGTGTTATCTGTGTTATGTTTTGTTTTGAACGACCGGCTCCAGTGGGCTATGTTATCTGTGAAGCCAAGTGATGCACATGTTCGGTTATTTATTCCGTACGTGTTATCTCGTTTGATATCGAGTATGTGGCGAACAATCTAGAATAATCTTCTGTTATCTACAGTGTTCTGAATAAACTAGACTGTTCGAGAAGCCCTCGCGTCTAAAGATAAATGACCGCAGAGCAGACGCCGTGGCATTCGATTCGCCGGTACCATTCTGCGCACGTCAGTTTGTTGAATGCTGTTTCGTCGTCTGTGTATTGTTTGAGTTGTTAGGGGAGCACAAGATCGCTCCAATAAACTTGTTTTTCTTGCAGACAACTGCGTCGTCTTTGTCTGCGTGAGAATATGTATCGTCAGAAAAAGTGAAGAACATACAGCGCCGGTACAGAAGGATGGCGCTTCAGCCATCAGCCCATGGCACCGGCCACCTCGGCTGCAATCCTAGAACTCAGGACCAGAGATACCTCGCGAGCATAGCGGGAGCTGATCAGCATGCCTTCCACTTTTGGAAGGACTGCATCGCAGAGGGGATGAGGGGTTGCCTCATTAACCGGCCCACATCATGTGATAGGTAGAGTAAGAAGAAGGCGCAATTTATACTCGAACGCCTTTACTGTAAAGCAAGCCGAAAAACACCTGAAGCTTGTCGCGAGTTGTCGGTTATGGTCATCATACTCATGTTATCAGCTTAATTTATTGTTACCTTATGGGCACCTTGCGCGGTAATATATGAGGGGGCAAACAATAGTGCAGTCACCACTCGTGGCAGCTCTTTTTAAATTACTAGTTCCTGAAGTAGCTGCGCCCAAGTAAGGCTCTCGGCGAGCACGCTGGTGATCGGTAGTTACAGTATAGTTTAGAAATAGTTACATCCCAACATGAGCGTGGGGAGTTGCTCCTTGCGAATGAACAATCTTTGAACAATCTCTCTTGCATGGGATTTTGCCAGAAGACTGTAAAGTTGGTAAGGTCGTTCCAGTTCATAAGTCCGGAGACAAGCACTCATCATCCAATTATCACCCAATAACGTTAACTAGTGTTTGCTGCAAAATCATTGAACCTGTCATATATTCCTAGATAGTCAATTTTCTTGAGTTTAGATCTCTCTTTTCCCCCTCGCTACATGGGTTTCGAAAATTATATTCCTGAGAAACACAACTACTAATGCTGACTGATGATGTTCATTATGTTCTTGATTGTGGCTCTGAAGTAGACTGTGTATATTTGGATTTTAAAGACGATTGTCTTTCTTGGGCTACTTATACCCAGAAATTTTGGCCTGTCTGTCTGTCTGTCTGTCTGTCTGTCTGTCTGTCTGTCTGTCTGTCTGTCTCTCTGGCTGTGACCAGATTCAGACACCCGGCCAAAGTAACACAAGGCCTGCGCACTATAAGCAATGAAGTAGAGCCCCTCAATTCAAGCGCATATCCGCAGTAGGGCTGCGCTGGCATCGAGGCACCTGGCCTGGAGGAGTGGAACGCGGTGAATTAGATCGACTTGACCAAAACTTTAGTGAGTTTACCTTGAGAGGAGCGTGACGGAAGAGGAACAGCATGTGAGATGAGAGGGAAAGCGAATGGACGCTTTTACTTGGCAAATGTCGGAAAAGACTATTGTCTTTTCTCGACATTTCAATAAATCAATCAAAGAGATGTTTATTGTTCGCCATATATACAACAAAAAAAAGGTGGTCGGAGAAAAAAGCCGCACTTTCACAGCTTGACGAAGCTCCATCCATTTGCAACGAAAGGAGCAGACACGCGCCCAATTTTTTGTAAGGCATTCGATTAGGTTCTGCACAACTTGCTTCTAAAATTAAGTAGCCTTAACATTGACCTGAATGTGCTTACGTGGAATAAATCTTTCTTAACCGCTCGCTCACAATTTGTGCATGCCAACGGCTGTAATTCTTCAATTCCAGTAACATCCGGAGCACCCCAAGGAATAGTCCTTGGCCCGTTACTCTTTTTGATTTATAATAATGATTTGCCAAGCAACTTAACCTCTGTTGTAAAAGTTTTTTCTAGTGATTCTGCTGTTTACCGAGAGATAAAAACGCTGACACCGTGTTACTCCAAGCAGATATGGACGCGATTTTTTACCGGTGCTCCAAATGGAAAATGACATTAAACACTAACAAATGCAAACTAATGCACTTCTCACGTCATAAAATTCCTGACCGCGTTTCGTACACCCGAAATGAAACGCTATTAGAAATAGTAACAACGTACAAATGCTTGGGTGTCTAACGCACTTCCGATCTTTTTTAGAACAGTCACGTCGGCCACGTAATCGCCAACGCTAACCGCATGCTGGAGTATATTGAAGAAATTTTTATATATCACCTCACCTTCTGTTAAACTCTTCTGTATAAGTCGTTAATTCTCAGTAAGCTTGAATATGCCGTTTCGATAAGGGACCCCCGAAATAAAGAACTAACAAATGCTATTGAGGCTGTTCAGAATCGCGGAGCTCGATTTATTATCTCTAACTACCGTCGTACAGCTAGTGTTACACTTATGAAGCAGTCTTTATCGTTGACACCGCTGGAACTAGGAGGAAAATTTCACGCTTAAGCTTGTTCTTTAAAATATATCACATGAATTCATATCTCAGAAATGCATTTTTCACCCCGGCCACCAACGTTTTATTGCGCATGGATCATCGCCACAAAGTGGGCATGCCTTTTTGTCGTGGTGCTTCTTATATACTTTCATTCCAAAGACGTCATCAGAGTGGAACCACCTTCCAGCAGCGGTCGTTGAAACTACCAATTTAGAAGAGTTCAAAAATCGGCTGCGCGCGCACTTTGCAGTACAGGCTACTGATTAGTTGTCTGTTTTGCACTGTTGTCATTGTGTACACCTTTTTAGTTTATTGTACAGTTGAAGTGCCTGATTGTTGCATTGCTTCTAATCAAAAGTTGTTCCTTTTTATGTCCTTGTATGGTATTGAATAATACCGCTATCTTTTCTGCGCTTAATTATGTCTGTACAGAAACTTGTTGAACATTGTTCTCTGCTATAAATGTACGCTGTACCACTCCCCTCTCCAATGCCCTTTTGGGGCATGAGGGTACATTAAACAAAAAAATAAATAAACCGATAGAGCATGACATTGGTTAGGAAGAGCTGTGTGGCACCCGAATAGAGAGTGTTTGGCTATGAGTGCAACTTGTTGCGAAAGAGTTAAAACTTGGGCAGACTGCGAAGCGCTAAATGCGTGCTGCCCACTGTTGTGAATGGGGAATACGATGAAACGAGCCGGAAAAAAACACGGACGTCACTGTAGTGATTGCTGGTGAGGCAGATACAGCAACGAGCTTTATTAGTAGTTTTAGGTATGACAGAAGCATAATGTTTACGCTTCTACCTCATCCGAGACATCAATGCCGTTGTAAATAAATGGTACATAAGTACGCAATACGATAGCATTAGGCCAGCATTTAAGGAGGCCCGTACCACTAGCTTCTCTGTTAGTTCATAGGTACCATAAGTGTGCTTGTGTGATTCGAATGCACTCGCGCGCGCCCTCGCGCACAACACACACACACACACACACGTGTACACACTCACACACACACACACACACACACACGCACACGCACACACACACGCATACGCGCACACGCACAGGCACACACGCACACGCACACACACACGCGCACGCAACGCACACGCACGCGCACGCACACGCAGACGCACACGCACACACGCGCATGCATGCACGCACGCACGCGCACGTACGCACACATGCACGCACACACACACGCACACACACACACACACGCACGCATGCACGCACGAACACGCACACACGCGCGCACACACACACACACACGGACGCACGCACGCACGCATGCACGCACACGCACACGCAGACGCACACGCACGCACGCATGCACACACACATCTCTCGCAACGAGCCAGGTTTCATGTTGAAAATGGTGCAACTGAATATGAGCTCTGAGTAGCAAGCGTTACAACCGCCAACTACTAACCCCTAAAGGATCTTCAGAAGCTTTTGGTGGTAGCTTCCGCAAAAAAATTCAGTCGCAAGTAAGGTGCAGAAGCCGTAGGATGCTCGGCGTTGCTTACAAGGTGTGTTTGAAGCAGTACCAAACAGATAGCCACTGAGATAAACAATAAAAGGTAATTTGTACTGCGAGCAGGAAATAGAAAAATGTGTTCCGCTGTAAAGTTATAAAAACTTATTGCCTTGCCGTTTAAGGAGGTATGTTGTAAATTTAATGAACACCATTTGCTGTCGTAGGGTGTACATACACTGGAATCAAGATAAGGTGGAATATGACTCTGAAATCAAGGTCCGCAAAAAAGAAGTAAAAGCCTATAGTACGGTCATCGACCAACTCAAGAAGAGAACCAACGGAATGCTGACGTTGCAGCGAGAGGTCGCGCATAAAAACGTGTATGCTGTGTGGAGTTTAGACGCCAAAGAAGCCGTCTCTGAGAAGCTGTTTACTGCTGGTCTGAAGGGTATACTAGAAACAAAACTACACACTGAAGAAAGCTGGGCTGACGAGCTTGAAACGACCATGAACATAATACAAACTGAAACACTGAGTGTGTGCACCGAAGTACCTCTTGCTGGCCGGTCTCTCACGGAGGTCACCTGGATCATTACTGAAGGCGAATCTGTAAGTACACCTTTTTTGTTCCATATTGTCCGAAGTAAAAAATTGAAAATTACTGGTGGTTAGGTTTTCTTAACCAGAATACCATTTGAAGGAAGCATGCGCTGGGTATGCGCTGTCTGCCCTGTAATAATTTTGTCAGCCATAAAAAATATTTGAAGGAAGAATGGGATTTTACAGAATAGCATTTCAAGACAGCCCAGAGTAGCATTTGAAGGAACCGTGTACACGCCATGCGCTCTGCCCTGTCGGGTTATGACAACCCTAACACATGCAGTGTTGTTTACTTTTATCGCGCTCTTGCCAGTAATGACATGCTAATTGCCCTTCCTTCCAGTCCTGTTCGTGCTATCTTGCAGTTTTCTCGATGTTTTACGACACGCGAGTCGCTAACAAAGCACGCTGTCAGAAGTGGACACTGCATTTATGCAGAAGTCGGGTTTGCGCAGCAACAACAGCGACGGAGCTTCTGAAGGTACTTCCACCCTTGCAGCTGACCGGCAACCTCTTCGAGCAAAGGAAGCGCTTCAAAGAGAGTTTGAGCTGTTCCACGTGGCGGCCACGATGAATGAGCAACCCCGCAGTGAAGCTGCAAAAGCGGCGCTTCTCCTGCGAGTGGGGTGTGACGACACCCTGGATGTGTTCAAAACGTTCAAGTTGGAAGCGCAGGCATTCAATGAAGACTACGCGGTTATCATTGCAAAGTTCGAGTCCTGCAAAGTTCGAGTTCATGAACACTTCGTTGAGCTCGACGAAGCAAGCAGAAAAGGAACCTTTGGAAAAATTGGTTTGAGATCTGAAGAAGCAAGCTGGCGTTGCGCTGCTGAGCACGAGGTCGCGGGTTCGATTCCCGGCCGCAGCGGCCGCTTTTCTGATGGAGGCGAAAAGCAAAAACGCCCGTGTGTACGAGATTTCGGCGCACGATAAAGATCCCCAGGTGGTCAAAAATTAATCAGGAGCCCTCCACTACGGCGCGCCTCATCGCCTGCGTTGCGTCGGCGCGTTAAACGCTACAATCAATCAATCAAGAAGCAAGCTGCCCAGTGTACTCCTGGAGAACAGTGGGACTCATAGATCTGGGACCAAATAATGTTTGGCACAAATAACCCGAAGTTGCGACAGAACATGCTTCATGAAAGCAGTTAATGTTAGGGAAGGCAGAATGGTTTTGCAAGGTAGCCTAATCTTTGGCGAAACAAAAACGAGGGCTGCAAAGCTACCTTCAGCAATATCGATGCTATTTGAGGGCCTGCATTCGTACCAAAAAACAAAAACGCCGGGGATAGCAACACGAAGTGTCCCTGAAAAACGTGCGACCAGTTGCACAGACCGCAGCACTGCCCCGCATAGAGTATCAACTGCAATACGTGCCGCTTGCTTCAGCATTTCACTGGGTGCTGTCTGTGAACGTCTCAAGTTGCTCACGTCTGCAGAGACGACTTTGAGGATCACTTCGCCATCCGTGAGGTCAGCGTTGATAGATGGCAGCAAAGACTGAAAAGTGGAAGCTGAGGTTATGGACAAGAATGTTTCTTTCTGCCATTCCCAGCGTACAGGAAATCGGGGCCGACTGATGGCTACAAGCTCGGTGCTACGTTCCTACAACGGAGGCGTCATAGCAGACTTCGGAGTAACGTTGAATAAACTAACCATCCGCAACACTTCCCCCACAGTGCAGTTCTTTGTCGGCAAGCTTGGTCGTCGAGCCATACTAGGACTGAATGCGAGATAAACGTTTAGTTTTTTCCAGCGCACAGTGGCCACTGTAAGCATTTTAGAAAATCGGCGTGTGAAAAATTTTTAGCAGCTCTTCCAGCGGTTTGGCTGCTTGAAACAACCATACAGCACGTTGTTTCAAACTACGACCGTTCTTCTGGCCCAACCAGATTGCCTCTACGGGACCATCTACGGGCTCTACGGAGCCCACCCCGAAGTGGCTCTAGGGCACCCCCTTCACGACTAGCTGTGAAGACTGAAGTGCGAGAAGACCATCGTAAAAGGGAACGAGCCCAGGACTAGGTAAACCCCTTGGCGTGGCGTGAAGCAGTCGTCGCCGAATACAAGATATGGATGGCCGTAGGCGCCCGTATCTGTCGGATCTGGTCTTCGTCGAAGTACGTTTTCTTTCTTTTTTTCATCAGCTACAAATTTCGCGGCGGCATATTACCCGCTCAGTCATACGTCCTTCCACTGCAGCATGACCAGGCACGATCCCGCACTGCCAGTTGTTTCACCGAACACGGCTACCACAGAACAGGGATGATTATGTTTCCTCGTAGCTCGTAGACGCACAGTGAAGAAAGCAAATCCCAAAAGCTGCTTAAGAGTCCAATGGCCATGCCAAGTGCAAGTAAAAAGCAGGGATCTTCCCATAACCCCCCACGGCGACATGGATTCTCAAGCGCAGTTTCCTCTCTAGTATACCTACTAAGAAACACTGCGAGTGTCTCAAACAGTGTCCCGGCCGCTCTCCGTATACTACAACTGAGGGACGTATAAGGTCCTTGGAATTTTTCCAAACGTTCTGCTCGTGCAACGAAAGCCTCACGGGCGTACCTTGAAGACACAAGTCTTGATCAGACTTTGTAAATTGTTGATATCATATGTTCTTCTCTTCATGATTATAATCATCGTCGTCCTCGCATTCATCTGGCCAGGAAACTTAGCTCAGCTGACATCGCCAGTTTAATTAAAGATCGTTCTCTCTCTCTCTCTCTCTCTGCCCGCTCTATACGCGTTTGCTCGGCCTGCCATTGTTGTTACTTTGTCGCCTTCTCGGTCCGTTGTGCTCAGCCTTGGCCAATTTCTACTTGGCACACCTTCCGTGGGCTCGACGATGTGCTCAAATAATTGTTTTTAACGCGCAATTATTACTTCGCTGGGCTGCTGAAAGCACGCACACGGCCAGCGCCCACCTAATGCGCACCCACTCGGAATTTGCCCGCAAAAAGTTTACACGGGTGCTGACGATTTGCTGACGCGTTTTATGGCGTTCCACTCGCTCGATAGCATGCTTACATATCAAAGAATAACCCGCCGCCCCCCCCCCACCAAAAAAAACGGAAATATTATTAGGCACAATTCAACAACACGCACTGTTTCATATTCGCAAATTTCAGCGGCTATAGGTGGCACCGCGAAAAATTCAATATGGCCGTTCGAGAGATTATAAGACCGAACGGAGTGTATGCGCCGCTGTATACTAGGTGTGCACAGAGTGGTGTGCCACCGGTTCACCGTAGCGACTCACGACTAACACCATTCTGACGGATAAAAGGAAACACTGCTCTGCACCTCCCAAAGGGGCAGCGGTTGTGGCAGTAACCATCACTGACGAGGCCAATGCACGTCCTATCGTCTCTGCCTACACGTCACCCAATACACCCCAGGGCGCCGAAAGGATGGACGTGGAGGGACCGGCAGCGACTCCCATCCCCGCCGCGCTGCTTATTCCACCTGTGGCGCTCACTATGCCAACGGCACTCGCAGCAAAGGCAAGGAACACCCGAAAGCATGCCAAGTCCAGCGGGCCTGGTCCGCCGGTCGCCCCCATTACTTCGGATGACGACATGACGTCGAGCCGTTCCGGCTTGCATCGCAGCGAAAGGGACGGGCTGTGGCGTCCATGTCAGTAGAGAAGGTAAAAAAACGACCCCAACAGTTCAAGCCCCGAAACACGATAGATAAACACACACATATTCTAGTTGCTCTAACTCAAATATTGCGAAGAGAAAATGTCATGCAATGAAACTGCAGAGGCGTTTCTAAAAATCCTCATATCTATGAGTTATTGCATTCCAATCAGCAAATGTCATGTCTCTCCAATAAACCCATTTAAACACCAAACACACAAATGTCTTAATTAGTTACATGGTATTAAGGAAGCACATGGATGGTGGTGGCATTTCTTCATGTGGTGTGGCTATCATTGCCTGAAAATTCTTGGCGTGTGAAACTATCCAACTACGTACCATCCTTGAGGCTGTTGCCATTCATGCAAAAATATTCAAAATGTTAGTAACGGCATGCTCTCTTTATATCCCTCCTGATTTCCAGCTATCCAGTTCCGACTTCCAGGCGCTGCTAGATCATCTTCCGGAACCGTTTATTCTTATAGGCGACTTTAACGCACATAACTCTTTTTGGGACTCCTCCCTAGCGAATGCCTGGGTCGCCTTATCGAAAAATTCCTAAAATGTTCCGGAAGCCCGATTATTCAACAAAAACCAGCCTACATACCATAACCTATGACACAATACTCACTCACACCTTGACTTGGCTATTGGCTCTGCAGTACTCTTTCCATCTCTTGTGTGGGATGCTGGCACTAACCCATATGGTAATGACCACTTCCCTACCTCACTAAGTGGCCAAGCAGTCCATCTTCCCACAACAGGTTTAAGGAATATAAAGCAAACTGGAGTACATTTGGAAATATCTAAACTCCACCACACCTCCATAACACACCTACATGTAGACGAGGCTACCCAACTCGTCACGGCGCATATCCTCGACGCTGACCCCAAAAGCCCGTTCTCCAGGCCTCCTATGCCTCGCGCAACCCAAGGATGCCCTGGTGAAACTTGGACTGTAGGCGAGCGTGTGAGACCCAGAACAAAACCTGGGGTGTCCTTCGCAGCTACCCCACGTCGAACTGCGTCATATCGTTTAAACTACGCAGGCTTTTGCAAAGCATGGGCCTCGTGATACGAAAAGGAAAAGTTGGCACCCCTTCTTTAAATCTATTGACTCATACACACACACTCACACACACACACACACAAGGTATGGACAAGAATGCGTAAACACAAAGGGCAAACATGCACAAAGCCTACCCCTTCCCAGCACAGCAGGGGACACACTCGAAGACCAGGCTAACAAACTTACACAACACTTCCCACACGAGTCCAGTTTTGCACACTGCACAAACACTTTTTTAAAACATAAAATCGCTCGTGAAAAGAAGTTCCTGCACGACAAGAATAAATCACAGAGTTCTTACAACTCCCTGTTTTCAATACATCAGCTGATGGCTGCTTTGAGCGCATGTAAGCCTTCAGCTCCAGGCGCAGACAGCGTAACATACCCCATAATACGACACTTACACGCAAAAACACTTGAAACACATCTTCATTTATGCAACAAATAGTGTGTTTTCGGGGCACCTCCGTAAGCCTTGGAGGGAGGCCATAGTAGTGGGTTTCCTGAAGGAGGGAGATGACCCGTCGTCACCATTAAAGTTACCGTTCTATCGCGCTGAGAAGCTGCCTGTGCAAGCTTCTCGAGAAGATGATCAACAGAAGACTTGGGTACTTCTTGGAGTAGCATGTTCTTCTTGAGAGCTGCTAGGCAGTCTTGAGGCCGGGGCGATCAACCAACGATCAACTTGCTGCTTTTAAGTCCTTCATAAACGATGCCTTCATTCCCAAACAATTCTGTATTATAATCTTTTTTGGGGTGCCAAAGGCATACAACATGGCCTGGCCATACGGCATGTTGAGTGACTTCAGGTAATTCGGCATTTCAGGCAACAATATGAACACCCTTTCTACCTAAATGTCAAAACAAACTTTCCGTGTGAGAATTAGTAGTGCACTTTACGGTGTATATTTTTAGAAAAATGTCGTGCCTCGTGGTGGTGTTTTGAGCTGTACGCCCTTTATAGCCAAGCTGAACACCCTTCGGAAGGCCTTGCAACCACCCATTGCACCACCTACCTACACGCCAATTACACGCGAACACCACATACACGCACTGACGTTCAGTGCGTGTAGGTGGTGTTGAAATATCTTTTAATCATGTAATATGTCAATCTCTGAACGTCACATCCAGTTCGTGGAGAACAAACTTGCTGTCTGGGCGGACACAAACGGTTTAAATTAAACCCTGAAAAAAGTACATGCATTGTCTGCTGACACCGCATGTTGTGGGCAGACAACAACGCCAGCATACCACATGACGCTGACATTACTATAAATGGCGCGTCAATTTCAGTAAAAGAACCACAAGTTCTTAGGAATATTGCTGCAAAACAGACTGAAATTCATCCGCAGCACTGTCGTGTATGAATTGGCAACGAAACGGCGCTAAGAATGCTTGACCCGTTGCTGCATTTGGGGATTCGCCTTGCCTGTGGCACCTTTCGCACTAGCCGTCTTAAAAGCCTCATGTAGTGTGTCATAAATGGTCCCGACGTCACCAGAGGATATACACGGACTTTTTCTATGCTTTAAAATCATGTCTATTACAAATCATCTCTTTCATTTAAACATTTGTAATACATCCTCTCAGCAACTCTTTTTAAATCGTACATTTATTTTTATGCCGTTTTCTCTCAGAGTGAGCACATAAGCATCTGAACAAACAGGCATCCAAAAGGCAGGCATCACTGATTTTATTGCACCATGGCAACTCCGGACTGTGTTTTGTGACCTGTCATTCATGAGCCTAAACAAAAACAGGGCGCCAAGAGTAGCTATTCTGCAGCATTTCCTCTTTCTGCAGGATAAGTACCGGTGCGCACCGTTTTACTGCTATGCATCAAACACTGCTCAGGCTGTGTTTTGTGCTGCGTACAGACCAAGCTTTAATACAGGTAAAAGGATGAGTTTCCGCAAGTGCATTTTGAATGCTGACGCACAGGGTATTCTAATTGTGTTACATCACATTGTCCGGCATCAAATTTTAGGCTCCATGGAGTCTACGAAGCCTCTTAGCATTGTTCGTGCCCTTTCGATCAGAACGCGTTGAAGAAATGTTGTGATCAATCTTCTTATTGAGGCTCTTACATGGACATACGCCTCAAGTCTCGAGGTAACAATATGCCGGGCTCCTAGTAGCTCTGCGATAGCCGGAAATGAAACCGCGGATCAAATGGTCGCTCGTGCTAAACTTGAATACAGTAGATATAACAAATTACCCTACACCTACATGGAGCCACACATCACACAAAAAATTCGCAAAACATAGGAAACACACTGGAGTGAAGACACGAACAAATTCCACGCACTAAAACCACACTTGGGGCCACACACCACTGAAAAACAGAAGATTCACAGAAGTTGCTTTTGCTAGGCAAAGGATAAGGCACACGCATGCTCTCGTATCCGCATACTCTTGTATCTGCTCATAGGGTCTTCAAGACCTCTGGGTAGTTGGTTTGGAGAGGTCGTATTCACGGTTCACATTACTCATTCAATGCAAAGCACTTGACACAACGCGATGCAAACACTTCCCACAACTATATAGACTACACATTCCACTACACCCACGGTTTTTCCTCTCTGGCGATCCCATCTTTTTCGATATTTAGCAGAAGTAAAATATTTAGAGTTAATTTTATACCACGCCTAATAACAAACTCGCCTTCTACACCAGCCATCCACATTGTCTTTTACTGATTTTCCTTTTGTTTTTTTTTTTGTTCTGGTTGAGCGATTTTAGTGCGTCTTCAGCCCTCATACTTAACCACTGGTATGGCGCTCTTTGCCTGAGTTGGCCTTGCACTATTTCATCCAACCATCATCATCACCACCGGACGAAGATTTTTGGATAGGCTTCTTGGCCTATCGTTCTACAAAACTTGAGGGCGGCAGGTTCCCGGGAGAACTTCCTCAAGGCAGGCGTCTCGGACCTATTGTGCCAGATTTTGGCGACGTGCACTCTACAGCCGTCAAACAGCATCGCTAGAACGGCCGCGGAAGCCCCTTATTGCCTTTGTATAAAGGGTCGGTCGTCAGGCTTACGGACCCAACCGTAGGGCACTGTGGGTATATGAACTTCCCCAAGGTTATACGAGGTGGAAATAAAAGATGTTTTCGTGTTTATGCGTAACAGACGGCACCGCCTTCAGGCTCATGAAGAGTGAACAGCAGCCGTAAGTGATGATGATGACTGTGGTTCGCCCGACTCTACGCCCGTTGAGTCTAGCACCTGCAACAACTCGCCCGACTCTACGCCCGTTGAGTATAGTGCACCTGCAACAAGTCGTGCTGTTGGTGTTACAATGCGCTGTTTGTGCTAGCAGTCAATCGGTCTGGTGAAAATATTGAGGCCAGTTATTGATTGAATGCTTGAGCCATTTTATTGCCATGATATACATTTAACCATTTACAACTATTTCTTTCCTGGCGTTTTTTTCAGCCATAAGTGGCAAAAAATGGAAGGGATATTTTATTTTAACTCAGAAAGTGTTGAAATAATTAGGCTCGGCTGATTTAAGTCTATATTATATCCTTATAGCGTAAGCTTAGGCTTAGGCTGCTTGAGGCTTTCAAGATGTTGCTCACTTGGACTCCTCTTACTGCTAGGAAGTATTATTTTACGCTTGGTCTGAATAATATTTCCGGTAATCCAGTCTTCGTAAAATTGGCCCTTAGCATTTCTTAACAGTAGAAATTGCTCGATGCAGTACATCAGTGCGTACTTCAAAGACTCCACAACCTGTGCATGTCACTGTGCGTTCGGTTATCAAATCGCAACTCTAAATGAAGAATAATAGAAGCGTAATCCACGCGTTGGATATTTTTCCCATATTTGACAGGATGGTCGTCAGTACTGCCAAACCCGACAGAATATCACCAAAACAAAAAGATTATTTCTTGCGGAGTTCAGTATCAATATGCACGATACGCGAAACTTTTGCTGCTCTCTTGATGTCCTTTTACACAAATATATTTGCTCCGATAGGAAAGATTTTGGTTTAGCCGCACACTATGAGCATTTATTCTTATTAAAATTGGGCAGACTTAGAGATCCCGCAC
Organism: Haemaphysalis longicornis; assembly: GCF_048455015.1. NCBI lineage: Eukaryota > Metazoa > Arthropoda > Arachnida > Ixodida > Ixodidae > Haemaphysalis > Haemaphysalis longicornis. The sequence goes on from NW_027526388.1 coordinate 953,376, forward strand.
ACTACGCCGTTAGGGAAGACACAGTCCAACAGAATGTCACACAAAAGCTTCTGCCAAATGCACCTGCGGCTGAAGTGTATCGCCCGAATTAGAAGGTGTACCCTTTTAGGAAGCAACAAAACCGATTTTGTACTTGGGGGTTTCTTTAGTTTATTTATTTTGTTTACTTATTTACTTGCACATAATGCAGGCCTTTAAGGGCTATAGCAGAAGTGGTTGAAATGCAGAGCAGCGAATAGAATAGATCAATTCAGGAAAAAAGCAATGCAGTGTACACACGCACACGCATTGCAGTTACGTTCAGAAGAAAATTCCGGTCCTGTCGATGCCAGTGAACATAGAATCATCGTTATACATCCAATGAGTGGGCACTGCAGGATGGGGCGCACATACCGACACGACAAAGCAAAGACCTATTGATGAAACACGAATTTCAAGAAAGAGCTGAAATATATGTATCGATGCGCTCCTAATCTCACCCGGCAGTAAATTACACTGTTTTGTCGTTCTTGAAAAAAAAACTAATGTTGAATACATTAGTGTTTGCATGAAATGGGGTAGAGTTTAGGGCATGATTATTTGGAGTTATGGTCTGCATACCATACTTAAGATAGCTGCTATCGGTAATGCGTTTAACTGAGTGAACGATACCATGTTAGAATTTTAGGGAATCGGTATCGCGTCGCGGCTTCAAGTTGTAAGGGCGGATGTAGGCGAAAAATTACCGTCATAGCGGGGACAAAAGAAACGGATTGCTTTTAGGTGCGGAGAACCTTAGGACCACACGATGTCCGTCCGCGTCCTTGCGCTCTGCATTTACAATCCCAAAAAAACCACACAGGCACCGGCGGGACTCGAGCCTGTGTCTGGAAGACCAGACAGAGTTAGTGTCAGTCGTCTTACCCATGGGGCTACGACCGTAAGTTAGTACCCGAGAGTAAAACGGCTTACTCTCTCGCCTGTAACGATGCGGAGTACCTTAGGACCTGCCAATGTCCGTCCACGTCAATTCGTGCGCACATCGCCTTCACGCGAAAATCAAGCGAAGCTCGATTTCAGCCATGAGTTGCAGTTTTATTTAGAGAATAATCAAGGTGCAACTTACGGCTCAAACCGAATGATGGTCGGGGCGCAAATCGGATGTCACTAGGGGCGCAACATGGATGTCGTTTAGAGTCCCCGTAGTCCGCACCCTCGCCATTATCTACGGAGTAGAGATGCCGCCATTTTTTTTACGCGGATTCAATTTGTTTCATTTCACCTCCCTTATACGTGCACCAAACGATAGAGGAATATTCAAGAACCGGACGAACTCGGATGGTTTGTACATTAGTAATTTAGTTTCCTGTAAGGATGTTCTGACAGTGCGTTTAGGTAACCAAGTTTTTTAAGAGATTTGGTACAGACTAAATTAATATCTTTAGACCTGGAGAGGTTAGTAGTATAAATCACGCAAAGATATTTATTATCTGAAAGCCTTTGGAGCATTAGGTAATTGATAGAGTAGTTTAAAACGGAAGTCCGCGTTCTGGTGCTGAATGCAATTGAGACTATAATATGGAAATGGATATTCATTTTTCATGTAGCACACCAAGAGCAAAACGCACCAACCGAGTCACTAAAAAGGTGGTGATCTTGAACGGAGGTATTGGTGTACAACAAACAGTCATCGGCATAGAGACGCAATTTAAAGGTAATGGACTGTGGCAAGTCATTAATAAAAAACAAAAAACAACAAAGGACCAAGAGCGAACCCTAGTGGTACCCCTGATGAGAATAACTAAATGTGATTGGCCCGAATGAAAGCTAACGTCCTGGGTTACTTTTTAGTAGAAAGTATAATTGTGTGCCAAAGATAAATCCTTTGCAGGAGCCACCATTGCGGCAAGTTGTGTTTGTTTTGCTTTCTCAAACTAGTTCAAACTGTCGGTTTTATCAAGGTCTCTTGGTACGCCTCAGCCTATGTACAGGATGAGATAAGTGAAGAATCCAAGGAAGTTCATTCAAGGAAGTTTCTTATTTGTTTTTCTTTTTTAGTTTTTATTAAAACAAAGTGATAAGCCCAAAAATTTACAGCATGTTCAAAGTACGTCACAAGAGTATCAAGGTCACTGTTGCTGCTCATGGATTCGAACTGAGAAAAAGCATCAGCAAGGGCGTCCGAAATCAAATTATAGTTAGCACGATTACAGTCCGGGAATGTTGTGAACGAGTACAAGATTTTGACGCAGGATATTTCAGCTTCACGATGACCGCCTTATGATCCGATGCACATTCGGTAGTTACACATATCATGTCATGTCATGAATATTATCAATGACGCTTACCGTGTACTTGGCTATCTTCGAAGAAACTTGCGACTCGCTCCGCCTTCCGTTAAACTTCTTACTTATCTAACAGTTGTCCGCCCAAAACTGGAATACGCATGTGCCGTCTGGGATCCCCATCAAATCACTCTTACTAACACACTTGAATCGATCCAGAACCGTGCAGCCAGATTTATTTACTCAGAGAACTCCTATCTAACCAGCGTAACCGAACTCAAATCTCGAGCTAGTCTTGTTGACCTAGTGTCGTGGCGCAAAATTCAGTGACTATGCCTTTTTCATCGCTTTTATCATTCCATACACCTAAACCAGGCTTTCATTCCTGGTCATCGCCTTTCATGTCGACTAAGCCATTCGAAAGCTGTTTGTCCTGCTCGTGCGCATACTGCCGCTCACCCTTCTCTATTTTTTCTTCAAACATCTAGGGACTGGAATGATCTGCCTTCTGACGCCGTGCACCACTCCTGCATCACTCATTTCAAAGAAGCCATCGCACAAATCATCCTTCAGTGGCTTGTTTACCCCCTCATGTAACGCCCGTAAAGGGTATAATAAATAAATAAATAAATAAATAAATAAATAAATAAATAAATAAATAAATAAATAAAAAATAAATAAATAAATAAATAAATAAATAAAGAAATAACTAAATAAATAAAAACAAACAAATAAATAAATAATTAATAAATATAAATCCAGCTTCCCCAATGTTAGCGCTTCGAAACATTACGTCAAAAGTGCGTCCAGTCAAGTTTCATCAGAAACCAACGGCACATAGTCAGTGCAGTGACAGTGAAAAATTGTTTAGCTCTCGGCCAAGGCCATGTTGCCGACCGGACGGTGTCAGAGAAGGCCAATGAATTCCGGGTGCATTGAAATCTCGCATAGAGGTACTATTAGATTAATCGATGTTGTGGTTATGAATATAATATTAAGATTGTGCATAGGATCGATGGAGGTGCCAGGTGAGATGATGCTTGTTTAGGTAAAGCTTGCACCATACCGATTCAACATCTAAAGCAGCAGGTAACACAGAGAAATTGAAGTCCAACCAAAAGAGTAAACCACACCCCCACACTTGCCGTTCTGTCGATCATTGCGAACTAGACGTACCGAGGACGAGTTATCTGAGTCACAAACGCCTTGAGGATTTCCCCTCCACCTTGGGGATTTCCCCTATATGTGTTCGATTAACAATGACCTTCACCTGGAGTTGTTCATCAATTCGCTCTCGCGCCACAAATGGTCAGCCTCCTTGTCAGCTCAGTTGGTAGAGCAACTGCTCCAGTTAAGCGGTGGTCTCGGGTTGGAATCTTGGACTAGGACGAAGTTTTCTTCAACTGCGAAGTTTCTGAGAAAGAAGTGTAGCTTTCCTTTGTAGCCGTATGGCGGCATTTAGGTGGGTGCCAAACTTCCCTTCGCAGAAACTTACTCCACCTTGGGGATTTCCCCTAAATAAATCTGTTCGATTAACACCGGTCCTTCACTTCGAGTTGTTGATCAATTCGCTCTCGCGCCACAAACGGCTAGCCTTCTGGTTAGCTCCGTTGGTAAAGTTACTTCTCCGGTTAATCGGTGGTACCGGGTTCGAAACCTGGACAAGGACGAAATTTTCTTCAACTGCGAAGTTTCTGATGAAGCTGCAGCACAGGAATGTTCGGCCTAACTCAGCAAAATTCTGACAGCAAAGTACTTTCGCAAAGTATTTTCTGCAGGGCCTTTTTCCGGCAGCCGTGTTCGGCCTTTGTCCAAATTTGGGCCTTTTGGCCGTATACGGCCGTACTCCCATGGCTGTCCGACGGCCAGTGTCCGTCAGCCAGTCGACCAGCTTACGTTCATACGGCCAGATTCCAGGCACCGGCCATTCGAAAGCCACCCGTGTACAGCCGAAGTTCGGCCACCAGAGGACAGCCGGGATGTGGTCGTCGGACTCCAGCGGGGTAAAGCTGCCGGAAGTTCGGCCATGCTACGGGCATTGGAGTTCAGCCACAGTACGGTAACTGTACTGTGGCCGGTGGAAGACCACTGCATGCGGCGCAAGGAGATGACTCAGTCGCGCTTGGCAGCAGCACAAAGCCACCATTTTGGGTCCACTGCACCCACATCAAAGTGAGCCTCTGCACGCCACCACCAGCCGTCCAGCCTTCTGTGCAACCTTGCGGAGTTATCAGCGTCAGTTGACAGCAAAATTCATTTATTAACAGTGGTTACAAATTGTCGTTTCTTTAATTGCTGTGCCTCTTTCACGGTCGCATACAGAAAATATTCATTTCTTTGCAGGCCCAGGTCCCGATATCTTCTTTGTGGAGGCTTCCCTGTAATAACTGGGGAAGCAGGAAGAGGAGAGGGCGGAAGGCGCATACTTTAATCGGTTGAAGTTCACTAAGATGAAAGTGCCTCTTTTAGCCAATTTCTTTTATGACAATCTCTCTGAACACTACCATGCTCTGACTAATTCAACTATATTTACAACAGTTGCTTGACCCGTTTATTGTATCTAAAACCGGCGCGAAGCCTTTGCGAAGAGTTCGGTACTCCACAAAACACTCACCATCATTCAATATAATTTCATTGACGCAAAAGGTATGTCAAGTTTTTGAAAATTTTTCTTGAGAAAAAATTTTCTACTCGATAAACTTTTCTGATGATCTTTCACAGGCCTGGCACTAGGAGAGATCGAACAAGTTCTTTCACTTCCAATCTATTTTGCGTGTTGTTTTCATGAGTTACGTGCACGCCACTGAATAGTCTAAAATCACATATTTTTCCTGTAATGTCGTACTTCATTAACAAAAAATGGTAGACGCGTTGCGAATGACGCCCTGCTTCTGGTGGCTGCACTTGTATCCCTCTGTGTTCACGGAAGCAAAGGCGTAAGGCGAGAGTTTTATAATTTCTTTCAAACCAATAACATAGCAATGGTAGTATTTATACAGCAAACCTTGCATACTGTAACGAAAAAAACAATAAATGTTTCATTAGTGGAGTTGGAATGTGTAAGGTTCTCAACCCGTCTGAGGAAAACTTCCGGCTAGGAAAGTTTATTTATTTATTTATTTGATATCTGCTTCACCTTTGCATGCATTACCGCCAGGGAATACATAACCCTAAGCATCAAATATGAGACCAAATAACAAAATATTTCTACGAAGCGCCATCAAAATCCTCATTATAAATAGTGGATACAGCCATACGATGAAGATAATTACACTCTCGTATTGATATAAGATAAAATGAATCGCGCAAGGCGTCACCTGAAGAGGAAAGTTATTAATTTGCTTTAAGCTAGCGATCCCGCTTCGGCATATAAAGAATGGCGTTTGGATATACTTCTCCCCTTCTATTTCAATTTTCGAATGATAGATATTACGAAAAAATTTCAAACTGAGGTTTTGTCTGTGATGTTTCACTTCTTACCATTAAAGTTTACATATATTTTCCCACATGCTAAGTTGAGAGTGCCAATTACCTAACCCGAATCGCACTGCCCTATTCTGTATGTGTTCGAGCATATCAACCAGCTCTTTGGTGTAGGGGTTCCATAAAACACATGCGTACTCCAACCTCGACCGCACATGAGCGAAATACGGTTGTTCTTTTAAGCGAGATGACGGTTCGCTGAAATTTGTCTTAGAAAGCCAAAAACACATGCAGCCGTAACTTTTAGGTTGTGCACGTGCCTATTAAACCGTTAACCACTCGTTCAATAATCTCCTAGTTATTTATATCCCCCGGCTGTTCTTAAAGGGACACTGAAGTGATATGTAAACATTGCGGGATTACTAGCGCAAATTGTAGTCCGGAGTCCCCAGGCCATGTTTCGACCACTCTAGGCGCGTTTACGCGATTTTATTTAGTAGAAAAACTAATTCGAAAACGCTGTCCTCCTCTCTTTACGCTCGCCCATTTTCTGTGGCGTTTTTGTGTGACGTCAGGAGGGGATGAGCTGGCAATTGGCTGCGCCACGGCTGCGCTACTGCACGGCTCCCCGGCCGACAGAGTCAGTCGGCCCAGCGTTTCGTCCGCCGGCCGCCGGCGGGTCGTCGCAATCCAGGAGGTTAAAAAAAATTGCTTGGTCGCAATTCGTTCGCTTAGTTGAAACGAAGCCAGGACACGTTTGTGAATGGAAGAATGTGCCTTTCTACCTTTCTTTACTTGGTTTGTTTGTACACTGTATCTAGCTCCAAGTCAAGGTCGCTTCACACAAGCGCTGCACATGCGACGCTTCGCTGACTGGTACGTCAGTAGGAAAATATAAGGCCTCTTGAAGGCGGGGGAAGAGTCAGCGAAGTCAATATAGGTACTAAGCAAATAAAATCAACTGATATTTTTACCGTACAGCGTAAAACTAGGGCACGGGAAGCACTTTTTTGCGCTGGGCGAACAAGCACAGCGGTCAGCAGCACGACTACGCATCTGCGAACGCTTTTCCATCTACAAAATGCAATTGCTAGACGTGAGCTACTGTGGAAACTCGGGCGACGCTTACTGCACGATCGCAGTACAACAAATAGTCACTGAAGCGGCTTGAAATGCCAAAACTAAATAAAAGTGTAAAACGGTTGTACAATATATACCCTATATTAGCAAGCCGTTCGCGTCCCGCTCCGTGGCCTAGCTGTCTGGGGCGCTAGGAATTCACCCCAAATGTTTTGCGAGTCACGAGTTCGAATCCCCGCGGGTACGTGCTTTTTTTTTTTTTGTAAGTTAACTTTTTTGTTTTCCGCCGATGTTTTCTATATTGAGTTCACCTTTTTTGGGGCCGCAACGTTCATGGCTACACGAACTAGTTCACAAAACGCGCGCAGGCTGGCACTGGCGCGCTAGCGAGTTCTCGTTGGCGTGCTGTTGCCATAAGCACCGACTGCTTGCAGGCAGTGGGCACAGGCCAGAATGAACAGACCCTTGGCCTGGTGCCAACACGCTTTTTACGATACAGGCATGAGGGAGGCAAGCTCCAAATATGGGGGAAAAGCGCATGACATTTGGGCGTCTACGGGTACGCGGAGGGCGTTCATGCACTGCGTAGGTCTCGGCTAGTGAATGCTACGACTACAAGCCGTCCTGGGAGGCTTATCTCGTGCATTTTACAGCCGACAACATGGCAGAAGCGCGGTACGATGATTACTGAGATATTGAGAATGCCCATCCAACAAAGCCATATATGTTTTACAGAACCGAAACCGAAACGGAAACTTGTGTGATTGCTAACCTTGGGCATCGTCCATTCAGGGCGCCCCTCCTCCCAACGTCACAGCCTTAGTTGGTGCGGCCGCCGCAAACCGCGCATGGTAGTTTTTCTTCTTTCGCGCTTTGTAAAATAATTACCGATTTGTCAACCGGATAAACGATGAAAAGTGTGCTAATTTCAGCCAGTCTACGCAGTGCAAGCAAAAACGGGAGCTTGACAAATTCACTTCAGTGTCCCTTTAAAGCAGCGTAATTTGCGCTATACGTATTCAAATGGATCGATGGGTTTCTTGTAAAGGTGACGTTAACACATTTTTTAACATTCACCGATTGTGAATCAGCACACCAGGATGTTAATAAACTCATATCATGCTGCAGATATTCGGAATCACGTTCATTCGTTATAGTCCTTTAGGCTACACAGTCATTCCCAAACATTTCGAACAACGATTTGGGGCCAATAGTAATAACATTTGTATATAACAGAAAAAACGAGGGCCCGTCACTGAGCCTTGGGGAATTCTTGAGGTCACAGGAACATATCCGGAAGAACAACCATTCAGAGCAACCGACTGCTGTCTTAGAGAGAGATACTCGGCTACCCATGCAATAACCTATTTTTTCAGCTTATAGCCCGCAATGTACTAACAAGGAGGTGATATGAAACACCGTCAAATGCTTTTTGCAGTCCAACAAATAACAATCAAGTTTTAACGTTATCAATTGGTAGAGCCACATCGTGCGTGAACTCTACAAGCTGCGTTGAGCAAGAAAATCCTGACGAAATCTGTGTTTGCTAGGATGCTGGCGATTATGTTTAACCAATTGAGTCATATCCCAAATGTAGGTAAGCTCACCTTCAAACAACGCAATTAAATTAACATCCAGGGTTCGTCATTGACAAGCCTCTGTTGTTACCGCAAACTTAAAATAACACTCTTTTCTATATAGGCAGTCATAACATTCAATGATAGTGCAGACCACGATGTTGAGCCTACCAATGTCCAAGCTTAGCCTCTTCTACGTTTATCACCAACGAAATAGTGCAACGTTGTTTTTTGCAGCATTATTGTAAGAAAAAAAGTCGCAATCTTGCACTTTTGCGCGCCCTTGACTTTCTTGGGTGGGGAGTCCTGGACATGGCGCCGGTTGAGCTCCTCCGTGGCGGCCGCTTGCTCGACGGCCTTTAAGGCCACTTATTTTGGTGAACCACCAACTCCTCGGGTCGAACATCTCTGCCGGGTCGATGTCTCCAATGGCTCTCCATTTCTTGAGGGGACGAATAGCATCGAGCTGATGCATCGATGAAAGGGTTAAGGCTTGGGCGAGTTGGTGCATGATTTTAAAAGGTGAACCGCGCAACCTCAGACAAAAACACAAGACGAAAAAGGTGACAAACACGAGCGCTGCTCGTGTTTGTCACTTTCTTTGTGTTTGTCACTTTCTTGGTCTTGTGTTTTTGTCTGAGTTTGCGCTTTTCCCCTTTTTCATCGATGGAGCCGGCGGGAGAGGCGTGGTAGCGGCTATGACTGGCGAGGCTTAGCTCACCCGTCGGGGTGGCACACTCTTCTTGTAGCAACAAATAAAATTCCGATGGCCTAAAGGATTCCCTGGTAATGTCTAGTGAGTCCTTGCACCTTGCCCGTTCACCTAGAACACTCATTATTGTTTGCAAAACGTAGTTCGTTCATTTAAAACGTAGGAACACCGAGCTGATGGAAAACGCGTCTGCGTCGTTCGGATCGCTAGTAAATTTTTCTTCACCCAGGAAAATACCGGTCCTTCAACGGCCGGTCTCCTTCAAAACACGTCTGTGCGTGAATTCAAAGTGCCCAGAGGCGTGCCTTTGTTCGGCTGTACAGCGCACACCGAAAGAATAATGTATAACCGGAGACCTTGCGTAGGCTGATCTCTTGAACACCGGCTGCCAAATATTCTCCGGCCGTACGCGCGCCGTAATTAGGCCGAAGACCGCTAACCAAATGAAAAAAAAAAAATGGCCGCGTATCTGCTCCTTTTATTGCAAATGTCATCAAAAGACGATAGTCTTTATCGACTTTTGCCAAGTAAATGCCTCCCTTCGCTTTCCCGCTCACCTCCTATGTTGTTCCTGTTGCGTCGCGCTCCTCCCAAGGTAAAGACGCCAAGGGTTTGTTTAAATCATTTTTAATTTCCCGCGTTCCACTGCTCCAAACCGGCTGTCTCGATGCCAACGCTGCCGTACGGCGAAGACGCGTGTGAATTGAGGCGCCCTACTTCAACGTTTATAGAACCGCATTTCCCTTGTCCACGTGCGGTCCAAGCAGAACGTGGAACCTATCTAGTGGAAGATTTTGTAACTCTTGCCACTTGATTTCTTCGAATGCCGCCAGAAGCTATATGGCGCGGGCGACAGCAGGCGACGGCGGAGTTATATTTTTTTCTTCAGTTTATGAAGTATTTAATTTCGCCAAAATTAAACATGTACGATTTTTTTAAAGGAACGCTGCAAATATAACTTCTGTATTAATTTTTTGTCTTATATATGCGTAATGCCTTGTTATTCTTCAACAATATTGACAAGTATGAACATTACAGCATACTTAGACGGGCACATTTAGCTGTGACTATATAAGACTACAGTGAAACCCGTTTATAGCGAACTGCAATATGCACTGCGATTAGTTCGATATACCCGAACCCGCTTATAACGAACATATTGTTACGAGTTCGCCATCCGCGGGAGCCAGCCCCTCTCCCAACTCCGCAATCCCACCATGCAGAACCGAACACAGTAAATTATCCATTACCATACACAGAATAATCCATTTATTGCAAATTATAAAGCTACTTTCCGCCTTCAATGCCTACTTTGCAAAAAAAAGCGGTGATTTTTGTTTTCACTTTCGTTTTGGCGGCTTCAACTAGCATAGCATTCTCTACAGGAAACGTTTTTTGCACAAGTTCGAGTCCGCGTCCTCCAAATCTAAGCAGCATTGGTGGAGCACATCGACTGCCGAAAGCGCTTCATTTTAAATGTCGGACAGCTTTCACTTGCGACATCATCGGGAACGCTGGCGAGCTCTTCACACAGTTCACCGATGCTGCTGTCTTGGTCCGGACTTGCGGAATGGGCGGGTTCCATCGTGAGTCCCGCGCGTCGGAAACAGTTATGGAAAGTGTCGGGAATCACGTCGCTTCGTGCGAGGCGCAATGTCTCAGTCGCGGCTCTTCTCCGTGGTCTAGGCGCGCAGAGTTGATATATCGGATGTGAACGTCGTTATAAGGAATATTTTTTCCATGTATTTCTGTAACTGAATTATTTTTGTTCGATATACAGCATAATTCGCTCTACCCCGGTTCGTTATAGACGGGTTTGACTGTATTGCGCAGGCATTGTTTTACTTTGGCCGGGTGGCTGAATCGAGTCACAGGCAGACAGACGGACAGACAGACAGACAGACAGACAGACAGACAGACAGACAGACAGACAGACAGACAGACAGACCAAAATTTCTGCGTTTAAGTAGCCCAAGAAAGACTATCGTCTTTAAAACGTACATTCTGGGGCCACACGCCGGCCGGTCTCATTTATAACACCGGTTGCACTTAGAAAATGAATATTCTGCCGCCAGACACGTGTTTCACTGTTGAAAGAGTGCATGCGCGGACGCCGAACTCCGGCCGGTCTCCTTTCGAACACCAACTGCCACAACAATGCGGATATTGTGTGGCCGGTCGCTTGCCGTGCTTCGGCTGAAAACCGCTTCCCGAGGGAAAAACAAATGCCCTAAGGCCGTACTTCGGCCGTTCCATTTCTCAACGCCGGCAGCCGAAAATGAACCTGATATCTGGCAGCCGCGCAGCTGTCGTTATGCGTCTCAACACGGGACGCCGGAGAAATACCGAAGCGCTGGTTGCTGATTGTTGGTCATTCAACGTATGATCAGTGGCTGCCAGAACCTGGATGCTGGCCGGACATGCCAAAAGCGGCTATAGACGAGCCGGTCTTGGGACACACTTTCTGTGCCGCCTGGGGTGCTTTTCTTTGTAGCCGTATGGCAGCATTTAGGTGTATGTCAAACTTTTTTTCGCAGAAACTTACTCCTCCTTGGGGATTTCCCCTAAATCTGTTCAATTAACACATGTAGGAAAGATTCAGTTACACCTACTATGTGTAGGGAAACGTAAAAACTATGGAGATAAATCTAGGACATATATACAGTAGGCTTTTTTTATTGAAATTCAAAATAATTAGGTCATTACATGGGCGGAGTGGTAGTCAGGGAGGAGACGAAGGTCCAGGAGGGGGTGCAGGGTGGCGTGAAAATTAAAGGGAGGGTACTTTAGCAAGCGTGTTTGATGTGGCGTATGGGATATTCTCAATGTAAACAATAAAAAGTTTATCCCAGCACCAGCGTACTTCCGCCCGATGTTACGAAATGAAGCAGAAGCATCCCAAAACTTTTAGGGGCGAAGCTCCTCTTGCTCGGGCCCTGCCCCGTCCCTTGTATCGCCGTGTACATACCGCTGATGATGATTGTGGGAGGATGCCCCAAGGGATTGGCCAACCAAAGATGGACGAAGAGGTCGAAGCGTTCAACGCGTTCGTTGCTACGCAACAAGGAGGAGCGCAAGAAGAACAGGTCGTCGTTCGTTGTCTGCTAGCTCAAGACTCGTACCGACCCGAGACGCGCTGCAGAAGGCGACGGCCAAGGTGGCGAAAATGTCACACACCGAGTTTGCCAACTTACCCAACTTACCCATCGTCCCACACAAGCCCTACGTGATCACCAGAAACATCGACGTCATCGACGGGCTTGTCAGCGGAGCGGTGGAAAGTCTCAGGCTTTGCGAGCGAGGAGTGGTGGTCTTTACGCGGCGACGCCCGGTTTCGATCCCACGACTCTCTGGCCGCGATGGGATGTACGCGGCGCTCTTCCCACTGCACTACAAACCGAGATGCGAGCATGGCTACGAACGCACCTTATGTCGTTCAATCATTCAGACGGTGCGCGCCGTCAAGAAGACGTATACAACGTGTCGAGTCTTTCGCGTGTGTGGGCGAATGTTTCGTGTTTTTACCGATAAACAATTTAGCTTCGCCCCTCTCATCATCATTAACATCGTGGAGATGGCGGGATTTTTTTTCGGAGAGAGCGCACACCTCATGGGAATATTCTTCCATAACGTACCACTAGGATCCTTTGAACTTGCGGACGTTCTTCACAACGTTTATTTTATTGCGACAGTCTAGAAGCTTCATTATAACGGGACGTACTAGGCTATCTCGGGACTGGCCTAGCCTAAGGCAATGTTCAACGGCAGGACAGTCTATGAGCCAGTTCTGACTAACTACTTGTGATACTTTAGCCCGGAGACTGTCACTATTTTTGTCGTCTTCTTCATTCAACGTATGCAATATCGAGGATGTCTTTGGCCATTTGATTTTGACCGTCGAAGAGTTTAGAAAGCAGTTGCTCCACGTTAGAGTTACCTCCCACAAAACAGCGTTTGCTTAATTCTTTGAACGCGTCTTGGGTTCATGAGCATTACCATTACTGCTTGATTTAGCGGCAGCAGGTTTAGGGGGGCCAGGTATTAGTTCAACATCCCCGCTCAGGAGAAGGCGACGTAAACTATATAAGGCATGAGAGAAAACACTGACAAAATTTTGTGGGCAGGACACCCAGCAGCAAACACCGATTGTCTGAGCGAAAACACTTGGCATGATCAAGATAACATAACTGCAGAATAAAAGCGAAGCGGTCAAGCATACTGCTGGTGCTGCCGCTGCCTAGCCCAATGACGAGGGAAGCCACGTCTGGAGGTTTTATACTTTTCCTTAGTGGCGTGACAGAAGGATGCCTGTTGATGATTGGCTGGTCGAGGTGGTCTTGCGCATATAACAGTCCGGCCAAGCAGCTGCAGGGCACACCACGATAGACACACCTGCGCGTGATAGAGCAGTCTGTGTGGCAACGGTTGATGCTGAGCGTGAAATTCCCACATAACGCTAACGCAGCAGTGGTCGGCACATGCTCGAGGGACAAGCTGCAGCCCCCACGAAAAAAAGTTTATTTGCCGGGAAAGAGAAGTTACAATTGCCTAAATATACAAACCAGGGTACCCCGCTCCCATGACTGTCATGTGATTGCAATTCATGAACACATAAAACCAGCAGCGCAGAAACTTTTACGCAGTGTTAACCTATTAATGATCAGATCCATTACACAATAAATGCAAAGCTTGTACAACAAATACAAGCGTCAGACACAAACACCCGCATAATTAACACCAGTAAGTATGGACTAAAAACCAATTCCGGAATAACGATATTATGTGCTTGGAAAAATACAAGTAGGATTAGTTGAAGTGCAATTTCGAGTTTATGTCACTAATTTATACACACTGTTCATCTTACCCGCCGCGGTGGCTCAGTGGCTAAGGCGTTGCGCTACTGAGCACGAGGTCGCGGGTTCGATTCCCGGTCGCGGCGGCCGCTTTTCTGGTGGAGGCGAAAAGCAAAAACGCCCGTGTGTACGAGATTTCGGCGCACGTTAAAGATCCCCAGGTGGTCAAAATTAATCCGGAGCCCTCCACTACGGCGCGCCTCATCGCCTGCGTTGCGTCGGCGCGTTATACCCTACAATCGATCAACACTGTTCATCTTAAGGGCACAAAAACACATGGACACAGAAAACAAGGACAAGGGCTTCTTCCAACTGAATTTTATTGAATCAGGGTAAACTATATACCACAAAAAAGACAAGAGATATAGAAAAGGTTATGATTATATCGAGATTAGAATAACGAAATCACTCTGCAATGTCCCACACGTGTCAGTCATAACTACGACCAGTTCTTTTTTAGGAACGCTGCCTCCTTATCCGACAGGGCTAGCGATGTTCTGACGCACTCGAAATTGCCTAGTTGAATATTAGCTGCTTCATAAAACACTATCACAGAATTTCGAAAGTAGGCTCACACTGGGGGCATTCACAGCAGTGAGTTGACAGATTCCCATCTTTTCTGTTGTGTACGTTATTTTCATGCTCGCGTAACCTGTAGTTACGCGAGTACACAACCACGGTAGACAACCCCTCTATCGCATTCTACGTACTTGTCTTGTTGCCCAACGCTACAGCCAGTGTTTTCTTTTTGTACAAGACACGCATCTCTGCAAAGCGTCGCGAGCTTGATTGGTGCGGACATTACAACGCGAACACCAGCTCTCTGCCTTATTTTCTTCATCCGATTTGCGATACTGTGCAAATACGTACGATATAACAGCCGGCTTACGGCGGTCGTTGCCGTCATGCGCACTGGTTTCAGCTGCTTTTATTGCCGGTATCTCACGCATGCGGACAGCCTCAACGACTACCACAATAACGTGTTCAGGATACACTGACCGTCTCAGCCTTGAGACCTGCGCATCCACAGCGCTCTGCACGGGATGGACACAGGACTTCTTGAGAGCATTGCCGAAGCACATCGCCGGTACTGAACGTTTCACCAGTTTGGTGTGTGCAGAGGTAAATGGAAACAGGGGCTTCTTGCTGCGGGGTGCGTAACTCCAGCAAATCTGGTTGTCCGAAAACCTGAGGTTTATGTCCTAAAACTTCAGAGCGTTGCCTTCCGCTACTTCTTGCGTTATCTGAAGTGGTTTCAGGAAATCTTCGAACACTGTTATGTTGACTGTACATCGTTCTCAAAGCAAGAGGCCCCCCTCAGGAGGACAACCAAAAAATCATCCACGAACCTGTACACTTTGACGACATTTGCTGACATCAATCTAACCACCTGGACAAGAAAATGATGCTCAGAACTGGAGCAACTGAAGATCATTACAAAATGAAGGCCAGATCAAGACCTTGCCTATATTCACGCGCGTCCCCCTTACACAAAGGCGCTGGCATCGAGACACCAAATGTCAGCGGTGATTAGCATCATGATGCGCTGCTTCGCTTCACCTCTCCTAGACTACAGCACTGTCTGAATGAGTCATAGGGAAATACATAAGGCGCGTTCGTAGAGGTGCTCACGGCGCTGTTCATAGCGCAGTCGGTAGAGCGCCACGTACCTCCCGTTGCGGCGAGAGGGCATGGGCTCGATTCCGGGTGCCGCAGCGTCAATGGCACTTTTTCTGGCGACGTAACCACCGTGACGGATATGTCTTGAGTAAGAGCAAGTAAGCCGGGCATAATACACTTTCGTGTTAAAATATGCGACGAATTCTGAGGTTAACCGACACGACAGGTTAAACAACACGACACAAGCTTAAAAGCCAAGCAACATGCTACACTAAAAGGACAGTTTAGACTTCAAGCATGCAAAGTGTTAAACTCGGAGAAGGGTTTTGTTCGATATGGTAGGTAAGAAATTCAAAAGGAAATAAACTGTATTCTGTGCTTGCCGTAATTGGTTCGAATGTTAGAGAGCAAAAGTTTTTTTTTACCCTACAAACACGAGTTATGCATATTAGAAATCATGAAACCGGAGTGATGTGTAGTGATGCTTTACGATCAAGAAATATAAAAACAGAATATCAAGGCTGTAGCGATAACTTTGAGTTAGAAGCAAAATCCGAAATCCTCAAATAACGGAAACCGTAGTGATTGATACAGAACAGAGGTGATAGCGCGAATGACTAGTATCTGGGATGTATTGAGCAGTAACAGTTGAGTGCTGTACTAGCTACCCCAAGATGTTGTAAAGTAGTTCTAATGACTCTGAAAGAACGCGAATTACAGGGTACGTAGGCTTTGGACAATAAAGTTTGGGTGTGCGCGAATCAACGCTCTGTGGCTGAAGGACGCCTTCTCAACAATGGAAATCCCGTGTTCGTTCAACATCAACTTAGAGTCAACGGCAACGCCTAAAAAGTTAGCACTAGTGCAACAGGAAAGTGAACTCGAGATTAGAAAAAGGTATAAGTGTTTTGTTAGGTCAGCAATATAGCCTCAAGCAGTTTTTGCTAATGATAATAGAAAATTTGTTTGTTCACCTCAATTGCTCTTGTTAGAGCAAGTAAGCGTTTAGTTTAAAGTGTTGATATTGTGGTCACAAGAGAAAATGTATAGTCAGCATACACACATTGGGAAGATGTTGAACACTGAGACAAGTGGATGTGCAACCGGAATAAAAGATGTTCCAGGATTGACCTTTGGGGCACACCTTGTTTATATTACCGTAAGTGATAAGTGACCGTTAAAGCAGACGATTTGGCGCATATTTCAAATAAAGCCTTTCGAACGACTTCGTGATTGTACAACAATGCCATAGATTTGTTGTTTATTTAAAAAGATCTTAAGGTCAATCGTACCGAAAGCTTCGGATAATCAATGAAAAACTTAATTTTATCTGTAGCACGAGCAATTATCTGTCGCTAGAGAAGCCACAGCGAAAACCACACTTACAACTGCAAAGCGAAAACCACACTTACAAAGTTTGTAAAGTGCCGGGAGAGTCGTAGTTTTATTAGTTTTTACAACACCGTACTTAATAATGAAAGAATTGCAATGGGCCTGTATTTTTGTATAAAACGGTGATTCTTTATTTGAATACTCGATCAAACCTTGTCACTTTTTATTGCGTTGAAGACAAACTGGTCCTAACAGACTAATTAAAATGCGACTAAGCGCATCAGAAATCATATTTCTGCGAAGCTTTATATGTTTCCCGTGTATGCCATCTAAACTAGGGCCTTTATCCGTTGAGTAGCTTAACCACTGACTCAACTTCTCCTGGAGAAGTAGCGCGAATATAGGAAGGATTTATCCCAGCGACGAAACGGAGCCGAATATGCATCACATTGGGAATCAGGGGCCATATCTTCTAGATATGTGCTGAGAGCATTAGTTATGCCCTTTGGTTCAACGATAAGAGAATTATGAAAATAATGAACTAATGGCTTTCTTTTCATGAAGGTTATTTAAAATTCATTACGTAATTCCCCCTTCTTTGGTGTCATGGCAGCGCAGTTGGAGCTGATGTGCGAAGTATTGCTGTTTACAATATTTAATTAGGGACGACAGAGTGGAACCCTAACGTTTGTACCATTCTTTAATATAATAGTTGAAAGGTTGATGCGTCATTTTCTTGAACAAGTTTCGTTCTTTCGTAAACACCGTTAAAGTAATCGCGAAAGTCAGGGACTACGAGGCGCGTCGTATCGCCTATTTGAAGATTTTACATGATTACGGCTGCTCACAACATTCGCGAAAATTTACATAATATTTTCCAAAGCGGGATCAGCGTGAGAGCTTTAGTACAGATTACAAGTTGTACCACGTGACATTTGAAAGGGCACCAATGAACTTTTTCCTGTCGAAAGTGGGTTTGTAGTCAAATAGCGGACACTTATTTTCTTTTACTCAAGTGATTCATAACGTCGAAGAACTTGATTCATAACGTCGAAGTTTGAATATAACATCAAGATTAGAAACACTATAGTCCGGCAATGATTCAGTAGCGTGTTTGACGCCACGTGTAGGGACGTTTAGTAGAGATTGGTAGCCATAAATCGAAAAACAGAGTAAGTAATTTGCTGTCTGGGGTTGGAGGTACCCAGAAGATAAAATAAAATCTTCCACTATCAGAGCATGTTATTTTAGACGGGGAGCTTATCATACAAAGTTACAAAACGCAATGCAAAAGTAGATTGAGTGGGAAGATGGCGAATGTTAAACTGATTCTAGCACAGCCTTTTTGGTATTGTTTGGCAGGCCCACGGCTTCGTCAAATTTAATACATATGGTTTTGCACTTACGGATATTATGTCTAATAGCAGACCCTCCGTAGATGGGTAATCTGGGAAGCAATACAAGCCCCTATCTGTATCGGTTAGCTCGGTTTCAAATGAACAAATCCCAAAACATTTTTGTGATATTTGTTTGTCCTGCTGATATTTGTCGTGCTGATTTGTCCTGCTGATATTTTATTTTGGTTTTCCTTAAATCTCCTTACGTTAAAATGGATCGTGTTAAAGTCAACATGAGGCAAGTTTTTAGCAGCATCGCCAGCTGGTAAATAAGATGACAAATAAGATGACCAACAAAGGGCAAAGTAAGATGGCTGAGTCTTTGAAGATATTCAAGCTAGCCTCTGACAAGACACGCAAGAGTTCGCTGTCCGTTGGCTTCTTCGCATAAATACGCAGGCGTCTATTTTAGCATACATGCAGTTCTTTTTTCTTTGTAAGTACCCGGCAATTTGCAATCAGAGCCTTGTTGTCTCGGATGAGGTGTTGCTTGACAAAAATTGAAAATTCTTCAGGGGCCTCAGGAAATACGCAGGTGCGGAAGACGTGAGGCGTGTCTAACGTGCTTTGGCTACATAGTCAAAGCGCTTGTGCCGTTAACGAAACCGGGCAGTCATGTCCATTTGGCTGGCGGTGAAAGTGGGAGCTCATAAGAAGTCACATAAGAAGTCATAAGAAGTCACATAGCACTCAATCTTCTCTCCTCTGAGCTCGCGCATTTGGGTGCATCTTTTTCCTTTTGCGATGGGCACGTTCGGAATCGTGGTGTTATCCTTCCGGGAATGCCGCTCTAGATGAGACACGGGAGCCGAAAGCCGATTATTGAACTCACCCAAACGATTGTTATTTGCCACAAAAATTTTGTTTTTTTCACCGGCAGCTTCAAACTCAATATACAGGAAATCCACCGATTTTTTTATTTCGTCGATTTCATTCCTCAGGTGATTCAATTCAGTTCAGTAAAGCTTGATGTCGGGCGAGTTCGTGCAACATGCTTTGAAAGGTAACTTGCGCAGGTTATGATAACAGAGGCAGACACAGGAAAAAGTGTAAACCTTCACAAGCGCCTTCTTCTTGGGAAGTGTACATTCTTTCCTGCATCCGTCTTTCTTATCACAACAAGCGCAACTTACCTTCTAGATTATATTCACCAGGCTCGGCTGGCATCGTCACAGTCACAACACTGCTCGGGCCTCTTTTCTTGGCCGCATTTATTGGAATTCTCGAACTCATTACACAGATTTGCAGCAGTATGGGTCATGAAATACTGAGCAATCTGTCAACTCGAGAACTAAAACAGAAGCAAACAGGGCGTTATCTGAATTGCGCGCCGTTCTCGGTCAGTGCCGCTTGGGTAGAGCCACGTGCCGTACTGCTCGTCAGTCAATGTAGAAAGTGGAGCCATGGTGGGGGTTTACGATGCAGCCGGCTGCTGAAGTGTCATTTTGCGTCCATGGGAGGCCCTCACGGCACAGGAAATCGGCTCCGCGGAACACCAAGCAAAGCGACAAAAAGGCATAGCAGACACGCGCGGCGATCAGGCAGCACGTCGTCAGGAAGCGAAGGGCACAGGGGCAACGTGCCTGAATTGCGGAAAGTTCTCGATTAGTGCCGTTGGGGACTAGCCATGTGTCGGATTGCCCGTCAGTCAATGAAGAAAGTCGACGCACGGCAGGGGTTAAGATCCAGCTGGTTACTGAACTGTCATTTTGCATCTGTGGCAGGAAGCTCGCCGCACAGGAAATCGGCTGCCCAAGCAATACGACAAAAAGGCGTAGCAGGCTCACGCGGCGATCACGCAGCATATCGGCACGACGCAAAGTGCACGGGAGCAAGGCGCCTGATTTTCGGAAAGTTCTTGATTAGTGTCGTTGGTGCCGAACCACGTGCGGGATTGCTCGTCAGTCAATGTAGCAAGTTGAGGCATGGTGGTGGTTTAAGATCCAGGCGGCTATGAAGTGTCATTCTTCATTCATGGCAGGAATCTCTTGGCAGGAAGCAAACGGCAGAGGAAATGAGCCGCGCGGTGCGCCCAAGCAGAGCGACAAAATTACGTAGCAGGCACATCTGGCGATCGGCCAACGCGATGGCGTGAAACGGGGCACTTCTCATTGTACCTGAATTGCAGAAAGTTCTCAATTAGTGCCGTTGGGGTCGAGCCACCGTGTCGCATCACTCTTCAGTAAGTCAGTCAGTAAAGTGGTACAATAAAAAAATCATTGTGATGAGCCGCATCGAAAGAAACCGGAGACAGTGCTAAATTGCACTGCAAAGGAAAATAATATTTCTGTAAAACAAAAATCATTTGCGCTTTTTAAGTGCCGATAATCACAAGCCAGATTTCTGGTTCAGAAGAAGTGTGTTGAACGTAAAATTAAAAGCAAAGTAAGCACTCCTTTTTTCCCTGTTGAGTATAAACTGGAGAATTACAAATTTTATTTTAAAGCAAACCTTGTGGAGTTTTATTATGCAAACAAAGACTATAGGTAACTTTAGAAAAGGTTTGTAGTTTAGAATTTGAAAACACCACATCATGGTTTTTACTACTCAAGCGGTTTATTGATAGTATGCTTAACTTGCGTGGCAGTCAGGCCGATCTGCCGTAAACAGACGTATAATGATGTTTAATGCATGGTTTAGGTTGTTTAACACAGTGAAAGTTAAAGTTAAAATTGTTGCCGCAGGCAATGTGGCCATAATTTATGTGGTTGTAAAAAAATGTAACATAAAGGTGCAGCAAAGCACGAGTCGGGCAGTAATTTCTAGCCTTGATTAGAGCTCAATTGAAGAACGCAGTCGCAGTTTTGGGGTGGGTTATACGATAGCTAAACCTATGGTGACAATAGAGGGCAATACGGAGGAATGTAGTGAAGTCATAAGGGGAAATTGAAGTGCTACCGAGCTCCAAGGAAGGCAGATGCGGCAACAATCTGTGGCTTGACCAAACAATTTATTAAGTTAGTCTTTCTAGATTGAATAGATAAATGGTTCTTTTGGCACAAATTCAACATAATAGTCAGGACAGAATTTACATCACTTACAATAACGTTAAGCCCATGACAGACATAGAAACTGTTGTGTCATCTACGCATACGGCGCAGTTTGAAGAATTGAACAATAATTGTGAGGTCATTATTATAAACTTACAACAGCAAGGGGCCTAATATAAAGTGCTTCGAATTGCTTAGAGAGATATTTTCGCCTCTGAGGAGGAATCCGCTCTGTATGCAGCATTTTCCCTGTCAAGTAGAGAGTTTTTTGCAAAGCCTAGCCAGGGCCGCGTATACCAAAAGACGTCAACGTCAATGCCATAATTAATTGCGCGGAGCACTTTTGTAATGTATTAAAACACTGAACCAAGAAATTGTGATTTAACTAATGGATGTATGACGAAGCCGATTAAAGAAATCAAGGCGAAGCTGCTAGAGCAGCCTGCGCAAAAACAGAAGAAGTTATTAAATTAAACTTTGTTAAATAGGTATTTAGCCGGTTACAGAATGATATCTTCATTACCGTGCTGAAAGACGACAGAGTTTAAGTCGGCCGGTAATCTAGAAGCTAAGTCTTTCTGACCTTTTCGAATTCAGGGATGATCTTAGACTGTTTGGAAATTTTCAAGTGAAACACCTCAATGGAATAGCAAAGTCAGTAACAGGTGATGCTAACAACCAGTACCATCTGCTACGTATAAGCAACTACTTTTAACTGCCGCATTAAAATATTGTCTAGTAATAGTGAATATTGTCTAGCTGAGATAGTAAAGTATACGTCCTCAGAAAAAATGCCGCAGTAAGACGCTGTGTGCGGCGGATTTAAAAGTGCAGCAAAAGGTACACTCGCTTTGGGCGAAGAAGATTGATTACACAAAGTATTGGTAATTCCAGAGTGTTTGTGATGGACAGTGCAGTTTTAGCTCACGGTCGACATTAGAGATCTCAGTGGATGTCGGTTTAAACTTCGTTTAACAGTTTCTACATTTTTTAGCACTAAACTGTCTTTGGGAAAGCGCTTTTCGTTGTAACGCTTTTTGGCTTGCTAAGTCTCGTGCTGAGAATGCTCCGGTATCTTTTATACTATAGTTCAAGTGAATTGCTGAATGGTTAATTTTAGTTTTATACGGAATATCTCTCGTGCAAATGCACATGAAGAGGCTTTCGGTGGAGGGTTGCGGGGTTTCCTTTTTTTTACATGTTACAGTCCTGGGGCTTAACAGCAGTAATACAAATTCGCGCGTATAATTCTATTCTTTGCAGAAGGATAACAAAGCATTTTTCATATAAAAATCAGTAAGTCAGCCTCTTAAAAAATTCTAACGCGTTGGTACATTGTTATAACTACCTTGTTTATTATCTTCCGTGCCTAATCACATGTGGATTTCTGGGTTACGTGCCTTTGCTATTTCTACAAATTCATGGCGTTCGTTAGGGCCACAAAGCAGTTGCTCTACAAACCGCACTCACCGCTTCCTATCTTCTCTTCCAGAAAGTAAGATGGACTGTCCGTACCCACATTTTTGGGTACTTCGCCGTTTGCTTGAAGAATTCAACTCAGAAACAAATCATCAGTGTGTTTTCTGTCGCTGCGCTTTCGAGCGTAGATTATCGGCTCGACGTTCTCAGTAACAAAGAGGTTGTACTTGAATCGCATGGCATCATGAAATCGCTAAAGGCGACTGGTAGTTATATTCGAGTCAACCAAACCTTTGCAAGCTCAAGTAAAAAACGACGAAGCTCGACATTTAACATTCCAACGACGTTAATTCGCTGATATGGGTGCTTGTAGCGTGCATAAGAATAAAACAGGCCACGTATGGCGTAATAAAAAAAACAAAATCACACAATCATAGGTGGCACGTTATAAGGCTATTTGGAAGACGGAATATTTCACCGCTCATGCTAGCGTTGAACCGGCGGTGCTCACGCTGTACCAGTGTTGTACACGTTCCTCAAAAACAGGAACGAAAGCCCGTTCCTCGTTCCTTCACAATTTAGAAACGAGTTTCCGCTACAAGTTCCTTTATTGGGAAAGGAACGCGTTTCAGTTACACTTCGAACATTGGAACGTGTCGTTACATTAACGTTACATTTCCTTTTTAAATTAAAATATGGTGTCAGATTCCTGAGGCGAAATAAAGTGAGAAATTTAAAACTCCGATAGAAGAACTACGTATATAATGGGAATGTTAACACCGCCGGCAGCAGTTTATCTGGAGACGAAAATATCAAAAGAAACGCCCCTAAACAATACTTTTCAGCACCGCATAAACGGCAGACATGTCTAACTGCGATTTTGGTGCTCCTCTATTACAGGAGCAACACATATGACACTTCCCACTTCGGTCTTACAAATGCGCAGTAAGGTTACTGCGCTTCAGATATGTGAAAAGAAGGTTACTCAGATACAGTAACGTAATTAGATGTCTTAATTTCATAAGAAAGCGCTTTGAAAGGAACAATACATAGGCCTTTCTTGAATGCTGATTTAATATTACAGTTTATTAAAATACCTTACACGCCGTTTTGCAGGGAATTTAGTATGAAGCTTTGCAGATGATACAGCACAAGTTTCCGAGTAACAAAACACAGGACAACAAGTAATGACTACAAGGTTCGCCATCCAAGTTTAGGTGGGAAGACGATAACAAGAAAAAAAAAGCCAACAGCGTAGTCACGCACGAAATCTACGCACAAGAATTACAAAGTAGGCTGAACACAATCAGGGTAGTATAAAGGAAATGACCAAATATAGCCAAGTATGTGGATGTGACGCACGAATCAGTTGCGATTGTAAATAATACGCATAAGGGAAAACCGCAGGAAATAACACGCAGCCTAATCACGTGCGTAAAAACATTTACACTATAAAAAATATAGTCGGACACAAATTGCGACACAACAATGTGAAAGAGAAAGCCCAAATAATTAAAATGTTGTGAGAAAACAAGAAAACACGTGCCGTGGTAGAGAAACGACAGATTCTTTGGTTCTTCAAAGAAGAAAAAAGTTAAGTGCATAACAAAGATACAAGATATGGCAGAAGAGAAGAAAATGTAGAATGAATGAAAAAATGTGAAAACAATGAGTGGGAAAAAATTTCCGAATCAATAGACGCAACTAAGTAGTTTCTTGTTTTGACTCAGCAAGAGTTGCATCTCGATGTTGGAGTCACGAAGACGAACCCGTTTTTTCGTCAACACTTTACTGGCAATTTTGGAGAGCCGTTCCACCGAAGCGCTTGAGGGAACTGATGTGTTGTACTTAGCGAAAAGTTGGTTCGGTCCCTCTCAGTTCTTCTTCTGCGGCAGCGGGTAGTCAACTGGTACCAGCAGGTACCGCGACACCTCATCCCGTGCCTCGGCTGGAAGGGTTTGCTTCCCAAAGGAAACGAAATCCTCGGGCACAGACGAGGTGGCAAAATCTGCGCTGGATGGCTCGGTCACCGCAGCCAGCTCTGTCTTTACGTCGTTGGTCGCCTTGTCTCCCATTCAACTGTCTGGGATCCATGATAGCTTAAACATTGGGATTGAGCAATTGGCGACAATGAGCTCGTGCTTTCTTTTTGAGGCGCCCAAACCTGTAATCCCGAACAATTCCCGGTGACCCGGTGACCCTTCGGATGACCTCACAGCGAGAGCAACTCCCTCGACAACAACGCACCCGCGGCTCGAGAGCACACATACGGTAACTGGCCCTGGAAATATACGGTGCTTTCACAAGGTACCTGCATCGCCGCTCTGACTTAGAAACCTTTCCCCGGCAGGGAACTATTCTATCGGCCGGACGCGAATCTTGGCATCCCCACACAAACGATTAAATGTGAAAAGCATTCTCGCGGCTGCGCTATTCACTCGTCCAATGCCACTTATAAGCTCAACCGGCATGGCTTCGGCCCGCTGCGTGGTTATTCCTCTGCCTTTGAAATTCGAGGAAGCACTTTCCGCTAAGGGCGGGAAAATTGGCCAGCCTATGGTAAGAGAAACGCAGTTGCGACTTTAGGATTTTTTTACTCAAGCCTTGGCATCGAAAGCAGCCCATTCGTAGTGATGTAACGTTTGCAGAAGGAACGCCGTCCCTGCCGTTCCTTCAAAAACCTAACGAGTCACCGTTACAGTTCCACCGACCCGAAATGGAACGGTGGCGTTCCTCCGTTCCTCCAAGAAGGAACTAGTTCTAGGAACGTCATTCCTTGGAACGTCGTTCCGTGCGCTGTACCCTCCGAAGCGCACGTAGCATTCTTGTGCTCTTCAGCTTCTAGCCTTTCGATACCAAAGAACGCTTCCGCTTCAACGCGTTGTCGTCAGCACATCTCAGCGCGTAGTGAAGTCTGTACTCAACGCGCAGTCCTGTACCTAATTGCAGCCACCGGTTTGTTAAAAACATCTGATTAGGGAACGCTCAACACCTTATTACAGAATCTGAAATATTTTAATCATTTTAATACGCTTTATTCCGCCTGATGCTTAAGTTGCATAAAATAAGTTGTACAAGTTTCACGTCACTCGAATATCAGACAGCGCTCCCATTGAATCATTGCAAGAGGAGGAGGAGGCAAAACGTTTTATTGAGCAAAAAAAAAAAAGAAGAAGGTGGGTGGCGTCCTCAGTTCAGGAAAGCGCGCACTTCGACAGCCCGGGTGGCCCAGTTCATCAGGCATTGCTGGTCCTGCGGGTGCAGGCTGGTCAGTGCGCGTTCCCACCGAATCTTTGCAAGAGATTTCTAGTTATCCTAAAATTGGAATGCAACCACAGGCAATGTGTGCATATAATTATCATTGACCACATATGAACACATCAGCGCCAGAGTCACGTTCATGGTCATACGCGCAGAACAATGCAATGCCATGCACTGGTGACATTTATGAATAAAATGATCTTCACCGGCCTACCTCACCTGCTTCCTTCATTAGTTGTACTTGAATGACAATGTCTCAATTTTTTTGTTTACGATGCAGTGCAACCAGAAAATAAAAATATTTTGTGTGTGTTGAATAGTTCAAGTGGGGTTTTTGCTTGTGCTTTGACAAAATGCAACCAGCATCCCCAGCATCAACGATGGCAATATTGATATTTGTATGCGTAGCCCTACTGTAGTACGTATGCAAATGTCTCTCTACAAAAATAGAACTCTGCAACAATTACAAAATAAAGCCGTAAATTACCATGGCATACTTATACTTCCTTGTGTTCGTAAACCTTTCGATGCAAGAAATGTTGTCAAAAAGTCACTGCGATTGGAAAAAGCCGAAATCACTGCAGAAGGTTCTCACGTAGCAATGTCTACAGAAGAACTCATTGATAGAATACTTTACTGTGATTTCGTGTTGGCTGAAAAGTTTGTGGATATGTACGGAGAGACAAAACATGCCAGGTTTATTGCTGGTGGCAGTGTAGTTAGCGATCAAATTTTTGACACAATATATGCAGAGGGACCTCGGATGCGTATTTCTGGGAAAAAAAGCCCTAAATCCCGGAAACAATGGAATCCTTTGTTTTTACTTGCGTCCCTCATTGCCATCGCGTGCCTCAGGTTTAGCACGCTGAGTGGTGCTTCAAATATCGCAGAAACCTTTCATACAGGTTTTCCCGCTCAATTTAATCCAAACGCCATACAATTCAATCCAAGCGCCACCAATTTAATCCAAGTGCCATCTAATTTCATCCAAACGCCATCGAATTTAATCCAAGTGCCAATGAATTTAATCCAGATGGAATTAGGCGCAGTTTTTTGGGCTTTAATGCACGTGGTGTGATGAAAACGTGGTGTTCCTTGATGCCTTACGTGCAAAATATCGTACGCGCGCAGCTTAATGGACATTTACTAACACCCGCAGACCGTTGCTGTGATCTGATCGTCTGCGAGAGCGCCGTCGATAACTCACGTGAGCAGTATCGTCTGATCTTCGCGTAACAATGCATTCAGAAGCTCGTTTGATTGACAAGAACACCTTACTTAAACTCCCTTTGCATTCCAGTTTTCAATAATGAAATGCTTTTTTGTAGCATTTAGCATTATTTCCGTATTATAATTATAATTTCCGAATTATAATAGCATTATTTCCGAGATCATCCGAAATATCGCCTGCTGGCGACAGAACTGTCGTCTGCTCGCGTAAAAATACGCTGGCAAATCTGCTGGGGTAACAATATGCGAGCAGACGATACTTCTGACGATCTCGCAGATGATCAACATAGTTACTTGATATAGGATCACCACACGCCACCCACTGATCAAACGAGGCCGCTCTCCTGGTGTGCGGGTATTACTAAATGTCCATTAGGCTGCGCGCATATGATATTTTGCACGTAAGGCATCGAGGAACACCACGTTTTCATCACACCACGCGCATCAAAGCCCGCAAAGCTGCGCCTAGTTCCGCACAAAACACCCCTGAACAACATTCTGACAGCTGGATTAAATTTGTTGCCACTTGGATTAAATTCGCTGGCACTTGGATTAAATTCGATGGCGTTTGGATTAAATTAGATGGCACTTGGATTGAATTGTATGGCGATTGGATTAAATTGAGCGGGAAAACCTGTAGAGTCAAAATTTGCTGTGCGAGCCTTGCTTGTTTGAAAAATGCCCTGCAAACGTTTTGACACAACATCATTCAGGTACTCTTCTCCAAACAGCCGGAGCGCCTTCGACAAGCAGGGTTCCCAGAGCAACTTGTGACACCTCTTGCGGAAGCCGACTCACGGGCAAGAGGGTTCCTATCAGCTTGTCAGATGTGGTAATGGAAATGCTGAGTTAATGCTTCCCAGATGTGTTAACGAAAATGCAGAACACTCTGACAAAAATAGGATCACTCATTCGACCTCTCACTAAAGGCGTAAGAGGAGTTGGACTAGTGAATATCAGGAAACTTAAAATCACCGAAAAGAACTTGCAGGCAAGTAATTCTTTTAATTTATTTGTTTTATTTTACATACAGCAGCCCAAGTGGGCTATTGCTGGAGTGGTTGGTACATTGAATGCAAAAACGCTTTTCTGCAGAAAATAACGCCCAGTTAATTCAAAACACACTTAACCTCACGTATATTTCGCGAAGTTTCTATATGGAAGCTAATAATAACTGCAACAAAGACGATGAAATAATAAAAATTCAAAAAATACTATCAATTTAAATTATACAAAGGTTCTGCAGGGCAATGACCTAATTCAGCTGGTAGTAAAAACGTTTTTCTATTATTCGCAAGTAAAAGCTGTACTTCTGTAGCTTCAAACTTGGATGAAAAGTTGCAAGGCTATTTCCAGTAAATTTTTAGGTTTATTCCTAGTTTGTGGCTATTTCTACTAAAGTTCAATTGATCGGGTGACAAATAGTTGTTCTCTAATAAGTAGCGCAGAGTATTCGCAAGAACATGCAAAGTTTGATATATTTGCAATTACAGCCGCCGGGCAAAGTGTGACCAGCTTGGATGATGGTAAAAAGCTCCAGTGGAAACGGTGAAAAAAGAAACGCATTATTTCTTCCTAGCCGATTCATGCATGCTAATTTCAGTTTTTCATAACGGTTCCAGATTGCGTACGCGTATTCCAGGATGGGTCGGATGAGCGATTTATGCTTTAACACTTTTGTTTCTAGTGGAGCTCCTCACAATCTATGTTTTGGGGGCGTTACTTTTTGAGCACTTTGTTGCACGTATATTCAGTGTGCTTTGACCACGACAAGGTAGATGTGAAAATACGCCAAGGTACTTACATTCAGACACCCGCTGTACGGAAAAACCGTTAAACGAATAAGTAAAGAAAAGGAACTGCGCCTACTGAAAGATTACGTGATTTTTACCTTACAACCTAAGATTAGGTTGTAAGGTAATATTCATTTGCACTTGTAACACTACATTCACCGTTGTGCTAAAGAATTATTTATATTTGGCCATAATCACTGTAATTTTGTTGTATAATACACTGTCGCAAGCGTAGAGGCGGGTTTTTGCCGATACAAAATTAGGCGCATCATTTATACGCACAAAAATTACACCATCTTCCTGTATCGGAACCCTGAGTAGTATGCAAAGCAGCCAAGGGGTTCTTTCAAGTGACCATTAGTTTTCAGTTCGTCACTTCCGTTAGGTTGACGTACGTAGCTGTATACCGTTATATTTACAGTTTGGTTCCCATGGTAACTACCGCACTTTTCACTTACCGGAACTACGAAATGGGAAATTACGTTGAGCCCATGGCTGTTTCGCATACTACTCAGGGTTCCCCTCCGGGAAGATGGTGTAATTTTATTAGATGCGATGGGGCTATGTCCCTCCCTTGTCGTTGTTGTGCCGTCCACACCACCACTGCGCAAGATCGATTTGGTGAACGCCGGGTGGTGTCTTACCCTTTAATGGCTCCTGGAGCGACAGTGTTACCGGTGTCTTGCTGGGCGGGCCCGAGATGAGTCGAGCATGCGCAGTGGGGGTGTGGACGGCGCAACAACAAGTGAGGGACATAGCCCCGACCATGAGATGCTGGAGCGACAGTGTTGCCGGTGTCTTCTGGGCCGGCACGAGACCAGCACGCTTCCTCCTAAAGGGCTCCTGGAGCGGTAGAGTTGCCGGTGTCTTCCTGGGCCGATGGATGGACGGACGACGGACGACGGAGATGCTTTGCATCTAAAATGTGTGCCCAGGACCGAATCCCGCAGCGCACAATTTGGCGATTTCGGCTCCAACGGCATGCATGCGTGGAGCTGGTTCACTCTGCCACTGCCGGTTTGGACGCGCCCGAGCTCGCGCGGGAGTCGCAAGCGACACCCGAGCCACCGCTGCGCGCCGATGTATTTCGGGAAAGCGTGCCGCATGCCTAAGGAGAGCGAAAAATCCCGCGCGGGAGAGTTCGATACATCCATTGTGAGCAAAATCACGTTCGATATAAAAAGTTTTAAATGCATGTAATTTTTACCATAATTATACGAGGGTTCAATATAGGCAATAATTCGATATATTCGTGTTCGTCGTAAGTGGGCTTTATTGTATACCTTCATCCCGCCTACGAAAACTCTCACCAGTCTCTTTATTCTTAATATCTACAGTTCCCCGCAGCACTCCCTAGCTTCTATAAATTCCATCTTTCAGGAAGTTAAAGCTACGACGAAACATCACCGCGTAGTCTTTTTCGGCGACTTTAACGCCCCTCATACTGCATATGTCTTCCAATGCTGTATTAAAGGCAAGCAGTTGTTGAGCTTGATGGAAGTGGGTTACAAACCGCCCACGTACACCCTCCCCCCACCCCTCCACAAAAAAAAATCCGTCATGGGATACAGAGCAGAAAATGACACTCCAACACAGTTGTTTGCTGCCCGGCACACCCACATATCAAAAACGTGCCCTCCTCCTCCCCCAATATAAATATCTGCCTACGCCACTGCATGGTTGTTTAATTGCATCACACATACCAAGGTTGTGTGCGTGCGTGCCTGAAGGTTATATAATGCTTTCGTGCTTTGTCTGCTTCAGTTCTAGAAGACGAAATAACACGCAGTCATGCGAGAATTATGAAAATTCAATTTCATTGCAGTATAAACATAAAACAACTTTCTTACACTGCCAAAAATCAGCACGTATGGAATTAAGTACAAAATGTTGTTGGGAATACATGCATTATGATTTTCTTTAAGCGCCGAAGTGACTTTAACCGTAGCATTATGAGAAATGAGTAACTCAACACCAGAACTACTTCGAAACAAGAAAAAAAACTATTGCATTGCTTATCAAACTATCAATATATATTCTGCTGAAGGCACAAATCTAAAAAATGAAAACTGACCTTTTGCTTGTGTAAGGGCGGCACATATATACAATTTCCGCATTTTTACCACCAGGTAGGATGGACCTTTGTACCTAACCTTCAGGGTGGTTAACCTCTTTAGTGTTAATATGGTCATACATGCTTTGAAGTATACGTGCTTTGAACATGTTATAAGTCATTCATCACACCGTCTTTGTCTCAGAGTCACCGGAAAAGAAGCAAGCTAACGCGACAACACAACTTTGGAAGTAAAATGTAGTGTATACAGCGCGATATAAAGTGGATATACATATTTTGCAATATACCTAACGAAAATGCTGATGTGTCTTCTTCCAGAAGGCAGAAGAACAAGTCCCGATGAAATAAGCAGCATCGGGGCGTCGCTTTCAATATGTTTATGTATATGTTACCCTTTTTTGTTTTTTCGTCCTAGTAATGACATTCGTACCGTATAAAAACGAAGGAAGAATAAACCTTATTGCAGTATGCAATTTAAGGGGGGGGGGGTAGTTATACTGGCGGCAGCCCAGCGGTGACTTCGGCAGCACGTTCCACCAAGACTTTCTGCACCCTGGGGTCACAGCCACCCAACGCTACCTCCCATTGATCAACAAAGGGGATTAGGGGTAAGGTGTTTGGAGGGCACGCCCACATAGTGTGGTAGATGATGTTGACACCACCGCATTTTGGGCATAGGGGTTATGGGTACTGATCGGAGTACGTGCGATGAAGGTGTGCGCGGCACGAGAGCATATTAGTTTTAAGGAACCGTCACAAGCGTTCTGCGTTTCTAGAAAGTGAGTGAGCTGGGGGGCATTTCTGGCGGTAGGCGAGAGCGCGCGGTGATAGCCACGTACGTAATAAAGATATCATAAGGGAATTGCCCTCCGTGGTTAGGGGTAATAGCAGGGTCTGCTCGTGCAGTAAGATCTCGAGCTGCTGTATGGGCCGCCTCGTGGTGGGCAGGTGTCCACACGACCTCCATGGGCGATTTGGGGGGATTGCGAAGAAGAATTTTGAGAGATTTGGGTGATATGCACTTTCGGGCGACGCCCCGTATAGCAGATTGAGAATCGGACAAGATGACTTTTGTGGTAGAGTTCTGAGAAAGGGCTATGCCGGCTCTTCCCCCTCAGTAGGTAAGTGGGTGCGATGGGATGAGATTGGAGTGAGAGGAGTTAGGACTGTTGATGGCCGACAAGGCATAGGCTGTGTTATTTTGGTTGGTAGCGGCATCCGCATAGTGGGTAGGCGATTTGATGGTGTATTTTTCTGTCAGGTACCGTGCACTTTTCCCCCTACGAGCTACGTGGTTTGTGGGGTTCATGTTGCGCGAAGCCGGCGGGTTAGGATATTGTCTCGAATTGTAGAGGGAATCGGGTGGGCGGTGTAAGTAAACATGGGGATGAGGAAGTTAACCGGCGGAGAATTGTTAGTCCATGAGGGGATCATGCAAGACGGGAGTATTGATTCATTATAAAGACCTCAATAAGTTCATCAGCGGTATTGTGGATACTAAGTTCTAGTTTGGCAGTGGAAATGTTGTGAGGTACCTGCAGGGCGAGTCGGTACACTTTAAGCAACAGGCAGTTTACTCTGTCAAGTTCTGCTCCGGTGGGATTGAGGTACCGCAGGGAGAAGGCGAGGCGACTGATAACGAAAACTTGAATTCAGAGCTCTAGTGCCGTTATTCGTGGTACGTTAGGAATTTTGCTCTGGCCGAGAGTTATAGCAATGGCACGACGCAAGGGGGTTTACCGCGAGGTGAGGGGAGAATTAGTAGCTCGCATTTCGCTGTGGAACAAGTAAGCCCTGCTTGGGTCCCGGCAGCAGGGACCGTTTGCACCGGTTTAAAGCTTTTCTTCCATCTGGGAATTGCTTCCTCCAGAAGTCCAAAGGGTAATCTTGTCAGTGTAAAAACGGTGTCGGAGGTGGGGTGTCTGAGAAAGCTGCTGTGGGAGTTCTATGAGGGCTATTTTGAGGAGCAAGGGTGACAAGACCGCGCCTTGAGGGGTTTTTATTGAATGGGAGGCGACATCACCCAGATGAAGCTCCGCGGTACGGTTGGTCAAAAAGGAACGGATGTAATTATAGGTTCGGTGGCCAACTTTTATTACTCAAATTTGCTCAGAAATGCGGCACGGGAGACTTGGTCGAAAGCTTTTTGAAGATCAAGCGGTGTAATGGCAACCGTGTCTATTGGGGAGAGAGGGGTAATGACGTCAAGAACGAGTTGTAGGTGGATGTCTTGGACTGATAGCCGCGAGCGGAAGCCAAGCATTGTGGGGAGATAGGCGTTGGAATCGCCGCGGCATTGCGTAAGACGGGCGTGAATAATATGCTCAAGGACTTTGCCTACACAGGAAGTGGGAGATATAGGTCGGATATGTTCGAGTGCAAGGGGTTTGCCAGGTTTCGATATGAGGTAGATTTTAGCATGTTTCCATTTGGGAGGGAGCGTGCCGGTAATACAGAAGTGACTAAGTATTTGGTGAGAGTGGCTATAGAGGTATCATCCAGGTATCGTTGTAGCTTATTGGGTATGCCCTCCGGGCCGGGAGCTGTGTTGGTGCGGATGTTGAGGAGCGCCGCACGTACCTCCGCTTGTGTGGTCTCTCGATCTAAATCAGGGTGTGGGGCTCCAGAGTAGTCCGGCGCGATAAAAGGGGTACCCTTTGCGATTTATGTAGGGTGGAATATGGTGGGGCTTTTAGGGGCGACCGAGCCAGTACTCCGGCGTAGGCTACCTAGCTAGCTCACAGCGTGTGAATCACGTGGGGTCCCGAATCTACCGCAGCCCAGCGAGGTTCGCCGACACGAGAACACAGTAGACAGTAGTGCCGAAGCACAGCCGTTTGTATGGGAACTTCCAAAGCATGCAAGCACAAGGCTCGACGGCGTTCACGAATCACGCCATCCGGGTCGTGATCACGAACGGGAGGCAGGCACTCACGGGGCGCGACAAACAGTTTCCACCTGAGATACATGGTATCTGACACAGCCGCGCCGTTCCGCCTATGCTGCCCCTACCGGACCTCCGTCGAAATTCTCTCCGTCTTCCTCGCGCACACGTTCGCGCCGCCCGAGCGCCATTGTCCCGCAAGGACCGGTGGTGTCATCTCTGGGGGGCGCCGACGAACCAGCGGAGCGCCGGACCGGTTCCAGCGCAACGCGTGTCCCCCGAAGCGCGTGCCGGCTCGGGATTCCGGACCGCGGTTCTCCACGATTCCCACACTCCCCCCCTCTAAGACAGGACGCCCCTGAGCTCGAGCGCCGCCACGCTACACCAAACTCGTCACAACGCATCAAGTCAGAAAAACTACCACCGAATTCCACTCCTACGCCAGTCCACACCAAGGTTCGCCACACCACGCTGGCGTCGCGATGCTCGCCTCACAAACCCGCAAACACATTGCACAGGCTCCGAGGCTCTCGCGGCTGGGCAGCAGAGCAGGTTGGTATGCCCATGGGTAGCCTACACACGCAGCCGACGAACGCTGGGTTCCCGCCATGATGCGACCCCCATTTGCAGCTCAAGGTGGTAACAGGAACGGTCGCCACAACTGCGGCTGCTCGAAGGCTTGCGCCGCTCGCGTAGGCGCCAGATCCCGCGGCCTCCTGGGTTCCGTGGCTGCTTCGACCATAGCTACTCCCGAACCGTTTGCTGCCGGAAGGTTGGTGGCTTGGCGAGCCGGAGCAGCAATTGGCGGTAGCTCCACGCGGCATGCTCGGTCCCGCTGGTGGTTCAGCAGGCCGTCTATCGCTGTCCGTGGCAGTGGTGACTGGTGTGGCTGCCGTTGGTATCCGTTTGCAAGTCTTGCTCTCACCAACTGGTGCAAACGATTCTCATTCTTGAGGTCGGAAGCAGCGGTACTCCTCAATCTCCTGTGACTGGCCGGAAAAAATATCGACTATCTCGCCAAATAGGGTACAAAGCTGCATGCCCGAGTGTTCTCCTCTTGCACGTTCGCTTGCTCACGGTATCACGAGTCCAGCAACTGTGCTAGCCACCCCCACCTGGAGGCAGCTCGCTTTAATGTTACGGATTGTCGGCTTCAAAACACCCATCTTTGTTATTTCGGCCTGTTGCCTTTGTCGGCAAAGCTGTGTCAGCATGAAGCAGGCGGGGCTCCTGGAACTCGCTCGCAGCAATACAAGCTGCCGTAGAGCCCGCTCCAACTGCAATACCAGCGGCTTACGGGCGCACATCACCGGTATAGGTCGCTTGAGAGTCCGCCTCTTCCTATGACTGTCGATCTCTCGCGACCAACTTCACGGCATTGAGACGCACGCACTCAGGAAGCGCGGAGACAAAGATGCCGTTGCTCCCGATTCACCCCGCGGCGAAATGACACTGATTCTTCAGCGTTCCCCCTAGTTCTTTGTCAGGCGTCCAATCGGGAAGCACTCTGCCTCGATCTCGACACGCAGTAGGAGCGGGCTCATCGTGCGGTTGGCGAAATCCCGAACACAAGCACCCTCACTCGGTAGTGTCCACCGCCCCTGCGGGAAAGTTCAAGCGCCGCCGCCTGCGCAACCGCGCGGGGACGGCGCTACGAGGAAGGCGACAAGCCACCATGTTGGAACAAGGCCTACGTACCTCCCGTCTCGGAAGCGAGCCAAGACTGTGGCTTCTCAGAGGTATCCTTCGGACGTACCACCTGGTGCGTGTACGAAGGTTTACACATTTGCCGTCACGGCTATATCGGGAACCATAACTGTTTGCCTGCAACCGACTGGCGCGAGGCCTTTGGTCCGACAAATGGTCCGGACAAAGCATGCCGGGCTGAGACTGCAGCAACGCATACACCGCCGAGCGGGTAGCCTGAACTACGCTTGTGGTCGATGTAGCAGACGCAGTAAAGATCGGGACCTCGCGTACTCACCGGAAGTGTCCGTGGACACCATCGGCACCGAAGGCTCGATATTGTTCACGGGGAGCTAGCAACCTCGAATTCATCTCAAGACAAGCCCCACGTTGGGCGTCATGTGGAATAAAGCGGTGTTCTTAGGGGCGACCCAGCCAATACTCCGGCGTAGGGCACCACGCTAGCTCCCGGCGTGTCAACCACGCGGGCTCCCGAACCTACAGCAGCCGGGCGAGGTTCTTTGATACGAGAACACAGTAGACAGTAGTGGCAAAGCTCAGCCGTTTATCTGGGGACTCCCAAAGCATCGAGCATAGGGCTAGATGGCGTTCACGAATTGTGCTGTCCGGGTGGTGATCGCGAACGGGAGGCAGGAACTCCCGGCGCGCGACTAACAGTTTCCACCTGAGATACCTGGTATCCTAAACAGCCGCACTGTTCCGCCGATGCTGCCCCGACTGTACCTCCGGTGGGACCCTCTCCGTCTTCCTTGGGCACACGTTCGCGCCGCCCGAGTGCCATTGCCCCTCTCGGAACCATGGAGCCATCTCTTGGGGGTCGCCGACGAACCAGTGGAGCGCCGGGCTGGTTTCAGCGCAACGCGTCTCTCCCAAAGCGCGCGCCGGCTCGGAATCGTGGGCGACGGTTCTCCACGATTCCCACAGTAGCTCGGAGATAATCTAAGAGTTGGGTGTTGGTGCTGGGATATTTGTGGACAAGCTGAGTCAGTCGTGATTGGGTTTGGGTTCGGGAGGAGCTAGGGACCAGTAGGTTTTGAAGTGGCCAGGTACGACGCCTACCCACATTTCCGCACACCTGATCGCAGAGTTGTAACCATTCGAGTTGGACGAGTTCAAGAGCGTGCGCTTCAATAGTTTTTTGTAGTTGCGCTAATCTAACGCGGACTCGGCGGCGATGTTTACCAGTTCGTCCCCTTCGTTCAATACTTCTATACGCTTCCCAGAGGTGATGAAGGCGAGTGTCAACTAGGAATTTCAGGTTCGAGGAGTTTGTCTTGAGATCGTTTAGCCGTTAGGGTTTCGGCGATCCGAGTGGTCAGAAAGCTGGCGTCGATGCTTCCTGGTTGCGGGATAATGTGTTCAAACCCAGACACGATCCCCAGGGTGGTCAACTCGGCGTCTCGGCGTCGGAGGTTGTAGCGCCCGGCATCCACCAGCTGCTGGTCCGTTGTACGAACTCGAGCCAGCTGGCGGGCCTCCTCCGCACGCTGAAGGTATCCTTGGACGTCGGCGTTGAGGTCGTCGTCTCCTACGTGCGGAAGTATGGCGTCGAGCATTGTAGTCGGCCGTCTTCCGTAGACAAGCTTGAACGGCGTCATCTGCGTAGTTTCCTGGATAGCCGTGCTGTCCGCAAAGGTGACATATGGTAGCACTTCGTCCCAAGTCTTATGTTCAACGTCGACGTACATTGACAGCATATCCGCGATCGTCTTGTTCACACGTTCCGTTTATCGGTTCGTTTGGGGGTGGTACGCCGTCATCCTTCGCTGATTCGTGTTGCTGTAGCTTAATATCCCTTGCATCAGCTCCGCAGTAAAGGCCGTTCCGCGGTCCGTAATTAGGACTGCCAGGGCTCCATGTCGCAGCACAACTTGGCTTATGAAGAACTTTGCAACTTCTTGTGCAGTCCCCCTCGGAAGAGCGGCGGTCTCTGCATAGCGCGTCATGCAGTCTGTGGCCACAACAATCCACTTGTTCACGGATCGGGATCTGGGGAACGGGCCCAGAAGGTTCATTCCAATCTGTTGGAAGGGCCTAGATGGGACGCCGATCGGCTGCAGAAGTCTGGCGGGTCTTGTCGGTGGCGTTTTTCGTCGCTGAGATGACAGCTGACGTGAGGCAGCTGCGGACGTTGTGGGTGACGTCGGATTCAAGGCGCGGCCAGTAGTACTTCATCTTGATTTTCCCAATTGTGCAAGCTGCCGAGATGTCTGGAAGACGGGTCGTCGTGGGACGCTTCCGAAATGTTCTAACGAAGATCTGCCGGGATGACAAGA
This sequence comes from Haemaphysalis longicornis, assembly GCF_048455015.1. Taxonomy (NCBI): domain Eukaryota; kingdom Metazoa; phylum Arthropoda; class Arachnida; order Ixodida; family Ixodidae; genus Haemaphysalis; species Haemaphysalis longicornis. The sequence continues at coordinate 991,268 of NW_027526388.1, forward strand.
AGATAATTCGCTCTCGTTCAAGGGCTGAAATTCTTCTTCCCGAGGACGGTGTTTTTCAGGCTGAATGCAGGTGAGTTGCGTTTCACGGCCCTGGGCATGGGGACGTTACATCCTTGGAGGTAGTCGATCATGACGCGTATATCGCAGTTGGCACGCTGCTGGGCGGCCAGGTCATTCTCAGTCACTACTCCGAAGGACGCGCTGTCTTCATCGGAGTCTTGTGGTGGTGGGTCGACGGGGGCACGGGACCGGCATTCGGCGTCGGAGTGTTTCCTCCCGGATTTATAGACTACTGTAATTCCGAATTCTTGCAGGCGCAAGCTCCACCTACCAAGACGGCCAGAGGGGTCCTTCAAATTGGCGAGCCAACACAGCGCATGGTGGTCTGTCACAACCTTGAATGGTCTTGAATACACGTATGGGCGAAATTTTGAAACGGCCCATATAATCGCGAGGCACTCTTTCTCAGAGGCTGAGTAGTTTCTTTCTTCCTTGGACAGACCACGGCTGGCATAGGTGATTACTTTCTCGCACCCACTTTGCTTTTGTACGAGGACGGCTACCAAGCCTATATCACTGTCGTCCACGTGCATTTCCGTTTCGGCGTTTTCGTCGAAATGCGCGAGCACAGGTGGGCTTTGCAGGCATTGTTGCAGCTCGCAGAAGGCTGTTTCTTGGGCATTTTCCCAAATAAAAGGGGTGCTATCTTTCGTCAAGCCGGTGAGTGGCTCTGCAATGCAGGCGAAGTTTGGGACGAAGCGCCTGTAGTATGAGCATAGTCCGAGAAATATCCGCACACCCTTCTTATCTTTAGGTCTTAGGAAGTTCGCTATGGCGGAAGTTTTCGCCGGATCACGCCGGACTCCCGCGGCGTTGACGACATATCCCAAAAACTGGAGTTCCCCGTACGCGAAGCGGCACTTTTCAGGCTTCAGCGTTAACCCCGACGTACGGATGGCCTCGAGTACAGACTGCGACCTTGCAAGGTGTTCGTCGAAAGTCCGCGCGAATACCAACACATCGTCGAGGTATACAGGCAGGTGTGCCACTTTAGGCCGGGTAGCACAGTGTCCATGACTCGTTGATAGGTTGCTTGCGCCGTGCACAACGCGAACGGCATCCCCTTGAACTCGTATAGGCCGTCCGGGGTTATAAATGCCGTCTTCTCTCGGTCTCTCTCGTACACTTCAATTTGCCAGTAGCTGGTCTTCAGATCCATCGATGAGTAGTAGTTCACGTGGAAGAGGTGGTCGAGGGCGTCGTCGATACGGGGGAGGGGTACACGTCCTTTTTAGTGATTTTGTTCAGTCGCCGGTAGTCAACGCAAAACCTTATTGTGCCGTCTTTTTTCTTCACGAGTACTACCGGCGCAGCCCAGGGGCTTTTCGACGGCTGTATAATGTCGTCGCTGAGCATGTCGTCGACTTGAGTACGGATGGCTTCCCGCTGGTATGAAGAGACGCGGTATGGTGAAGTACTGTCGGGTAGGTCGAGCTCCATCTTCGGTTATTATTCGGTGCATCGCTAGAGGTGTCTGACGTAGTTTTCAGTTCGACGAAAAGCACTCTCTGTAGTGATGCAGCAAATCCAATAATTTCTTCCGTTCTTGCGGGTACGCCGGATTCACGTCGAAGGAATTCGGGAGCTTGAAGGTATCGTCGGGTGCGCATTCGAAGTTGGCAACTGTGATCACGTGACTTGCGTCTTGCGTTTCTTCGACGAACGCAATTGCAGTGCCCCTGTTTAAATGCTGGTATTACTCGCTAAAATTAGTGACCAAAACTTGGGATTCGCGTTGCGTATAACGCGCAATGCCTCTTGCAACGGAGACACCGCGGTCGAGGAGCAACCTTTGGTCACTCTCTGCGATCGCGTCGACGTCAGGAACACCATCTTCACAGTAGACGGTGATCATCAAGCTTGCGTGGGGTGGCCGCGTGACGTGATCATCGGCGATCCTTACAGCTGTACGGTGTGCGGGGTTTGATTCCGGCGTCATGAAGTGATGGGAGGAAAAAGTTATCGACTTCGTCTGCAGCTCGATTATTGCGCCGTTGTCCGTCAAAAAGTCAATTCCGAGAATTACGTCGCGGGAGCAGTTAGGCAAAATGACGAACTCCGCTGGGTACGTCGTGCCGTCTATGGTGACGCGCGATGTGCACGTTCCACTTGGCGCCATGAGGTGGCCTCCTGCTGTGCATATATGCGGACCGTCTCATCTTGTCGTAACTTTCTTCAGCTTAGACGCGAATGACCCGCTCATTACCGAGTAGTCGGCTCCCGTGTCGATGAGGGCGACTACGTCAAAGCCGTCGATGGACAGCTGGACGTCAGACGCCGCCTTCCTCGAGTTCCGGGTGCGTCGGGGCGTCGCATCTAGGCTTGTGCGTGTTGACAATCGGGCACTGTGCGTCGTTGTTGTTGTCTTCTCAGCGGCAGTCTCGGTCATGTCGGGTACGAGTCACGCCGTGTAGCTGTCATCGTGCTCGGGAGTCTCGTCAGGCGACTGGGTCGTCGGGATGAGGGCATGTCGTGAATCGCTGTCTTCGGCGCGTCCTTGCGTCGTTGGAGGGTTTCCAGTTTTTCGCCGTAGAGCAACTTCACCTCCAGAAGTTGCTGCCTTTAGTTTCCCCTGCGTGGGCTGGGAGACCTTCCACGTGCGAAGTCAGCACTGCTACGGCCGTCCAGCGACTAGTACGGGTAGGGCGACAGCGATCGGTTGAAACGGGCTGGTCTACGGCTGGTGTTCGACAGGTATTTTTCAATCTCAGATGGGCGCTGGCCGGGTCGGGGGCGTGGTGCGTCGACGGAGAAACCACGAAGTCCGAGTCTCTTGTAAGGGCAGCGACTGTAGATGTGGTCGGCCTCTCCGCAGTGGTAGCACAGAGGACGATTATACGGTGTTCACCATACATCAGTCTCCCTCGGCGCCTGGTTTCGTACTACAGGGGGTCGGGCAGGCGACAGTGGGCGGCGGTAGGGCGGGGTCGATGAACAGCCGCGGAGTACGTTATAGCTTGGGGCTCGCAGTGTACTTCGCATGGCGCAGAAGTTCCCAAAGCGTTTTTAACTTCTTCCCGGATCACGTCAGTTAGGCTAGCGACTTGGGCTTGCGGCGTCGTCGGGAAAAGTTTCCGCAGCTCATCTCTCACTACTACGCGGATGGTCTCACGTAGGCTATCAGCCGGAATCCGCATGTTGTCGACGTAGTTTGCATTGGCCGCGCCAACAAAGTTCCGGTTATACTGCCTAGCACGGATTTCGAGAGCCTTCTCAATCGTTCTGGCTTCGGTCACGAATTCAGCGATGGTTTCGGGCGGGTTCCGGACAAGTCCAGCAAACAGCTCCTCCTTCACACCGCGCATCAAGAAGCGTAACTTCTTTTCTTCCGTCATTTCGGGGTCCGCACGGCGAAATAGTTGCTTCATCGCCTCAACGAAGCTCACGACCCCTTCGTTGGGGAGTTGTGTGCAGGTTTCCCACAAAAGGGCGGCTCGCTCTTTCCGCACGACGGTGGCGAATGTTTTGAGGAACTCCCTCTTAAAGAGAGCCCAGTCGGTTAGGGAGCTTTCATGGTTTTCAAACCTTGTTGGGGCCGTATCTTCTAAATAGAAGAAAACATGGCGGAAAGTCTCTTCGTCATCCCACCTGTTAAAGATGCGGACGCGCTCCACTTTCTCCAACCAGTCCTCAGGGTCTTCTCCGGGGGATCCGCGGAATGATGGTGGTTCCCGGGGCTGTTGAAGAACGAGAGCAGTATTGGTAGTGCTGGTCATGGTGCCTGCGTTCATCATAGTGGGGGTGACGACGTCTTCTTTCTTCGCTTTATCCGGAAGCAGTCCAAACTCCGGCTCAAGACCTTGCTGTCGGCGGCTGGAACGAGTGGGACTTGCTTGTTGGCGTAGAGAGCATAAAGGCTTAGTACCCAGCACCTCCACCAGATGTCACTAAGCCAAGGACGACGCAGTGGTCTTGAAGGAGAAACAGGTTTATTGGAGTGAACTTGTGCTCCCCTAACAACTCAAAAGAATACAGAGGCGGCGAAGCAGCGGTCAACAAAGTGACTTGCACAGGTGAGTGTCGTCGAATGGAATGCCGCGGCGTCTGCTCTGCAGGCTTTCATCTTTCGCCGCAAGTGTTTCTGGAACCGTCGATTCCCCATTGTAGATCACAGAAGATTATTCCGGGCTAGTGATGTTAGGGCGAAACGGTCTGCTTATCTGAATGGCATAGCCCGTGCGGCATAAAAGTAATGAATGTAAGACGCGCTTCGTTTGGAACGCAGATAACACAGCCGCGCGTGGCCCGGCAGTAAAAACAAACAATAAATAAACGAACCCATAGATGGTTCGCGGCAATATAGAATAAAATCGTACGGTACGTCCATACCCTCAATGGCGTGGATTCAACCGAGGCATTGCGGTGCACGAGGGTAGCAGTGAAGGTGATAGTTAGGGGTTGCATGGTTTGATAGCCCGTGAGTTTTACTTTGCGCCCTTGTTCTTGCACCGCAATAATGGGGGGACTCGGGTCGTGAGTGGATATGCACATTTGGAGGTTGTGGCGTTTTTTATTACAAACTCTGCAGTTCCACTGGCAGACTATACCATTAAGTTTCGATTTGATCATTGTCAGAATCAGAAGGGGGGGAGGGAGACTTTCTGTGCAAATGGGGCTAAGTTAGCGTTTGTTGTGAGCGCCGGCTTGTAAGACTGTATTTCGCCACGAAGGTCTGTGATAGCAGCTTGTAAGCGTTCTGGGTGCTTAGTAGGGTGCGGTGTAACTAAAAATATTCCTGCTATTCATTAGCTAAAGCCTGTTAAATGGATCTGAGGTGGTCATTCGTTGTGTTATTGATATGAGCTTTGGGGTTTTCTGGCGGCCGGGCCTGGGATACTTCAAGCACCTGTCGGTGTCGGAAGGCGTAGGGAGTGCGGGAGGTGCGTTCGTACTTGGTGTGGTGGAAGTGCGGCGCAGAGCGAGCTTTTCCTGTTTGAGGCGGATATTCTCTGACGTAGGTGTGCAATATCGGCCTTATGACCTGTAGTTCTCGAAGGAGGTTTGGGGAATAGTGAGGTGCCCTTGGGGGTGTGGTATTGTTGCGAGGTTGACGTGGGCGGCTCAACTGGAAATTTTGAGGGTTTTGATCGGTTCGTGGTGAAACGGTGGGCGTTGCAGCCATGTTGCGTAGGTTATTCATCAGCGCAGAAGAGTCTGCACTCTGATGGGCGATGAGTTAGTCGGCGCTACAGTTGGCGGCTGCTTCCAAGGCTTGCACTGTTCCCCTGAAGGAGTTTGGCAGTCTGTGGCGCTGCAGGCGTGGCATTCTCGGTGGTCGGCGCGGGTTTGAAGGTCGAAGCCAGAAAAATCGGCGGAGCTGTCATTCGGAGCCTTGGCTGATTTCCCTTGTTCTGAGACCACCTGAGCGTACGTGGGGGGTCGCTTGCGGGTTTGGAAGCATTGTGGACAGTACGCGGAGCCCGTGAGGTGAGGACTGCCGCACACTATGCAACCGAGGCGTGCACGGTGGTTCTCAGAGGGATTCGTGATGCCAGAACTGTAGCAGCGCGGGGGGGGGGGGGGGTTCATGTTCGGGCACACGTCTTGCCAGTGCCCAGCTTGCCAGCACGCTGAACATATTTCCATCTTGCGGTGAAAGGGCTTCAACCGGCACGTAGCTGCCCTATATCGCACCCAGAAAGGGACTTGGTGGGCGTCACAGAACATTTGAACCATGTTGGAGGTGTTCAGACGTTTAACGTCATAAATTGGTAAGCCCGGGTTATAATTCAAAATACTGTCCAGCACTCGTTCCGTGGTGCCGTCCTCAGGAACATTGAAGATAACTCCCGTGGTAGTGTTACCTGGTGCGGACATGTCAGCGGCTATTTTGTATTGTTGACCGCGAAGCACGAGGAACCTAATTCTGGCGTACCGGGTGGCACGGACTACTGACGGTGTGCTAATAAGAAGGTAATTAGCCACGTGGTGTACCCGAATGTGATTTTCCCTGTTTGGCGCCACTCGTGCTTCGACCTGGATTGCGTAGGCTAGGGCGGCTGGCGCTATAGACGACAGTGCAAGTCCTCTTCGAGGGTGAAGGAAGATTTTCACATCAGACTCCGGGAGAGGAGAAGCCGGTGGCGGATGACGCTGGGGACGCTTTTAGTCTTGCTTCCGTGCACGCTGGCACTCGGGGTGTTCCTGGCTGCTTTGTCTCGTAAGGCGTGCTGTCGGTGGCTGATTGTAGCTCACCCGGGCTGCTCGAGTTCTGCTGGGTCGATATCCCCTCTTTCTACGATGTTTTCCATGGTGGGCATTACGCTAAGCGGCGATACGCCGCAGCTGGCGCGCCGGCTCGCATATGTTGCGCTGGCGACGAGAGCGCCTTCACTAGGCCTGTCAGGCCTAGCGGCGCTGGTAGCTTGGCAGTTTCACAAACGGCTGTAATGGACCTTTGAGGTAGTCAACGGCCACGATGTTGGGGTCCTCGCAATCTGTGTGACTTGCCGGTTCTCACGGTGCGTGAAATGGAAAAGTGAAGTGAGACAGCGGCCCAAAGGTGGAGCCGATGACGAATGCGCTTGCACCGTGCGGCCCCCTAGCGGCATTTTTCTATAAAAACGGAATGCATGAAGCCCGATGCGTGTTATGCTGTTGTTTTGCGCGTGCGCATGAGCGCCAAAAAGGAAACAATGAAACGCCATGGCGACATTCATCGACGCAGGCATTCAAGAATAAATGCGAGATTCATGATGTCAACCGATGCGTGCATACGGGCTCGAATTCATCTTTCTGAGACACTCTAAAACAGAGTGTCTGTTCCGGGCCGTCTTTAAACCTTACAAAATCGCCCTGGCAATCCCTTCGCTGCTGGAAAGGATCGACTGTGGGCCCTAGAGGACAACAATACAACACAGAAAATTATGCATACGGAGAGAGTTGCCTGTCAAGTCCAACTCACTAGTAGATTCGGAGTAAGGGGCAGCATTACCCGGCTCAATATTTCGCATCTGGTAACAGTGCAAGACCGCCATGATACCTTGCATGACGTAGGCTTCCATATCGAAGTCAACCGTTCGATCCTCACAGAGACAAATTCACTCGGCTCGAAAACACAATCGGTGCGCATTTCAAGCTGAATAATTATCAAAAACATGGGATCACCAGACAACTGCTTTTTATGTAGCTAGTGCAGGACTGCGTGTGGACACCTTCACAGCTTCAGCCTTGGCTGCAATTGGCATTCTTAACAGTCAGGAAATGGGAACAGCCTCAATCACATTCGCAGTGCGTCCAATGGTAAAAGAAGTACCAATCACTCTTCCAACCTCCAATAACTCCTAAGCCCACGCCCTCGGGACCTTGCGGGAGACCTATCGAAGCTACATGCACGGTCGCGTGTGCAAACAGGCTCTCCAAATCATGATTTCTCCTTTTCCCTCCCGCAAGGTTTTGAAGAACATCTCCATGGCTCCTACTATAAGGGAGTGCAGGGAATGTCGCAGCATATGCACTGGCCCGCGAATCACTACCTGCCGCCGACCCCTTACGTACAGTGACCACTGACTCAACCAGCTCCTCAACCACCTCAACCACCCGGGCATCAAATACATACCACTACGCCACACTCTCGGTGGTACAGGGGTTACAGTGCTCGGTGGCTGACCCGCTTGAAGAATGCCTTGAGAAAATGAACTGAATTTCTGAGTCCTTGCGCTTTCTGCATAGCTTGATCTTCAAGGTATGCGCATTCAATCTCAGCATTTCTTTTCCGTGCAAGCCAATGCAGCCTGACTCGAGCGATGAGATGAAACAAGGCGTCATAAATGTCGTCACCACAAACGGTGAGTGTCTTTTGTACCTTCTCGCTAAGATGCCAACACAGCGCATGTAATACTCTGTTCATAGAGAAAAGGCTTCCAATGGCGTTTTCGAAGACATTTTTGCAGCCTTCAACAAAAGACAAGAAAGGAGGGGAAGGCACTGAAAGACTGCCAAAGTCCGTTTGTCCATCACTAAAATAAAGGATAACATGGTTCCTCTCGGTAAAATCTGCATTTTCAACCCTAATAACGCATTTATGCTTTTTTTCGACACACAAAAGCGATCTCAAAAATTTTGCCGTTAGCGACCACGCTAAATATACTAGGTTACGTTTGTTTTGCGGGCTGGCTACATTACGTTGATCTGTGTCCTAGGGTTCGGCAGTGCAAGGATCATCTGCAAAGATCTAAGCGAGGCTATGTTTACCGTACGGACAGCCAGAGACGGCGCCAAAAGGTCAGTGGGGAGGGTCGCCAAGATCGATGTCATGTCCTCGGTGCAATTAATGTTTTCAGACTCCTTGAACAGGTTACTGACCAAAACGTGCCTGAACGATGCCGGAAACTTACGAGCTGGGGTGTTAGCGCTTGCCCCTTATTTAAACCTTATAACTAAGTAGGTGTTTTCAAGCGGGTCCTGATTTATCCTCGTAGTTGGCAAGTCCATAGGAAAATCTATAATAAACGGTGATATGGTCGCAAATCATTAAAATAGACCGTATGGTCAAACAAAACCCGTGCACGCAAGGCGGCTGCCTCCAGCACCAAACTATTTGCATGTTCTCAAACACCGGAATGCACTCCTTGCAAAACTCTTTATGAACCTAGCCACTGTGCATCGCAGATACTTAAGGTGTTTTTGACACTCTTTGAAAACTACTAAGGCAGTTAAAGAAGCCGTCTACTCTCTCAACGATTCGTGCAGGATGGATTGCTTCGGCGGGTAGCTGCTGAAAAGTTACCAGCGCGTGCATCGCAGCTGTGCAGGGGTTGCTAAAACCTGTGCGGCAAACTTTACAGACATCTTTGATGCAAACGTCAAATTAAAGTGTCTGTCGCTCAGTCTTCGGATGGAATGAATCTTATGTTTGCGGTCCATTTTGTATGCCTTTCTAACATATTTGCTATTCCCAAAAGGATTCCCTATTTTGAAATCTTAAACAGCATGTTTCGCAGGCACTTACAGGAGTAGTGACACAAAATTTCGAAGGCGAGAAAAATTTGCAGATAGATTGGTGGGAATACAGATACATCATCTGCAAAATATCAGCGGCGAATACAGCCTAGAACATATTTAAAACAAATTTTAAAGTGTGCGAAACGCAACCGAGCAGCAGCAGGGACATCGCGCAGTCAGCATTCGATGGATCTGGAGTAAATAAACATCCAAGGAGGTCACGAGTTTGTGGTGGCCGTTTCTGCACTGCCGGCGTTTCTTGCCGGCTCCCCGCTGCGATCGGAGGTCGGAACTTTTGTTTTCAAGCAACCAACGATCCGATCGTTGGCGGCGCAGGCACCGGGATTTCGTTGGCTCATCGGGCAGCTGACCGCGACATAAGTTCTGCAGCGATTCCAGGCACTCTATTTTATTCGCCTTTTATTACACTGAACACGAAAAGCGCACTGAGCGACCCGCGCGGTCGCAGCGCATGCGGCGGCCACGGCCGCGAAGTGGCGCAGGCCGGCGCAGGTAGCTCGAGCGATAGCGTGTTACCGTTGCGCAAAATGGGACCCAAATCCCAAACAGGCAGCGCAGAGGAGAAAAGAGGTAATGATGCGATGGCGAATTGCATTATAACATCATCGGCACCGCTTACGAGAGCGGCAACCGAGAGTATTAAGCCTAGCGCAACTGTAGGCGGACCTGTAGGCCGACCAGCCGGCTGCTCCCATCGCGCGTCTCCCAACCCACTGCCTCAAGCCTCGCGCGTCGTTCTCTAGCCGTGGCGCAATTAGCACTCGCAGCGATTTTATTACGTCCACAGTCGTCTAAGCGGCTCACGATCAGTACGTAGGGAGGCTAGGGAGGTTAAGGAGATTCACCCGACGTGGAATCGACAGTGCTACCGAAGCTGTGTGGTTTTGTGTGGTCACGTGGACAGATTTGTCTATACAAAATCCCACCTTTCGTGGCCCCCGCTGGAACTGGAACTGCGACTGGACGCATTAACAACGTCCCTAATCAAACAACCGTCGCGCGCTGAAGCAAATGGGTTTTCAATGCTTGATAATTAGGTCATTAGCTACTTATTGCAATAAAAATTTCCCGCATTTCCGCGAGGGGAAGAATGTGAAAGTGCGAATGCACGAGTTGAATTGGCGCGGTTCGGTAATGTTCGCGAAAGAGAGATCACACACACACAACTACAAAGAAAGAAAGATGCATTTATTCACAGACACCTATTTGTGTTGTCGTTGTACTAGATTGCTAGAGCGGATCTCAGCTTTGAAATTTCGTGTCAGTACTCCTTTAAACGGGTGCATTAGCCCTTCTCGCGCCCGATTCCTGGCCAATCCCCCACGTGGGTATGTGCCATGTCAGCGGCCAGGCAGCGCGCGCCCATCTCCCCCCGTTGCCAAGGAAGACGAGGAGATTCCTGGCCAATCCCCCACGTGGGTATGTGATGCGGACATCGCCGGTGGACGCAGGTTCAGGGTCGCTTAATAAGTGCATTGGACTAAAAAAAAAACAACATGCAAAATGTTTGTGTCAGTTGCACCTTAAGTAAAGAAGAGCATCCAAAATGAAAGAGGGCCTCCTTTCATCGATATCCGCATACGGCTCTTCGGTAGGCTCAAGGATTGCAAACAGGGACACGTTTTGGCTCCCCTGGACTGACAACAGCCACTTGTTCTAAGCAAGTGTCCCTAATGGACTTGCAGCATTGAAAAAGCAGGTCCTTCAAAGCACTCGCAGGTGCACCTCGATGGAAAAAAAATAGCCAAGGGATTGCTTCCATGCCGTTCGGATACCTTTTGCCATAAACACAAGAGCCTTGTTGTTGCCTTGACCACCTTCCTATCTTCCAAGCCTTCGAACCTGCCATGCGATGGGTTGTACCAACTCTGAGAAGGACTTTCTGCTAAGCGAGTTGGTGCGAACTTTGCAACATGGCAACGTTCGCACCAACTCACCCAGCAGCGAGCGCCTGTCTCGTCCTCTTTCTTGTGTTCGTCCACTTGTAGAGCTAAAACCATGTCGCAATGTACCAACTCTCTTTCTTGATGTGCATTCCATCGACAAGAACGCGAGGGGCTCGCCCACTCATTGAAAATGTAGCCGCTCTTCTCTTTATGGGGTCGAAAATATTCGGGAAGACTCCGGACCTTAATGGCGGGCGCTTAAGTCATAAGCGCAAAGATCTCACTAACGGCAGCCTCAGGAGTCCCCTCCAGTACCTATAATCATTTGGGCTATGGAAGTAGAGCCCTATGGCAAACGACTTGTGTTTGCTCGACCAATGGCGACTAAAGCGGCTCATATTGTTCATACTCAGCTCAGCCTCCACGAGTTCAGAAACAGCTGGAGACATGTGGAAGCGGACACTCCGGACGACTTCCTTAACTGTTAGGGCTTGGCGCTGCCTCTGCAATCTTGCTTGCAGCCTCCGGTTCAAATCCCCTTGTTCCCTCAGCTTCCCCTTCAGCTCCTTGGTTTTTCTCCGCCCGTCGCGGTGACTCGAACAAGGCACTGTGGCTGATGCGATTTTTTTAAGAAGTGTGCTTAGTACAGGTTGAGGGTATATTTATGTGAAGGAAAGTTTGGCATCCACCTAAATGCAGCCATACGGCTACAAAGAAAATCAATTCGCTTTCGCGCTACTAATGACTAGCCTCCTGGTTAGCTCAGTTGGTAGAGCGACTGCTCCGGTTAGGCAGTGGTCCAGGGTTCGAATCCGGGACCAGGACGATTTTTTCTGCAACTGCGAAGTTTCTGAGAAAGCTCTATAGCTTTCCTTTGTAGCCGTATGGCTGCATTTAGGTGGATGCCAAACTTTCCTTCATAGAAACTTACTTCACCGTGGGGACTTCCCCTAAATCTGGTCGAATAACGAGGTATATTTACGATATTGACCACTCCTTGTGACATTGTTCTGAGCTTCAAAAATAAACTTCATTATATCTTAGAGAAACGATGCCAAATCCAAAGCATTGGTGATTGCGCATATGGCATTGTGAACAACTGCTCTATGGAAAAAGTATAATTCGGGCACAATACAGTGCGTGTTCTCTTTTTTACCTTGCACCTTAGAGAAATAATACTTCTAGAACATATAGGGTTGTACTTTGCCTATTAAGACATAAAAACGTCAATGCAGAGTAAACATGTCAGGTGAATTGCATGAAAAACATTTAAATGACTGTGTCAGAAACCTACTCGTGAAGAATTGTGACGTCAGATATGCATGAAAGACGATGACGAGACAGATTGTGTTTAACGTTTTCGACTAGGGCGGAGCACATGCTTTTTCGGATGGTTATTTATGCAGCAATAGGGCATATGGAGTATACTGTACTCCTGCTGACTTTCATATTGTTGAATGACATAAAAGAAATGTGTAGGTGTATTTTAGGAATATCTCTACATTTTGTATTGCACGAGATATCACTCGGCGTATTCAGTTCAAATAAAATAAATATTCGTAGATGCAGAAAACTAACTAACCATGTATTGAAACATAGGCTTAATTGTAGGGTTACTCTTTGTGGCGCGCACGTCGATATACGCACAAAGAATCAGAGAAATCGCTGTTCTGTTTTTTTATATTTGGTGTCACATAAATAGTTCGCAACACAGTTATGTTTCTGAAAGACAACTTTTTCTTATTATTAACATATGCCTGTGGAGCGAATTACATTTTATTCGCGATATCTAAGACCTCACGACGATACAAATTTAGCGATCTCTAGACAGATAGCCAATCCCAGGATGCCGCATCAGCAGGTGTCTTATATTTCAATTAGTGATGTAATCATTTTCAGGACGTAGTCTTGCAATATTATTTGATGAGGCTGTTTACGTCCCAAAACCAGCTGTCATTCGAATGACTGGGTTTGTACTGGTTAGAATTTGTATTGGCGAGAACATAGTTATGGCTTTTCTTCTTGCCTTACATTTTTTTTATAGAAGATGGCCCGTGAACGTTCAAAATGGCGTGCACTTTGTAGTTTTGCTCACATTTACTTGAAACTTCAGCAGCTACGCCAGGGACGAGTTTGATTCTTGGAGTCTGTGCAGCTGTTGGAGCCTATGGAGCCACATCAGCTCTGGCATCTTGTGGAGGAACAGCGTTGTCAATGGGCGAGTTGTCCCGCTGTTCTGCGAATAAGAAAGATAATATGGTGCAATATTGCAGTTAGAAGGAGGAACAAATGAAACTAAATGAATACGTGGCGAGGGAGGCGCAGTACATCGGCTCGGAGATACCTGGGACTTCTTGGGGAGGTTCTACGCATCCATGTAACGTACGGGTGTATGTCTGGTCGCAGTGATCCCTCATTGCGCGGCACCCAGAATTTGTTTTAGGTTGAACACACTGTTCGAGAAGAGTGGTATGTACGTTGTATGTACGTTGTTTATTTAGGCTTCAAGGGGCAAGGTTACCTTCTACTCCCGATAATTCTGCTTTGGAGGCGCTACGTTATGGTAGTCTGATGAATGTCGGCTCAAGAAGCGATGAAGCCTGTGCAGCCGCGTTACCTCTGGCCTCTTCTGCAGGATCAGCATCGTCCATGGGCGAGTTGTCCCAGTGTTCTGCGAATTAGGGAGATAGTTTGGTGCAATATAGCACGTCAAACCAGGAACAAGAAAAGTAAATGAAGAAGTGAAAAGAGGGGTGCAGGTCCAGAACAGTAGATACCTGGAACTTCGTGGGCAGGTGCTACAAGTTCATGTGAAAGGCGGGCGTAGGTGTGGTCGCAATGATCCTTTGTTGTGCTCCATCCTGCAGTTTTTTTGCAATTGGGGGTCGAGGGTTGCCTATTGCAGGGCAGCAGACGGGTTCTCGCTCTTTATATGTTTCCTTAATTGCAAAAAATAAACTTAACTTTTTCACCGAGGACTCGTCCATGGGCAGTGGGCAGCCTATGGACGAGGCATTATCGGGAACGTTCGAGCTCACGCACATTGGCGAACCCAACTCTGCAGAGGCGGTGCGATAGATTTTTTTTGCGCCTCATGAACCTATGTGAAATGCTGAAACGAATCCCACCTTCAGCTTTGGAAGGTTGGACATTGTGATGATCTCAGGGTTCGGTGGTGTGAACCACGAGACGTGGGCACAAAACGGAAGTGAAGCGTAGATACAATATATTCACACTAGAGGGAGCACGGGGATATTGAGAACGGGATGGAAAAAAGAACAAACTTGAGAAATAAAAAGAATTAAACACAAAGGTAGAGTAAACCGCAACTACGTCCCTCCCTGTCCCAGTTCCTCGGCGATTCGTGAGAATGCGCACAACGTAGGGAACACCACAACAGTCTCACTCTTGCAGTCCGTTGTGACTCGGTGGCGAGTGGCCCGATGGTCCCACGCTGACGCGAAGGGAGGCCCAAGCCACCAGGCGCAGCAAGAACGGCAGAAGATTGATCCCGGTGCTGTAGACCGCTGCAGTAGCGTATCCGGTTGGTGACCAGGGGGTACCTGGCGATGTCCCGGCGCGGTCGCAGGGCACCGTTGATGGGTGTATTCGCTGCTCGGTGCAGTCACACCCCTAAAGTTCATCCGCCCAAGAGCCCGGTCGCCTTCCTCCTTTTCTTCTTCTTCTCTGGAGGCGCATACCCGTCAGCGAGTGACTGACCTCGTCTACTTCCGCTGTTATCTTTTCTGCGCCTGTTACGTTCCTGGAGCTCATCAAACTACCCCCGGCTTTAGAAAGTGTTTTGGGGTGACGCAACACACACACTTTCAGAAGACACCGGCGGGCGAAAGGTGGTGCAGGAGAAGAAACAAAACACTGTTTGCACAGTCAACAGATTTTGCGAAAACCGGAAGTAAGCATCGTCTGGATACCACAACACCTCACTGCTGGGATGCCAAAACTAGGTTGAAAATCTTGATCTTAGGGCACAGATTCTTATGCTCGTCGTGGTGCGTATGTGCGCTATGGGCGTGTCGTTTTCCTTAAAACCAGTTTTTCTGTTACGCACAGGCCAACAGTCGGCATGTTTCTTAAAGGAGCGACGCCCGCTTCACTTTTCAGATTTGCCGTCTTGCACGGCTGTCAGGTCCTTAGAAATCTTCGGACGTCAGCGGAAACATTTGGCCAATAAAAGTTCTCGAGAATTCTTTTAGTTGTTTTTAGGAATCTGTGATGACCTTGTCCTGCTTTATGAGCCTTCTTCAATACCGCGTCTCTGAAAGGATGCGGAATAACAAGTTGCTGAATGCGGCGGCCAGACGTCAATGAGCACCGGTGGTACAAGAGCCCCTTTTCGCAAACTTGCAGGGGTTCTCTTTATCGGAAGACGACTCTGTCGCTGCCATCTTCATGCAGTTGTCTAGCGTCTTGTCCAGCTGCTGCTGCTGGCGCATCTCTTTTCTAGTAACACCGGCGAACATGATGGGACTTCTTGGCCGGTTATGCCATACCTTGTGATGGACGTGGCTGGTGTTCTCGTCGGCCGAAGAGAGATATGCTTCTCCACCGAGCACCGCTGGATTCGTTGGATGCCTTGGTTGCTGTGGCTTCCATGCAGGGTTAGGACTGTTCGGCTCCCTAACGCCTGGTACGTTTCCAAGTGTAAGGTTGTACAGGGGATAAGCCATGCATTTCGCCAGGACTTTTCCAGTGTAGTATGGGGTATCCATGTGGATGGAAGCCTCTTCAAGTCTCCGTGTGGAATTGTCCACAAAACTGACGGTTGATGCACGGCCTCTAAGGCAAATATCAAGGACGAGGTCTTGTCGCATTATGACGGCGTTGCTACTGGTATCTTTCAGAACGGAAACTTGTCCGTAGATCTCATCGGTTACCACAGGCATACGCCTTGCAGCACTGTTCGTTTGGAGCTGGCGTTGCTTTTTATGCTGGGCACGTGTTGGTGCCAATGTGCCTTTATTCCCATGGTGCCGTTGCGGTTTGTCCTGACGACCATTCTCTATAACGCAAGCCGACACCAGCTCTTTTTCAGGAGGCTTAGAACGACAGCTGTCTGCATGATGGCCTTGTTTTCCGCAGCTTCCGCAGCGTATGTTCAGGCCTACTACTCTGCAGTTTTGCGCGCTTTGTTCTTTTCGTCCCTGACCTTTCCCAAGTTTGTCAGGGCTTGGGCTTAAAGTGAGCGATCGCAAGCTTCAGCCATTTTTTTGGTCGACTTGCGGTCCCTTTCCTTAATGAAAATGGCCAGCTGGGAGGAGCAACACTACGAGAATTGCTCCGCGATCGTCTTGTCGCGTAATGCTTCGAAGGTCTTAGGAACCCCAGTCGTTTCGAGCCATCGGTCAAAATAACCGGTAAGTCGTGTCGCAAAGTGAGTTCCGGTTTTGCCGTCTTCAGCTTTCGTCTGGCGGAATTCGTAATTGTACCGTTGAGGGGTGAAACGGAACCGCTGAAAGAGCGCAAGCTTGACTTTGTGGTAATGCAGAAAATCTTCTAGCGTCATCCTCCTGATGACATTTAGGAACAGAGAGACTGTGGACCTAAACACTACAGGCAAAAACTCAGAATTAAGGTCCTACTCGCGTCAATAGTTAGTCCTACCAGCAATAGCAGTTACACAAGTAATGGAACGAGCTCACAGTTGTTTTTGCCTGTAGCTCTGAGGGTCAGCCGTCCACTTTTCCGAAGTGGCGAGAACCGGAGGCGATGTCGGCGCAGGCGTCGTAGACACATGTGGCGCAATGGTGCCGTATCGCCACTGCCTTGATTTGCCAGAGAAATAGATGACCGACACCGCGGCAGGAACGGAACACCAAAGAGGTCGCCGACTCCAGACAGGTCGCACGAGCCGAGGCTCCGCGGCCCACCGCGCGGGTAGCTCAGTTTCCGCGATACGCAAGTGGTCCGAGATACGACGTGGCGGCCCCCGCAGGAGGGAACGATGGCCAGGCTACCCGGCCAAAGCTCGGGTTCCTGGAGATGGACGGGTGTCCGGCCCTATGGCGCGGGCCCCGCTGTGCCGGCAGAGCTGGCGATATCCCAGCGCTGCTGCATGGTCTTCGCCCTCGGGTGAATTTCGCCTTTCTTTAGGACACCCGAACTCCAGCCGGTCTTGCGTTCCCTCTTCCGACGTCGTCGTCTTCTTGCGCCTACTTCTGGCACGCTGTGTTATTCTGGCATATACACGCGTACGGGTGAATGTCCTGCTTTTCCGTTAACTTCTTCGCCTTGTTCTGTACTCTTCACCGGTACCTGGCATCTCACTACAGAAATGTTTCTGCCCACGGTCACCACACGTGTCGTCATGGGTGTTATGCTTGCTAGAAAGATGTAATATGGACGTATTGATTTTTTACCTAGGAGTAAATTCTTAAGATTATGTTAAGGCAGTTGTTTCCATCAATTGTGGCGATATATCAACCATGCTGTATTAAAGATATTAACGTAGTAGTTTTAGTACGAATGCAAATTGCATGCGTGCAAATTGTAGTGAGAGTGACGGCTCAGCAAACTACTTACCCATAGCAGGAAATATGCTTGGCACTGCATCTTGGCGCCAAAAAAACTGGTCCGCAAGAATGCCGATCCACAAAAGTGCCGCGAGCATGCCACTCCTAACTGCAGCTGCCCCGGCGTCTTTTCAACTGGACGTGGGTTTCTACAAAACTTCACCCAGGATTCACGCCTGCGATTTCATGGTTGCATTGTTTAGGCAAGTGTCACAACAGATATGTAAAAAGAGAAAGAATGGATTAAGCGATGTCAATAAGTAAAAGCGCATAGCAGGAAAGATGTGGCAGCAGCGCAGCACAAGGCAGCACAGCACAGTACAGCGATGGAAAGATTGCTTGCGCATGCACACCCGCAAAGGAATGATCACTACAAGCGTTTTAATGCGTTGTAATTAGCGTTGTAACAAGGCGCTAAGATGGACAATTAAAGCAAATCGTTTAAATTTGAGTGGCGGACAATAATTGTGCTATTGGAATACGCTGAGAAATTCTAGAGTGTCTGACACCACATGCTCTGAGCCATAACTGAGGTGAAATCAAGGAATAACTGTGACAACACTTAACAATTTTGACCCATTTTTTTCGTAGCACCACGACGTCACCTTACAGAACCCCCTGTGCACGTACTAACAGTTCTATAGTTTTATCTTACCTTGTGGAAATGAGAGGAAAACGGTGCCGTGAAACGCCAGGCCCACGGGAGTTGCTGTTGCTACCTTGTACAGGACATCGTTTCTGTGAGTACTAAGGAAAGCGCTCCGTGCCAACTGTTGGCAGCATCACCCCGTAGGACACAGTGCCGGTCAGGAACGGTACAAAATCGACTTCAAATTTCAGCTTGAACAAAAACCACAGGAGTTAGGAGGAAAACACGGACACAATGCTGACTATAAATTGAGTTTAGTAACAAAATTGGGGAACATATATACAAGAAACATTACACAACATTGGCACAGCGCGACATTTTTTTCCCCCGAGATAAGGTAACAGGATAATCACTAAGCAGGTCTAGGTCTTTCTGTGTTAGCGCAACGGAAGCTGTGCTGACGCACGTGTTACCTTTCTAGCTGATGGCCACTGCTTCGACAATCTCACGTGCGAGGCGATGCGTTTCTTTCTAAGCACGTCGATCTCGTCGATGCGCGCGGTGTATTTGGGGAAAGCGCTGGCAGAGAAAGCACTTACAGACAGACAGACAGACAGACAGACAGACAGACAGACAGACAGACAGACAGAGAAAGCTGACAGAAAGAACCGGACCTGCTCAGCGATTATTCTGTTAACTAATCTCGGGAAAAAGTGTCGCTCTGTCCCAATGTTGTGCAATGTTTCATGTATATGTTCCCCCTTTTTGTTAGTAAACTCAGTTGATAGTCAGCATTGTGTCCGTGTTTCCTTCCTAAGTCCTGTGTTTTCTGTTCAAGCTGAAATTTCAAGTTGACATAAAAAACTAACTCGCCCAAACCCAAGCAATTCTACGGTACTAAACGTGTTCACCCGTGATACAACGCATCTAGCAGCTCCACGCACAGCAAAAATTAAGCTCACACCAACCTATTAAGGCAAAATTACACCATCTTCCCGTGGGGAACCATGAGGAGGATGCGAAGCATCATGGCGGTTCCGTTTAGGTTCCATTGTGTTGCCGTTATGTTGTTTCATTTATCGGAGCATGAATGCGTTTCTGCAATTCTTTGAAAGTATGTGTCATTGCTTAATATCAATACTCCTCAGCAACGACCAAAAGTAACCGCAGAAGTGTTTTACAAGCTGAACGCGCAGTCATTTGTTTAGGTATATTCTTGCTCTCTTTGAACGGGTATAGTAGAAAAATTTTGGCGTGGTCGTTTTTAAACACTCACCGTATGAACATGACTTATCCTCTACGTGTCGCGATAAGGTCAAAACCGGATGAAGTCTGGCGGCAAATACCCCAAATGGTCCCTTCTTACAGACATATATCTAGTCATCAAAAAATCAGCGAAACTGAAATGGTGACGCTAGCAATTTCGGCACGTGAGCGCTTTGGGAAACCAGACTTTAGTGGCGATGCCATTTTGCTGTTTTTAGGTGAAAGTCTCGAGCATACCGTTGTGTGAGATACTTGGCTTGTAGTTTCTATGCAGTAAATATTTGGCCGCCCTGGCGAAGCGTGAACAAACAATCCGTCTGGGCTTGTATGGCAACTGATCTAAGCTCACCAGAGTAGGAGCTGAGTGTATTTCTGCCATGCTGCCGCAGCACTTGACCGCAGGAGATGAAATGCAAACTTGGTGGGCGCAGTGCTGACGCCACATTGCGTTGAGGTGAGCAATATTTGGCGGACGTAGTACGGTTTGTGTATTCCTCTCTTATTCTGATGTCAAACTTTTTTTAGCGCTTATTAGTATATGAACCCACTGTGTTGAAGCGGAGAATCAGAGCTCCTGCACAATCCTTGTATGGGCTCAATCAGCCCCTGCAACACTGCGGGTGGCTAGATAGATGTCTGTAAGAAGGGACCACTTGGGATTTTTGCCGCCAGACTTCACCCGGTTTTGACCTTATCGCGACACGTAGAGGATAAGTCATGTTCATACGGCGAGTGTTTAAAAACGACCACGCCAAAAAAGAACAGTCACGAGACCTTTATCGTGTGTAGAAATTTACCACCCTCTTTCCGTTTTTGTAAAAACAGGAGGTCAAACTCCTTGTTCAATAAAACATCTGGTTTATAGAAACACTTGGCGTTCAAAAATATTTTTCATCGTATATTTTACGATATATTTCGAAGGTATAAAAAACTATGTGGGATCGAAGGATAAGTAGTGGTTTTATCTTTTGACGAAAGAACGTTTATCACTGAAAAAAAGCCACAAGTGGGAGGACTTTTCTCCGACGCAGTTATATTTTTTATAGGCCTGGCCTTTTGACGTAAGTGATTACTAACCTATCAAAAAGGTTGTCTTATTCACAGGATGACCTGTTCTTGTTTTTGTTTTGCTTTTTTGGTGGGACAAGCGAAGAAAACTTCAAATGCGCTGCGTCTGTGCTTCAGTTCAGACGGAGTACCTCTTTCGTCCGTTTGACGCAAAATGTGGATATTCGAAGACACTGCTCTGCAACTGCTTTTTCCCGTAAGGAGGGCACCAAACTTGGCTGGCATGCAAAAGTGTACTTGGATGCAGGACGGGCCACGGAAAGTTTAGTTTCACACTCGTGAAATGTGTACAAGGGTAGGCGGCTCCTTGGCGATAGTAAAGTAAGTGGAATAGCAAGACTTTATGTTTATTGTGAGCTGCCAGCAGTACCCGGCAAGGCTAGGGGAGCCATTAAAATATTGACACTAATGGGCATAACATGTGTTCGCGTTTTTGTGCTTGGCACAGTTATTTCACCGCAGAGTTGAACCCAATTCCGAAGTCCCGTCGCGCTGTCAATATATCGCTTGTACAGAAAGCGTGTGGTAATGGGGAACGCTGGAACACAAATCTCATGGGAACTATCCCAATATAAATCGCATCATATACTGTGTTAAATAGCTGCTTTGCCTTAGAAAGTGTTATTTCAGTAAGGGTTCTGAATATGCATTAGTTACAGTTTGATAATTAAGAGCATAGGTTCGTCAGGAAGGCGCATGGATCACAAAATCCCATGTGATGGCGTCTCTTACTATCACGTGCGAAAATTCAACTAAATGTCAATTCCCGAAGGCTGTAAATTTAAATATGCCGCTTCCCTTTTTAACCTTTGTAAGTACAAAAGTACAAAGTCAGAATGTGCAAGTGAACATAGATGCGATATATCAATGAGCTGAATAGTTAATAAGGAATCCGTAAAAGCACGTAAATTTTTAAAAATCTTCATTTCCTTGGTTTTGCGGCTGTCATGAAAAGATTTTGCAAAATACGTTGTACACATTTTATTGAGTTATCTATAGCACCGAAAAACCTGTGCACTGTCTAAACGGGGCTGCCAGCACAATCGTCGCACAGCCGACTTAGGTCCACTGCCTCTAGAACCAGCAGTTCGAGTGGGCGTTAACATTACCCGGTAGGCTCTTTCGACCTGAGATGGTTGTAGTTCAAAAAAATCTTTTCCTTTTTTAGCGTTGCCGCAGGACTAAATCCCTAAAACTGGAAAACTTGTCCTGTGCATTTGTAGAAGTAGCATTATTCCTTAACAACCGATCCGTTAATATCCGTCAGTGATACATCCCTCCTGAAACGTTCCATATATACTTAATTATGAGAATGCGGAGTACATCCCTAGCATGACAAATAGCCACAACAAAACAGGAAATATTTTTGAGAAGCACGCGAAAAAAAAACCGTGCATACCTGTCGACATACATTTGACACCTGTTTTACGTCTGTATGATCACTAGAACTGCGAAATCATTGTTCGTATGAATTCCGTATATACGGAGTATACGGAAATCTTCCGGAGCGTGACTTTGCTATTGGAGATAAAAATATGAAAACTGTGCCAAACGCTAATATTGTGCGAAGTCATATGATTCCCTTGTTTGTGGAACTAATATCGACTTTCATTACTATCGGGAGCGTAAAACTCCGGATGAACTCCGCATTCCCATAATTCTGTATATACGAAGCGTTTCACTAGGGATGTGTACAAACACCCAATTTGCTCCCACGATTAGCACCATTAGCCTTGGTTAGGGCAAAACGCTCAAACTACCTTTTAAAGATTCTTACATGCTACAAATCTTAGGTATCTCAACGGTGAAAGGAGATAATTACGAATTTGCGGAACCAAAATTGTCTTGTTTTTAGATGTTAAGGGTATATATTTTCGAATATTTTGGCTTAGCTCTTTCCCCATAATGGAAATGCACTCCCGACGTTTGAAATCTCTAGGACTAGCAATTTTGCCTGGGCATTGAGGAATGAGTTAATCAGTCAGGCAGTCATTCAGTCGTGCACTTATTTTGATAGGTTCAGATTTCTTAAGCTGCAAAACATATTGCAATTGTGTTATAGTTATGTACAAGGGCGATATTCAATCCCACAGCCCATTTTACTTGCTCGACGATACATTCTGCCTTTTCCAATCTCCCTACACTGCTATTACTTTACGTGTATTACATGTACAAGAATTGCGTTTTCTAATTCCTTCACCTTTTCCTTGTTAGCTTCAAATTATTCTTCTTCGGTAATTTTTCCTGCGGTTTTAAGTTCCTTCTGACGGCGCGTTCGACATCTTTAGTATTTCTCTTTTGAACGTAATGTGTCTATGCGTGCCAACTGCCACGTTAGTTCTTTACAGGAATATCGTTAGTTCCGCCTGCCGTGTTCAAAAATTATTTTTTTTAATCCACGATTCCCACTTGCTACTTTTTGTTTGGCTGCTTTTGAAGCCGTGAGGACATACCACCCCTCGTAACCCATGGAATCGTTGTTATACTTCCGTGGTTTTAAATACAATACCCGTATTAGCGGCGTTCTGCACAACGTGGGACTGTGCTGATGGAACACTATAATCTTACAGAGTTGGGTGCTTGCTGCTGCACATGGTACCGCCACCAACTTTCGAGCTTCAAAAGCACAGACAAGAGGACCTACGTCAGTTATGGCCGGCGTGCATCAACATTTTTAAAGGCTGTCGTGGCACGGGATGTGACCATGATGTTCGCCCAACTCCGTGAAGCACCATACCATTCGGCATCCCAAGGTGCGACCATCTGCTGACGAATAATTTGCAGTCATGACACTAGCGCCGACAAAAGCGTAATCCGTCGCCAAGGCGCCTAGTTAAAGAGCCATTCCCTGTGCATGTCGGCAATTCATATGTACTTCGAAGGAATGCCAGGCGCTACTGCTGGATGGAATACACTCTGTACGGCACAGACACCTGGTATAGCGTTGCGTAGCGCTCTGGTACTTCCTCTGAATCAGGGGGGACAACGTATTTATTACGAAATGTGCATTACTTTGTGATTTCAGACGAATAAAAAATGAGTTGATGCGGGTCCAAGATGCATTATATGATATTTATGCAACTAATAAATGTCTACATACGCTTGGCTAGGTATTTACTGCGTGATCTGTGAATCCCCCGTGCACTGAATAAAAATGTTTCCTCTATTTTGGTTTCATAAGCACCATAGATCGTATTGTTCGCCTCTGCCTACAGGAAGAAGAGCAGCTGAGTGATGTCTGGTGTTCAATAGATGGCCAACACAGAAATAGAGGACTAGATTTCCAAACAAATTATTACGAATATGTACCCTGCCGTAATTTCGATATTTCTGGATTTTATAGTAGCGTTCATTGTTTATCAAAAGATACTTATTGGTCATTTGTGGGAATATCACCGTCAGCCGTGCTGCAATATGGAATGTGGAACTTTTGTCTCAGCGAAGGGAAACAGCGCGACTTAACGGTTTCCTTCTCAGACTATCCAAATTCAGTTTTAATGCAAGAATGAATAAAAAACAACAGAGCCAGGTCTGACGCCAAAAACTTAGCAATAGCATAAAACCTGTACCGATAGCTTAAAATGATAGCGTAAAACCCACGGCGATAGCATCAAACGATAAGATCAAACCTATGACGATACGATTTAACAAAACGTGATACTCAGCTAATTGGCAAGTTCTGAAAGAGGAAAAACGTGGCGCAGACTAGACGTGGGTGAAGGAGAGAAAATGCGACAGATGCAGGGGCTTGTGTTTGCCGTATCCAATCTTCTTCGTCGACCTATAGCTTGCGCCATGTTTTCTTCTTTTCATAGTGATAGCATAAAATGAAAGCACAAAACCGCAGTGATGTCATAAAACCGCTTTCAAGTGTTTTGTTTCTGCCAGAACAGTTTCTAATGGCAATTATCTGCCCCATAATTACCGTATTGAAGACTTTTCGAGGTGAAACTGTACCCAGAGCCCCTTCTGTTCAGAGCGCTTTATTGGGGTCTGTGTTCTTCCCCTTTATTTTTCACAGTGAGTTGTTTGTAAATTATGAATATATTTTGTACCGCAGTCTATGTAAGCCGTTTTTTTTTCAGAGCTTTATTGCCTTTCCTGCATAGACCATACTTCTTGTGCGGCATGCTTTAAATAACTAAAAAAACACAGGCCCTTGGTAGCAGCCGGGAGGATTCACGCAGTGCTATATCTATGACGAACGTGTTGCTTCACTTGCCTTTCCGCACAGGTGTCGGTTTATCTTTCTATCCGTGGTTTTTAAACGCATACAAACTTGGAAGACTCGAATTGGGCATGGTGCTCTCGGTCCTTAGTAGGAGGTTCAGTACATTTCGAGTAACGACAGAACGAGTGCTCCTTTCGAGGGCCGTGCTGCCGTTGTTTATTAATATTTAAGCCGCGCTGTCTGGCCAGCCCTGACATGCGTCGGAAAGTGATGACGCCAAGTTTACTCCCTAGAAAAGGTCTCGTGAAAGCGAAAGTGGCTCAAATAATTTCCCTTGCTGAGAGCCGAGTTATCAGAATATCGTGTGAACTACTATTACAAAATCCTCGCTGGTCTAAGACGATCACAAATGCTGTGACAATTCGTATAACTATTCGGCCCTATTCTTTCTCTAACCAAGATTTAGGGCCGCCAAGTGGAGGGGGGGAGGAGGTTATGCGGCCAAGTGTAACTTCAGATCAGTTTCGAAGGAGCGTCGTAATGTTCAAAGAGCACGCCAACGGCTGCGACGCGTAAATTGTGTTAGGCGAGGTATCCGAGGTGCAGCAGCTAAGGTACCCAACGAAGTGCGGGACAATGCAAAACAGCCGCCTTCTGCTCTTCCATGCATGGCACAAATTTGTATTTGCAGTGCTTGTTCGACGCCGCGGCATAGATATAATAGCGAAACTTTCACACGTTCCACCATCCTACGTAGCTTCTGATGGGTATCGTGTTCAAGCTACCTGTAAATTTCACTAATATTACCGGCACAATTTTTGTAAACACAGTATATGATTTTTTATAAACCTTTACAAAAACGAAAATCTTTACCAAAGCTCTAGAAAAACTACACTTGCGGCGCAGAGCTATGGAATTAAAAGCTCGTACCTTTTTATGTACTGTTTAAGAGAAAAATATGCTTCATTACACCATAATTAAAACGCTGTGATAAACGGGTGCCCGCACAGCGCGGTGTTTTCATGTTTAAGTCCCAGGCGACGCCCTCTGTCTGTCGTGTTCTACGGCCGTGTCCAAATGGGCGGAATACAAAGCAAGTGTTTGGCTATCCCCATGAGCTCAAATATTTGAACGTCCACTGGCCCTGCGCACAAGTGGAGCGGATGCGCACGCAGCAAAGAAACGAGGTTGGGGCTTCGTCCTCTCGCCCTGCACTGTGCGTCAACAACCAAGCGGCTTCCCTCGCACAAGAGGCGGAGAACGTCCACTCAAGCCACATAGAGGAAATCGACAGCGCTGATGTCCACTCCCCGTTCATTACCATTGATCTCGCCGATAAAAGGCCGCCGTAAAGAGCCATCACGGAGACAACTACATGCGGCGTCGCAGCAGACAGCATGTGCAGCTCATGCAGGCGCCCAATTAACAAGTTAACTCAAGAAGCCGTCGCCCTGCGTGCTGACACACAAGAATGTTTGATATTTTCATGGAGGTGAAATTAATTTAAAGACGGCCCTCTTAGTGTTGCGCACGATCAATAAATCAATCACTTTATTCCAGTTTTTTACAGGCAATAAAAACAGAGCATGGCAAGAAAAAAGCAGTCATTAAGGACTCCTTGACGAGCCTCGCCACCTCTACATGTCAGCATACGCAACAACGCTGTGCAATTTCAAGCAAAACATTGCCATTCTTTAGAGGAAACAAAAACACCACGATTAATTGCAGACACTCGAAACAGTTCTTCACAAGCAATATGTACACATCAGAAACATTGTATGTGAAGCACACGATACTAAATCGCGTAAAACCATCCACTGTAAGTGACCAATATTTTTAAACGCCATTACAGTGCTGTACCGTATGGCCAAAAGGGGTATGTTCCAGTAGCATTCACTTTGGCTACTGCTTTCTTTGGGAAGCAGGGAGGATGCACGGGCTGTACGTTGCTGTACTGTCAAGTTGGGTAATGGCCCGTAGCTACCCAAACTGCCTAATAGTGTTATGCAGCCTCCAGCAGCAGCGCGTGGGCCGCGTCAGCATGGCGTCACAGTGCACTTTGTGCATCGTACGACAATATTTTTTTGGGGCGAACGGATCTGTGTGGTTCAATGTCACATTGTCACACTGGTCTTCCGGGGTACGTTGGTTTTCCTTTGACGTATTAAGCTGGTCCGCAACTTTCTGCGTCACAGGTCGCCTCCAAGCGAAGGAATAGGCAGTGAGAGTGCAGTTTTACGGGCACCACGGAAGGAGCGGTTTCCACCTATGAACGCCAAAAACCCTACTGGCTTGCTCTCCATGACAAGTGCATTTGCACTGGTGGCGCTTGGCTTCAGCCATTAAACAGAGGGTTTCCGTCTTTATCTTTTGAGGATGCCGCCTTTACCAACAATAGAACGAACCGACAAGACAGTGCGAAACGATGAAACGACATCCGAAACACTAGCGGTGTACATCCTGCTACCCGATGCTTCTTACCCATTGTTTTTTTTTATTATTTTAGATAATGGATGTTATACTCAGAACCTCAGTAGCACGTTGCTGTGAATTTGTAAGCCATTGGGGGCGAGATGTTTGAGTGGCGCCCCCTGGCTCTGACGTCGGCTTGCTGCTTGCACGTGAGCCCATCGTGGCGCTGCACAGAGAAAATGTATGTTATTGGCGCCAGGATGTTCCTGCTCTCCAAAGTTTGTTCTTTAATCTTCAAAAAATCGCCGTGTGGGTTACTCAATTATATATTTCAGTGGAAAGGCGCGCCATGACATTTCACTTCAAAGTTCGAATGCTGTGTTTAACGGTATGAACCCACGACAAAATTTGTCACCAAATCATAGGGAATTTTACTTCAAATCTAGGATCATGTGTGGGTCAACAGAGTCCGACAAACATAAAAGGCATGCTTTCTGACCCGGCTACTTAATTATAGTCCTCCCGCGCATAGCCGTCCACTCGTGTTATTGTACTCCGAAAAATGTCATCGTGCTAAAGAGCTGAGGTTTTTTTTTAGTACCTCAGCCAGTTAATGTTTTTATTCAGAATGCTAAAAATGTGTTTCTTTATTACAGAACACAAACTTTGTTTTCTTCTTACTACCACTCTGGCGGCTTTTTGATTTACGTATATTGTACACGGAACCGCTCCACCTTCCCTTGCATAAAGCAACAAAACTAAATTACTTTACTTTTTGGCTACAGCGCCCGATTCATGACGCAGTTACATTTTTTTGTCTCGGTAACTCGCGGGCTTTGAGACACGCGCAGAGCTTCTGCGTATGACGACGCAGCGGCTTCCATGCACGTAATGGCTGTCTACCTTCGCACTTGGTGTTGCTTTATCCCGGAAACTTCGTCCGGATTGGCTTTAGTTTCGGCTCGCTCCCAAGCTGCCCCTTATCCGGCTACTCCGCCCTCAGCCAGAACCAACTGCGCCGACACCATAGATTCGTGAACCAGATCCTCTGGGTTAATTGCGGCCGTTGGCGCCCTTCTCCGGAACCTGATAACACCTTAGTTCGATGGGCTTCAGTCGATGTAAGCGCATCGCTTGACCTTCCCAGCAAGCAGATCGAGCTCACGGCAGTTGACGCCGTCATCCAAAAGAACCTCACCGGCTATAAGTTGAAGGTACAAAACCTCTTCCGCTGCGATTCGGCGATCAAATGAGCTCGCTTCGAAATGCCGCTTTCCGCCATCCATTCAGCCGGTCCAACAGCCATGAATTTGGTTTCCTGGGACTGTTTCTGTACGGATCACCCGCGGCGGTGGCTCAGTGGCTAAGGCGTGGCGCTGCTGAGAACGAGGTCGCGGGTCGGATCCCCGGCCGCGGGGGCGGCTTTTCTGATGGAGGCGAAAAGCAAAAACACCCTTGTATGCGAGATTTAGGCGCATGTTAAAGGTTCTCGGGTGGTCAAAATTAATCTGGAGCTCACCACTACTAGGCGCGTCTCATCCCCTTGGTTGCGTCAGCGCGTTAAACCTTAAACTCAATCAATCAATCAAACAATCAATTTCGGTACGGATCCAGTCAGCGCACAGACGTTTCACTCATGCTGCTGCACGCTCCCTCTGGCGCTCTTCAGATAGACAACACCGAGACAGTTGCAGAGCGTCGTGATTCCAGAATCCTTCACGAAACTCCAGGTAACATTTGTCACCTGCTACGCCTATCGATAACCCTATTCGTAACTCTGTGTACCATGGGTCTATGCCCAAAGAACCGGTATCCGAGCAAGCTGCGGATCCTTGAGAATCCAGCTGAGGCCCAGAACGATCCACCTAAAATTGGTGTAATACCAGCAGCATTGTCCCGCTGATCGACAGGGCGGAGGTTCTCCACACTGGAGACCAAATGGAAGTGGTCCGGCCATTAGTGTTGAGTACTGGTGACCCGGATCTCAAAAATTCACACCAGAGATACGCGCAAACAGAACAGGAGGCTTGCTGAACAACTGCGAATTTGTTCGGCAGCAAATATGACCCCTCTAGAACGTTCTGACGACACTTTTAAATACCAAAAAACTAGCGACTTCAAGCCACGTCGACCGAAAATGGCTCAACACGCGCTGTATCATGGCGTTTTTCACAGATACCCAGCCCCGACCGACTTTGCAACGAATTGCGAAGGTCTGGTGGGCATTTCCGTTTCGAACGAATATGGAGTCCACCCTTCAAGTTTAAACTCAGCTGCGTGAAGAAAGCGCTGTCAGCCGAAAAACTCAGATGAAACCCATGCCGCCCTCCCCAAATTAGGCTAATATTCTTCAACGCTGCTTTCACACTAGCGTGCGTGTCCAGGGACGGGTACAGCACAACGGCCTTGCTCACAACAGCTAATCAACAGACGGTCCAACTTCAATGTTGCCTTCAAATCGTTCTAAAGTTCGAATCATATCTGTAATTTTACACTGCAAGATTTTGGTGGCGTGCTCTGTTATTCAAAAATCGCCGTGTACCTACAATCACTTTCTAATGTTTATTGTAATCGCACTTGCCATTGCAAAGGGACACGCCGACGCCAATACCTATTCTATTGTTCTTTCCATCAAAGTGGTTTTCATGCTTTGTTTGGCCAGTAGCGGCCATGGGCTGTCTTACTTGCACGGCACTGAAAATTGCCCCGGCAGGTTGCTCCTGGGTACTCATCCATTTTACTCTATGTGACACTGTTTGAAGATTAGGAATATGGTGCGTCCTGTCATTTTTATTTTACTTTATGGACCTGCTGTTGCACAGTTGTTTCGATAGTCCCACATGCGCATTTCGGCCGAATACCAGAAGACTCACTGCAGTTCGTACGTGTCATTGTGTATTTTTCAGATTGTGTGCTTTTCACTCTAGGGAGCAATCTGAGGCTGCGAAGCTACCGTGGTTTAGCCGCTAAAAATCACCCTGCCTTTCCACAGGTAAAGAAAAAGAAAAAAATGTCGTTTCAAATCGCGCGCCATTAGCCACAAAGGGTTCGCACAACATCCGACAGATGGCGACGAGTGTATTGGCCAGTAGGAAGACGCAGTGAAACATCCCCCCACGAGGGGCACGATCAAATGCAGAGCATTTCCGGGGGCGCACGACGTTAAGTAGTTTGCGTTACGTTAATGTTGCTGCACTTGTGACAACTGCTGACGAGAGAGCGCTCGTCAGCAGTAATTTGAATGAGTCAACGATATAAGGCGCGTTCATAGCGTCCCATTCTGTGTCTGCTTTGTGGTGCAGTGGTTAGAGCACCATGTACATTGCGTTCCGCCCGCAGGGTCGAGGGATCGAAACCTGGTGCCGGATAGTATTTTCTTTTCTATATAGTAGGGACAACGACGGTGCAAACTACGGACGTCAACGCGGGTGACATCGTGAGTTACTGAAATGCTCTGCATTTAAAATTCCTTTGTTTATTGCCTGGATGGTCACTTGCTAACGCTGCCTCAGATCGCTCCTGGTGTTATGACGCGTACTGTTGCATCCTTCGCTAGAGGTTCTGAAGAGTTTAGGAACTCTATGAAAAAACAACTCTGTTGTCTTACTGATGAATTGAACGCCTTAAAAGCTGTCATTGTGTGCGATCCAGCTGATTTGAAAAAGCTACAAGGTGATTTTTCGGAACTCGAAAAATCTGCTGAATTCATGACCGAGGCACTCGATGTCGCTAAAGCCAAACATACGAGCCTGATTGGAATGAACATTGAACTAATCGCAAATAAATGAAGCTCTAAAACGCAAGGTTGCTCAACTGGAGCAGTACTCTCGTGCCAACAAGCTTGAAATCAAAGGTCTTCCCGTTACTAAACATGAAAATTGCCACAGGATATTACACCTGCTCGGCTACCAGACCGAGTGCCCGCTGAGAAAAGAGGACATTGACACTGGCCCTCTGGCCAGTACAACGTCCTCTTTCCTCAGTTAGCCTTTCGCCTTTTATTTCATTCGCCTTTCGAGAGTAACAACTCGAAAGGCGAGTGAAATGAACATAGTTGTTAGATTCTGCTCCGTGACAAGCGGTCAGAATTTCTTGCCAAAGGCCGGAAGACCTGCCCAACTACAACTTGTCTCGGATTCCCTGAAACAGAGCAGAACCCAGTTTACGTCAATGAGCATCTAACGGTGGAAAACAAGGTTCTCTTTTCTAAGGCACTTGCTCTAAAAAGGCAGTATAACTGGCTTTATCTGTGGTTCAAAAATGGCATCACCAAGGCTAGCAAATCTACCGTGTCTTTCGCATCATTCGCGAAAATGACATCATTGTCTTTTCGTCATAGTCCTTTATCAGTCAACTCTGTTGCCTCCTTCATGTCTTATCTTAGCCCTAAAGAAGCAGAATCTACTTTACCTTCCGCTAACGGATTTTCTGATGTCCACTTTAATGCTCGAAGCTTACGTAAAAACTATGAATATATCGCGGCTTTTCTTCAATCCTTAAATCATTCATTCTCGGCAGTCTGCTTCTCTGAAACGTGGCTCAGCCCGGCAGATAAAAATTTCTATGGCACCCCAGGGTACTCTTGTGATTATGGTTAGCGGTCTGACTCCCCTTTACATGGCACCGCTGTTTTTGTATGAAACGATACAAGTTACCGTAGACGCAACGATCTAAACATAATGCCGCAAACTGTGAATGCGTTTGGATTGAAGTTTATTCCATCTATTCATCTCGTAATCATAAGAAAACTGTTTTGGGGTTTATTTATCGGTCCCCTTCTTCTGACATTTCACAATTTTGCCGTGCTTTCTCTATATTCATGATAAATTGTCGTTCAAAAAAAAGACGTAGTCATTTTAGGGGATTTAAATGTCAACCTTCCTAATTGTAATAGTTCTACCACTTTGGAATACATACGTTACTACACCACATTCTTTCAAAATTGCCAATTTCCCCTAATATTGGTGTAATTCAAACGTCCCTTACAGCTGTCAAATCATTCCAAATCGAACCATAAATTCAAACACGTTTTTTCGAAGGAACCATTCATTGACATTATTTCTAGTAGGGACTGGTCTCGTATTCTTATTCTATCAAATTCTGAAGACGCTGTGGATAAGTTATCAAACGTTGTGATTGCGGCAGGTAATGGAAGTACTACCTTCTGTTCTTCAAACAGAAAATACTGTTTTGCCCGTTCCCCTTGGTTTACTGATTCTCTTCTGTGCTCATTACGTAAAAAAGACAACTTGTATAAGAAAACCAAACGCCAACCTTTCAATGAAACACTGAAAAATCAATACCGATATACTTCCTTCATTTCTAAGAAAAGCAAAACGCAATCATTTTGAAAAACCAATTCAACAGGCTAAAAACAACACAAAAAAACGTGGCAGCTGTTCAATGATTTTCTGAACGCTGGGCACCGTCCAAATAACGTATTGTCTTTGTGTCATCTGCATACAGAAAGCAACTTGAGTAATGAAGGCACGAAGGTTTATCATTACTATAAATCAAGAAAAACAAGGGGCCTAAGTTAATGAAGCCACGAAGGGAGATCATTATTAAAAATTAGGAATAACAAGGGGCCAAAGGTGGAGACTTGTGGGACACCTTTATTAACGACGGGGGGCACGACGGTGCTTGCCGTACAATGCTCACGAGACTCCTCTTCCGGATACTGCTATGCTGACTGCCGACCACAGACTGCCTCTGCCACGTCAGCGAATTGCTGCCCCGAGCCCTACCCCAACCCAGCCTGCTCGAGCGTGGAAGCCCCCAAAACCCGCCACCAGCCACCTACCACCTGGATTCGACGCCTTCAACTGACTTCGCCTGGCAACCGATGTACCCGACGACGTCACGAGCCACGGGGGACTCACACGCTCTACTTAATCAGACGCTCGCCACCAAAATCCCGGGGCAAAACGGCGCTTGCCGCCCAATGCTCACGACACTGCTCTTCCAGTACTGCTATGCTGCCTGCCGACGACAGACTGCCCCTGCCACGTCAGCGAATTACTGCCCGGAGCCCGACCCCAACCCCAACCCAGCGTGCTCGAGCGTGGAAGCCCCCAAAACCCAACACCAGCCACCTACCACCTGGATTCGACGCCTTCAACTGACTTCGCCTGGCAACCGATGTACCCGCCGACGTCACAAGTCACGGGGGACGCACGCGCTCTACTTAATCAGAAGCTCGTCACCAAAATCCCGGGGCAAAACGGCGCTTGCCGCCCAATGCTCACGACACTGCTCTTCCAGATACTGCTATGCTGCCGGCCGAACACAGACTGCCCCTGCCACGTCAGCGAATTGCTGCCTGGAGCCCTACCCCAACCCCAACCCAGCCTGCTCGAGCGTGGAAGCCAACAAAACCCGCCACCAGCCACCTACCACCTGGAATCGACGCCTTCAATATATATACTTCGCCTGGCAGCCAATGTACCCACCGACGCAACGAGTCACGGGGGACGCACGTGCTCTACTTAATTAGAAGCTCGCCACAAAAATCCCGGGGCATGACGGCGCTTGCCGCTGTGAGGAAGTGCCCGTGGACGACGAGGAAGATGAGACCGAGCGCGCAGCTGCAACGAGTCCGTGCAGGAAACATCGAACCAGGCCGGTGATCAGGGGACGCCTGTGACGCGCTGGGCTTCAGAGCACAGCCCTGTGATCGTTTCGGGGATGCCCCGGAGCGCAACCGCTGCCGTCCGCCGCTGTCCGCCGCTGATCCCGACAACCCATGGGCTGGCCGTGCCTGGAGCTGGTGACGCGCTGGGCGAGAGAGCGCGGGTCCGGATTCACCTGGAGGTGGAACCCTCCGCTCACACCCACTGCTACGCCCTCGAGCCGTGACTCTTCGGAAAGGTCGACGATGCCTGCCCGACGTCCCGCGCCTGGGTACGACGGGGCCTAGAGCCGGTCATCGAGCCAGCCTCGCCCTTACGTCCTCGTCGACTCCGCACACATCGGGACTTCAACACCTCGAGGAGTTGCAACAAAACCCCGTAGGACGTTTGCTTTCTTTATTGCGGACATTTCCGTTAGCCTCTTGCTTTTTTTAACGGTGATACCTTTCGTCTCACGTACTTGCTTTCGTGCCCTAACTTCTGCTTCTTTCGTGCCATGCATAAAGCAACGTTTACTTGCGCACGCACTGGCCACTGACTCGTGACTTTCACGCCAATCGTGGGCCCATTCATTAAAAATAGTGGCGAGCCTGCCAGAATTTCTTAACATCCGCTGAAAGGAGTCAGTGAGCCACGAGTGTGGCTGTAACGTTAGCTGCAACAGCATAGATCTTGAGAACGTAATGGCAATGGGCACTCAGCTGGGAATATTGGGACAAAAGCTTAGGGCGTGGATAGAGAGCGAACGGGCTGAGCAACGCGCCGCTAGAGCCGCCGAGAGGGAAGCCAGCCGAGAAACCCCTGAAAGAGCGAAAGATACTGCAGAAAGAGAGAAGGAGTTGCAACTGTTAAAGATCCGACTCCAAGAGAGTGGTGGTACCAGCCAACCAAATGTCACCGCGAGAGGGGAAGTTGTTGCAACTCCGCCTGCGATTAACCCGCAGAAACTTCTTCCTCTAATCGATGAGAAACGCGACGACCTGCACGCGTACCTGCAAAGGTTTGAGCGCGTGGCAACCGGACAGCAGTGGCCTCAGGACAAATGGGCCCTGGCTGCAAGCATGTGCTTGAGCGGGGAAGCTCTTACTATCATAGGCCGTATGACCGCCGAAGAGTCCCTTGATTACGTCAAGGTCAAACAGGCGTTGCTGCAGCGGTTTCGGTTCACAGCCCAAGGTTACTTAGAAAAGTTCAGGAAGGCGAGGGCTGAGGATGGCGAAACAGGGAAACAACTAGCGGCGAGGCTTACCGGTTATTTTTATCACTGGATTGAGATGAAGAATGTGCAAAAAACATTCGATGCTCTTCGCGATCAAATGATCGGCGAACAATTCATCCGCTGCTGCCATCCTAAGCTCGTCATCCTCCTGAAGGAGCGAGAGTGTAAGACGCTGAACTACCTGGCCGAGGCTACAGATCGTTTCCTAGAGGCGCAAAACCTTTCGAACCTTGGAAAGGTGTCCGAAGATGACCGCGATACAACGGAAGTCGTAATCGACTCGCGGAAGCAAGCGCCACCGAAATGCTTTGTGTGCAACCGCCCTGGACACCGTGCGCAAGAGTGCCGTTACTGCATGAAAGAACCGGCAAGATGCTCTACTTGTGGTCGCCACGGGCATACCAGTGAGCACTGCGGACATGGATTAAGGGGAACAGAGCAGGTTGCTGCTTGTGCACTCACTGAGCCCCGGGAAGCTCAACAGCAGTGCATCAAGCTCAACGACACGCACGATGAGAATCCTCCTATCAAGTATTCGTGTGGCATCGTAAAGGAACATTCTTGCCTAGGGAAAGAATGCCGGTAGTCGAAGGAAGACTATCCGGAAAGCCCGTCACCGTTTTGCGGGACACTGGTAGCAATACCGTTCTTGTCCGACGAGGCTTGGTCGCAGAAAGCCAGTTGACGGGAAGAACCACCCGAGTACTGCTCTTGGACGGAACAGTTAAGAAGTTCCCGGAAGCCAAAGTCTACGTCGAAACGCCGCACTTTGTGTGCGCGGTTACCGCTGCTTGCGTAGATCAACTGATCTATGACATCGTGCTCGAGAATATTCAAAGCGTGAGGGAGCCTCATGAACTGGATCCCGACTGGCAGCTCAAAGGAAAACGCGGCCCATGTGTGGTAGTGGCCACAGCAGCCACCCAGCTGCCCACCGATCGTTTGGGTTTGGCTGTCGCCAATACAAGCAAGGCCGAGAATGAGTGTTTAACTGTGCCTCGAATCAGATGCGATGATATCCCCAGAGAAGAGTTGACTCAAGAACAATTACGAGACCCGACCCTTCGATGCTGTTTCCGGAAGTTGGGAAAGGCTTTTACATCTGGAAAAGGACAAATGTACTCGTTTGTAAAATCAGACAACGTGTTGTACCGTCTGTACCAGCTTGCCACAGGCCCAACGTATAAACAAGTGGCCGTTCCAAAGAAACTGCAGGAACCGATCCTTCGAGTAGCCCATGAGAGCACCATGGCGGGGCACCAAGGTGTTCGAAGGACGACCCACCGCATTTTGCAAGAGTGTTTCTGGCCAGACCTGCGTCGAGATGTACGACATTTTGTCAGAACGTGCGGAACCTGTCGGCATAATATACAGAAAAGAAAGACGGGATCTTGGGCCCCAGCAGGAAGCGTGCTAACTTGCTGTACCCAAGACAAAGACGCTCCAGACCCAGAAGCGTTCAAAAGCAAAACGCCATCGCGCATGTGCAACGAAGCATTTACGTAGTCGATGGTCCGACGACTACACTGTGAATCCGCGTTCGACAAGGTATCCACTCAGTCGCCGCCATTTCATAAAAGTTTGCACGGCCACCGGTCGACGAGCCTGAAAGACTTAAATGCGGCCCGAAAACCGAACTTCCGCAGAGCAGTCAAAGGAGAAGGCAAGACCATCTCAGCAGAACCCAATGCTTCATCAACTCAAGGGCAGCGACCTGACTGCAAGCGACACCGTCGGCGCGGCGATGAAGCGATCGGCTGCACCAGAGTCATCGATAGCCAGTCACAGGGTCGCCCGCACGAAACATCTGACGAATACAAGGGCATCGACAATCCAGGGGCTGACTACACGAGTGGAGTTTAATCCTCGGCTGTCCCCCTCTCTTTTGTACATAGTGTGTGCTATTCAGTGGTTTTTAACGCGTAATTGTGGCCCTACATTTGTTCAGAGTATTTTTCTATACCCTTCGTGCGAGTGCTGTGCGGTGAAGTGTGCCGGTAGGTCTGACTGTGCTCTTGTGGACTGTGCGCAAGAACTTTTCCACCGGTACAACGAACTTCTTCAAACTCCACCCTGCCTTTTTAATTTTGAGAATAGTTTTTGCTACCCACCCATTTTCTTAGACCCGGGGTCATTGTGATGAAGTGCCCGTGGACGACGAGGAAGATGAGACCGAGCGCGCAGCTGCAACGAGTGCGTGCAGGAAAAATCGAACCAGGCCGGTGATCAGGGGACGCCTGTGACGCGCCGGGCTTGAGAGCACAGCCCTATGATCGTTTCGTGGAAGCCCCGGAGCGCAACCGCTGCTGTTCCCGAGAGCCGTCCGCCGCTGATCCCGACAACCCGTGGGCTGGCCGTGCCTGGAGCTGGTGACGCGCTGGGCGAGAGAGCGCGGGTCCGGATTCACCTAGAGGTGGAACCCTCCGCTCACACCCGCTGCTACGCCCTCGAGCCGTGACTCTTCGGAAAGGAGGACGATGCCCTCCCGACGTCCCGCGCCTGGTTACGACGGGGCCTAGAGCCGGTCATCGAGCCAGCCTTGCCGTAACGTCCTCGTCGACTCCGCACGCATCGGGACTTCCACACCTCGAGGGGCTGCAACACAACCCCGTAGGACGTCTGCTTTCTTTATTGCGGACATTTCCGTTAGCCTCTTGCTTTTTTTTAACGCTTATACCTTCCGTCTCGCGTACTTGCTTTCGTGCCCTAACTTCTGTTTCTTTCGTGTCATGCATAAGCAACGTTTACTTGCGCACGCACTGGCCACTGACTCGTCACTTTCACGCCAATCCTGGGCCCATTCATTACAGCCGCACAATGCTCACGACACTGCTCTTCCAGTACTGCTATGCTGCCTGCCGACCACAGACTGCCCCTGCCACGTCAGCGAATTGCTGCCCGGAGCCCAACCCCAACCCAGCCTGCTCGAGCGTGGAAGCCCCCAAAACCCGCCACCAGCCACCTACCACCTGGATTCGACGCCTTCAACTGACTTCGCCTGGCAACCGATGTACCCGCCGACGTCACGAGTCACGGGGGACGCACGCGCTCTACCTAATCAGAAGCTCGCCACCAAAATCCCGTTGCACGACGGCGCTTGCCGCACAATGCTCACGACACTGCTCTTCCAGATACTGCTATGCTGCCTGCCGACCACAGACTGCCCCTGCCACGTCAGCGAATTGCTGCCCGGAGCCCTACCCCAACCCCAACCCAGCCTGCTCGAGCGTGGAAGCCCCCAAAACCCGCCACCAGCCACCTACCACCTGGATTCGACGCCTTCTTAGTAACCTCAAGCGCAGTTTTCAAACATGCAGAACCAACTATCCGAATTCATCACCTTACTTATGAGTTCTAGAGCAGAGAACATAAGACGAGTGCTAACAGTTACGTAGTGAATTCGTTATTCAGGCAAAGAAAAAAGTAGACAATATGTCCAGATAACTTTGCGGGATATGAAGGCAAGCAACCTGGAAATCAGCCGCGCGATTGATGATGTACCTAAGCCAGCGTCGAAATGTTTGTGGGAGGCAGGAGCTTAAGCTTTGCGTGAACAAAGAATGCAAGAATCATTGGTGTGAACTTAGTTTTTGGGCAAACAAATTAGTCCAGCGCACGAAGAAGCATCACTGGCTTTATAAGGAAGGAACTGTTCGAAGTTTCGGCAAACTGCTGTACGCCTGGGCGCGTTTCAAAATTTGGTCGTAGGAGCAATCTATTTCAGGCACAAGGATCCTCTCACAGCGAAGGTAACTGAAGCCTTTTTAAATATCCACTGATAGCCAGCATGCGTACGTGCCCCGTCTAGTACGCGTGCGGAATGTGGGATGGCTTATCTGCATAACACGTGAAAAAACATGCAAGCGTTTTTTTCTTTGCTCTCATTTTTATTCCTTCTTTCTTTTTGTGCACGTTGGGCACATTTTTCTCTCTTTATCTGAATAAATGACTCAGTTGTTCAACGGAACTCGTCCTGCGTTCCTCTTCCGTTCGTTTCGTCTTCTGCACAGCACTAGTATTATTAGGCGCAACTGGCCCAAATTTTCCTTTTGTTCATGGTAGAGCGTACAATGCCTATATTAAATAATTTTTGACCAGACACGCCGGTAGAATGACCGATTTGTGAACGTATCTGCGGCGCGTCTCCTTATCGAAATACGGTTTCAACATTCCTGGCCACAGCAACCACAACAGCAAAAATATGTCTTCTCTGTTTGTGTGTTGTTGTTCACCACAAGTGCACAAACTTACAAACGGCACCATTTCGACGATTTTAGTTCCAACTTGATCGAAGGTTATGTTCCTAAAATAGTCTGACGAACCTGTGCGAAAAATAGTGATTCGTGGGTATACAAGACCCCAATGACAGGGCAGCCGCTTCGACTGCCTGAACCATGACAACGGCATTGTAGCCAGGAGCCGTCTATTACGTCACCAAGAAGCACCACTGTGCATAAAAAAATGCATTTCAGAAGCAGCGCTTGCGATAGAAAACCTACCGGAGCCACCTATGCTTGGGAATCGTGGTTTATAAAGCCTGCGAACGAATTGCGAACGAATTCAACTGAGCGAACGAATTGCGACGACCCGTCTGCGGCCGGCGGACTAAATTCTCTACCCTACACGCTCGGCCGACTGACTCTGTCGGAAGGTCGGCCAGCCGTGCAGTAGCGCAGTCAAGCCAAGTCATCTCCTTCGGACGTCATACGAAAACGCCACAGAAAATGGGCGAGGATACAGAGAGGAGGGCAGCATTTTCTACTAAATAAATTCGCGTAAACGCACTCAGAGTGGTCAAAACATGGCCTGTGGACTCCGGACTACAATTTTCGCTAGTAATCCCACAATGTTTGCAAATCACTTCAGTGTCCATTTAAGTTGGTACGGTTATTGTATGGAGTGCAGCTGCTACTTTTTTCTGTTTATATTCCAGTTAGGCAAAACATGCAATTTGAAGTGCTATAGCAATGATAATCGTTTTTTACCGCCGCTACGGACTCAGGGGGTCTGTTTGACACTTTTTGTGGCTATTGCTGCTGCTGTCTGGAGACATCAAAGTTAATCCTGGCCCCAATGATGGAAATAAAACTAAAGGGATGATGACGGACCTGTTAGCACATCAAGCACGAATAAGTCCGGAATTCAGTTTTCAGTAGAAAAAGACAAAAAACATTTCAGAAGTTTTTTAGTATTTTCGTGTGCCGTACTGTCGTCTTGTCGTATTCTTGTGTCGTGATTCTGATGTTTTGTCGTGGGTAGTATTCATGTCCTGATATTGATGTTACGTCGTGCCGAATTCCTGTGTTGTCGTGATCCTCATGTAGCATCAGTAGTTGCACATGGTTTGAGTGTTGCTGCCTATTGTAGAGTAGAGCAAATGGCAGTTCAGTTGTGACTACAGGAATGTTTGTCGTTGAGAAAATTGACTTTGTCGTTACGACAGAAATGTGTGTCGTAACAACAGGTGGTTTTGTCGTTACAACAGGACTTCTGTTATCACAACAAAGTTTTTTGTCTTACGACGGGAATTCCTGATAGGTTTTTGCGGTATTCCTACTGTGATTTCAGACTCGGTCTTCTTACTGAAAAAGTACTTCACTAAATGAACGCTATAGTCAGAGTCATGAACCGCAGCGTCTAGCAACGTCGCAGCTAACGTGGAGGAGCTAGAGTACGGTTACAAAACTTTATAGCGTTGTCAATGAACAAAGGACGGAAAAATTATGATTTAGAAATACGGTCCCACAGCAACAACCTAATAATACATGTCTTAAGCAAAATGGAGGGACGAGCTAGATGCTGAACATCCATGAGTGAAACGTAAGGGCAAACAGACAAAAGGCCAAGAAATGGGAAACGACCCGAGCGCTGGTGTCGTTTCCCTTTCTCGTCTCTCTGTCTGTTTGCCTTCAAGATTCACTCAAGGATACATGGCTTCCCTCAATCTTCCGACAAAAATCCCAAAGACCTCACTGTTCTGTGGATTAAAATATAACAGATAAGCTAGAAGTGCAGTGCGACAACCTTGAACGCTGCCACAGAGTTGTGTCGCACAAGTGCAGGATACGACAAATATCCTTGAAACATCTATATTTCAGAAACCGTTGTAGAATGCGTATAAACAAACGGGATCCTCAACCTACAGAAATGAAGATTTCTCGGCGAAGGTAAAAAAACTGCTTAAGCTATTGTAACAGCACTCCGGTGATGTAAGAAAAAAATGGACGCAATATACGACTTCACCTAAATTGCTGGTGGTAGATAGCGTTCGAGCCGCATGGCATGACGCAATGCCCCGTATCGTTACAGTCCCAGGAAACGCGTGGTCAAAACGTACGGGCTTCACTACTGCGGGGGCTTCGGGAAACGCGATCGGAAAAAGCACCAACAATACATCAGCTCATTAGAATCTTTGAAGCGTCTGAATGTCAACGCGCATAGCTTAGTGAATCAAAGCACTGACTTTCCCTAGCTCGTTTATTTGTTTATTTATCTATTTATCCACACTCTCACCCCATTGTTGGGCTCTTACAGGAGTGGAAGGGTACAATACACTTTGGTTACAAGAATTAAAAAGAAAGCCCATCTCCAGAAATACAAACACAAAATACACTTGGAAAATGCAACATTGAGACAACAATAAAATGCGCTACAAACACAGGTGATGACATGGTTCACTTTTGGCCCGGTGATTTACCGCGAACGTGTGTGCTTTTTAAAATTTCGAGAAATTCGTTTATAGATGTCGTCTTTACTGCGGCGTGTGTTAACATATTTCATTGCTTTATTGCTCTAGGAAAGAAACTGGAAACTGCATTTAAAACAGTCAATAAATGCAGTTTATCTGAAAATCTGCAAATTTACTGTTGCAGATTTGGGTAAAAAGAATAGTCACTGTATCTGCGAATTACTGTACCGGGCGATTATTTATATACTGAGCAATACAACGTTCATCGCCAAACTGTTTTAGTGAACGCTAATACATTAAAATTGTGCTTCAGCTCTTGCTCATCAGCGTAAATTTCCTCCGACCTATTTCGCAAGCTCTTTCGCAAGATCAAAATTGACATTGCATGCTGCTGATGCCTCATTCCAGTAAGCATACGGCGGAAAGGAACGGCCTCGTATTAACTGCATTCGCATCAGTAATGAGCGAGACTTTGCCCGGTTTTTTCTTGTGCCAGCGCTCCGACTATCTCTTATAGGTCATCTCCAGAGTTTATGTGAATGATAAGGTCTCGCTACTTTTTTTACGAGAACCTTGCCATTTCTGGCCCAGGCGAGTTCATAAGATCGGTCATGCGCCCTCATTTTGGCCACCCATGGAAGCATTTTGTTGCATGGTGTTCGGTTGTCAAAAAAGTGAAAGCCTGGTTTTTTAGGCCTCAGCAACCGTCTATGTTGCACATATTTTTCTTTTCTAGACCTGCATTAGAGCAAAACGAGAACCATTTGCACTTTGTCGGTGTTGGATGGCGATCTGTGTGTAGCTTCAATTTCTAGCGCGATTACTTGAGCTATGTTCAGTTTGCGCCCAATGATACTCAGCTTAGAGAGCAAGTTCCCGCCTTCGACTCACCGCGGTGGCTCAGTGGCTAAAGTGTGGTGCTGCTGAGCCCAAGTACGCGGGTTGGATTCCCGGTCGCGGCGGCTGTTTTTCTGACGTAGGCAAAAAGCAAAAACGTTCGTTTGTTCGAAATTTCGACGCATGTTAGAGATCGCCACATGGTGAAAATTAATGCCTAGCCCTCCACTCCGGTGTGCCTCATCGTTTGTTCATAGAGAAAAAAATATAAGAGAGGACAGTCGGGCAAATCGCGGCCCTATATGGTCACGTGAGCACGTAACTTTTGATCCTTAAGGCAGTTGGCGCTAGTGATAAAAAAAGACTAATTAAAATTAAGTTAACGCACATCATTATACTTTTATAGTTTGGGTGCTTATTAGACTATACACTTTTATTTATGTAACAATTCGAATAGTTGTGAATGTAGATTTTTGTGGCTTCTTTATGCACGATATGAGGGCAAGGCTGGCAAAGCCGCAAGCGGAAGCCACCTTTTGGCTCTTTTGGCAGCGTTTGCACGTGTGTTTCTGCAGCCTCGTGCTAGCTTCTCTAGTGGAGAAAGAAACGCCTAGTGCTTTCTCGCGCCATCGCTTTTGCTTCCTGAACGAAAGGTGGGACTTTTTATAAAAAAGTGTTGGTGTGGCGTATCATATTTGCGTTTCCTTCAAACGCTGCGAGCATTGCGTAGCCTAAGTGAAATTAGACATAGCTTGTTCAGCTTCTTGAAGTTAAGAATCTAGGAACCACACCGGAAATGCGTAAGAGACCATTTTTTACCTGAACGTGATATTAGAGAGTTTTAGCTGACTGTTTTCGACGGTCCGCTGTGGTATCCGCGGTTCGCTCAGCGCAACCGGAGCCAATGCCGTTGGCGGCCAAGCGCGCGACGTTTGCCATCAGAGAGAAATGGTCAGCTAAAACTCGCTAATATTTTATGCAGGTTGTGCGATTTGCTCAAGCGCTGAGGGATGTCAGCGGTACGAGCCCGTCATCACACGTAGCGTTCTCGTGCCGCAAACAACGGTGGGGAGCCGCACGCTGCGCTGAATTATTCTACCAGCTAGCCATCGCTAGCTTGGCCAACTTTTACTGCTATTATTTATTATGCTATGATGCACTGCAATGCCCTCCATGCGAACGTACGCGACGAAGTAACCGTATCGGCTATATTTGACTTATCTGAGCATAAAGAGCATCCGTACACTGATAAGCTTTTACACATGCGCCTTTATTCGTGCATGGCCTCCGTACCCAGCCAACGTATCCGCCGACGCCAAATACGTGCGCCGTCGCTTCACTATGGCGCGTCAAGTGCGGTGAAAAGGTGTCTTTAGTCGGAAAATGAGAGCTTTCCTTGAGGCAGCCGGAGTACGCAGTGAATTGAAACCTTCAAATTGTGTCTTCGTTTTACATTGTATATCAAGTTTGGTATCACAGGCATTGCATAGAACTGTTCCGCACTAGCCGTGTTTAAAGAGTTTGCTCTTTTTTCTTTATTCATATTTTGCCCAGTTTTACAGAACACGCATTGTGCATATTGCACCCATTCACGGAGGTGTGTGTGTTCTTGTCCCGTTTTCAGTACATGACCTCTGAGGGTCGTCGATACAACGCTCACTGCTGCATGCCAATGTGCCCACACAGCAGCCAAATATACCCTCGCACGGGCCCGGTCTCGGGGCGTTTCTTTCTCGGGCCCAGGGAACAGCAGGTGTGTTAGTGCTTTGTATTACGGTAATTTCTCTGTCGCTGTTCGTCCTGATTTTACAAAAAAAGACACAGTCGTTCAGGCTGTGTGACAAGCGTTATAATTTTTGTTATAACAAACAAGAGCTCAGTTTGATTAGATTATGCCTAACCAGTGTTGCGGAATTACAAAAACATGCATATTTTTGGTGTTGCTCTTATTCTATTCAGCGATCGCTGAATAGAATAAGAGAATTTGTTGTGTTGTAGATAGGTTGCATGTATTGGAGGCAATACTTGAGTACTCGTTGCAGTAAAATATAAATTGTTTGCATTTCTGTTCGCAGGTCATCTGTATCGGCCAACAGTTTGTGTACTGTTTCCTTCATCACTTATGCAGGTCTACAACATGGGTGGCCTACACTGGATAAGTTGCCATGAAGACAAAGCCAACCGGCCAACTGCATTCGTCATACCAAACATGCTGTAGGCACTTCATGGCAGACTACTTCATGGATCTTGC
The DNA here is from genome assembly GCF_048455015.1 of Haemaphysalis longicornis. Classification (NCBI taxonomy): domain Eukaryota; kingdom Metazoa; phylum Arthropoda; class Arachnida; order Ixodida; family Ixodidae; genus Haemaphysalis; species Haemaphysalis longicornis. The sequence continues at coordinate 1,035,841 of NW_027526388.1, forward strand.
CTTCACAAGATTCACAAAAATGGCTGTACCAACTGTTCTCCCAGAGTTAGTTAGTTGTATCAAGGACTCGCTGCTGTGCTTCTTGCTGCTTTATTGTGCTTCAGGACATATACTCAGTGTTCCCATGATGTGCCTCTTAAATCAAATTACACTGTAATTCTTCCTGTTGTAATCAGGCAGATAAAAAATATAATGCCCTGTTGTATGCACATATACGGTGTAATTCGCGAGCATATGAGCTGCACAAATATTTTTAACCTCTGTCATAGCACATGGTGAATTGTGAACCATGCCTGATGAAAAGTGCGCTCCAGTACCATTCCTCACTGCCAGTTGCCTGGCTGGGAGATGCAAAGGATATTAATGTCAAGGTCATTTGAGCACTTGGGCGCGGCACTGTTGACATTGTGCTTGACTGTGCGTTATAAATGGCGAAAATATCGCACGTGGTCCGAAAAATGTTGTCGCGTTACCTTATGTGACTCTGTAATGTGTCACCCTTGTCTCATACACAAGAAGCCTTACCTGCTTACCTGTTCCTTACATTTGACTTTTCGCATTGGTTGCGCAAGACGTCAATTTATGTGCCTTGATAGAGCCTGGAAACTGTCGTTTGACTGCGTAGGCGTACCTAAAATGTCCCCACCTGGCACTTTATCTTTACTGGGAAGGCAACGCTTTGGGAAGCTAACCGGGCTTCAGGAAAATAGAACCCTTGTCACGAACCAATAGGAACTTCATTTTTCTCCTCTTAACGTTTTTGCGTCTACATGTCCACACAAATGTGATTTCGCTTCGATTAGTGCTACTTATTAGAAGTTGCTGACAGGCAATAGACCTCATTGGAGCTCATCAAATAAGCAAGGCCATCAAAGCCTTTTTGGTAGACGGGGCGCAACTGTTGCCCTTCTTTCGCATCCCAATTGGAGAGATCGCCAATGTAAAAAGGAATTACCTGCAGAGATTGTGGTCGTAAACACTTTCAAGTATCCCAATGTCTAGATTTTGTTAGTGGTTATATTTGTGTATGACTGCAACAGCGCAGACAGTCTGAGGGTGTCGTAGATACAAGTAAAACTGCAAATATCTGATACTTCAAGGTTCTGTGCGTTTCCAATTACCATGGAGAATAAACCCCTCTTTGGTTTTGGTACCTTTATTGTGCTTTTTTTTTCATTCCTTGAAACGTGTTTTCCTCTCACTGCTGTGTATTATATAAGTTGTGGAAGTATTACCCACTGTTTATTATTACATGTGTATTGCAAAACATGATGACAGTGTGAACTTGTTGTTCATTTAGTGCCATGCAATAAATATTTATGCATTTATGACGTGTCTCATTTATGTGGCTTGACAAGATGTGAACAGACAACAGAATTTGTAACCATCTGTAAACGATACTGTGTATTGCAATGTCAACTAAAAAAAAATTTTTTAAAAGCCTGCGGGCACCAAGCCTGAGAATGATATAGTAAAAAAAACACTAACCAATGCATGAAACCGTCTGAATACCTTTCCGATGCCCGTAGCCGTGAGCAGCGCTTTCTAGTCTCTCCAACTACCCGCTAAAATCGGTGCCCGCGATACCGAACCCGAAAGTGAACCATTAGTTCTTGGTCGTCCCGCTCAGTGCGCTAGACAATTCGGCCGCAGGGCGCTATGCGAGTGTCCTCTCTTACAACTATTTCTTTTTCTATGGCCAATGTAACGTCGGCGAAATAAACCACATAATAACTTTCAAGTTCTCGCCTTCGGCTTCTTCCAGGCCATGAATTTCAAGGTTTCGATTGCGACTGTAGTGCTTACGGTCTTTGAGCTCCGTTTTCAACTGCTTCAGTTTTTGCGTTGGACTGCTACCCTTAACCTTTTTCCCTTCTGCCTTCAGGTCATCGATTTTTTATACTGCAATCCAAACATTGCTAGAAGTCATTCTAGTTTTCGAACAGTTTCTCGACCGCAGTTTCAATGTTCTGAAATGTTTTATTTTATAGTGATGATCTTGTTTATTTTGCACACGAGCGGCAGAAGCGCAGCAATTCTTCCGCTCATGACAGCTAGTCTATCAGATGTGTCCACTTCCTTTTCCTCCTTCATCTTTTCGGGCTTCTGCTCACTCCTTAGTTTAGCACCTTTGGAAGTGGCGCACAGCCACATTTTTCCAATATCAGGTTTCAAACAAACCTCTATCTTGGCTGCTTCTGAGCAGCTTCCGGCGTGGTAAAAGAATCCGCATTTAGTGCATGTGAAACCGGCAACATCACGTCTTGGTTAAGCAACCAGATATAACTCGACTCCTCATCCGACATTTCAACAGCACAATCACAGTTGCATGGGCGGTAGCGGTTGCTAGAGAGGTATTTCCTACCATAATAGGCACAGAACAACAACCTGCAACAAACAGCGAAAAACTTGTGTTGCGGATGAGCTTCATGACATGGTATCTTTGATAGGTGAAAGCCCGAGATCGTATTACAATCTCCAAATATTCCGAAAAAAAAACTACCACTTCCGTAAGAAATACGCCTTTTCTACTTGCTGTCTACATGTAAGGAGACTGTGTAATCTACTTCTGTGGGCTGATACTTTGTTGATGAATTTGTTTCTTATGCATACAGTTTATTTTCGAGTTTGCTGATAGTGCGGTAATGTCATTGGCTTTAAGCTGAAGGCCAATAGTCACGCGTCGAATACCAAGGAATGTAAGGCTCCCGCTCACTCCACTTTTTAAAGCATTTGAGAGGTTGTACAGATAACAATAATATCTGCTGGAGTAAAAATACGTACATGGTGCCAGCATATCCTACTCGATAAGATATTGCACCAAAACTTTAATTAGAACCACCTATTTGTTGGTGCACCGTGGTTAGGTTTCTTTTGTGAAATAAGTCTTCTGCAAGTTTTCTCGTCTACGACGCAGTGAAGCAGCAACTGAAGTCACGCAAATAATTGCGCACGAAATAAAACGAAGCTGCCTCGTCCTTTCTCAAGCCCTTCATATTGCCGTTGCGGAGTGGTACTCTTCATTCACGCAATTTCCCTTGTGTGCTTGCACCTCGGGTAGTTTTGAAACGCGTCAAAGCAATAAAAAATAACCAATCCTTACCGCTTCTGTTTCCGTAACCATCCAGGTTATGTCAACTGTAGAACCCGGAGACACCACAATTTTTGCCTTAATACAGATGGTCTCGATTCGGTAACCTCATGTGCATCGTTGTTAGAGGTTTCCCAACTTTGTTCACTCCTTAATTTAACTTGAGAGAGACCGGCAATACCAAAACAAAGTTCTTGCTCCATCACTAATTCCGATCCTTGTGCACTGCTAACTATGACTCGCTTTGTGTACTCAAAACGGCGTTCGACAACCACTGATTCCTCAGTGCTCTTCTGGCTATTGTCAACCGTTACTTCGTAAGCTTTGATATTTTTTGTCTTGATATTTGATTGCTGACCGTAATCAATATTGTCTTGAGAAAAGGTTATTGTTACGCTGGAAAAAAAGGCACAAAATGTAATGGTCACATAATTTTATCACTGCCACAAAGCGTTAATGTTGTAATGTGGTAATTGGAAAGCAAACGGTTAGAGCCAACGTGAATTTGCAATGCTATTTAAAATTTCTGGTGGCCTGGTATGATACTCTAACTAGAGGGGTACTATTGCCAATACTCCTTCAGGGACACCTAAGAGCAAATGCTGCGTTTATTAGGAGCAGTTTTCATGTGGATAATTTGTTCAGTCTTTTAGAATGACAAACTGTATAAAACGTCGCCACACCACGGATATTTTATTTACTTCCGTAAGCAAACTTAAACCGATACATCGTCTTTGATTTAATTTTTCTGAGAAAAAAGCAGGGGTGAGGGGAAAGTGCGGCGCACAGAAAATCTTGTATTGAATTTCTCACGGCGTGCAATATCATATTCAGAAAAGCCAAAGCCATGAAGGAAAACAATTATTCTCATTTTAATTTTGATTGGACCACCTATTTCAGTATCTAATACACAAAACTTGACCGGAAACATTCCGAAATGTCCTCTCCTCCAAGATACCTTGTTTTATAGGTTATAAAAGCACCTTAAGGCATGAAATCGGCTGATAGTTCATAAAAGGGTTATTCCATGCCAATGTCCCAGCCGTAAAATTGACCATCACTGATTTTCTCAGTAATAATTGTCAGACATCCTCGCATGGCCCACAATGCTTCCTGAAAGCGTTTTTGTCCAAAAAAATTTGTTCTTTTTCTAGCGGCCCTTTTACCTCCACGGTTTAAACCAAACTTACGTCTGTGAAAAAAATCATGAAAATGTAAATTCTCTTACAATGGCCACTATGTTTTGTGAACATCATATTGAGGACCTGGGCTGCTCTAGGCCGCATTTTTAATTATGTTTCTTTTTCTATCCCGTGATTACGACATTCAGAAAATACAAGATGTCCAGCATTTTTATATTTTTAGCAAATACGAGCACATTCTCTCAGCCAATGAAGCATTTGTACCTGTATCTCAGCATTGTGGCAAATTGGTAAAAGCTATATTTACACTAAAAAAAAGGTGAAATGTGCGAGAAAACGTTTGTCAAACTTGGGAAAATGTCCTTTCTGGCCCATACTCACCTTGAAATTGTGCATTGTTGTGCTCGTAGTAAAATATCAAACACAAGCCATTCACTACTACAAATTATCGGAGTTTATTTCAGAAAGTTTAATCAGAACAGTTTTTGTTTTAGCAGAGAAAAAAAAATTCAATGTGTACAGCGACACTTCACCTCGTTGTTTCACAGAGCGTCTTATCTGCACGGCATGCACCTGCCTGCATGAAAGAGGCGCCAGCCAGCGGGTTTGCGCTACAAGAATACCTGTCGCCGCAATGGTATTTGTAGTGTCAGTACAGGAAAAAGTAATAATTCGTGTGTTAGTGGGAAAGGTACAACGTGGAGCTAGCGGTGGTGCGCCCATTCCATGAATACGGGTAACTCAAGGGCTGGCTGGACATAGACGTGCATTTAAAGAAGCAGGGTATGTTATACGTGGTATCTTTTAAGTATGCCGAAAATTACAAAATAAACATGGGCGGAGTCATCGAGTTAAACGGATTTATTTGTATGCATTAGCGGGAATTGCATAACCCGATGCTTTAAATGCACATCTGATGTCCAGCCGTTGAGTTACCCGTACTTATGGAATGGGAGCACCAACGATAGCTCCACGTTGTATTTTTCCCACTAACACGCGAATTATTACTTTTTTCTGTACTGACGCTACAAATACCACTGCGGCAAAACGTATTCTTGTAGCGCAAACCCGCTGGCTGGCGCCTCTTTCATGCAGGCAGGTGCATGCCCTGCAGAAAAGACGCTCTCTGGAACAACGGCGTAAAGTAGTGTCACTGTACAAATTGAAATTTTTAGATGCAACGCATCTCTTTTACCCCCCTTGTCCCTCCGGCGTAGTCCGGCGGCGTCCGCATCCCTCCTCCATTTTCCTCGCCGCGCCAGCTGCGCGCTAGCGCCGCTCTCACCGCAGCGCCATCTGCGTGTTAGCGCTCGCCGGCGCTCGCTCCGTCGCCGTGCCAGCTGGGGCAGGGTGCGGGTCAGCGCGCAGCTTGCGCGCAACTTGCGCTAGGTTAACACATGCGCATGCGCTGCTATGCGCTGCTCTCTCTCATTCCGCTGCATATAAACGCGGTAACTGCGCCGCTCCGCTCAGTCGTTCCGCCGCCGCTCCGCCGATGACATCCTCCGATGACCACCGATGATTTGAATGGAGACAAACAGGCCAGCTATCGCGATGGTCGGCGCAACCGTAACAAGCACCGGCCACCCCGATAAATATGGTCACATAACAACAATGAACACGCTAACATAACGGAAACGCAACGGAAACCCCCGATGCGTCTCATCTACCCCATGGTTCCCCTCGCGGGAAGAGAGTGTAAATTTTTTTTTCTCTGCTAAAATAAAAGCTGTTCTGATTAAATATTCTGAAATAAACTGCGATCATTTGTACTAGTGAATGGCTTGTATTTGATATTTTTAGTACGAGCACAACAATTCGCAATTTCAAGGTAAACATGGTACAGAAAGGCGATTTTCGAAATCTTGACAAGCGTTTCCTCGCACATTTCACATTTTTTCAGTATAAATATAGCTTTTACCAATTTTCCACAATGCTGAAATAAAGGTACAAATGCTTCATTGGCTGAGGGAATGTGCTCGTGTTTGCTAAAAATGTTTGAAAACGCCCGACATCGGGTATTTTCTGAATGTCGTAATCACAGCAAAGAAAAAGAAGCATATTTTAAAAATGCGGCCTAGAGCAGCCCAAGAGATCAACATGATGTTCACAAAAAATGCTGGCCATTGTAAGAGGAGTTACTTTTTCATGAATTTTTTCACAGACGCAAGTTTGCTTTAAACCCTGTAGGTAAAATAGCCGCTAAAAAACAACAAAATTTTTTTGGACAAAAACACTTTCAGGGAGCATTGTAAGCCATGCGAGGATGACCCACAATTTTTACTTAGCAAATCCGTGATGATCGGTATTACGGCTGGGACGTTTGGCATGAAATGAAGCAATAGTGTGGTTTTGTGAGCTCGGAATATGCAGAGAGTCAGTAGGTGGCGTAAATGCGTTTCTTTGTGGGCTGAGCCAGCCATCTTCAGAGATAGCTTTGAAGTTTTATCGCAGTGGAAAGCTACTAAACAAGGCAAACACAGCAGAACTGGGATAAATAACATAAAAAAAGAATCTAAAGGCACCAAAAAACCCAAGCGCCTGTGAATCAGCTAGCTCTTCCAACCATTTTCTGAGCTATAAGGATTGCCGAAACCAATCATAAAGTAGAAGAACTACCTGAATTCTAACCCGAATGTAAATCAGGGCTCACTCAACATGCAAACAATCATAGCGTAAACAAATATGCTAGAAAAGTACCCGAAACCTGCAAAAGAGAAGCAAAACGACCAAAAACTACAACAAACGCAGTTGAAACAGAACGAAAAGGATAAAAACAACCGAAATACCGTTATAAATATAGTAATTTGTTCTAAATAGCTTGAATGCGGCATAAAAAAACATCACCCCAAAGCATAACAAACAAATTGAAAGAAAAACAACGCTCCTGGGATTCCGAAGTGGGATCACTAGTTTTTTTTGTTTGTAGAAGCGTAACCAGTGTACTACAGAAACAGACCTACACCTTGGGTAAATAGAGTACCAGAAGCGTGTGGGTACACGTTCAAATGTGCACCAAGGTGCGATATGTAACTAAGCCATCTAATTTTGTCCTTGTCAACCATGGAATGCACACGCGCGATGAGGGATTCTTTCTTGCAAGTATATGTGCACATTGTCTGCGAACGTTTGTTGTACTTTGCGGAAATGCAATAAACGTACTGTGAAGCGTAGTTAATGTCAATTATTCTACGTGACTAAAAGCGTTTTCAATTTTCCTAAAGTAGCATTGTGAGACCAACGACCAGATTATACCCATGTATCGTACGTTATGCTAGAATTGTCAATCGGCGCAATTTTTCCAAAAAAGTATCAACAATGCAAAACATAATACCTTTGCTTATGCACACCTCTCCATAAACACCTTTCGAAAGAAAAGGTTCACTGCCATATATGAAGAAGTTAGTGTGCTTTCTACGTCATATTGAAATAAAAATTTATCAATAATAAAAAATAGGTTCCATCAACTTCTGTACCCACACGTGTTCCGATGTTACCACACATCAGTTGAAAAATTCTAACAATACAATGTTCCGCACACCAACTAAACATATAGCTTCGGCGCGTTTGCCGGTATCTCGCTTCACTTGGAAATCAGCCAGAAGTAGAGGTAAATAACGGCATACACATGTATAAAAGCCACAATAGTTACCATCAAAGTCCTTGTCAGACACCGAGTACCGTAGGAAGTTGGTACGCATTGTATAAATTTGTTCGACAATGAAATGTTACGACGTTAAAGACCTCTGATGGGCATGGCGCCTGTGCACCCCAAATATTTTTAAATTCCTATTTGAAAAAACTTCATGATCGTCCGCTTCTTTCATAAAGAATGTAATTAGACATAAACGACTACGCTAGGTTACGACCCCTTAATTTAACTTCTTACTTAGTAATACCGATAGCGTTCTGTCACAAAAGTAATGCTTCTCTCCTTAGACCCGTTCATCGACTCAAAAGCTCCTATAATGCCTATGAAACCATGGCACGAGCGTGAAACCAGGCTTCTATTGTGTCCAAACAGTTTAAAATCGTGAAAAAAGAACTGTTGAGATAAGGCAATACACGCATCCATCAAGAAGAAGGAGTAAAATAGTATACATTTTTCTAGTGAACCACGTATCGGTATACATTTAGATATTTCGCAGATGCGGTTCCTTAGTGCGCGAAAAATTGCCGCATGGGTTCGTTTTTCGGTTGCCGTCTGAACCGTTCAAGGTTTCAAGGCCGATTGAACACACTTTCAGATTTTCCGATTCCCTCAACTTTCTTTTCGAAGGGAAAGCAAAACCCTTTGTCCTCAGCGCCTGCAGCAAACTACCGAAGTTTGGATCCGGTATATGGCAACAAAGTATCTCAGCGAATTCGCGTTAAGCCGACTTCTGTGCTTCGCACCCGAAGCAATTTTTCCGTCTAGCGTATACATGCGTGCATTGCGAAACTTTGCAACTACTTTTTTTTTAAAGAATTGAGTGTTATTCTTTCTGTGACAGGATGACGAGTGATGCCGGGAACAGCTGAGGGGTGCATGAAAAAAAACACGTTTGCTTGAATATTCGATTGAGTTAGAAAGACTAGAGATATATTCTAGCGAACACACACGGGTCTGTCCGTAGTAGGCATCTTACTGTTTGTGTAAAACACAAACCCCAACCCCTTGACCACGGAGGACATGAGTCAGGTCGCATCGCGCCGGGAGGTTTTCACGTTGAAACCACCCACCAGCCCAACTTTCATTTCAGCGAAGATCGTGTGACACCTAGTTGTAAGTGTACGCCCACTGTCCTCCCCACGCCCTTCCTCTGAGCACGCATAAAGGAGCAACCGGTGATGTGAACTTGGTTACACGTGCGAGAATCCGGAAGCTACTCAAGCGGAACCGGCAAAAACACCAGCCAAAACTCCAACTGGCCATCCCATCACGAACACACAAAACTCCGAAAAATTTCTGAAAAATATTTTTCTCCACTCCGAGTTGACTACGCAGACGATACATTGGAACGGACGCATCAAGAGCTTTGCTGTGAAACAATTGAGTGGGCTTTTCCTTTCTGAAGATTCTCGTTTAGGACTTGTTACAATGACATGACTGCCTTGCAATCTGATCTTAACGATTTTTTTCTGACACAAATCTTGTCCTGAAACTGAAGGCTGACAAATGTAAGCATTTAAGTGCCACCAGAACAGCTCATTAGTGACCTACTAACTTCATTGATAACTCCCGTCTAGACCATGTCATTAAATAAACATCTTGGTTTTCTCTTTTAGCTGATTTCGCCGAGACCAATAACACCCAGTATGAAAATGTCAATGGTAAGCGCACGCGGGGATGCTTGGACGCCACTTTTAAAAGCACCTCAATCACCTAAAATACTAATTTACCAAATATAATTTCTTCCAAGCTCGAGCATGACGCATCAGCGGAGAATCAAAGTTGCTATAGTCTAGCACAATCACAAGAAACGGTAAAAAGTATTTTGTTCATTTCATTCGGTTTCGCGTTAATCTCACCGCTATCACAACTTCGATGAAATGAAGCCTTCAACTGCCACCACTCTCTTGTCGCTTAAACATTTTCCTTCTGCATCTGTTCCATAAAATATCTTATGACCCTCAACCACGTCATCATCTTATGTTGCTTCCGCACTTTACGGCATCTCGCTTGGGACACGCTAATAAAGTTGGAATACCGTTTTCCAGAACAAATGCATTTTCAAGGTTTATATATCTAGAACTTCAGTCGAAGTCCTAGGTCTACCTGCCTGCAGCAACCGCAGCCATTATGGATCATCAGTCGTTTAAGAACTAACGTTGTATAATTTCAAAGACTTCCTTTTTTCCGTCACATTGTTGCGCATTAGATAATATTGCATAATTAGAGCATTGGGACAGAAGATTATAGGTACAACCTTAAGGTACAAGAAAAGACCGGGGGGGTAAGGGAACAAACGTTCGTTATGAACATATTAGTAGAAGCTAAGAAGAAGAAATAGGCATGGGCACGGCATGTAAAGCGAACGCAAGATAAACGTTGGTCATAAAGGGTAACAGAGTGGATCCTTAAATGGGGCAAGAGTGGCAGGGGTGGCAAAAAGTTACATGGGCAGATGAGATCGAGAAGTTTGCGGGGATAAGTTGGTCGCAGTTAGAACATGGCTGGCGTATTCTGATATTTATGGGAGAGGCATTTGCCCTGCAGTGTACGTAGATAGGCGGATGATGATAATGATGGTGGTATAATTAGAAGCCAGCTTGTGATCTTTGTACTTGCCTCTACTATGCATCAGCTATGGTTGTATGTCTAGAAGCCAGTTTGTCAGCTTTTTTTTATTTTACGGCTGATATAGCTACTTGACAGTGTCTAACCACCCCGCTATTGAATACCTCATGACCCTGAGGGTACTGTGAATAGTTGAAAGAGTCAACAAATAAACAAGCGACACCTTCCAAAATATCTGCTGTTTATTGCATGCCTATGTTGTTGCAATTGAAAAAAAAAACACGTAAAATGATGATAGGCAAGCGTGGCGGAAGGTTACCTTATGTTACCTTCGTATCTAACTTACGTTCTATCTTTACTGTATCTAACGACCTCACTCATAAATGCCTGACGACCCTGATGGCACTGTAAATAATGAAATCATTCTGTAAACTACGCAATTCTCTGCTGTTTCTTCTATGCCTCTGTTGTTGCAATAGAAATAAAACAGGTAAAATGATGCGACTATTTTGAGGTCATTTCATTTTGTTTACACCAATTCGGAAGATTCTGTTAAGCTGACTCGGTCACATCTGATGTGCGGCTGAACCAAAGGACGCGTGCTTGATTCCCGGCCGCAGGGACAGCTTTTCTGATGGAGGGGAAACGAGAAAACACCCTTGTGTTAGAGATTGTGGCGCACGCTTAAGATCCCCAGGTGGTCAAAATCAATCCCGAGACCGCCAGTACAACACTCCTCGTCTTCTGTACAGCATAGGTGCAATTAAACCTCATAATAAGTAAATAAACGAATAAATAAATACATGAATAAATAAATGAATAAATAATATTAAAAATAAATAAATAAATAAAAATAAATGAATACATCAAAAAAGTTATTCTGCGTAAAAATGTTATGCTACGCCGTATACAAAGTGTGTAACCAAAATATAAGCTAAATGTGTGAGAATATTGTCCCTGAATAGGTAGTGATTTTTTTCTATTTGCCAAAGCACGTTTTCATAGAACCTAATAACAGCACAAGCAACACGACACCAGGAGATAAGAGGGCGCAACCATGGCGATGAATAATTACTAAATATTAATAAACCGCAAGCTTTCTTAGGGTGTACAATGGCGTTCTGTCAAAAAAAAATTCCCCCGCATTTCCCCGAGGGGGAGCATGTGAAAGTGCGAATGCATGGTTGTTGGCGCGCTTGCGGCGCTTGCGCTCGGCCCCCGCAGCCCACCGCCTCGCCGCCTTCTCTTCCATCTCTTCCATCGGGTTTGTAGTATCACGTGTACACCACGCAGTTATCAAGCCGCTATAACGCCGCTGAGTCGCCAACGCACGCCGCTGACGACGTAGTTTCAATGCGTTAAAGATACAAAGCGCGTCACTAACACTGATATCACCGTCGCGTCCGTGGCTTGGTCGGTAGAGCGTCGCGCTGCGGCCGCAAAGTCCTCGGATCGAAACCTGGCGCCGGATGCTGTTTCTTTTTTAAATATAGAGGAGCACTGCGGACGCCGCCGCCGCCGCCGGCGGTGGATGGTTTGGGGTCGCTTATAAAGTGCATTCGCACTTAAAACTTCATCCACTTCCCGATCAACCCGACGCTCGACGGAACAGCTCTAATAGTACCTCTGGACACACGACGCGTAGTTAGTGTGTCCAGAGATAATACACGCATCGCTCGTGCACAAGGAGCACAATACTCTATCCTAATCGCATAAACCACGTATTGGTATAGATTTGCGTAGTTCGTAGATGCGTTTACTCAGTGTGCAAAAAATAATCGTCTGCCGGGTCAGTTCTACGTTTGCGTTTGAGTCTTTGAGGAATTGACGATGGACTGGAGACATTTCCAGCGAAGGTTGGTTGCACTCAGCTTTTGCGCTTCTTTCCAATTTTTTTATTAAGGGATGATCAGTTTTTGTGTTCCTGCCAGTGGTGTTTGTACAAACCTAGACAACAACAACAATAGGGAAACCGAAGGAAACGTGAACTCAGCACGTGAACACATGAAGAGGGCATACACACCGCGGGGCTATTACGTCCCGTTGTCTTTGCGAGTGAATGTAATATACTGTCGGGGCAAGACGTACAATACGTAAAGGGGATATTCCATTTAAATATCCGGAAGCGCTAGAGAAAAGCGGCCAGCCCGGCTTCCAGACGACCACCGCGCCACGCATAACCTATATTTAATTCAGAAGGCAGAAATTGCTACGCCAAGACTCAACGCTCTGTTTCTGAGAGGGGAATAAAAGGGGGCTTTTTTGTGCCTAGAGTTACCGAAAATACTGCAGTACGGGGTCTATATTACACCGAATATATTGCATTTAGAAAGTGACCGGTGCTTTTATATGGCTAGAAATTTTCAGAAATATACTTCTCGCTACTACTTACTTCACAGTCCCATACTGCAATATTGACTTCCGAGGTTTTCAAATACACGTATAGGGTAGGAAGGCATTTTTGCTATCCGTGGGAAAATGGCAGTATTACGGAACCAGCGTCGTAAAGATTTGTCTAATATCGCACTGCACGCCCACAGTTAAAGACAGGCTGTAAATGACTAGATTTAGGTTAATGTTTTTTCATTGCGGCCATGAACAACCTAGCGGTCAGTACAAAGAAGCAAAGCAAACCAGTAAAGCATTTGTAGACCGCTTGTGTAGCAAGGAGAAACCTTACTTAACCTGATCATGGATTCGTTTGCCTTGGGGAAAAACCAGGTCGCGTAATTGAGAATTCGAAGCAGCGAACGTACCCCGAATACTATCGGCGAAGGTGTGTGGTAAGTAGATGCGAGGTTTATGCCCGTCAAGCTGTCGTAACCGTCTTGCTCTACAGGCGTAAGAATCACCCGTAGCGGATTATGCGATGAGGTGACACATACACCTAACCTGTAAAGTGGACCAACGAACACAATGAAGCGTATTCAGTAATTTCCGGCGGACTTAAGGGCAGAAATTTTGGATTCAGTTCACGATGCTTGGCAGAAATGGTTGATCGGCTATTTTATACCGATTGGAAAGCTTGGAGATCTGGAGATCTCATGCCTCATGAATGGGCCATGGACGCATTGTGGCATACCTTAACTAAAAAACATCCCGCGATAATGTTCGTAGTCCTGGAAGCGGAAAGATTGCCTACTACACAGGTCTGCGCCGATGCCTTTCCGAATTAACTGAAAGGTGTAGCCTCCCCCTTCAAGGTATTATAGCGTTTTGCTTGTCATCCACTTTCGTGTGGCAAAATGGCCTGGAATTCTTTTTTTTGGTTTCCTGATAACAATACTATACAGAGCGCAGCATGTAAGTAACAAAATTCGTGCAGCATTAAACAAGCTTGCAATAATTTTTAGCACATGTAAATATGTAACAAACTTTTTTTCTGAAGCATTAATGTGAAGCCGTTCGTCAGCTTTTATTTCCAAACGCCTCTCCATGCGCATATACTGCCATGGTATTTTGTTTGCTGTCCGACTCTTCACAAGTGTTGTGCGATGCAGAAGCGCTATTCTGATTAGTACTTGTAACCCGTGTCCATCTTTCATACACAGGCATAGCCACATTGGCAAAAGAAATAGCACACTGTAGTTCTAAAGCTTCTGGCCGTAATGGGAGCGTACCGGCATTTATAGAAAAAAAAATTCTTCAAAGCGAAGCCTATTTCTCCAGTTGCAAACCCAGAAACACCCTGTTAGCTTCTGTCTATGCTTCAACACACATCCGAGGTGAAGCTGAAGCGTCGGTCGCTGTGCGGGGTAAAAGTATATATTCGCTCGTTCAATCCATTGTTGCGGGCTTTGTGCAGATAAGGCGATAGGGGAAGAATCAAGGGCGTTGCTGTCACGAAACATATGGGTATTCACTGCGAAATCTCGGCGCGCAAATCAAGCAATCACTCCAGAAACTCCGGTATCACTCCGCAATCTGGGAGTTTGTCTCACTACGTCGAGCACCGTCGGTGTGTTGCCTGTCGTACAGTTTCAGATGTCCTAGTTGTATAAAAGCTACGGTCTCGCAGTCACCTCGCCAGGACTCAGCTGTCTCTGGGCGAACCAGAATTCATTGCTTGTGCTCCGAGAAAAATGTATCGAACAGTTGGGTGTACGAACTGTTTCCGAGACAGAAAGCTATTTTGTAGGAATTACCTCCATCAACGCTGGAGACAAAAAAAATTTCTTCATGCCTTTATTCCACATTCTCCGTAACCTCTACGTCATGTGGCAAGATTCTTTGTTGGGCACCCACCTCCAAAGAAAACAATGGCGCAATTTGTTTTTCAACGTTAGATTCTGCAAGCTCACTTCCCTATATATGTAGGCAGACATACCTTCTGAGCGTAGGCGTATTGCGGAGGTGTTCGTGCTCAAAATCCGCCCAGATAAGCGTGGAATATCCAGTCCATGCCTTCTTTTCAGCGAATTGATTCACAGTGCTTTTTATGTATTCTTTTATGGCAGCAGTAACTTGTTCTAGCAATCAAAATAAAGGCACAAAAAGAAGTTGAAAACAAAGAAAATCTATCAGTGTTTTCAACAAAGCTGTCACGTGTTAGGGTATAAATTTAAAATATTTCGAGTGCTCTGTGGTGTACATGCCTGCCTAATGCATAATAGGTTAACTCTGATTCGACCTATTTTTACTAATTTCACTTTTTCTGCGTGCATAAACTACGTTTTCTACTGTTTATGTTCGGTGAGCAGTTCTACAAACCCCGGTGAACCTTTTGCGTTGGAATAGCGATGACAATTAATATAAATTGCTCAGTAAATTTTGATAAAGCCAATTCAGTTGAACCTCGTTAGAACAAACACAGATATAGTGAATTATCGGCTATAGTGAACTAAATACACACTCTTTTTGGTCACGATTTATTTCAGTGGCATTTATTCATTTTATAACAAAACTGAAACGGCTAGAGCAACGTGATATCAACTGTAATGGAGAAATACTTCGTCCACATGCGGCCAAAACTCCAACGGTAGCATAAAAAAGCAAAATAAGAAGGTGGAAGACAATACAACATTCTTTAACCGTTTAAAAAAATTGCCAAAGCTTCGGCAGTCGTGCGCAAAAGCGCACTTGACTGTTCCAAATTAGGAACACATGCCTGCTTTGTAAAACGAGCTTTGTTCTGTTGCATTCTCCCGTTCTCATGCTTTCAGTTCATTTTATTGGAAATCCCACAAGGAGGCAGGTATGAACTGCTTTTAAAGTGCTTTCGAAGCAGAGAATAATGCATTTTTTATGCAGAATTTTTTTCGCGAGCCAGATGCCGATTTGTTAGAGCTGAATACTACCTCTACTGTAATAACAAGTATCACATATAACGAACTAATTTGCTTCCCTGATAATACCTCGTTTTAACAAGGTTCGACTGTATAAGAGACTGCGTGCTGCGGGAGACTGTAAACATTTTACGTCCCTTAGGATCAGCTTGTTTCATCCTTGGCATGTGCGCCAGCGTCCGCATTTACAACAAAAAGCTACGCAGGAATTTGTGCAAAACTTGAAAGAAACAAAAATTGTTCGCACCATTAGGTATTCGCCAAAACTATACAGCTCTATTTTTGTTGTTAGCCCTTGTTAGATATTTCTAAAAAGTTTGTTGGCATAGCAATAGATCTGAATGTCGCGGCGCTGATAGAATCGCAGTATCTTGACGCGTGCAGAAAATATTTTTGCACAACTTTCTATTCAAAAAAGTTTAAGCCATTTGGCGATATTTAAGATGTGGTTGAATAAATCATCTCTCAATGGTTATTATCCCTAAACTATCGGCGGCAAATTTCTTCAGCTTCTCTTTTAGTTGCTCTTGGGTGTCATAATAACAACGATCATGACTGAATAAATCTAAGCGAAATTATGAAATCAATTGTGAAGGAAAATAAAGTCAACAATTGCGAGTAACAACAACAGCATTCAGAAAACCATCATGCAACAGTAAAAGCATGGTCAGTAATGCAAGGTCCCACTGTGGCAGCTTTGGAAGTGTTGGCGCGTGGTTGCCATTACCCAACTCCTCTTGCTTTTAAGGCTAGCAACGGAGATTCATTTGGTTCATCTTACGTGAGCTTGTAGACAGCTGAAAAACAATAGAGATTCCTTTACAACAGAAGTATCTCGGTTGTGTCAGAATCGACAGACATATATAGCAAAATGCGGAAAATAACACTTTTTAGGCAGTACCTAAGCAAGTAAGAGAAAAAACTGATATTGCTTCCATGGGATTCTCTACTTCAGTTCATAGCGGCTAATGTGTATTTTTCGCCGTTGCACGTAGCTATGATGCAGTAATTCCTGGCTTAGTGATTGCGATTTCTGGTGTAAAGCCGTTAGGTTCTGTTTGAGCGACCAGTTGTTGCATCTAGTTTTGTCTGCTACCGCGCTAACGCAGGCGGAGACTACTGAGTAGCAGTTGTGTACTAAACGTGTCTTATCGCAAAAATCGCATATCAACAAATACTAGTATTGCGCTAGCTTGATATAAAAGAATATGCTCAACACGCTATCTTAAATTAAATTCGATTAAATTCTTTTGCCTCTATATCTACCGTATTTACTCGCGTAATGACCACATATTTTTTTCAAAAAATTTGATGCAAATTTAAGGGTGCATTTATTACGCGGGGTAAATTTTCTTCTCTTACGAAAAATGCTTGAACACAGAAAACGCAAGCAAGTTGTGTGTCAAAAGTTTTGCGATAGGTCTCATGAAAACAACAAAAATAATAAATAAAAACAATAACTATTCCCCACACCGCCAGAAGCTGCTTTGCGAACTTTCGCAAAATGCAGAGTTTTCATGAATTTTCACGCAACGAAAGGAGTTTGCTGCGAGGTAACAACAGTTAGGCCAATACGTGGCTACCACTGCCACAGTGCGGCACCTCAAAACAGAAGTGGCAGCCGATGCAGCAACCTGAGGGCTTTTTTTACTTCTCTTGTGAGTATATTATGTGCATTTAGGGAGTTTCTTTCTCATCAATATTAAACGCATGCTACCAATATCGGTAATATCAGCAAGTCTGCCACAATAACGTAGCCATGTTCTTTTTCAAAGGGAAGGAAGCAGAGGCACACGACCATCATCAGATAGACTTGGCACACATACGACATATTACTGCGTCTAGTTCACGGTTCATTGATTGCGCGGAAAATAAAAAACTCGATCTTCGATGACAAACTTTATGGGTGCGATGATGGCGCGAGAGCAATCTTTATGCGAGTAAATACGACATTTCGCCTAAGTATTCCTTATCGTGGATGGCGTGGCCTTCCTTACTTACCTCCAGTACACAAGAAGCGAAAGCTTTAAAAGTACATGTGGATAAATCAATTTCCGACCCCAGCAAGCTGTATTTATAACGCAGTTAGAGGGCTAGCTTTTGTATTCATGTTTGAGACAACTTTCGGCGGCAAATCGTACAATTCTCTAGTTTTTCTCCCGTGCAACTGCGTCAAAGCAGAATCATTTTCCCTACCGCTGCGACGTGCCCCAGACGTCATGGCTATAGAATGCGGGCCGTATCATTTTTCACTTATTGCGGTAAAGTAGGAGCAGTGCGTACCTGAAGACTTGTGATCTTATGTTTCTGAAGTTACGCCTTGCGCTTACACGGGGCAACGCGGTACAAGCCCCTTAAGCTTTTTGCGTGGCACCAGCCGTTATATAGTAGGCATAAGTAGTTGTTTAATCGTATACAACCTTTTTTGCTTGTCAAGAACCGTGAAGGCGTGTTTGAATCCGAATCAGGTTACTCAAACACCTCTCTGCGGGGACACTACCTATCGCATTTACAAATCTAAACAACAGGGGATATCTTCAATTATAAACCGCTTTATTATAAAAGTATTTTCTAGATATACAGCAGCAATTTGTAAAGGTTATTGCAACTGCTCTTGGCATATGTTCAAAATGCTCACACCATCGTATCTAGAATTTGGAATTCTTCTGACAAATCACACACAGCTATACGCGCATCTGTGGCATAACCTTTGTGCTATTATTTACAGCTTCAGCACAAAACATAAATAAATCAGTTTTATTTATATAGAAAGCACCAAAAATACACTCGCTGATTTTTGTTAGTCTAGTACAGAGTGCCCTCCCACGCCACTATAGGCAGTCCGCTAAAGCGACGTCCACCAGCATTCCCCATAAAATACCCGTGTCAGTAACTACTCTGCTCTTCCTAACACAAGGGGAAGTGCCCTAACCTAACATAACTTATAAAACTAAAAGCAGTCGTTTTGAAACACCGAAGGCTAACCTAAGCAGTAAGAATTGTAAAGAAAATTAAAATATAAAAATCAAATAGACAATGCCGGACGGGAACAACCGCTATTGGTATTAGAGACGCTAAGCACCGCAACGCAGACGCTCTGATTCGTGCCAGCCTAGTGTTTAAAAGTTGAATGTCGTCGGACGACATTCTAGCAAATGGCTGCAGTCGCTCAACTGAAGCACAGTTGGACGGCACGCGAGACACTCCCTTTCAATATAAACTGGCACGAGAAAAGGCTTGAGATCATCAGCGGAGCTTCAATTGAGGAGAAAATGTTACCCGCGGGAATCAATTCCCAAATTTTTATATATAGCAGACAGGTATTTAAAATGCATTTGCCCCAAGCGAAATTCTTGTAGCACGAAGACGGCATCATGCGATTTCTGAATGTGAGACCGTTGATCGTCTTGGCTGTCGATCAATCTTGAATTGAAAGGCCAAGGCCATAATGAGGTGAGAAGGCGTTCCTTTCCTTTCCTTTCACATTCCTTTCACATTTGGAATGCTTATCAATGAAATGCTTGGTCGCTGGTCTAAAACATCGCTTTCCGACTCGAAGTAGACCACTGATCTCTGCAAAATACGTGAAGAGGGAGGGTGTATTTGTCTATTGTGGAGTTATCAATACGCACGAAGAATTTAATGGGGGAAGCTAAATATGAGCCACATAAACATTTGAGCCGCATGCACTGCAGACAAAGGGGCGTAGATCAGCCTAATGGTTTGCTGAAGCTCTGGGGATATTGGGTTCATGTGGCGACAGTACCATTTGTGGAGAAGTTCTGGAGAGAACAATGCACCTGCCTAAAATTTGTTTAAAAAGCTTGGTTGTTTGTTGTCCGTTATGGTTTGTGCAAAATGTCATGTGTCACCTGAAGTTTATTCAGTAGGAGATTTTTGTTGTGCTCTCTGTTGTGTCATTGCTGATAGCTGGAGGTATGGTGGGTCCGTCGGTCGTGTTTAAGAACTCATGAATGATTGAGGTCCGACGGAGTGGGCGCTAAGTGCAAGAAAAAAGTTGGCATGCTTATCATTGAAATGCTTGGTCGCTGGCATAAACATCGCTTTCCGACTCGACGTAGACCGCCGATCTCTTCAAAATACGTGGAGAGGGAAAGTGTAATAGTCTATTGTGGAGTTATCAATACGCGCGAAGCATTTAATGTGGGGAATTGAAATATGAGCCACATAAACATTTCAGCCGCATGCAATGCCGACAAAGGGGCGTAGATCAGCCTATTAGTTTTTTGAAACTCTGGGGATATTGGGTTCATGTGGCGACAGTACCATTTGCGGAGAGGTTCTGGAGAGAACAATGCACCTGCCTAAAATTTGTTTAAAAAGCTTCGTTGTTTCTTGTCCGTTATGGTTCGTGCAAAATGTCATGTGTCACGTCAAGTTTATTCAGTAGGAGGTTTTTGTTGTGCTTTCTGCTGTGTCATTGCTGATAGCTGGAGGTATGGGAGTCCGTCGGTCGTGTTTAAGAACGCATGAAGGATCGAGGTCCGACGGAGTGCGAGGTAAGCGCAAGAAAAAAGTTGGAATGCCCCTACTACAGCTCTCTGAGGTTCCCGAATCTTTGGTACGCCGAATAAAGGTTAGGGTTGCAATCTATGCGGACCTGAGCACCATAACGTTTTTGCCCCATTCTTTTCCTGGATGTTTGGCTTCCTTAATCGCATGCCTAGCAGGTTTTTCAATATTTCTCAAACGCTCCACCTGTTGATGTGCAGTTTCGTAACCTCGTGCTGATGGGAATAGCTGAATCGGAGGCCGAAGCCTCTTATGGCTGCCACCAGTGTTCAATCATCTTAATATGGCGTAATGCAAAGTTCAAATTTAGGCCCCAAACCATCAATCAAACTTTAACCACCGCGGAGCAAAGAGTTCGGGGAATAATACGGCCGGAAGACAGCTTTTACGATATGCAGCAGGGTGGTTTCACTAGAAATCGAACAGGTGTGCCAGTCGATTATTGTAAGTTTGAAGAAAATTTTATATATAGCATCTTCTGCAGGGGCAACAATATGTTATGTTCTTTTGTGCGAAATTTGTTTTTCAGTCTAAAGCAATTCCCAAAGCAGGCTTGGGGCACTGGTGCGTTGATCGGCTAGCGGAAAATTGGAATCTTATACCCCTGTAAAACCAAAAAAAAATATTGCAGCTACGGCCAAGTTCTTTTTATGTAAAGCCTCGCATGCTCTCAAAAATTTAGCGTATTCAGGTTTGGCTTGCAGTACAAACTTCTGTTAGTCAAACTTATCATATACAAAAAAAATTGAAAATTTCCCAATTTTGCGGGCTCGTTTCTCGGAAATAAAGAAGCTAGGTAGCTGACATTGTTTAGTGGAAATTGCCTCTCCTTGTTGAACCTCAGTGCTAATTTTTAGTTCAAGCGGTGAAGATGGTTCAATATCAAAAAGTCCCTGTACTGCAGCAAGGTAATGCATTTTTGTGTGTTTTGAAAGCCAATTAAAAAAAGCAGCCATCTTCGATTTTCTTTTTCAGTTTCACAAATTAAACCCAAGGTTACTCTCGATCACTTACACCCAAAACATATTGCACTTTTTTCGTTGTTTTGGCTGTGCAAAGCGACAAATGTGGCCTTCTTAGCAGTATCGCGGTGGCATACACAAATTCTTTGTAACAAGCTTTTTAGCGCAATGTAGGCGAGAAATTGCCATTGCAAAACGAAAATCATAAAATAAAGATTGCGGTGAGCATGCTTTCTTGAAATTGCACGCGTGTAAAGTACATTGCACCTAAGTTGAATATGGAAGCTCCGGCTTCCGAGCCCATGTTTGGTCGTGTTTATAATTATCTACTGGTGCAATTCTTAACCGTGCAATTCCAGAGATGGCCTTTTTATGTTGCGGGCTTTAAACGATTGCCACAATATTTTCAATGAAAAACAGCGCAGTCATGAAATGATACAAAAATTTCGGTAATGAACCATGGTTGTAAATTATTCTTATGTTCGAACTATGCGCATTTCTGTTCTGTGATCTGGTACTCGCGCTGTCTTCAAGCTTCAGTAATAGCCCCTTTGTGACATTGTCCGTTCACCGAAAATTAACGTAAAGATCAACTGGTTCCCAAGGATCTCTGTGGCAGCATATATATGGCACTATAAGCACTATAAGCGCTTAGCACGAACTAGTCTGTACGTCTTTACTGCCGTTCACCATAGCATGAACCAGGAGCACATTGAGGCTGATTCAAATGCTTCATAGCGCGTTAGCGACCACCACAGCGTTTTATATGCTAACAGTCCGAGGGCGGCAGCGGTCCAGAGAACGTCAATGCAGGCCAGGCAGGAGGTAAATGCTGGTTAGTCGGCTGAACGGGATCTTTTGTTCCAGTGTCTAGATCTCTGTTGCTAAGGAAATTCCTTCTTGAGACAACTTTTTTCTGATGCTCTCCTGAATAATCAGCCCAAAGCAAGCGCTCCTCACTACTCTTCTCCTATTAGCCTCTACTGGCTTGGCGATGTGTGTGAATCTCCTTAGGCGATGATCGGGCAGAAACTACTACTAGCTAGCGCGGTTTTCTTCAAGCCGCCTGATCCAGTTATAGCCCATAACAGCTAAAGTGATAATTACATGTTTTGTTTGACACTTCTAGTTTTACTGGGAAGCATGAGAGCAAAAATTTCTTAAACTAAGCAGGAAGTTTACCCACCGTCCTTTGGTACTTATTTGTTAATGCCGAAACGCTTCCCCCGACGACGCAAGTAAGATTCAGCTCCGGCATAGCCTGTGCTCCCCGGTCCCTCCCGAGAGGTCCGAATCTCGTCTTTTCCATTCTGTGCATTCTAATGGGGCTACAAAGCACGCAAAGCACAACATTGAGCAGCGCATGAACAGGAGCATGCACAAGAGCGAGGGCGCTTGCTTGAGCGATCCACTTAAGCTGCCTTTCTACAACTTGTCAAAACGCTTGCTACTTTGTTCATTGTTAATATCAACAAAGCACGCTCTCCACAATGTTTATTTTGTAATTCTCATGTTGTAACGGCAATTTCTTGCCTTACATTGCAATCATAATCTTCTTACAAACAACTTCGGTATGTAGCCGCAGTACTGCTAACAACGCCGTATTTTGCAGTTTCTAGTTGCAAAACAACAAAAATACTGCCACGTGTTTTTAATGTAGGTGAGGGAGATCAACATTGAGTCTAGTTTAGGAAAGCTTGAAAAAAGAATCAAGATATCCTCTTTTAATGGCTTTCAAAATATACCAAAATGCAGTAAAGGGGCTAGTTGGGCAAGTTGGTACGGGTTCAGGGTGTAGCAGAACGTGACAGCGCTCCTCTTGTGTCCCTTTCTTTCGTATCTTGTATTTGCGCTGTCCTAACCATGATACTAAAATGCGTTACCTTGCTGTATTAGAGGGATATTTTTATAGGGAATCGTCTTGATCACATAAAGTAAAATGGGCACGACGACTCACGAGGGGCCGGTATTTCTTACGGTTGATGTCAATGTCAGTGTCTGGTTTCTTTCAGTTGTTATGGTGGTAGATAATTGCAGCCAACTGATACTTCGAGGGGAGGAATTGGTTCACAAGGCGTCAACAGAAGTATGATCACAGGCTCTGGCGACGTTCTAGGGTTGTAGGAATATGCGGACGACACTGGTTTACCAAAGGAGCAATTTTTGGCGTCATGAATACTCACGCATCATTCTAGTTAGGAGCAGGAGTCTGATAATAAGTTACCCACAAAACAAGAGGTTGTGTCATGGGGAAATAATGGGGATGTTTAAGCTAGATACGACAGCAACATGCTAGAGTAATAAAAATATAAACAATAAAGATCGGCATACGGTTCAAACTAGTCAGGTTGAGTTCACCGTTGTTTTGAAAGCAAGACGAAAATTGCCACTGCAGTTGACATGACCTCTCTATACAAACGTAGGAGTGCTGGCCTCAGCAGATAACTCAATATTTATTTATTAAAAATTTTATAATGACACCTCTGTGTTCAGAAAGGGCATCAAAATAACACAGAAGAAATAATTTTGGTTATTTTCCAGTACTGAAAGTCCAATGAAGCTTTTTATCGTGTAAATAGAGCTGAGGATGCGGATAAGAGATTCCAGCAACACGCGTTAATATACCCCTTACGCTGTCGATGTAGGCATTTCTGCTATCGCAGTAACGCGCTGCAGACTGTTCAACCTGCGCCATCTGCATTTCCGATGTACCAACATCCCTGTGCAGCAGCTGGCTTGGCCTGAACTCCCTTCTGCCATCCTACCATTCCTTTCGCTCTCTGCGGAAAACTGTTCACATGTTGGTCAGAACAACTACACCACGAGCACGAAATATGCCCACGGTCATGTAATGACGAGTAGAGAAGCAAGTTACTTTCTGTTTATGCCAGTTCCCAATCCAGTTGTTGGCGGAAGGTTAGCCAACGCTCCAATCTCCACTAGATGGAATGGCTTTCAAATAAGAAAATATTGGAAACTGGTAAGAAGGCAATGACGGAGCTTATACCGATATCCGCAGAAACTGGCCCGTAGTTATCCGTTATACTAGGGCCGACAGCAGTATTCATTGTTGCCATACAACTCAGGGTAGCCTTCAGGCCTTGGTTATGCTGCGAGATCTACCCTGATAGCAGCATGGTTGGCATACGACAGGATCAAGCTGTTGCAACACTGGCATTTTCACTGAAACAAGCTGGAAGATATAGCCAGTTTGTTCAGTGTAAACCACCAGATTTGTTCTGCCGCGAGTTCACTGAAGTCACGGCCAACAGCGCTATTACGTTTGATGTTTGCTAAGCATGATGTGAAATGTAAATATCAGCCCTCCATAAACTAGGTTTCAAGAGTAAGCGTCCCAGCACGCCATCCTTGCGGCGTGTTGAACCAGGTGTGTGGTGGCCTTTCAGGTCAACCCACTTGCGACTGCTCGGTATCCCGAGGGAGGACAGTTCCATCCTATTGGCTGAAAGAGACGTGGTTGATCATGCACAGCGGCCCTTCCCAAGTTGGCACCGGTAACAGGCGTTTTACTAAAGTAACCTTCTACTCAAAAATTTCGTCTGAGAGAGATACCTAAGCATCAGGTGAGGTTCAAAATCTCAATAGAGGGCCTCAGATCGTCGTAAATCCTTGATGCTGTGACACGTGGATTCTGCTGGTAGCTGGCGGCACTCCAGGTAGAGTGTCTTCAATACTTGAAATATTATTACGGAGAAGCCGTGCCTATGAAAAGCGCTGATGCCGCTTAGTGATGCATCTACCAGGCGAAGCTATGTCCCGTTTACAAGTCAGGCATCAATATAAAACACGTGCGTGTATCATCGACTACGAGCGTGGTGCCGGCGTTTCGCGCAGGTTTTACGGCGAAACAAAGTACCTTAAAGAGATTGCTGTGGGGGAAAAAGTATGGCTTAGAGTTAAATGTGTCAAATGTGGCGGGCTTCCTGGAATTGTGCGTTGTGGCATCAGTTTGGCGTAAGCGGTACGACTGCAGCTGTTACGGCATTAGTAAAATGCCCTACTGGAGATAAAAAAGGGCTCTCGTTTGTATCAGAATCTCCACACTTGGTTATATGCGTGAGAAAAGACGAGATAAAGCGAGCATACAAAACGGCAAACGGTCACGTTTACGTGCGACCCATCAAAATTATCTATCAATTGGACAGGTGTGCATCAACAACAGTGCCCAAGATTGCCTTCGTACGCCTAAATCCAAAGAATTTTGAGAACCTGAAGGCAAATTATGCCTTTCACCTCTTTACCACCAAAGTCCTGCGCTTGGATTTTTTTGTACAAAGACCACATTATGAAGTCTTGTGGTACAGAGAACCGACAGTTGATCAACTTGATGCAGAAACTGATTTCTGTCATAATTTCAAGAGTGCCTTCAGTCACAACTGAGAGGGAACTTTAAAGAAAAAGCAGGATGCAATATTTCATTAAACACACAAAAGATGTTACGCCGACCAATAGGCTTGTAAAAGCGGAATTTTTGTAAGACTTCAGCCGAAGGCGTCTCCCCTTCGAATTAACAGTGAAACATTTTGAATATCTGAGTGAACGTGCCTTACACTAATATACATTCGTCACCAAATCGTATTGCATTAGCTCGCTCTGTGCGAATTGTGACTAGCTTTACCTTCTCGTGCGGTGCGTCTCGTCTGAATTGTGTCATGTTTAGTAGCGTCAGACCATTTCTTTTTCAGCTCAATATTAGAAAAAAAAGACCTACATAAGCCCTGAAAATTCATTTACGCCAGCGAATGAGGCTCTCAGGATGGAGGCTGTATGAGCATTCTGACGAAGCATTGAAATCATGAAGGAGATCCGTAAGGCATCTGGAACTAAATTCGCGCGAGACAGATAGCTTTATGAAAGTCTTCATCAGCATTGGCACCACAGATAAGTTGGCAAACAAAGATGCTGTAAATATACGTGCAGCTGCAGAAAGAGCGCTGATGAATTCAAATACACGTCACCAAACTGCGCGAAGAGTAGACGATTCTACTCCGAACGGACTCGTATGTAATGCTCCTAAATAGCTAAGTCAGCGCCAATTGCTTACTCCATCTCCGTCGTTTTCTTCTTTACTGTTTGCTCACCCGTTGCGCCAAGCGCTCTTTAACACCGTGACGGTTCCTCCCTCCCGACTGGACCCTTCAGAGAAGACGCCGTTCAAACGCTACGACGCTGCTCGCTGAGGACATCTTTCCTTGCAGTTTGCTCCTAATGTTTGCCCGCTATTGCTGTTTAGTGGCATTTATATGATTTCTACTGCCGGGTTTAGCAAAGCGCACAAAGTAAGCCCATTTTAATTTTTTTTTTCGGCTAAAAAAAGTTATGTGTGAGGGGTGGATGCCGCTCCCGCATACGCATAGTGCCGTGTTTGTTTTCATGGCGGCATGCTGCAACATCTCAGGTAGTTTGCGAACAACAAAAAATGACACGTGAGCATTGCAAATTTCTATGTTATATGTGTTTCCGTTCTTTCATTTGCGTGGTTCAGTTGTGGTGGTGCGATTCGGAGACCTAACATCCTGAGGCTTGCGCATAGTTTGCGACCCTATAGTTGATTGTATTCACTGGCGTGGCACGCATGCGGGCAACGATTTGTGTTCGCCGCCAAGTGCCTTTGTTGCTAGGCGACGCCGCATAATCACGTGTCACTTTACATAGGGCTCTGTGCGATGGCGGTACACGTCCATGCTGGCTCCTGATAATCCACAGCACATGAAAAGAGAAAGCGATGTTTGATGTTACAAACTTTGCACCGCCGTGCGGAAAGTAATACCTCGATGCCAAATACTGTTTTGTGCAGCACCTTATGTTATACCTACCGCCAGACATGGTTGAAAAAGCTGTAACAACGTCGCAACACTACAACTGCGTTGTGATGATCAAAGTCGCTCATGTATGCCAGTAAAACTCGATCGCCCGTTCAAACCTCTCACCTGTTCAAGGACAACCCAAATATTGTTGCCGAGAAGTTTCGCGTCCGGAAAGCAAGTTTCACTGATTTGCTGAAAGGGCGCCTGCGGATCGCCAGCGCTTCGAGCGACTTAATCCCAGCAGTTTAATCCCAAAAGCAGGATTTGCTTCCCTTGCAGTGGGGCTTGCGAGTAGTCACATGAAAAGTAGCAGTTGTAACAGTACATGCCGACTGTACCCATACCGACCTACAAAACCAGCCAGCAACGAGAATTCACGGTTACGTCTAGCCCTGTTTCTTAGCTATGCAAACGCCAACGTGCACACATAAAACACAATGATACCATATGCACATGCTCGAGTAGTGTTCATTATTCTCTAGCATTTTTGTTCATTTAAACATGCGGAAACTTTGCTGACTTAGCTTTACGTCGAGGAGCTTTCTTTCGATGCGAAGGTCGCCTATGCATGGGCAAAAGTTTCCAGGGGAGTCTGGAATTTGTATAAACACCCAAATGGCGCCATTCTGTGCGTGGAAGTGCCGTCTTTCTTGCGGCAAAGAATAATGATCTTACGCGAAGGGAACACTAATTGAAGGCAACAGTTTCAACGGCGCTGATGCGTTTTCGCCATAACTGGAACGTCACGTTTGTAGAAGCTCCGGCGAGGTGGCTTACAAGCCCAACAGGTGGCAGAGTTAACTATGGCAGTCGTCTTAGGTGAATGCTTGTGGTGATAACGACAGATATATGAGGGATATATTTTTTTGATCCACTGCCTCCGCACCTAAGCGATCATAACCTAGTGAGTACAAATTGCCTTTACCGTGCGCCTGCTGAGCTTGCTCAGATGTACGCAGCTAATACCATCGCGTGTGGTATGTTCACTGAAAGTGCGATGCAAAAATATCGCAGGATCTTGCAGCCCAGTTTTTTCACC
Organism: Haemaphysalis longicornis; assembly: GCF_048455015.1. NCBI lineage: Eukaryota > Metazoa > Arthropoda > Arachnida > Ixodida > Ixodidae > Haemaphysalis > Haemaphysalis longicornis. The sequence continues at coordinate 1,063,941 of NW_027526388.1, forward strand.
GAGCCTAGCCTAAGTGGAATATACCATACAATCGTTACTATGGAACAGCGCAAACTTCACGGGACGAAATGGCACACAACACGAGCGCTCGTGTAGAGTGCTTCTCTCGCCCCGTTAAGTTTCCGCTGTCCTATCATAATGAATGTATACCACCTATCTCAGTTCTGGACGTTGTTATAACCGAGATCCTCTGCATCACACTGACTGCAGCTACTTTTTGAAGAATTACTAATTTCATGCTGTTGCTAAACTGCCTCAGAAGCTGAATGCGGAGACTGCGCTGGAAATTCGAGATGCACAGAAGTTATTGTTTTTTGATGTTGTGTTTGTTGTTTGTTCACTCGTGCTATGCGTCGTAAGCCAATATGAATTAACCACGCTCCAATTGCTTCTTCCAGATTTTCCTGTTTTGATGCACTGCATGAAACAGTGCGGGCAAAGGGCTTCTTCCCGGTCATATTTTCTGTTGAAAAAAAAAGGAAACCCGCTCAATATTTCTTTTTAAGTGCGAATGCACTTTATAAGCGACCCCAAACCATCCACCGCCGGCGGCGGCGGCGGCGGCGGCGTCCGCAGTGCTCCTCTATATTTAAAAAAGAAACAGCATCCGGCGCCAGGTTTCGATCCGAGGACTTTGCGTCCGCAGCGCGACGCTCTACCGACCAAGCCACGGACGCAACGGTGATATCAGTGTTAGTGACGCGCCTTATATCTTTAACGCATTCAAACTACGTCGTCAGCGGCGTGCGTTGGCGACTCAGCGGCGTTATAGCGGCTTGATAACTGCGTGGTGTACACGTGATACTACAAACCCGATGGAAGAGATGGAAGAGAAGGCGGCGAGGCGGTGGGCTGCGGGGGCCGAGCGCAAGCGCCGCAAGCGGGCCGACAACCGTGCATTCGCACTTTCACATTCTCCCCCTCGGGGAAATGCGGGGGAATTTTTTGGTGTAATCTTCCGGTTGTATGCACGCTATCATACGTGTGGGATGCTATGGAATGGTTTGGGAAAGGCTAAGCAGCTGTGGACCGTTTTTTGTGGACAATATCTGGGTGGGTGCGCATTACGTGGACGCCGGCCGGGTGCGCGCTTTCGCCAACCTAGCCAAATAACAATTTCGGGTTAATTTATTTTATTTGAGCACTATTGATCCCACATACCGTTTCCCCAGTGTAAATCGGCAACCACTGATCCCAACGCACCGACAGAAAGAGGTAGTAACATAAATGGCAGGTAAATCAAGAGCGGAAATTCGGATTAAACGCACCGCCAGCCGGTGCACAGGCGTAGGAAAGAACTAAAGAGAACCAAACAAGCAATATAAACTCCACGCGTGGAATCGGCGTGCATAGGTCGGTAGCTATCTGTAACGCCGGTCCTGGTTCAAGCACGCAACCTACCGGGAGACGGCCTCGCATGCAGTCGCTGCTGCGCAACCATCGTATCTAGATCGGCGTACACGTGAAGCATTTCTTCAAGACCATTGCAGCCAAGTCTCGTTAATGTGAACCCCTGCGTTTTACAGCAAATACTTCCATAGTGTGAGTTATTCATATAAGAAATAAAGGTCATCAATACATAAAATTGAGGAGTAACCTTTGCAGAAAAGAATAAAGTTTATTGCGCCAAAAAGCGAGGAGATGCAGGTTTGCACTGATGCCTGCAATCTTGCTGTAGTGTCCAGAAAGCACACCACGTCAGCAACTTGAAGTGCGCATACTGAGTGTGCCTTATATGGAAGGCATGCAATAGCCATCCCCAAGCCACAAGGATCTTCACATAGATTAACGGTAGGCGTGTCTTTTTCATCGGTCGCTTCTGCCGGCGCAGAGCCTTCTTCAAATTGCTGTGACTGTTGAGCGGATCCGCCGAAAAGCTCCAGGATCTGCTCATCTCTCACAGTCTCCCAGGCGTTGCTCTTTTCCTTTATTTTCAAGACGCAAATGCTACTTCATCTTGGTTTTTTTGAACCAACTGTCGAAGAGCTAAAAGACGCGCCGCGAGTGGGATGTCATTTGTGGGATTATGCTATTGTACAGATGAGCTTAGCAGTTCAAAATTGTTCCATGCCCTCCAATTGTTCCATGCCCTCCATTTCCTCTTCAGCATTTGAAGGCACCACCCTAAGTCAACATTCTGCTGTTTGTTGTGTCCGCACAAGCGATGTTGTGCCGTACAAGTTTGCATCTCTAGTGTGCTTGAAGTGCGCCAATACTCCCTAGGTCTAAGGGCTGTATTTTCGCAGTCACCCTGGGTCGAAAGAACTTCGGGGTGGGGTATTTAATGATCGCATGAACGAAGTGGCATGATAAATTTTCAAACATCAGAAGAGTACTTTTCCACTCACCCTTCGAGAATCGGACGCAAGCTGCCGTCAACCAGAATAAGCATGAATTCAGGTAAACGTATTCCTTGCAACAGGGCAACCTGCGACAACCCACTGGACATGCTATGCCACTGAGAATTACACGTTGAAGTAAGTGCGCACAGCGCGCACAGAACAAATACACGGTCTTAGGTGCAGAGCAAAGCTGACGACGGAAAAATCTGTCCGACGTGAAAAAGAAGAAAAGGTCGATGAGTGTTGTGTAGCGAATACGCAATTCTTTGCAAGTGGCCACTCAAAAGTGCGGAGACTTTAAAAAAGCGAGGAAAGAAGTGCTAATACTTGCCTCGCAAAGGAGTGATGACAGCATGGACTTAACGTTTGGCTGTCCAATTCTATGCAAACAAGCGTTTATCCTTCTTACGTCTGGTTTCTTGGACGGAATTACAAAAGGCCTTTTTACCATCTCGAAGCCTATTCGATGAGCGAAGGCACAACACATCGCAATCGCGTACCTACATAAAGCGATGCCGACGCGACTCTTGTTAAAAACGAACATCCAACTGTCTGTTTGCTATGCGCAGGCGGCTCCTATAAGGCTGGCTCTGAGGCTGCTGGTCTAAAGATGGCGCCATTTAAAGTATCACCCCGCCGCAAAGGAGTCAAACAACGGCCTCTCTACCACGGAACTTTTCCGTTGACCTGTGGAGGGCGGGGATGACTGGCGAAAAAGAAAAAGGCAAACAACAGAGTTGGGAAGGAGGGCGGGGGATGGCAAAAAACTGTGTGATCAAACCTTATTTATTTTAGAAACCTTACATGGATATCGATGGGAGAGGTCTTTGCCTGGCAGTGGGCGTGGACATGGGGATGATGATGATGAGGTGGATGACGATTATGATGACGATGACGTGTAATCGGATATAAGCGCCAGCTGGCTGTCTCAGTATGGCACACCACGTAGATTATTCAGAGCAAGTGGTGTGGCGTTCGCACTTCCCCTTTCTGGACACTTGATCCGGTGGGAGGAGAAATTGGCACTCTTTTTTTATTACATGTTGTGCACATGCGCCACGTCCTCCGCTTTCGCTGGCCACTCTGCTGTCTGCTTCGTCTGCACTTCCCGACCATTACCAGGATGTGGCTGGGCCGCATCATGGCGTAGAGAGCTGGAGACCTGGCCTTTGCCGACGCTGCTTCGGCGTGTTTGGTAGTGACATCCTACTAGAGGGAAAAACAATGTGAATTCTTTCACACTTCCCTTATTCCGCCGTTTAAAAGCGGTGCCTCTCCTAAGCTTTCTTTTCCTAATGTCACGAGATGTGTTTTGCCGAGCCACGTCATCTTCCTACCACATCCGACGACAAGACCCCACGGCAACGCTGAGGTAAAGTTGTCCATAAAAGAAGACTGAAGAGTATAGTGGCAGTGACAATCCTAATTTTATGGCAAATCTGAGCCAATATTTATGCACATGTTTGCGCAAATGCACAGCTTGATGCTAACCAAGCTACATTATTTGAAAAATATGTTGATACTCACCCTCAAGCAGTCACAAAAGGTGCTCCTTTGTAGCCACAAAGATGCGAAGAAATTCATGAACAGTGGTATCGTATGCGTAGTGGTCGACGCAGTTAGTTTCATTATATGCTCCCGTTAAACCAGAAAAGAAAGATGTAACAATTTACAGAACGTAATTGAAAACCAAACCGTGTTTCGCCCCAGAAAAGCAACCTTAAGGAAAAAGTAGGTAGCTGTAGTTACAACAGTGGTATACATAAAAAGGAAGGGCGTAAGGAAACTCTAAAAAATTGACACTGTCGGTACAAACATACAATTGACGTCACGAGTCTCCATCAGTGCATGCCTCTCTATCTATAGTTCCAACAAGAGGGTTTGAATCTAAGTCCTTCAAGTTTTGCTGAATTAGATACTCCCAATTATTCTGCCGACGACATTGCACTGCGCAATTATCGTAGCTAAAATTTTATAGAAAATGGTGGACTGCTGTAAGCAGTTTCTGACGCCTGACAACCCACGTGTTTGGAGTACTTGACGTAATGTGGAAGTGAAATTATTTGGTAAGGTATTTTTTCCAGTTCTCACAAACTAAAATTTGCAAACCCAACAACTTTTAGGTGGCTTATCAAAGGTCCTAAGTGCAAGAAACCACTTGCAATTATTTTGATTGTTTTAATGTGCTTTGCCTTCGTTTTGACATTTCGCTTTAGGTTCTTTATTGCGGCGCACACACAAATGCGATCCAGCTTGTCAACCAAGTTGGCACGATTCCCCGCAACGTATTGAAATAGCGCGAAAGATGCCAGAGAAAAAGAAGTATGTCTAAGGAAATCCGCCACACCCATTTGCACGTACGCGTTTTGACTTTTGATCCGTTACGGGTTCCTGTATTCCACTTTTCTACCCCAACGTCATAAAGCAAACATGCAACACACGCATCCATTATTTATTAATCGGTAAGGCAGAAAGCGCCAACAATTCAAAGTGGTGTATTTGTGAACTCTTCTGAATTATCGCCGCAATGCTTTTTTACTGCAGGCTGTTTGTCCAAGTCAGATAAACCTCTCACTTACTCCCAAATGGCTGTAATATATCTATTTATATTCCTTATAGCTCCACTAACTAGGATACTTTTATCTGAACCACCCGTCTTCAGAATTACAACCCACTTAGAGAGAACTGGTTTTTTTTGAGACCTCATGTTGGTCATCGTTCTCGCAGGGGGCAAAAAATATGCATTTTCTTTGAAATGTCCGTGTTTTTACTACACTTTGTTTTAGGCGATCAGGCTTTATTATGTCCCCGATAATCAAGTTGAATAATAGTTCACTGCGTAACCTGGCTAATTTCTTCAGGAGGTTCTTCGTTGAACAACTGCCTGCCGTATATTCTACTTAAAAATACAGCTTGGCGTACTATTAGCAATAATATTAGCAATAGCAATAATAATTAGCAATAATAATTAGCAACCCTTGTAATATTAGCAAATACGTACCCTTCCAATAAACTTTATTCAATGTCACTTTCGTGTATGACCTATTTCGTGGGCTGTTTTCGGCAAACAACCCTTTAAAAAAATGTGTTCTTGGCTCAATTTTACTTATACTATAAAGCTGTGGCATTCCTCAAAACTTTTACATTACTCTACAGCGACAAAGGGCCTCCTTTAGATTTTTTTTATGTTCCAGGGGGTGTTCTGTACAGCTATTTGTAGATTCGGCCTGCAATCACGAAAAATGCAGCATTGTTCCGAAAGTTCCAAGGAATCAACGATTTCGCTTAAAATCCTGAAACATGCGGCACGCCATTTACATTTGCTTACAGTTCACAAAAATGCTGATATTGTTTTTTAAAGACTAGAGTCTCCTCAATTTCAGTTTCTTACAACTAGACCTAATTCCGTTTTGTTAAGTAACAACTTTGCGTTTTTACATATACATGTACGCAGCTCTGTGTACATGTAGCGAATGCGTTTTCGCAATTTGTCACAACAGTGACGTTTCTCATGATTTGGGGCGTTTGTACATGACTTTTTAAGTGTATTTACCGAGCTTCCAAAAGTTCTGACAATATCCCGTCAGACATACAGCGATGTTATTCTGATAAATACTGGACTACACTTTATCTATCCCCCTTTAACTCTGCCTGCTTGCAGATACTCTTATGCAAATGAGCACAGTGCTCACGCGAGAGCTCTGAGGTGCTGCACGTTAGGGTGCATAAACTAAAGCCACAAAGTTGGATAACTGTGAGGATTGGCCATCCTTGCTGGAAAAAAGTGGACCACGCGCTGGCGCACGAAGACGTGAAGAAGGAAGAAGAGGGCTGGAGGTGGAACGCGGTTCGGGCGGCAGCGGAGACTCGGAGCTGACGAGCGGGCAAGGACCGGGGCGGACCCGCAGTTCCTGTGATCCCGTTCGAGTAGTTCGAGGCGTGTGAGTCGGGGCCCGCCAACCCGTGTGGGACCCGCAGACGACCGGGGCGTGAACGTGCGACTGGCCGAGGCTCGGGATCACGGCCCAGTGCGGAACCAGCGCTGCACCCGCCACGTAGGACGTGGTGCATCTTCTTCCGTCTCGCTCGGGCAGAGCTGGCGAGAGACGGCCAGCGCTCGACCGTGTCTCGGACCGGCGACGACCCGCCATCGATGTCGCCGAACATCCACCGTCGCGGCGGCTGTGAGAACATTTTTTTTCCCGCTCTATTGAACGCTGGTTAGGGGTATCGGACTAGTGTCTTGTTGCTGTTGTGCTTCGCAATTATACCGCTTTTCCGCTGTCTCGTTTTCTGGTGGCGCTGTTATTATAATTTCTTTTCTCTTACCCTCTCGAGTACCGTTCTTACGCGTCGTACACCCACAAGGCCAAACGAGTCCATCACAATCTGGCGTCCGCGACAGGACTTTGCTCTTAATTCCACCTTAAAGAGCCTTGCCTTGTTACCGTGTGTGTGACGGACAAAAATGGAGCTCGAGAAGTTGGTGAGCCTAGGGGAGAAATTTGGCCTCTCCGGTACTGAGTTAAAAGAATTTGTTGACAGAGAGAGTGCCAGACTCAGGGAAGAACGCGCAGCGGAACGGGAAGCGAATCGCGAAGCGGCAGCTCGCTTAGAAATGGAGCGGTCGGTTCTTGAACTCCAGTTACAAGTACGACAGCAGCAGCCCAACGCTAGCGCAGAGTCAGGCACGTCTGCAGCTACAAGCGTCGCCCGTGGTTACGACAGCCCCCACAAGCTGATCCCGACATCCAATGAAGAGCGCGATGAACTTGACGCTTACATCCAGCGTTTCGAACGCATCGCGACGAGCCAGAATGGGCCGCAGGACAAGTGGGCGTTTTCATTGAACCTGTGCCTCACTGGTGAAGCTTTGAGTGTCGTCGGACGCATGGCTGCAGATGATGCGCTGAATTATGCTAAGCTGAAGCAGACCCTGCTTCAGCGATTTCGCTACACTGAAGAGGGGTACCGCACCAAGTTTCGTGGAGCCAAACCAGAGAACTCTGAGACAGGCCGCCAATTCGCTGGTCGCTTGTTAGGCGATTTTGATAACTGGCAGGAACTGGCTAAGACCACCAGAACCTACGAAGCTCTCCGTGACAAAATAGTCTCGGAGCAGTTTCTAAGCAAGTGTCATGATAAGCTGGTCATTTTCTTGAAGGAAAGGGGCTGTCAAACGTTAGACCAGTTAGCCGAGAATGCTGACAACTACCTCGAGGCCCAAGGTCTTACAAACCTAGGGAAACACCGAGAGGAGAAAGAGTCTGGCAAGCCACCATTGCCTCCAAGAATGCTTGACCTCCAGGATGTCGAAGGAAAGCCACACTGCTTCCTTTGTAACAAGCGAGGGCACAAGCCAGCCGACTGTTGGTCGAAGACCAGGGCTTCCACCAGCCAAAAAACTGTTTCCTGTTTTAAGTGCCGCAAGACCGGACACAAAGCGGAAACGTGCCCTAACGTAGACTCTGCGAACAAAGCGTCATGTTCGCTGAGCCGTCCAACGGAGTGTCGCTATGGTAATGAGGACAAGCTGGCAACCCTTTATGAACAAAGGAACTTGGCCCTCAGCCACAAAACCTCCCAGGCTTCCAAGGATCGGATGCCTACCGCTAACGGTTGGCTGGAAGGAAGGCGAGTAACCGTGTTACGCGACTCCGGCTGTAACACTGTAATCGTGAACCGTTCTTTGGTTCCCGATTCGAAACTTACAGGAGGAATGAGCACTGTGCACCTTCTTGACCGCACTGCTCTGTGCCTACCTGAAGCCGAAGTGTATGTTGACTGCCCATTCTTCACAGGCCACGTGACAGCGACCTGTATGGACAACCCTCTTTACGAGGTGATATTGGGAAATGTCGCTGGCGTTCGTGATGCCGCTGCGCCGGACGTCAACTGGAAGGGGCAGCAACACACTTCCGTCTCTCCGAAAAGACATCCCTCTTCCAAGCGGAAGTCGAAGTCCAACAAGGTGAACGACAGTTCACTTAGGCCAAGCCAATTTGCGCCACCACCATCCGTCAAGGAGAAGGAGGAATGCGCAAGTGCGGCGAAACGCGTGCACCAGCTACCTGTAGCTTCCATCAGCCCACTCAACATAAGCCCAACGGAGCTCGCTTCGATGCAGAAAGAAGACCGCACGCTTCAGTCCTGCTTCGACTCGGTTGGCAGGAAAATTACCGTGAAGACAGCAGAAACGGTCTTCGTCCTCGTGCACGGAATTCTTTTCCGCCGATGTCGGCTCCCATCGAAGAAGGAGATGGAACAACTAGTCGTTCCTAGCGGTCTCCGGGACTTTGTTCTAAAAATGGCCCATGAAGGGGTTCTCTCCGGCCACCAAGGCATCAAAAGGACAACGGATAGGGTGCTGGAGGAGTTTTATTGGCCAGGCGTGCGATCCGATACCACGCGCTTTGTAAGATCATGTGATGTGTGCCAGAGAACGGTACCGAAACATCTGGCGGGGCGCGTACCTCTTGGAAGTATGCCAGTCATCGAGACCCCGTTTCAGCGAGTGGCGATCGATATTATCGGTCCTCTCTCCCCAACCTCCCAGAAGGGGAATCGGTACGTCCTCACAATGGTAAACTTTGCAACACGTTATCCAGACGCAGTTGCCCTACCGAGTATCGAGACGGAGAAGGTTGCCGAAGGGTTGATGGAAATGTTTTCCCGCGTTGGTTTTCCACGAGAAATTGTTAGCGACCGTGGAAAGTCATTTACATCAGGCCTGATGAAGGAGCTGAGCAGGCTCCTCTCGTTTGCACAGTTGCCCACGACACCATATCATCCCATGGCCAACGGGCTTGTCGAGCGGTTCAACGGCACGTTGAAGCAAATGGTTCGCCGCATGTGCCAGGAGAGCCCTAAAAACTGGGATAGGTACCTGGCGCCGCTACTATTCGCTTACCGCGAAGTGCCTCAAGCCAGCCTGGGTTTCTCGCCCTTCGACCTGATCTATGGCCGCTACGTCAGGGGTCCTATGGCCATCTTGAAGGAGTTATGGACAGGAGAAGGAATCGACCAGGACACGAAGACATCGTACGGTTACGTTGTCGATCTGAGAAGGCGCCTGGAAGACACCTGTCGCATTGCACACGAACAGCTTAGCAAAGCCAAGGTAGTGCAGAAACGCTACTACGACAGAAGGGCGAAAAGGCGCCAACTCAGCCCTGGAGACCAAGTATTGCTTCTTCTCCCGTCCGACACGAACAAGCTCATCCTGACATGGAAGGGGCCCTTCACTGTGCTTGAAAGAAAAAATGATGTCGACTACGTCATCGACTTGGGAACGCGAACCACCTTGTTCCACATAAACATGTTGAAGAAGTATGAACCCCGGATTGCAGCTGCACAAACACGCCAACAGGCTTCTGTCGCACTCGAGGCTGAGGACGCGGAAGAACCGCCGTGTCTGCATGTAGACCAGCAAGAAACGTTTCACGACGTTGCGGTTTCTCCGGACTTAAGCAAAGAACAAGGAGAACAAGTTACTGGCCTCCTAGAGACGCACAAAATGATTTTCTCTGATGTCCCAGGCAGGACCGATCTGGTCCAGTGCAAGTTGCGTCTCATGTCGGACACACCGATCCAGGGGCGCCAGTACCCAATCCCTTTCGCCATTCAGGAACCGGTGAACAAAGAGGTGCAGCAGATGCTACAGCTAGGTGTCATCGAGCCTTCGGAGTCCCCTTATCAGTCCCCCATCTTGGCGGTGAAAAAAAGGGATGGCACCATAAGGCTTTGTGTCGACTTCCGTCAGCTGAATTCGATCCTCGTCTATGACAATGAGCCCATCCCAAGAGTTGACATGATGTTCGCAAAACTAGGCAAATGCAGATACTTTTCTAAATTTGATTTTACGAAAGGTTATTGGCAGGTGCCTATGGACGAGGAGTCAAAACCAATGACAGCGTTTTCTTGCGCCTCTGGCCTGTACCAATTTCGGTTTATGCCCTTTGGCATTAAGACGGCACCTGCAGTATTCACACGGCTAATGCGAAAACTAGTCGACGGCCTCCCAAACGTCTACCATTACTTTGATGACGTGCTCATCGCGACAGAAACGTGGCTGGAGCATCTAGACATTCTTCAGGCATTCTTCCGACGTGTCGGACAAGCCGGCCTGACCATTCGACCGAAAAAAAGCGAGATCGGGTACTCTTCGGTCAAGTTCCTGGGTCACATGGTTGGTCATGGTCTCCTACGGCCCCAGGTAGAGACGCTTGAAAAAATTCAGGCTGCCCAACGCCCCAAGACGAAGAAACAGGTGCGCTCTTTCCTAGGCCTGACTGGGTACTACAGAGATTTTGTACCTCGATATGCCGAAGTGTGTCATCCATTGACGCAGCTTACAAAAAAGAGAGCACCGAATCAAGTCGCTTGGAGTGACGCCGAGGAAGCGGCATTCAACCCCCTGAAGCAAATGCTTTCAAAGGAGCCCATTCTCAAAGCTCCTGATTTTTCCGAACCATTCATCCTTCGGACCGACGCTTCCTCGACCAGCATTGTCGCCGTACTCCTGCAGAAGCATGACGGAATTGCGCATCCTGTTGCGTATGCCAGCCGACGTCTCCTACCTCGTGAGGCTGCCTACTCCACGATAGAAAGAGAAGGACTTGCCCTCAAATGGGCCGTGAAGAAGTTTCACGTCTATTTATTTGGGAAACCTTTCATACTGCAAAGTGACCACCCGCCCCTAGCTTATATAAACTCGGCAAAGCACATCAACACTCGTGTGTTACGGTGGAGCCTGGCTCTTATGGAATACGATTTTGTGGTGGAATACATCAAGGGTAGGGAGAACATTGGAGCCGAATATATGAGTCGACTGTCCGCACCCTAACTGTATTCATTTACCTTTCCTTGTTTTTTTTCCCCACCGCTGCAATGAATTTTTCACTTGTTTTGGCTAGTGATGTGTGGTTGTTTAATATTTATCTCTGCCTTCGCTTTATCAACGGGTGTGTGTTTTTTTTATACCCGTTAATTTGAACTATCCTCGCGCTTGTGTGTGTGCGCGCTGTCAAAGACATTGAACGCTCCGCATCAAGGCCCACGGACAACCTCCGAAAAGCCTGAGCAGGTTGTTTGAGCGCAACAACCTCTTGAAGTGGGGGGTGATTGTGAGGATTGGCCATCATTGCTGGAAAAAGTGGACCACGCGCTGGCGCACGAAGACGTGAAGAAGGAAGAAGAGGGCTGGAGCTGGAACGCGGTTCGGGCGGCAGCGGAGACTCGGAGCTGACGAGCGGGCAAGGACCGGGGCGGACTCGCAGTTCCTGTGATCCCGTTCGAGTAGTTCGAGGCGTGTGAGTCGGGGCCCGCCAACCCGTGTGGGACCCGCAGACGACCGGGGCGTGAACGTGCGACTGGCCGAGGCTCGGGATCACGGCCCAGTGCGGAACCAGCGCTGCACCCGCCACGTAGGACGTGGTGCATCTTCTTCCGTCTCGCTCGGGCAGAGCTGGGGACAGACGGCCAGCGCTCGACCGTGTCTCGGACCGGCGACGACCCGCCATCGACGTCGCCGAACATCCACCGTCGCGGCGGCTGTGAGAACATTTTTTTTCCCGCTCTATTGAACGCTGGTTAGGGGTATCGGACTAGTGTCTTGTTGCTGTTGTGCTTCGCAATTGTACCGCTTTTCCGCTGTCTCGTTTTCTGATGGCGCTGTTAATATACTTTCTTTTCTCTTACCCTCTCGAGTACCGCTATTACACGTCGTACACCCACAAGGCCAAACGAGTCCATCACCATAACAAATTTTTGTGCGGAATTCCAACCCATTCTGTAAGTCCCCGCGGTGGCACAAGCTCGTGCGTAATGAATTTTTTTAGTATAAACTGAAAGGCACTAGCGTGTGAAAACGATGACTTGGAGGCTTTGAAGACAGCGAAATTCTAGCATGGAACGTCGTGCGCCAACCAGTTTACCTTTTGAATGCTGGTGGGACAGTAGCATTTAGAGATAAAGTGGGGCCGAGGAGAATGTATCATAGTTCATCGGTATCGTATGCATCATACGGTCCTGTCGTACAGATACTGCTGAAGTCCAGCTGACACGTATGTGAAGAACGTTGCGTCTCGTGTGAACTGTGAGCATATGCATGTAAAACGCAAGATGCGCGAAGAAACTGTAGATGCGCTGGCGGCAGACGCAAACCACATCACCAGGGAGTCCAAGCGCTAAAGAAATCTGCTCTTCATCTATAGTCATTGAGAACAAAAATAAGGATTCACGGATTATCAGGGGACTTAGTGCACGTGCAAGCGTGTACATGTGAGATGTTTGGCATGTCGCACGAGCGTAGGCTTCTAATACTACATAGTCGGTCCAACAGCTGCAGATTCTGGCCCAAGCTCAAAAAGAATATCTCTCTGCCGGAGTGGGAAGAAAGACAGCTGAGACGAGAATGTAAGCGCAGGTGATTGGTGGGATAGTCTGTTGAGGAAGAATGTTATCGTGACGTCGAAAATTTCCGCCGGTATAACCGTACAACGCTGCGGACGAAACTAAGACGAAGACTCCTGTACAGTGGCTTAACGGGAAACTGATCATGATAGGGAAATACTATCAAGCCAAGCACCATAGTTCACTTCATTACTGATTCGTTATGACTGCTAAGGCTCATAGCGATGCTGTCGCGTCACGTTTAAGATGTGCAGTGGACACAAATCCTTCAATGCTCGGCGATCCGCTCGCACAAGGTGGAAGGTATCGGATACTATTGATTCTTGGTCACCAGCTATAAAAGTCGTCGTCATGCGTTGCTCTGGGCATGTGGCTAATGTTATGTTTTATGTTATCAGGCTTTTACGAGATTGCGCAGACATACATTGTCTCTAATTAAACTTGAGAACTTCTTTGCTGCTGGGTACTCTTGGTCATCCTAGCATTCCTCAATCCAGACCTTGACGCACTTGGCAATGTGTGGACCCTTCATGATGATTCTTCAGAGAGTGTTATATCATGAAACGTACGCCTACCGGTTACGTACCAGAAGTAAGTAACGGCTGTGCAATGCGAACAGATGCTTGGTCGAGTCATGTTAATGTCCTTTATGCTGTGGAGACTCACTTTCACGTAGGACGTTGACAATTCCGGACTGTCCTGGTGATAAGAGGCACTGAAGATTGCGGAGTCCCCCATACTGGAGGGCACAAAATAAAAATATTCGTTTCTGCTGCGGGCCGCCATGTCTCGGTGAATGTCGTCATCCAAGCCGGGTTGCAGTTTTCTCTTTTCGTTAATCCTGGGCTGCCAGGAGATCAGCCGCATCTCGTTAGCAGCAATTAGGCTTTTTGAAGGCCGGCTTAATTATGCGATCAATGTCACGAAGTGGGAAGTACTGAATAACAGGGTAATGAGTGACACACTGCCGGCATTAGAGCCACAAATAACGATAGATATCCCCGAAAACACTTCGACGGTGGTAGGGTGTTCTAAAAAAATTGTAAAATAGGTGACTGAAAAAATGTTATTGTTACTCTCTTCAGTGCTTGGGTTCTCAAAAGATACAAAGAAAAATGGGGGTATTACAGTCAAGAACTGATACCTGCAGCCCAGTTTACGTGAAGCTTTGCGCTCACGAGAGAATGCTCATGATGTTCGCTTGTTTGCTGCTAATAAGGGGAGTCGCATTGCTCACTTTGTTGAAAGGCCAGGTTGGACAACTCAAACACTACCTCGGATATTGCCGTTCGCAGTAACGTGTAAGGCAAACTATTTGCGCATTTTTTAACATTTGGGTGCGATCGTTAGGAGATAGCACTGCGTCAGTGGTGATTTCATAGTTAATGTCATTCATGTCTGCAATAGGGTACTGGGTATGAGTGAAATGTACCGGACTCTTCCACCAAAATATGTCATGAATGCCACTTGGGATTGCGAAACCCGCGTGCTAAAAAGGAGGTTCAATATTTATGCCCACAGTTTATTAGCTGCACCACAGATTCTCTGGCGGAAAGCGCTCCAACGAGCGTTCTGCTATTCTCAGCTACTTTGCTGCTAAAGATGGTGGTGTCGGTATGCAAAATGTAACATATTAACACTAAACGGGACATGAGAATCTATGTTGTCCTTACAACAACGGCTGACACAGAGAGCAAAAATAAGTTTGAAGTTTTTTTTAATGAAAGATCCAATGTCCTTTAATTAACACATTTCCGAAACACAGTGGCAGGGTAAAAAAGCTGTTCATTAAAAGATGTATACACCGCAGGTGAAACACGAAGGCTTTAATATTTTCACGCCCCATATCGCACATTGAGGTTCACTTCTTCCAAAATAACGATCGTTTTGTTTGTTGTTAATAACTTATACAATCGTAATGCTTCTCAGGAAAGAACATGCTATATCCTATTAAACATTAAAGACCGGACTTCCCGTGGTTCCAGGCATAACAAATATCCAAAAGCTGGAAAAATGCAATGCTCGAAACGCTACAATTTCGAAGACCCTTCAGCCAACGTTCAAAAAGAATTCCTTATAAGTCAGCACTGGTAACCGTGTGAGTAATTCTCCTCCTAGATATTCTAGTATCCCGCACCGACAGAAGGAGAACATTACTGTAAGCGCATTGTACAAACAAGCTACTTCAAGATTAAACTTATGTTATTAAGTGTTTTTGTTGCCCTCACTGATGAAAAGTCAATATCAAAAAACGGAATCTGCAGCCGAAATAAAGGGAGCTGGTATAAATGTAATCTATCTGTTGGTGTAGTTTTACAGCGCCGGAATACTGCATTAACTCGTGTAAGGGCGCGCTGTTTTTTTTAAATTCCCGGTAGTAACTTGCCGGTTTGGGGACCATTCACGAATATTGTATTCACGGTGTTTATTTCGGTCGCATCTTACTCATCGTCATCATCACTGTGCGTCGCTCCGTTACTCTGGAGCACCCTCAACAAACCGGAGGTCGTCCTCAGCGCCATCCAATTTATTAATCGCGGTCACCGTGAAGCTTTTCAATACGCTGTCGAAAGATACCGAGTTCCATGCACGTGCACTTCATTGGGAAGCTGTTAAGTAACCAGGAGTACCCTCTTCAGACTTCCTGGTGGCTTTTTATCCTGGGTCGCACTTGCCATCCAAGCCATATAATTAACCCACACCTGCTTTACGTAGGTCAGAAGCTAATTCTAGAGCTCTGGTTATTTCAAGGCTTGCCACGAAAAGCGCCTCAAGTGCTGCTTCGCTTGCCAAGAGCTTCTTCTGGTTGAACCGACTCAGCACACACTTGCCGACATAGAAGGCGCGGCCTGCTACGTGCTTGGCATGTTCTAGGGCATGTGTCTATGTTGCACGACTTTCAGCTTGAAGGCGGAAAGCCGTGAACACACACACACGCACACATACACACGCACACGCACACGAGCACACGAGCACACGAGCACACGAACACACACACACACGAGCACACGCACACGCACACCCATACATGCGCGCGCACACGCACACACACACACACGCACACACCAACACACACACGCACACATACACAGACACACACACGCGCGTACAGACATACGCGCGCGCACAAACACACACACATGCACATACACAGATACACAGACACGCACACACACAAACGCACACGCACACCCAGACGCATACAAACACACAGGCACACACACTCCCACACCCACACACACACGCACACACACGCCCGCCCTCACGCATTCGCATTCACGCAAGCAGGGACGCACGCATACGCACTCACGCACGCAGTCCCATGAAGTAGGCCTCACCAACAAGACGAGGCGATGAACAAGCAACAAGCTAGCAGCCACGCCACGCAAGAACTGACAATTGCAATGGCGGTGCACAAACATGACGGAAGCAGCCAAGGTAGGCGTACGCTGTGACGCTTCCTCAAAAGAGGAAGAGAGAAGTAGTGGCGTCGCAGGGCAGGCACAATGCTCTTATCTCTGGAGTTTTCAATTCAATTCAAAGAATTTATTTTGCGTACTTTACAAAGAAATCATTGGTGTAAAAACATTTGGACCCTTACCAAGGCAGCTAGTAGTTGGGCCATGCATTACGTTTCTCCGCAATTACCGACACCGGTTACAGGACAAAAACTAATGGTGTAGCATTGACCGTAATATACGTGACCAACAAAAGGTTTAAACGAATTTGTTCCCCGCTAAATCTACAGAATGTATGGCAATTACGAAAAACGCATTGAAATGTTCAGGCTGATTTATGTACAGGTGATGAATTACACACTCAACAAAAGGAAGGGATTCAATATCTCCGACAAGCTTTTTTAGTACAAGACGCAAAATAGTAATCTACTTTACAATGATGGGGAGGATGCTCCACACTTTTGTTCTAATGTAGTTTATTGTGCGTTTACCACATCAATTGTTGACAGGTTTCTCTTAGGGGGGCCACGACTCATTTGAGAGAAGGTTATTATTTTTATATTTCATGGGTAATACACGTGGTTTTGTAGTTTTAGGCGACAAAAAACGACACAATATTTGGCTTTTTAATATTGGGGCAGAGTGCTCTGTGCGAATGAAAAAAGGGATAGTTCTCGCAGCTCTTTTTTCTAATGGTATGATGCTGTCTAGCTACGATGGATAGGTTTAACCCCCCCCCCCCTTTTCGCCCACTCTGTACGGTACGATAAATGACAGTGAAATTTGCTGCAATACACCATTCTCAACATTTCTAAGGGGAAGTGCTGTCATGCTTGATGTAAGGTAAAACAGGCTATGGTCAGCTTTACACGGGTTTTTTTTATTCTGTCGTTATAATGCATTTTTTTATCCAATGATACGCCACGAAAACAGCAGCATTCAACTTCTCGAACTGTAGATGTTGATAATTTTGGGTTAATTTTCGTAATGTGCTTGTTTGGATCAAAGATATTATACATTTAGTTTTGGGTACGTTTAAGGGCAATCTGTTTTCACATAACCATTCTACCACGTAACTACGTATCTGAGTTGCAGTTGATTCTATTTCTTTCTTTCTTTCTTTCTTTATTTGGTACCCACAGCGCCTTTTTGGCATTACAGTGGGGGGGAATAACAAAAAAGAAATACATCAACTAGTCACATACACAACAAAAATCAAAAATGTTTCAGAGGCCGCGAGCCCCTTTTAAGATACATTCGTTCACACACGGAGGAAAATAAAAATATAAAAATTAAAGAAAGGATGTACCATGCCCTTCAAATTTCGGAACTAACGGTTGTCAGTAACAGCACAAATGGCCTAATTTCCTCCTCTGAAATTTTTGACAGTGTGTCGTTAGCGTGGAATATTGTTTCGCGGTACTAGTACAATGTGTAAGGTCATTTATGCGCAATGAAAATGGAATAGGCACCACCAGTACGGAGCCCTTTGGCACACCGTGGATCATGGCAAGGAAAGTCAAAACACTCTGCGTCAACCTGTGACACTGCTGACGGCATTGCAGATAGCGTCGAAAGCACCTTAGTGTATTGTCGCAGGAACCGTAGCGTTCCAATTTGCTTATTAGTGTTTCACAATCCAAGGAAGCAAAAGCTTTCCTCATGTATAAGAAACCACCGATAACAAGTACCTGTTCATTCAAACAGTTGTTCCATTATTTGTAACGCTAGTCACCGCTGTGCTGGCCTAATTGTTTGGGCGAAAATCATGTCGGCTTTTGGTTAACAGATCATACTATATTAAACATGAGTAGTTGGCTTTTCTAATAGTTATTCAAAACACAAGTAACTGTATAAAGTACTGAGACTAATCAAACCTTCCGTAACAGATTCTGGTCGCAACCCTTGTAAACTTGTCTAATTTGGCCCTTTTATGCAAATCAGGGTTATTACCGGAGTTGTAGAGAGTATTGAATATTTAACACGAAGCATGTTGGCGTTATATTTCAGCACGTTGAGTGATAACCTCTCGCAACCTGTCGCATTATCATTTGGTGTTACGCGCTACCTGGGCAGATCGCGGGTGGAGCCTCAACGCGGCACAGTAGGCGGGCGCTTTGAAAAGGAAAGTACAGCTAATACCGAGACAACTTTTCTTCCTCAACATTGTCGTTCTGAAAAAGGGAGTTGGGCCCCTACTTGATATTGTACGGTAACGTGAGAGATGACATGCTTCTGCGCATATTTATTCTAGAAAACTGGCTAGCTCCACAGACGAAACAAAACGAACAACAAATAATTAATTAATTATTTATTAGTTAAATAATTCATTCATTTAATCAATAATTCATTTTCTATCTACGTACTAATACCGCTCGGCTAATAACGCGTGGCAAAAATAAAATGAAACAACCATAAATGCTACTTTTTTACATATGAAACTTATTTTTTGCAGACTTAGGTACATTCGGAATAGAACATATTGAAAATAGCAAAATGTCAGCGCCTACAGACTTCTGGAGGTCGCTCAACTGTTTCACATGGGCACAACGAGTGCTCGCTTGATCATTGTTGGATACTTTTTTATTCGACAAACTAACGCTCTTGCTCTAATTACAGTGAAGCCTGAGAACGGCATTGGACATAGCTTTGATTGTAATACCGTAAAGCCGTCATACTATGAAGATGACAAGTTGAATTTCACGGAAGAGCCCTATATTGCTTTACGCACGTGCTGTTCTCACCCAAGGACATGGCTCTGCTAAGGACGGTCATGCAATCATATTTCTCTAGTACTAGCTCATGATGGTAATAATTCCGCAACATCCTCCCGCCCGCGCGAATGATGCTAACGCAAAGAAGCAGAGAATTATCTCGGAGAAAGTTAAAAAAATGAAATAATTCTATCCTCAGTCTCGTGCAAATCCTTTAAGCAGGCCACTCGCAGATCGTCAGACGTTTTCCTCCCCAACGGGGCTTCGAGGATATGTATCGGCTCCTAAGTGATGTCTCCTAAGTGAGGCAACTAAGGCTTTACAGAAATATTTTCCGAAGAAGATATAAAACGCCATGCCAGTCGAGGAGCTTCCCTAGATCTGTGTGACTAGGTTTTGTTTGGCCTCGACTGCCTCTTTCTTGGCAAAACTTGCCTTGGGAACGACGAATACCCAGTTGCTTTTGGCCAGACTCACTGGGATTGTAGTCTGGTAAAATCTAAAGTTTGGGCGGTTGTCTTTAACTTTACCGTCTCATTTCGCCTAATGCAGTGCCGCATATTGCGCTTGTGGTGCTCGTTCGAGTCGGTATACTTGGGGTGACTTTTGTGACCCCAAGTTCCTTTTGTGATATTGTCTGCTAGAGGTATCCCGCAATTTTGCAGAGTTTTTACCCAAGTTTTGAGCTTTCGTAATCCCGACTTCTATCAGATCTGGAAACCGCTAGATGCATTTTCTATGTGAATGTACGTAAGCAGTGTTGACCATAAGTCAGGTGCGCTATTATATCTTGTATTTAGCTTTGCAGTGCACTCATACCACCAAGATCATGTTGAAAACCCGGCTGACGGCAGTACCAACGTGGCAAGGCGGTGTGTCACGGTATACAGGTGCTGAATAAAACAAGTTCACCATTAACACCACAACTTTAAAAAACTTGGTACGCACAATAAATATAGTTATAAATGACCACACATACAAAACTCATTGAAATGATGAAGATTTATTTCGCACTGCTTCGTTGCCAAGGCTTGAGACGTCATCATTGAACTTCTGCAATAAGAAAACCACACCGTTAAACAGAAATTTGATTCCGGGACATGAGCTGAAAATTTTCAATCACGTCGGTAACACCTACAGGGAAAAAATCGCCAACTTAATTTTACTGACCGTCCCTTCGGGGGTTTTTATTTGAGAAACAAATTGCTTAAGCTCATACTGTTTATGATAGCATAGAAATAGTGCGCGGCCCCCTAAAAGAAAAACAGAGAAACCTATAGCAGAGGACAATTTTGGATGGTGGTAAATAAGGTGGAGTATAAGGTACAATATATATATATATATATATATATATATATATATATATATATATATATATATATATATATATATATATATATATATTTGTTGTTACGTACCCAGTCAGTTTACCGTGATTCAAGCGTCTAACACATACACGGAAGACATACTATTTAGTTACCTACAAAACAGCGCAAAGGAAAGAAGCAGATACCGAGGTGCAGGAGAGGATCACAGTATTGAGCGCCATGATTGAAACTGCGCTGAGACACCTAACTCTTTGCTACTGGCTAATAATTTTGCCCAGAATATTTTCTCGACTGCCGTAACATTGGAACACATTTGGGTTTTGTTTCTTGCCCTAGTTTAACAATGCGCACCAAAACATAGTCTAAGCGGGTGGCCCAGACACGGAGTGTCCGCATTGGCAAGCAACAATTGTTTCTGTTAAATTGTTTCCCTTTCTGCATCTAAAACCTACAGCGGCCACAATCGTAGCTTTGAGCCGTTACATAAAATTGCACCTGCACTCAGCAAATTTTTTCTGCGTGCCGAGTTTGTAGCGGATACTCAGTGCAAGTTACTGACAAGTTCTACTGCCGTTACTTTGGCTTAAAACCGCGTACATGTTCCAGGCTAAACTGCACAGTGTCAAGTATTCTGTTTGAGAGGTGTTTGAAAGAAGCAATGTTTTAATGAATGTACTGTGGAAAGCAGCAGTTCTCACTGCTAGTTCGATTGATCGAATAATATTCAAATTTTTTTATAAAGTATATTTGCACTCTCAATAAATACAGCAAGAATAGGGTTCTAGTTCTATCAAACAATGGCTGAGCTTTTCTTAAACATCACATGATATGTAAAAATTGTAAGGAGATTGAAGAAAACCTTCACAGACCCTTTATTAACGAACGTTTTGAGTATATGCAATTTTATGTATATGATCACCTTCTTGGTGGCCTTGCTATAAATTTTGAGTTTTTTTAAAAAAAGATACTTCCTCTAGCGTCTACTTCCGCCATCCGCTTTTGCTCAGGCATGCTATTACGCGGTATTTCAGAAATTTTGTGCCGTGAGCTGAATACATAAGTTTGGCCCACAGTTTTTTTCATTATCGTCCTCTGGTCAAGCGACGAGCAAATTTCGGTTCATTAAGACTCAGCACTACACTTTCATGAATAAAATGTTTAAATAAAAACAGCCTATTTTCAGCTAGCAAAATTTTGTCGCCAGCACGGCACTTTTATAGTCCGTATATCCGATTTTGGAGTGTCTGCTAGTAGATTAAAAATGAAGTCATGACCCAGTCTCATGCAGATATATATAACACATAAAAACCCATTCATACTATAGTATCAGAATGCCTATATTTGGTTGATAAAAATGTTTTTTTTTTCTGGAATGCAGTGCTGTTTATTAAAATATCTGACGTCACAAGCTGTTGAAGCATAGCAGAGCGGCTGGAACTAACGCTTTAGTCGCAACGTACAATAGGCGTTTCCCCCAATATTTTACCAACGCCCACAGAAGCAACACCTTCGACCCAGATAAGTGTTCTCTTATCATTCTCTCGCTCCTCCGCCTATACAATCCTATAATATATGATCTGTGTCCCTTCGTTTATGGTAACAGCAATGTGCCAAGAACTGGTACGGTATTCTCTGGAAACCTCGAAACAGCGAGAGAGCGGACAGTTCATATAGGTAGGACGACCATGTATAAATATATTTTACTGATTTCTCCATTGTCTCTGTTGTCTGAACTTTTTGGGAGTGTTAGAAGATTTAGACTGTCTGAATTTCTAAACAAATAGAAAATACTGAATGATGCACAGTACGGTTTCCGGAAAAGATCTACCGAGCAGGCGTTATTGGCAGAAAGACAGAAAATAATTGGCACAATTAGGCAACAACTATACACAAGTAGTCGCTGTAGAAACCTGCAGAAAGCATATGAATTAGCGAATCATGACATACATTTACAAACACTTCCTCACCACTATACAACAAGTGTTGTAGCATAAACACTAGGGGGGGGGGAATTTATGTTCGAGATGCCAGTATGTCTTAATATGTACTACAATACACCCGAAATATCTGAGAGGAAAAGAAGTTCCCCAAACGGGAATACTGTGTTCCTCAAAGTTCATTATAATGACTTGTATTAATACCTCACTCCGTATGATGGGTATTATATATGTCCGTCTCCTCAAAATAACTTTGACCTGAAAGCGCTTTTCCTTACACTTCGCTGCAGAGCACCCGCATTTGACACGTTTATGTTACATGGTCAACACCTGACCTTGATGTTCTGTAAAATTGAATACAAATAAAGGATATCTAACGAAACCTCCGTAAACCGAAATATTATTAATTTGGCAAGTGAGCAAACCCGCAAATATTAGCTCGAAAACTCTATAATAGAGAGAGTTAAAACCCAGAAGACTATAGGTGTTTGGTTCACAAGCAAACTTTCCTGGAATAGAAACACCCAAAAGGTGTGTTCTGAGTAATGAAAGTTTACATTGCATGCTTAAAATAATTGTCGGTCCCTCTTTCCTTACCACAACTGCGGTAATAACCGGTACTTAAAGGCAAGAGACTCAAATGCTTCCATTTTAGAAAAAGCATTGTTGTGTTTACGGTTGTCGGTAAAGAAAATGGTCGACGCTTTAAGGAGTAAATAGGAACCAAGTGTCGTCTAATGGGATTTCACTCCGGGTGTTCAGAGTAGCAAATAAAGCACCACCGTTCAGCTATTTCGGCACATTGGCCGCAGTGCAAAAAAGGCCGTTATTTCTTTCTTTCTTTCTAACACATATCTATTTGGTGGATTTGCCAGGTATCAGGAGCTTTGAGAGACTACTGCCCCAATTTACAAATGTCACAACAGTAGAATTTGAGCGCCGTGGCTACTTGGATAGTTCATTTCCTGGCGTCATTGGTAACGCCCCGAAATAACGGAGATGCACTTATGTGCTGTCTAGTTCTTTTCTTTGCATCCCCGTTTTGTCGCGCTGTTCCCCATGATGTAAGAAGTTGAATGTCAAAGTTGTTGTATGGTACGTGCGGCGTGGCACCTGGCGGTGATGGAACGAGAGCAGAGCAAATGCACAGTAGCCACGCAGAACCCGCATTCTAGGAAAACAATAGCGTGTGTAAGTCTGCTTGCTACGTACACCCAAAACGAAAAGTTTACGGACCACGAAAGCAGCAATTTTGGGTGATTTCTCTGCCCGGAGGCAGCCCGAGGTACTATTTGCCGTATTTTTCATTGCTTCAGTAACTATACCACGTCTCAGATGCACACGCCAGTTTGTCGGCCTTCTACCGGAAAAGAAATAACCTAAAACTGCCATTTTTCTGGTCCGTAAAGTTTTGATCGTGGCTGTACACCCCACCTTAACGAACGAACATAAGAATAACAGGCGCAAATGGGATAGCAGCAAAAAAGTTGTACTAACTCCATGACTTCGCATCAAACGCGAAAGCCGGCTTAAATGCCTCGAGTACCTTTTATTCAATAGTATTCTAATTTTCGTTGCGATTGGGCACTTAGGGGTCTTGTATTTATGCAAGACTGATTATAGTTGAAAAAAGGGTACTAGGAAGTTTCGAAAATTTCTGATGAAGAGAAATAAATTTTAGAAAACAGTTTGTTATGAAAGCGGGTTTGATCAAAGTTACGCATCTATACTATTACAGAAAAAAAAACAAAATGCTTGAAATATTAACCTTTACAACCACCATATACTTCATACACAATGCAGACAGTCGGTAATACCTGCATTGTGTAGGAGGTGCACAGTGGGCACAAAGGTTCCTTACTACGTTATGCAATAAACTGCTTTTCCAGGTTTCCCGGTTCCTAAGTATAATTCGAGTGCATCATATCTATGATAAAAGGCCGTCTAATAAATTTGTTAATTAGTGTTAATAAAGCTTTGATTGAAATACTTATTATATAACCGTTAGGACTGTATCACGTCTGTAAATGCTATATTCTATATATTCTGCGTGATATATCTTTACAATAGGTATGTCCACTTCATTTGTTGTGTGTTTCTGAGCTTCAAGCTAACCCTTCAACTGGTATTTAAATATGCCGTAATGGTCGGAACCGGAAGTCATGGAGGAGAGCCTGCGACCATATGTACTCGTCAACCACCCTCCCACCTACTTCCAAGCTATGAGTATATTTTTTATGTGTAGGATCCACACACGGCGTAATTGGAATGCCCTGAAGGCTATTCTTGAGGTTCCTTAGTGCACTGAGTGCCTGGATCTATGCGAGGAACAAGAGATTTGTCAAACAGAAGTCTTAAGCTCGTGCTCCGCGTTCAACTGATAGAAAAATCTATAAACTCAATTATTGTCATGTAGGCAAGTGCATTTTCTACATATAGTTCAATTCGTAGGCGTTCAGAGACGTCTTCAAGTTTATTGTTGTAGGAGCGCTGAATTTACTGTTTGTCTATAACACAATCTATAACAATGTAATGAAACTGAAAGCGTTACTCACGGATGCATTTCCTGTAGCAAGAATCGTAGGCATACACGTTGCTGCTGGAGTCAAAACAGCCTGTGTAATAAATAACAGTGCATGAATCTCCTCCCCGCCAGTAAGAAAAGGTCCGCGACCTTCCGCAGTAACTTCCGTGGATGAACCAGTAGTAGCAGTCTCGGGACGGCACTCCCGGCTCTGTACCTGGAGCTGAGCAAGAAAAGAGATCACGCATCATGTCGTGCGGCAAACTAAGTACTCAAGCTAGAAGATTATATATATATATATATATATATATTGTTCCGAGGATGATGTGGTGAAACCTCATGGCTGCCGCCTCAGAGACCATCTGGCTATGTGCCCGCGCCATGCCGGCTATGCGCCTAGCGCTGACAGGGAACGAAGAGGAAGACGAGGATTTCCACTCGGACTGATTTTGTGTAAATACCTGCTAATACACCAGTATTCCTTGTGCCATCCTCGTAACAATATATATATATATATAAATATATATATATATATATATATATATATATATACACATATATATATATATATAGATATATATAAGGTAAGTAGAGACACAGACCCACGAGAAAGACATTAAAATAAAAATAAAAGTTTATCTACGTTTCAGGAGGAGGACTTGCTTTCTTAAGACTTCCTGATACGTCAGTAAACTTTTATTTTTAATTTACCGTCTTTCTCGTTTCTCTCGGTCTCTATTTACCTTATTTTTTCGTGCTTTGTGTGAGTTTTTGTTTCTAGACTATATATATATATATATATATATATATATATATATATATATATATATATATATATAAGGTTAGCAGAGACAGAGACGCACGAGAAGGACATTAAAAATAAAAAAAGTTCACTGACGTTTCAGGGAGAGGAATCCCTTTCTTCAGTGTACCTGAAGAAAGGGAGTCCTCTCCCTGAAACGTCAGTAAACTTTTATTTTTATTTTTAATGTCATTCTCGTGTGTCTCTGTCTCTACAAACCTTATTTTTTCGTGCTCTATGTGAGTTTTTGTTTTCAGACTATATATATATATATATATATACAAAAGTAGGCTTCGTCGCCAGGATGCTTGGCATGTACTGAAAGCCGCGGGCTCCTTTGTTCGTATTTCAATTTATCATTATAGTGCGGTGGTACATCAAAGCATAGAGGGAGGGCGGAGTGAAGTCGGTGGCGGTTCTTTTTAGGTTCAGAGCCGTAGTGCAGAGCACTTTTTGGGCTGGCCTTTACGTCGTAGCTCGATCGCTGGACTCAAGCCGAGTCACATGCCGTTTCATCGTCGCGGCGTCACCTAGAGGCTTCGAAAGCCAAGCGGTTTTTATAGTCATAAGCGTTCCATACTCTTTAAACGCTGGCGCTTGTCATACATCGCCCCGTTGTTTCGCGAAAAGAAAACTGTAGGTACGTTTGACTCAAAACACACGCAATTAACCAGCAGCGCCCGAGTTCCTTTAGTTGGGAATGCTCGTTGGGTTGGTTTTTACGATATTCAGCGACCAAAAGTTGCAGTGAAACGCCGGCACGTGCGGGAGGAAAATAAAGCTCAAAAAGGTCATAACTCCAGCTTGCGCAGATTCAGGAATGGGGCGCGCGAGCACTCTGAAGGTGAGAAAGTTGAAATTCATTGGGTGGTAGCAGTGAGCGCATAAGGGCGCTACAGCCTAATATCATGAATCACTGCTCTGCACTTCCGACAGCTTTCACCTTGAGTGGAACAGCCTTAATTTTTTAATTACTGCAATTTGCTGAACCATCTGCGAGGGCCGGATTACGTCTACTTTTGGGGGCAATTTTCGGTGACCGCTTTCTTTAGTTGTGCCTACAACAGTCTGTAGTGAAATATTTACAAACGTGGTTCGAGGGTTTCAAGCATGTGGCACTCAGTTTTCGTGAACTAAATCACTGTTGTTAGTGGTGGCGAGTGGTTGATGCCACTGACTGGAGTTCGTTTGGTACCGCTGAGCACGCCATGTTGAACAACAGGAAAGGAAAATTAAGCGGTTCGTGGAAGACCAATCTTTCGCTAGGCCCTTTTCCGGTACCGCTGAGGGTGGTACCGGTTGGCGCAAGGGAGAAGAGAGACGCAGAATTAAAATTGATCTGCTTTCCTGCCCTTGTTTTTCTTAGAGTGAACACGGCCTTTTTATCCAGGATTAGGTGGTAGCAAACAAGGGCATATCTACCACCACTCACACCGGGGCAGCACATAGCTTTCGCGTTTGTCTGCAGTTTCCCGAGTAAACTCGCCTATTTTGTAGCGTAAGTTACACTGGCCGAGGTTGAGCAGTTTCTCGTAGCTCCTGGACAGCTGTGCTGCGCATGCGCGAGGAGCAGTTACTTCACACGGGGCGCAGAACGTTGGTCGCTGCCCGTCTTCTGGCCCATACCCCACGCAACCAGCGTCTTCGCCGACCTCCGTTCCGCACGTGGCGGCCCGGTCCATTTGATGATCATGTGAGCTGTGGCCGGGTGTGGAACCGATGGCTCGTGCATCGCAGCAGCACCGGCGTGCGCCTGTGGAACCCTCTTAGCTCTGGGGCGATTGGTGACGCTGCGTCGGAGCCGCTTGATAAATATACGTGTGTCACATGATGCGTATACCATAAGTGTGCCCTTGAAGGAGCCGTAAGCATGATAATAAAGACAACCAGGAAAGCTAAGAACAACCAGCTGAGCCTTAGCGGACGCTGCGTATATCGTGGCATAGCCGAGCAAACCCACTGCTAATTTTTTTTCTGAATTTTAATTAAAATGTATCTAACGAAAATTTTCCCACGACATCACAGTACACCCTTATACCGCTATTCAAATTATGTGTGTGTCGAATAATTTAATATTCATTCTGCCCTGATCGTGCATTCACGCCACGTACGAAGAACAGAAATCTACTCTAGGAGTGTTAGTGGTATATAGCATTGAATATACTTTTGCATCAAGCGTAATCGTTAGAACAACACCGATAGAAAATGTTGTAGCTTTACCGCTCAACATGAATTTAAACTTTCAGTACCGCCTTTGTAACTTTCCGTAACACGCGAAAAAAAATCGTCAAAATAAACAATTTTATCTACCACTCGTAGTACTGAAAAAATATTATTTTAAAAGCTCTTCAATATTCCTTCACAATCTCTTATCCTTTTTATGTAAATTCCCGTTTATGTCTTCAACAATCATTTCTTACTTTGTCCTTTACGCCTATCCAAAATGCTTTTCTTTGTCGTTTACGCCTATCCAAAACGCTTTTCTATCCTCAACAATTCTAGGAGCAACACATCTGTAAGACTTTCCTTGTTTCCTGCGTTGATATATTTTTTTATTTTCTACAAAGCATTTGCAACCACCTTATTCTTTCTCCTTCACGGTTCCGACTTCTTACATTAAAAATATTGATTTTCCAGTCCTCGTTACTACTGTTTAAATGCGCCGTATCTGTGTTTGTGTTCACACCGTCAGAAGAGAATGCGTACACATAAACTGAAGCACAAGCGTAATTGCAACTGACATTCTGATTGCAGAGCTTACACTGTGTACTGATGTTGTGTATTTATGTAGAGCGCATTGAAAATGTTTACATGCATACAAATATCGCGTTCTATTATAAAATCTGCATTTCGAAGCATGTAACTGGAACGCGCCCTTGACATTTATTTTTCAACTTTCATGGCACTAACCAGGGACGTATCGTGAAAATTCCGCTGTTCAAGCTTTTCTCTGAAAAAAAAACAAAAATGCTACTCCTATTTCGTTCAGTTCACGTTCTATAATTTTTTTGTTTGAATTGAGCTAAAATATTTACAGTGTTTTTTATAACTGTGCGTACGACATAAAAAAAATTACATAACAGATAACAGTAGAAAAGGGAACCTACCTGTTTCCTTCTTTCAAATATTGCATGTATGGTAGGACGTTTTTTCTACTTTTTTGCCACGAAACAAAGCAATGTTATTGCACGCTACTTGAAGTTGTCACCGTACTACACAAGTATTTACTTACTTGATGGGCAAACGTCATCACACTCTTCTTTTGATTCAAAGCTGTTGGTGTGGTCGTTGCAAACGTAGTTTCTCTCACACGCACCACTGTCTGCTTTGAAGCTCCATTTCATCCTTATAATAGTGCAGTCCTCTACTGTAGGGGTCAGTTGGCAGGTGGAATTTCTTGGTTCTGTTTAACGAGGTTTGAAAAAAGTGTTCTCGTATAAGTGCTATAGACAATCCTTCGCAACGAATATTGGCAATTTTCATACGTGCTTATTATTCTATTACCCTTGCAAAATTCTGTGCCGTAAAATTATGTGCCGTATGTTTGTGGTAATACCGCAAGGTTTAGGTATGCTGAATGCAGTGTCTTTCTAGAAATTTTCTAACTTGTAGTTTAAGAATGATATAGATACAGCTCTGTAACAATTATCATTCGTCGGTGAGGCTGCAAGCGAAGAAGCTATGGGAAACCATTGAAACCTCCCCTGGCGGACCACAAACTGATCATCAATCTGACAAGATGAAAAATTAATCGCCGCGTCTATATACATATCCTATACGCTAGCAGATGTATACATATTATGGGAGCTCTTTTTTTTTACGGAGCCAGCACTCTTGGTGTTGCTACCCGTGCTTCATCTGTATACTGTAATCGGCGGTAGCATCAGCAGGTACACTATCATTAGTGCTCGCCGAATTTATCAGTGGTACTCACAATTATCTCCATCACCACCATCATCGCTTACCCATAATAAACACAATTCTCTGGCGTTGTTTAATGGCCCGAGTGTCCGAACAAAAGGTCACTCCCAATCTTGTCTTCTAATGTGTACACATTTGGTTTACCTGACGTGTATATTACCTGATACCAATACACATTCACGCAAATGTATCCGTAAGTTCTTACACGTGAACACTCGTAAACACCCTTTTAGAGAATATGTATGGGCTACAATGATATAGGGAAAGCGCACTAACTCAAGGTCCAAATTTAAATTGTTAGGGGTGACCGGCACTTCCAAAAAAAAAACAACTCCCAAGCATTTCCCCGAGGGTGAACATGGTTAAGTGCGAATGCACGGGGTGATGCTATGAGGGGGAGTAAAGTTAAAATCCGTTGGCATTCGCCCGTGAGCGCGCGCGAGCCGACCCACGGAGGTCTGGCAGTTTATCGCTGCATATTGTCGCGAAGACAAGGACGATGCAGTTGTCTTGAATGAGAAACACGTTTATTGGAGCGAACTTGTGCTCCCCTAACAACTCAAAAGAATACAGAGGCGGCGAAGCAGCGGTCAACAAAGTGACTTGCGTCGGCGAGTGTCGTCGAATCGAATGCCCCGGCGTCCGCACTGCAGGCCTTTTATCTTTCGGCGCGCGTGGTTCTCGAAACGTCGATTCGCATCGAGAACATAGTAGATCCAGGAAGATCATTCTGGGCCGTTCACGTTAGATCGGAACGCTCTCCCCATCACAACAGATAACGCATGCGGCACAGAAAGAAAGAATGGAACACGCGCTTCCCTTGGCGCAGAGATAACGCAGACCGGCGCAGCCGGGCGGTAAAAGCAAAACACAAATAAGCAAACCCAATGTATGGTTCGCGGCATTACCCCCCCTCTAAGAGTGCATCGACCCGATGCTAATATAAGCGACAGTCCGAACAAATGAAAATAAAAGTTCTTCATCGTCCGTAGAAAGGTTTTAGGCGAACCACGTGGACGACTTCAGGCCGCCTGCGTTGTCGTGATGTGCCGGAGTCACCATCAGGGATCACTTCGTAGGTAAGTTGGCCAACACGTCGTAGAATCTGGTAGGGTCCGAAATAGCGTCGCAGGAGCTTCTCACTGAGTCCGCGTCGTCGAATGGGAGTCCAAACCCACACACGATCCCCTGGTTGGTACTCGGCGTCTCGGCGTCGGAGGTTGTAGCGGCCCGTATCCACCAGTTGCTGGTCCGTTATACGAACTCGAGCGAGCTGGCGGGCCTCCTCCGCACGTTGAAGATATCCGTGGACGTCGGCGTTGAGGTCGTCGTCTTCTACGTGCGGAAGCATGGCGTCGAGCATCGTAGTCGGCCTTCTACCGTAGACAAGCTCGAACGGCGTCAGCTGCGTCGTCTCCTGGATAGCCGTGTTGTACGCAAACGTGACATACGGGAGCACTTCGTCCCAAGTCTTATGTTCAACGTCAACGTACATTGACAGCATATCTGCGATTGTCTTGTTCAGACGTTCTGTTAGTCCGTTCGTTTGGGGGTGGTACGCCGTCGTTCTTCGGTGATCCGTGTTGCTGTAGCGCAATACTCCTTGCATCAGCTCCGCAGTAAATGCCGTTCCGCGGTCTATGATTAGGACTTCCGGGGCTCCATGTCGCAGCACAACTTGGCTTATAAAGAACTTTGCCACTTCTTGTGCAGTCCCCCTCGGAAGAGCGGCGGTCTCTGCGTAGCGCGTCATGTAGTCTGTCGCTACGACAATCCACTTGTTCTGTGATCGTGACGTAGGGAACGGGCCTAAAAGGTCCATTCCAATCTGTTGAAATGGTCTCGATGGGACGGCGATCGGTTGCAGAAGTCCGGTGGGTCTTGTCGGCGGCGTTTTTCGTCGCTGGCAGTCACGGCAGCTCCGGACGTAGTGGGTGACGTCAGAGGTAAGGCCGGGCCAGTAGTACCTCGCCTTGATTTTTCCAATAGTGCGGGCTGTGCCGAGATGTCCGGAAGACGGGTCGTCGTGGCACGCTTCCAAAATTTCGTCACGAAGGTCCGCGGGGATGACGAGAAGGTAATTCGCTCTTGTTCCGGGGCTGAAATTCTTCTTCACGAGGACGGAGTTTCTCAGGCTGAATGCTGGTAAGCTGCGTTTGAAGGTCCTAGGAACGGCAACGTTGCATCCCTCGAGGTACTCGATTATGACGCGTAAGTCGGGGTCGGCACGCTGCTGGGCGGCTAGGTCACTCTCCGTCACGATCCCGAAGAACGCGCTGTCTTCATCAGAGTCTTCTGGTGGTGGGTCGACGGGGGCGCGGGACAGGCAGTCGGCGTCGGAGTGTTTCCTGCCGGATTTATAAACGACTGTAACGTCGAACTCCTGCAGGCGCAAGCTCCACCGCCCAAGACGGCCAGAGGGGTCCTTCAAATTGGCGAGCCAACACAGCGCATGGTG
Source organism: Haemaphysalis longicornis (assembly GCF_048455015.1). NCBI lineage: Eukaryota > Metazoa > Arthropoda > Arachnida > Ixodida > Ixodidae > Haemaphysalis > Haemaphysalis longicornis. The sequence goes on from NW_027526388.1 coordinate 1,095,838, forward strand.
GTCTGTTACAACCTTGAATGGCCTTCCATACACGTATGGGCGAAATTTTGAAATCGTCCATATAATAGCCAGGCACTCTTTCTCAGAGGCAGAATAGTTTTTCTCCTCCTTCGACAGACCACGGCTGGCATAGGCGATTACCCTTTCGCAGCCGCTTTGCTTTTGGACAAGGACGGCACCCAAGCCTATATCACTGGCGTCCGTGTGCATTTCCGTTTCGGCATTTTCGTCGAAATGAGCGAGCACGGGCGGGCTTTGCAGGCGTTTTTGCAGCTCGGAGAATGCTTTTTCTTGGTCGTTTTCCCAGCTGAAAGGGGTGCTGTCTTTCGTCAAGCGCGTGAGTGGCTCTGCAATGCGTGCGAAGTTTGCGACGAAGCGCCGGTAGTATGCGCACAGCCCGAGAAATCTTCGCACGCCCTTCTTGTCTTTCGGCCTAGGGAAGTTCGCGATAGCTGAAGTTTTTGCCGGGTCAGGTAGGACTCCCGCGGCGTTGACGACGTGGCCCAAGAACTTGAGTTCCTCGTATGCGAAACGGCACTTTTCAGGCTTCAGCGTCAACCCCGACGTACGAATGACCTCGAGTACGGACTCCAACCTTGCAAGGTGTTCGTCGAAAGTCCGGGCGAATACCACTACGTCGTCGAGGTATACGAGGCAGGTGTGCCACTTGAGGCCAGCTAGCACAGTGTCCATGACTCTTTGAAACGTCGCTGGTGCTGTGCACAGCCCAAACGGCATCACCTTGAACTCGTATAGGGCGTCTGGGGTTATAAATGCAGTCTTCTCTCGGTCTCTCTCGTCCACTTCAATTTGCCAGTAGCCGGTCTTCAGGTCCATCGATGAGAAGTACTTCGCGTGGCAGAGGTGGTCGAGGGCGTCGTCGATTCGGGGGAGGGGGTACACGTCCTTTTTGTGATTTTGTTCAGTCGCCGGTAGTCAACACAAAACCTTAATGTGCCGTCTTTTTTCTTTACGAGTACGACGGGCGCAGCCCAGGGGCTTTTCGATGGCTGTATAATGTCGTCGCTGAGCATGTCGTCGACTTGAGTCCGGATGGCTTCCCGTTCGTGTGAAGAGACGTGGTACGGTGACTGTCGGGTAGGTCGGGCTCCATCTTCGGTTATTATTCGGTGCTTCGCTAGAGGGGTCTGACGTAGTTTTGCGCTCGACAAAAAACATTCGCTATAGCGACGCAGCAAAGCCAATAATTTGTTCCGTTGTTCTTGCGGTAGCGCCGGATTCACGTCGAAGGGCTGCGGGAGCTTGAAGGTTTCTACGGGTGTGCGTTCAAAGTCGGCGACCGCGATCACGTCACTTGCTTCTTGCGCTTCTTCGAGGAATGCAATTGCCGCGCCCTTGTTTAAATGCTGGTACTCCTCGGTGAAATTAGTAACCAGAATGTGGGATTGGTGTTCCTTGAAGCGCGCAATGCCCCTTGCGACCGACACACCATGGTCGAGAAGCACCCTTTCATCAGTGTCTACGATAGCGTAGACGTCACGAGCAGCATCTTCACAGTAGACTGCGACCATCAAGATTGCGCGGGGTGGCAGGGTTACATGATCATCGGCAATCCTTACAGCAGCCCGTCGTTCGGGGTTCGGTTCCGGCGTCATGGAGTGATTGGGGGAAAAAGTTATTGACTTGGTCTGCAGATCGATTATTGCACCGTTGTCTATCAAAAAGTCCATTCCAAGATATACGTCGCGGGAGCAGTTAGGCAGAATGACGAACGCCGCAGGGTACGTTGTGCCGTCTATGGTGACGCGCGATGTGCACGTTCCACTTGGCGTCACGAGGTGGCCTCCTGCTGTGCGTATGTGCGGACCGTCCCATCTGGTCATAACTTTCTTCAGTTTAGACGCAAATGGTCCGCTCATTACCGAATAGTCAGCTCCCGTGTCTACGAGGGCGACTACGTCAAAGCCGTCGATGGACACCTTGACGTCAGATGCAGTCTTCCTCGAGTTCCGGGTTCGTTGGGGCGTCGTATCTCTGCTTGTACGTGTTGACGGTCGGGCAGTGTGCATCGTCGTTGTCGCCGTCTTCTCAACGGACGTCTCAGTCAGGTCGGGTACGCGTCGCGCCGTGTAGCTGTCGTCGTGTTCAGGAGTCTCGTTAGGGCTAGGTCGGGTCGTCGGGATGAGGGCATGTCGTGAATGATGGTCTTCAGCGAGTCGCTGCGTCGTTGGAGTGTTTTCATTTTTCCGCCGTTGTGCAACTTTACCTCCCGAATTTGCTGCTTTTAGTTTCCCCCGCGTGGGCTGGGGGACCTTCCACGTGAGAAGTCAGCAGTGCTGCGGTGGTTCCGTGACTGAGACGGGTAGGGCGACGGTGAACGGTTGAAGCGGGCTGGTCCTCGGTTGGTGTTGGAGAGGTATTCTTCGATCTCAGCAGGGCGCTGGCCGTATCGGGGGCGTGGGGCGTCGACGGAGAACCCTCGCAAACCGAGCCTCTTGTAGGGACAGCGACGGTAGATGTGGTCGGCCTCTCCGCAGTGGTAGCACACCGGGCGATTATCGGGCGTTCGCCACACGTCGGTCTTCCTTGGCGTCTGGTATTGGTCTACAGGGCGTCGGGCGGGCGGCGTTGGACGGTAGTATGGCTCGGCCTCTTGACGACGGGTTGGAGCAGGGCGGGGTTGACGAACAGCCGAGGAGTAGGTCATGGCTTGTGGTTCGCGGGGTGCTTCCGACGGCGTAGAAGTTCCCAGTGCGTTTTGGACTTCTTCTCGGATTACGTCGGTCAGGGAAGCCACTTGAGGTTGCGGCGTCGTTGGAAAAAGCTTCCGAAGCTCCTCCCTGACCACTGCTCGGATGGTCTCTCGCAATGTATCGGAGCTTCCATTTGCAGCACCGATGGTCTCCGAGAACAGCGCGTTGACAGGGCGGTCGTACTGCCTCGTTCGAATTTCTAGCGTCTTCTCCATCGCGGCCGCCTCAGACGCGAATTCGGCCACTGTCTTCGGAGGGTTACGGACTAGACAAGCAAAAAGCTCTTGCTTCCCTCCTCGCATTAGAAACCTGAGCTTCTTTTCCTTGGTCATTTCAGGGTCTGCACGACGAAAAAGTCGCTTCATCTCCTCAACGAAAATCACGACTCCTTCGTTGGGGTGCTGCGTTCGAGTTTCAAGCAAAAGCGCAGCTAGCTCTTTTCTCACCACGGTAGTGAAGGTCTTAAGGAACTCCCTCTTGAATTGAGTCCAGTCGGTCAAAGAGCTCTCATGGTTCTCGAACCAAGTTCGAGCAGCATCTTCTAAGTAAAAAAAGACATGCCGGAAAGTTTCTTCGTCGTCCCACCTGTTGAAGATGCGGACGCGCTCCAACTTCTCCAACCATTCTTCGGGGTCTTCAGCGGGGGCTCCCCGGAACGATGGCGGTTCTCGGGGCTGCTGCAGGATGATTGGCGACGTTGTTTCTTGCACCATGGTGTTGGTTGCAGCGTTCCTTCTCTTGGGCCCTTCTGGCAGAAGACCAAACTCGGGTAGCAATCCTTGCAGTCGGGGGCTTTCTCTGGTTGGACTGGCTTGGCGGCTTCGAGATGTCGTAGAGGGCATAAAGGCTTAGTACCCAGCACCTTCACCAGTTGTCGCGAAGACAAGGACGATGCAGTTGTCTTGAATGAGAAACACGTTTATTGGAGCGAACTTGTGCTCCCCTAACAACTCAAAAGAATACAGAGGCGGCGAAGCAGCGGTCAACAAAGTGACTTGCGTCGGCGAGTGTCGTCGAATCGAATGCCCCGGCGTCCGCACTGCAGGCCTTTTATCTTTCGGCGCGCGTGGTTCTCGAAACGTCGATTCGCATCGAGAACATAGTAGATCCAGGAAGATCATTCTGGGCCGTTCACGTTAGATCGGAACGCTCTCCCCATCACAACAGATAACGCATGCGGCACAGAAAGAAAGAATGGAACACGCGCTTCCCTTGGCGCAGAGATAACGCAGACCGGCGCAGCCGGGCGGTAAAAGCAAAACACAAATAAGCAAACCCAATGTATGGTTCGCGGCAAACGTCATCACACTCTTCTTTTGATTCAAAGCTGTTGGTGTGGTCGTTGCAAACGTAGTTTCTCTCACACGCACCACTGTCTGCTTTGAAGCTCCATTTCATCCTTATAATAGTGCAGTCCTCTACTGTAGGGGTCAGTTGGCAGGTGGAATTTCTTGGTTCTGTTTAACGAGGTTTGAAAAAAGTGTTCTCGTATAAGTGCTATAGACAATCCTTCGCAACGAATATTGGCAATTTTCATACGTGCTTATTATTCTATTACCCTTGCAAAATTCTGTGGCGTAAAATTATGTGCCGTATGTTTGTGGTAATAACGCAAGGTTTAGGTATGCTGAATGCAGTGTCTTTCTAGAAATCTTCTAACTTGTAGTTTAAGAATGATATAGATACAGCTCTGTAACAATTATCATTCGTCGGTGAGGCTGCAAGCGAAGAAGCTATGGGAAACCATTGAAACCTCCCCTGGCGGACCACAAACTGATCATCAATTTGACAAGATGAAAAATTAATCGCCGCGTCTATATACATATCCTATACGCTAGCAGATGTATACATATTATGGGAGCTCTTTTTTTTTACGGAGCCAGCACTCTTGGTGTTGCTACCCGTGCTTCATCTGTATACTGTCATCGGCGGTAGCATCAGCAGGTACACTATCATTAGTGCTCGCCGAATTTATCAGTGGTACTCACAATTATCTCCATCACCACCATGATCGCTTACCCATAATAAACACAATTCTCTGGCGTTGTTTAATGGCCCGAGTGTCCGAACAAAAGGTCACTCCCAATCTTGTCTTCTAATGTGTACACATTTGGTTTACCTGACGTGTATATTACCTGATACCAATACACATTCACGCAAATGTATCCGGAAGTTCTTACACGTGAACACTCGTAAACACCCTTTTAGAGAATATGTATGGGCTACAATGATATAGGGAAAGCGCACTCACTCAAGGTCCAAATTTAAATTGTTAGGGGTGACCGGCACTTCTAAAAAAAAAAACTCCCAAGCATTTCCCCGAGGGTGAACATGGTTAAGTGCGAATGCACGGGGTGATGCTATGAGGGGGAGTAAAGTTAAAATCCGTTGGCATTCGCCCGTGAGCGCGCGCGAGCCGACCCACGGAGGTCTGGCAGTTTATCGCTGCATATATAGGGGGGTACGCCGCGCCGAGCGCGCCGAGCCGGGTGGCTGAGAGAGGAGGCGAGCGCAAGGGGAGAGGGACAGCGGCGCACGGCAGCTGCAGCCGAGCGAGGGGGAGAGGAGAGAGTGTGACGTCACGGTGGAGAGAGAGGCGCGCGGCAGCTGCTGGGGAGAGGAGGCGCGCTGTGACGTCATACCATGACGTCACGGCGCGAGGAGCGGTGCGGGGAGCGGCGCGCACCTGCGCAGCCACGGCGAGGAGGCGGAGCGAGCGCGGTCACGTGGTGAAGTGACGTCACCGCGCCGTTGCTACCGACGCTCCTCTCCGCTCCACGCCGTTGCTAGGGAGAGGAGGACTGCGGACGCCGCCGCCGCCGCCGCCGCCGGCGGTGGAAGGTTTGGGGTCGCTTATAAAGTGCATTCGCACTTAAAAGCAAAGACGATTCGTTGCAATATGGGGATGGTTGGTGGGTAGCCGAAGAAATGACGAGAAATAGTTTGGTCTTTGAAGATCTGGTACTGGTCTGCTGCTGAGCTTGATCAACGACTGTTAATACTGTGCTTTACTCTAAATATACCGTGTCCCCTCAACAGTATAATTGCGAATGACATAAAATCTTGCACACAGGAAACGAACTTAGGGAACCGACTTATGACACTGAAGTGCACTTGTCAAAATTATGGTTTTGTTTGCACTGCATAAACTCGCTCAAAGTGACACACGTTTCATCGCTTATCGAGTCGATAGAGCAGCATTCCATGTATAAAGCTGGAAAGAAGAAAAAAATACCATGAGACATTTTCAGCGGCGGCAACAACTTCAGCGAAGCGTATTTGATTTGCGATGTGATCGGAGGATGTCCGAGGTTGTAATTCAAACCAGCTTTGGTTTCCGTTTTGTGCAACAACATGATTGGCATCCGAAGTTATTGTTGGTTTGGCATTCTCAAAACTTTGGGACTCAGCATATCGGTATTCTGCAATGTTTTGTTGCGTGTATAATGCGTCATATATAGGCATACCAGAACCTAATATAATCCCAACGTTTACTAGCTGACGCGCGCGAATTTACTTAGCGACCTCCTCGTCATCAGAAACACTCCGCTGTGAGGCGTTTCAGCCCCAACTGTGGAGCTTGCTTGACTTGTCTCTGTGTAGTAAAAGGCGTGTTAGCACCAGTCCATGAGTCAGCTGATTCGGCACAGCGCCCGCAAGCAGCCGGTGCGTATGTCAACACCACGCCAACGAGAACTTGCCAGCGCGTCTGTGTCAGTATGAACGCAGTCTGTCAACTCTATAGTGGAGAAAGGACGGTTGCAGGGCAAAATTGTGAGTTCAGTATACAAAACATTACATTCACTACAAAGAATAAACTAAAACCATGCACCGCTCTGTTAAACGACCACAGTGGTTAAACGCAAAGTTCTATGGGACGAATTATTTAGTTTCCGTCTAAGATTTCCCAACCGCTTCGACCATTTCGAAATGGAGCAATCGGATAGACGCCGACTTGGTAACGCGAGGTACTCTGGTTTGATTCTGGCCAGGGGAAGCGTTTTTTCTTACACTTCGGCGCATTCGTGTTGCAGACGCCGAATTGGCAACACTAAATCTTCGATTCAAAACAAAACAAGTCCTATAGAGCATTTCAACTAACAGCAGCACACTGCACCCTGCGCTTCCAACCACTCGGACATAGCCCTAGGGTGGTCCCGGATCGAAATATAACTCATTTACCATATATCCTGGTAAAGTTTTTAGTTCCGACATTCCACTTAGCTCAAAAAACTATTCGTTGATTAAAGCTTGTGCAGTGAGCGTTCCTACATTTGCACAGATACCTTATATATACCAACTGCAATCCTGAGGTAGGAAAATCGATCGATCGATTGTAGGGTTTAACGCGCCGACGCAACGCAGGCGATGAGGCGCGCCGTAGTGGAGGGCTCCGGATTAATTTTGACCACCTGGGGATCTTTAACGTGCGCCGAAATCTCGTACACACGGGCGTTTTTGCTTTTCGCCTCCATCAGAAAAGCGACCGCCGCGGCCGGGAATCAAATCCGCGACCTCGTGCTCAGCAGCGCAACGCCTTAGCCACTGAGCCACCGCGGCGGGTCTGAGGTAGGAAAAGCAATCGCAAATGTGTGGTTGTGCAGATGACCGCTGTGTTAATCCCAAAGCATAACAAGGAAAATGGCGCCGCTTGCATTAGGGGGGCAGGGCAAATCTGGGCTTGTGTGGAGCTACTAAAAATTTATAGACTTTACTACGCTTGGTACACCTTGCAAACTAACAAAAATAATGCCATATTCTTTCAGAAACAATCGTGTCGTGGCTTACTGCAAGGTTTGACTATGGAGGTCATCGCACTGCGGGCGCCCCCAGCGACGGAGACGCGGAGACGGCCGTCACCCTTCGGAGGGCCGCTGACAATTAGGCCGTCTCGACGCACGGCGCCTACGGAAACGAGCAGGGTCGTGTCCGGCCCGGGACAAAAAGGCGCCGCTCCCTTCGACAAGTTGGGTGGCGACGACTATGCGTGGAGGTTCTCGCAACGCACCTTGCTCGGTCTGTGAGTATTGTGCCCGGCCTTGCCGTTTCTTGTTCTTTTTTGCTCTGAACTTGCCGCAGGTCACGGGGACAGTCCCGCCTGTGCCGGCTAGACACCGGCAAGCTTCTAAGCCCCACTGCGGGCTAGTTCTGCTCCCCTTGTATATGCCTTGTAAATAATTCCTGTGCATAAATTGTACATAGCTTGGACATCCGAGTCTGCCTCGTCCCTCACGGCGACACGAGACACCGTGGTGCATTCCTGGGTACGGAGAAGACCTGAAATTTGCTCTTACTTTAAGCTGACTGAACAAAGAGCGACGACGCGCCGGCGACCTCCCGACTCAATCTGTCGCAGGTTCGGTGAGCCGCGCAGTAGCCCAGTGTAGCCAATCGTGCTCGCGTAAGCGTCACACGAAACGTCATATTTCGCAAGTATCACGCAGAAGGGAGGGCAGCACCCCGAAATTGATGTTTGTACTACTTGAAATGGTGTAAACGCACCGAGAGTGGTCGAAACATGGCCTATGAACTGAGTCTAGAATTTGCCTAAGTAATCTCATAATGCTTAAAAATCCCTTCAGTGTGCCTCTAACAAAAGCAACAGCGTTGTGAGCATGTGAGAACTTTTTTCGTAGCAGGCCAGTAAAAAAATATTTTCTATGACGCATGAAGCTTGGCTGTGGCGATGCTGTTACGCAACCCAGCTTCAGCGCTCGGGTTAACCACCCAAAAACCTGCTGCCTGTCGTTCCTCATCGACTTTCCACTACCCGGCGTGTTGACAGTAGCGAACTATGTGGCTACTGGACAATAGCCTTTATCGACCTCGTGGCCCCTCAATCGCCAACCGACCAGCAGCGTTGCTAACAACAGCATTGCTTTGCACCCCGCACTGCAAGCTTCAGCGGCTTGCCCGTGCTTCATTGTCATGCCCTTTTTGTAGCGGGTTTGACGACGCTAGAGATGTGTTCAGCAAGCCACCCGACGAATATTATGACAGAGGGATGCAAGACATCTTCATGGTGGTGCAACATCACCAGGACAAAGAAGGCTCCGACCCCAGGCAGTTTCCTACGGCGGGGGCAACCTAACGCTCACCTGCGCAGGAGAGGAGCGGGTCTCTCGTGTGTGCGTGCGTGTTTGTGCGTGGGGGCGCTACTATCAGTGCCATGAATTTTGTCGTTGGCGCGTTTTGACGTCAGCCGAGAATAGGGTGAAGGGGAACGGACCCAATGCGCCTATTTCTATCTCTCGTGCGCAGGAGCGCACTGCCCGTTCTCTGATACCAAGGTGTAAATACTTTTACATAGTTTTCTTCTTCAACTTCGTCATCGTGACTGCCCCGGCACGACACCAACCAGGGTGCACTTCGACCCCGCTACCCGGTTTCGCAACATGACACATCACTATTTGCAGGAGGTGCAGTGAGGATGCAACCTGCTGTGAATGTTACCGCGTCCATGTCCTTCGTGCCCTCCTGTGTGCCCGGGTCGGTGGAGCTGAACAAAATGGAACAGCGCTGGTCATAACAGTTTTCTTCCCACGCAAACCCCGCCAGGTACCGCATGCCACGCGGTGACATATTGGGCTACCGAAGAAAATCAAAGGACCAAGTCACTCTTGCTGCGCTGGGCTACTGACGTCGATCTTTCCTACGGGAAGCTGCCTCAATAAAACGTCACGTAGAGCAGAGGGCGGACCTTTTTTTCGGGGCCGGAAAGGTGACGTCTCCGCGTTCTCTACAACTGACTTCTTTTTTCTCTTGGTATTTATTGCCTGATTGTGCGTACGCTGCGTGTGGTTCATGTCATGGCAGCAAGGACTTGGGAACTGGTAACGGCTGCAGCTTAAGTTTAGATAATCTAGTTCACTGCATTTCCCACGTTTTTTTATCTTCGACGAGCACTGGCGCCGACCCTCACACCACACACAATTGAATCACGGCCTTTGTAACCTAACCTCGCGTCAAACAGCGGCGGAAGCCCGGGGAGACTGATTCTGCTAGGTTGGTTCAGAGGTGTATAAGCTTTATACATAATTAACTTTGCTTAATCAGTTACGTAATGTGGTTCTATAGTGACTTGCTGTTACGTATTTATTTACTTTTGTGTTTTTACCATCCACACTCTTAATCGAAATAATGAATACTCATTTTTCGGAGACGGATGACTTTTATTACGAACATTGCATGATTAGGCAGCATGAACAGGTATGATTGGTCTTTAAATTGAGGTTAAATTAAAATTAATTAATTAATTGAAAAGGGCTCCAAAACTGCGTCGCCGCGGCCACTTCAACGGCCCGATTATTCGGTATGTGCTTTGGAATATACCTTCAGGCATAATAAAAGCCGGATATAAAATATTTGTCCACCAAGATTACCCCTATACAAAACATGTACAGGATCTTCCGGCCGGGTTGAGAACAAGACGCCCATATGGTAGGGATTTACCAGTGCTCTGACGCCCACCAGTCGTGGTTTGCAATCCTCCGCTAGGACCTATCTTCGCGGTTGATCACAGCATATATTTTGATTATAGGGTATGTGCGGTCGAAACACATTCAAAACAAGATTTCTCAATCTGCTCTAGTCGGTATGCATAAAAAGAAAGGAATCGCAGTGTAGATCATTGATGAAAAAGTAGCAACAGTTTTTTACTTACCAGTTGCATTTTGACCTTGTACTGCTTGCACACAGAAGAGCATGATTGCCACCAGACGAGAGCCCATGGTTGTCAAAATCTGCTCAACGGTAGAGATGTTTAGAGTAGCCTGCGTAAATGTGCCTTTGATGAACCGAAGTCCTTCAAAATCACCCGGCGTGGAATCGCTATTACACGAATGACTCTGTACGCTACCGAATCGGAAATGATCGCTCTTTTAAGGCTAAGCCTAACTCTGGTTAACTGGAGTTCTTCTTCTTTACCATAAGGGGCGGCAAATGTGTTAATTCCATGTGCAACACCGGAAACACGTCGCACCTGCAGCTGGATGACGCTATACTCGACTATACGGCGGCTCAACTCGTTTCAGTCTATGCTTATTCTCTGGGTTGTTTTATTTTTAACACACACCTGCTCAGCATAACGTAGTGGTCACCTGCAAGGTCGTTTCCCTTAAGGGAAATGACCTTGGAGTTTGCCTCCGCGTGGACTTATATTGTATTTCCCACAATAGCAAAGTATCATAAGACAGCTCTATCAAAAATTGAAAACAAAAGGTGCCGCCATTTTGTTTTTTGGACATTTATTGATTCAATTAAAATAAAGAAGAGTGCGGTACTGCAGCTGTGTGTTGAAAGACCTCCGAGGCTGCTTTTTCCGCAGTCTTTGTAACCAAGGTAACTCGGTTGTTGAAAGGCAGGTGCTGAGCCATCAGAATACAATTCCACTTTGCTCGCATGCTTCAAACGGACATTTTCTGTGCTCATGTGTTCCATTATACATTTTAAGATGCCCTTATCAATGCTTGTTTGCAAAAAAAATTAATAATAAAGTTATATTATTCTTCTTTTCAAAAAAGAAAAGCCAGACAATGACTGTTAAATATCCACAGTTGTTACCGATTTTGTGACGGCAGACTTGTCCACCCTCTATCGTCGCTGGTTTTCTAGGTGAGGTTCGTATTTGTGCGTACTTCCAGAAAACATGAGTTTATGGCACTTTGTCATGAAATGTAGTTGCAGAAATAGCGATTATGCTGTGCAGCTTTCTCGCCGCCTGTAACCCGCCATTAGGAAAGTCAAAGTGAAGCGTTTTATATGGGCGAGTATCAAATTTTATTTAGGGTTTCGGTTTCACGTTCGGTTTATTGATACGCTACTCCGTGATACCTGGTTTCCTGCATACTGATATATTTTAAAAAAACACTGCAACCAATGAGCAGTATCTATACCCTTCACGGCGTGTTTTTTAGAACCCTGAATAAAACATGGCAAGGCTTCTATCATATCCTGACATAATTTTTCTGAAAGGGAATATGGTGTCCGTTATTACCTGTTTTGTACCCTAGCTTACACATTCTCAGTGGTCCTAAACTTCCGAGACTTGCGACAGCGAAAATTGGTCAAAGCGCTCTCAGGTAAAATAGTTGTTTTTGTTTCATGACATGCAGCATTAGACCTCGACGGTAGCATGTTTTTATAATGAGAAAGCGATTTACTGGTAAAAGTAGGTGTGAAGTAGGGCTCAACTTTTTAGAGGACAAGTTCGTAAAGGCAATACCATTACAGTCTATTAAATCTGCAACCATGATCAATACTCGTCCATAATTTCGAGCAAAAAAAAATATAATCCCCATTTGAGGCGAAACATAAAAACATAACTATTACAAGTAGTTTTCTTTTATTGAAAATGCACCTGTGGTTTTTTTCTTTTGGCATTGTAAGTTTAAAAAATGCCTGAAATACACTATTTCGAGCCAGAAATATAAAAAGTGCTCGCCCCAGTGCATAGTCCTCGTAGCTGCATTCCAAGTAACACATTTTTGGAATAGATGCTGTGAGCAGGGCAACGCGGGAAATGGGAACCGACTTTAGGGAACCTCCAAAGTGTTTATCACGAGAGGGAGGACGAGACGGGGGAGGAAGAGCGTAATGGGTAGGCAGGTGAGAGGAGAGATGTATTTAAATGGCAGAGACGAAAGAAGGGTATCTTTCGAATGCATTTACCGCGAAGTGAGCAAATATGTCGCATTTTAAGCGGGAGATCCAAATATGCGTGTACACCTGCATCTTCGTTTAACAACAAACCTTTTCTTAATCGAGATTTCCTAGGACTAGGCGTGGTGAGGCGGGCGCAATGATGTGGCGAGGGCATGGCAGAGAAAGGTTGGGAGCAAGCGCCATGCTCCGCAGCACAGTCGAAGCTACGCAAGTGTCCCCAGCAAAAATGGACAAATGCTATCAAACCGCCTCGCGTGTCGGATTAGATACGCGCGCAGAGAAATAGAGCCTAGGAGCCTGGAAGAACAGGCAAGAGTGGCCAAAACATCCGTGTTTTGCGCTCAAATTTAAAATGGGCTCGTCTTGGACCATTCTGCTTGAACGCAAGTCACCATGTCTGGGACCCTCTTGTCAGAGACACTGAACTTTGCCCAGATAACTCTTGCAAAATTCTAGTTATGATAATCGAGATAGTGGTATTTCGAAGTTTGTTGCTCTGAGCAGCCTTGCGTCCAACGTTCCTCGTCGCAGAAAACGCCCAATCACCCTCTCTAGCCATGGCACAATTGCACCCTATGTATTCGGCGTCCTTTCTGGAATGCTCTGAAAACGGTTAAGTCGTGCGCCCTCCGAAAGGACAAGCCGCCCGTCATGAGCGGAAAGGACATTTTAAACGCGAATAGACAGGAGGTTGTCCGGTAAATCCATACGCCGGAATACGGCGGACGCTTGGCACCGATAAATAGCCGCTCAGGCAATGTTATCTTGTGCAAATGTTTGTGCTGGCTGTGAGAAGTTCTATGAGGCTTAATATCGTCATTAGGGAATGCCAGAAATCTTCTCTCTCAATATCAGCTGTCGAGAGTTCAAGTCAGTGAATCTTGGCAACCTTTTTCACGGGATTTTTAGGAGATATGCACCAGCAAAGTGTTACCTGGAAAGTGAAGTGCATTTTTTTTTAAGGTGTCCACTTATCAATGAAATCTTGGTAATTCCGCTGTTTACTGCGGCTGCAGTATTTCTTTTCAAATCCGTGCTTTCGGGCATGGAATGGTGAAAGAGCTGAGTTTATACGTTATTCGAAACAAAGTACTAGACCGGCATGACACAACATACCACGCAATCTTTGGCTTGTGCAGTACACAAAAATTTCGAAAATTTGTGAATCCCGATTACACGTTACATTGTTGCTGACTTCGACGCCTGCGGTATCTGCATCTGCAGGAGTGACAAACCTGTAAAAGGTAAGTAATGCCCGCCAGGCACCTATAAACACACGTGGACCCCGCACGGGGCACCTTGAGCAATCTCGGTGACGGTACTGGCGATACCGCGGACCCCGAGCCCCCAAACATAAGCTGGATCCAACCGTGGCGATGTGTTTATAGGTGGAGGGTTAGAAACCACGAACGGTGGCCGTCGGAGCCCATGTCAAGCTCCGGCGGATGGGCTCCCTATCTGTTCACCAGGCAGGGAGCTCCGGGACCTCTTTGGCTACCAGGGTAAGGTCAAAGAAGAAAGTACCCCCGTCTCCCTGCTTTCCAATGTATCATATGGCATTTTCCAAACCCCCCCCCCAAACGTGATCGGCCCCCGAAAAGGGGCCGCACCGAAGCTTCATTCCCACCCTTACCAACAATTGCATCCCAAAAGCCAGATAACTATCCGCGCTTCTTGATTGTTGAATCTCTTGACAAGTCAAATCCCATCTCCTCCCAGTCAGTGTTCCTTATCACCAAATTCCTTGAAGGCATCCTTGGCAAGACTTTCCAAGCCAAGAAACTGAGAACCGGCGAAGTTCTGGTCGAGGTGAACACTCACCAGCAAGCCACAAGCCTCCTTACCCAGAATCGCATGGCAGATCTGGACATCAGAGTCACACCCCACCGTAGCCTCAATAGCTCTCAGGGTGTGATTTCTGAGCCAGATCTGATAAATGAAACGGAAGCCGATCTGCTCGAAGGTCTGAAAGGCGAGGGCGTGACGGCAGTGAGGCGCATCACCATCCGGCGAGATGATAAGCAAATCATGACAAAACATATAATCTTGACATTTGACCGTTCCACACTCCCCGAATCCATCAAAGCAGGTTTCATTCATTGTTCTGTCCGGCCTTACATCCCGAACCCGCGGCGCTGTTTCAAGTGCCAACGGTTCGGGCATGGCACCACCTCCTGTCGCGGCAAAACAACGTGTGCAAAATGTTCATCCCAAGATCATGATACAGATAACTGCCAGGCTCAACAATTAATGTGCAGCAACTGTCGTGGACCTCATGCTGCGTACTCCCGCACGTGTGAAAGGTTCCAGATGGAAAAGAAAATAATAAATCTCAAAATCACTGAAAACATCACCTTCCCAGAGGCTCGGAAGAGGTTCGCCTCTTTCCCCCTGGGCAGGTACGCCGACGCAGCTCGCCGGGGGGCGGAGCGGCGTCTTGTTTCGGCGGGGACCCAGTACCGAGAGTCGGACTTGGTCCCGCCCCCGCCCCCCCCTGGGTTGCTTCTTGCAGCCCAACCCGCCTCCGCACCGCTCGCTGAGCCAGCAGCGGCTGTGGTGGCATCCACGTCCGGTGGGGATGCTGCTGCACCCACCGTTTCCCCCTCTCCACCGGCCCGAAGCACACGCGAGGGCCCGGACGAGATGGAGACGGAGGCAGTCGCAGCGACCTCCTCCGCCTCACTGCCTGTGCCACCTGTGGTGCTCTCCACGCCTTCGGCACTGGCACCGCAGGCAAAGAACACCCGAAAGGGTACCACGTCAAGGGGGCCCAGTCCGCTGGGCACCCCCTTGCCATCAGATGACGACATGGACGTCGAGCCCTTCCGGCTTTCATCGCAACGGAAGGAACGGGCTGCGACGTCCAGGTCAGTAGAGAAGGCCAGAAAGCCCCTCCCAAGAGTCCAAGCCCCGAAAGACCCTACATAAATAATCACACTCCAGTAGCTTTAACACATCCTAATGGGAAGAGAAAACATAGTTCAATGGAACTGCAGAGGCCTTCTGAATAATCTTGATGACGTGCATGAGATTCTGCATGCCAACCAGCCAAGTTTAATGTGCGTCCAGGAAACACATCTGAATGCCAAACACACAAATTTCTTGAATAGTTACATGGTATACAGGAAAGACAGGGATGGCTGCACACACTCTTCTGGCGGTGTGGCCATAATCGCCCGCAAATCCTTAGCATGCCACCCTGTCACCTTGAACACCGTCCTTGAGGCTGTAGCCGTCCGCACAATAATTTTTAATAGGTTGATAACGGTATGCTCCATTTACATTCCTCCTGATCTTGCACTTCTGAGCTCTGACTTTGAGGCGCTGGTCGACCAGCTTCCTGAACCGTACATCTTAACAGGCGACTTCAATGCACACAATTCTCTTTGGGGCTCTTCTCGCACGGATGCCCGAGGTCGCCTGATAGAAAAATTCCTTACATCTTCAGGAGCATGCCTTTTCAACAATAAACAGCCTACATACCATAACACAGGTCACAACACATACTCGCATCTTGACTTGGCTATTGGATCCGCAGTTCTCTTTCCATGTCTTGAGTTGGGTGTGGGCACGGACCCATATGGTAGTGACCATTTCCCCACTTCATTAACGTACATAGGTACAGGCCCGAGCAGTCCATCTTCCCATAAAAGGTTTAATGAAGCAAGAGCTAACTGGAATACATTTACAGACACATCCCAACTACACCACACATCCATAGGACACCTACACGTTGAAGAAGCTACCCAACTGCTCACGGCGCACATCCTCGACGCCGCCGAAAAGTCCATTCCCCACGCCTCTGGTGCCCCGCGCAACCAGCGGAGGCCGTGGTGGAATGAGGACTGCAGGCGGGCGCGAGAGGCCCAGAACAAGGCGTGGGGTGTCCTTCGTCGGTACCCCACGTCGGGTAACCTCATTTTGTTCAAACGGGCCAAGGCGTTAGGAAAACGTGTGCGCCGTGAGTCAAAACGAGAGAGTTGGCGTTCCTTCATAACATCCATAAACTCCTACACAGACACACGGAAAGTATGGACGAGAATACGCAAACTCAAAGGACAACAAACTCACAGCCTGCCTCTGGTCAGCACTACAGGGGACACACTCGAAGACCAGGCTGACACACTCGCACAACACTTCCAACACGTGTCCAGTTCAGCACACTACACGAACACTTTCCTGAGGTATAAAGACTCTAGTGAAAAGAAGTCACTACACGACAACAACAAATCACAGACTTCTTACAACTCCCTGTTTTCACTACATGAGCTGAGGGCTGCCCTGAGCACGTGTAAACCCTCAGCTCCAGGCCCAGACAACATTACATATACAATGATACAACACCTGCACGCAGACACGCTTCTAACACTCTTACACCTATATAACAAGATATGGCTTTCGGGGCACATTCCAAACTCTTGGAAGGAGGCTATAGTTGTAGCTTTCCTGAAGGAGGGAAAGGACCCGTCATCCCCCTCAAGTTACCGTCCTATTGCCCTGACGAGCTGCCTGTGCAAGCTCTTCGAGAAGATGATAAATCGCAGGCTCGTGTACTTCCTTGAGTACAACGGTCTTCTTGAGAGCTGCCAGGCAGGCTTCAGGGTGGGGCGATCGACGAACGATCAACTGTTAGCTCTTGACTCGTACATCAAGGATGCCTTCGCGCACAAGCAGTATTGTTTAACTGTGTTTTTCGACCTTGAGAAGGCATACGACACCGCTTGGCGTTATGGGATCCTTAGGGACCTCAAATCATTCGGTGTTTCGGGAAACATGTTGAACGCTCTTGTCAGTTACTTGTCGGACAGGACGTTCCGAGTAAGAGTTGGTGGTGCACTCTCAAAGGTTCACGTGCAAGAAAATGGCGTGCCACAGGGTGGCGTGTTGAGCTGCACTCTCTTCATAGTAAAAATGAACTCTCTTGGTAAGGCACTGCCACCTACAATCTCTTATTCCATGTATGTAGATGACGTCCAGATATCCTATAAATCATGCAATATGTCAATCTGCGAACGTCAAGTCCAGCTTGGTGTAAAGAAACTTGCCGGCTGGGCAGACAAGAATGGTTTTAAATTGAATCCGGTAAAAAGCTCCTGCGTTGTGTTCTCCAGGAAGCGCGGTGTCCATCCGGACCCAGACATTCATCTTAATGGCGTGTCGCTTCCTGTGAACAAGGAGCACAAGTTCTTAGGTGTTGTGTTTGATCACAAACTCACATTCATTCCCCACATCAAGGAACTTAAAAATAAATGTCTCAAAACAATGAATATACTTAAGGTTCTCTCCCACCAATCCTACGGTTCCGACAAAGAACTCCTGCTTCGCTTGTATACTGCATTGGTTGGGTCTCGTTTAGACTATGGCAGTGTGGTATATGGGTCGGCTACTAAAACAGCGTTGCGAATGCTTGACCCAGTGCTACACTTGGGGCTTCGTCTCGCCTCGGGTGCTTTTCGCAGTAGCCCTGTCGAGAGTCTGTATGTCGAGTGTGATAAGTGGAGCCTTGAGAACCAACGAACGTACATGGACTTGCTATATGCTTTTAAAATTTCATCACTGAATAATCATCCTTTTTATCCTGTCTTTAACGATACATCAACACCTCTGCTCTTTGCAAATCGCCCATCCGTTCCTCTGCCCTTTTCACTTAGAGTGAGAGAGCGAGCCTCGGATCTAAGTGCTTCGTTTTTAGATGTGTACAGGTCATCCTTTTCTAACAGTTTACCGCCTTGGCAAGTTCGCCCGGTGTCGTGCGACCTTTCTTTTATGAAACTTGACAAAAATCGGGTACCGCGAGCTGCAATACTGCAGCACTTTCTGTCTCTGCAGTTTAAATACCCACTTGCAGAATTTTATAGTGACGCTTCTAAATCCTCCAGTATGGTGTCGTGCGCTGCTCATGGTCCTAATTTCAATGCAGCCAGAACCATGAGCGTGCACACATCAATTTTTTCAGCAGAAGCGTATGGGATTTTACTGATTGTACGACACATTCTTGAAACTCAAATTCCCAATTCCATCATCTATACAGATTCTTTGAGTGTTGTTCGCGCACTGTCATCGCACAAGCCCCCCAAAAACCACATAGTTAATCTTGTATTCAGCACTATCATGTCCGTGTATGCACAAAAGCATGAGCTGGTCCTCTGCTGGGTCCCAGGACACGCAGGGATCGCTGGGAACGAGTTGGCAGACGAGAGGGCCGGTGCTGCTGCACTCAGGAACACTGTGGACATTACAACGGTACCCTACACAGACCTCAAGCCACACATAAGACAACACCTGCGCAGAACATGGCAAACACACTGGGACGAACAGACAGACAACAAACTACACGTAATAAAGCCACACTTTGGACGGTACACAACTGACTCACACAACAGACACACAGAAGTCGCCTTGGGTAGGCTACGGATAGGGCACACCCATGCGACGCACTCGTATCTGCTGACGGGATCTCCTAGACCCAAGTGCGGCAGGTGCGGAGAGGCCCTATCCGTAGTGCACATACTAATAACATGCAAGGCACTTCACACAACACGACACAAACACTTCAGAGAACTCTACAGACAACATATTCCCCTACATCCATCTCAGTTTCTGGGTGACGATGCCATGTTTTCCGTTAAACGTGTGTGTGAGTACTTGTCAGATGTGAATTTTTTAAACCTCATTTCCTATCATGCATAATCAAATCTGGCCCTATACACCAGCCATCACCATTGCCGTTAATTGATTTTATTGTTGTTTTGGCTTTAGTAGCCACTATTTTATTTTAGATACTTTTGTTTGGCGCTCTTTGCCCCAGCTGGCCTTGCGCCAAAAAACTCTAACCATCATCATCATAAACACACGTGGAAAGGTGAATTTAGAAACAAAACAAAAAAGGAAGAAATACTTACCCCTTTTTTATGCAACCAGCCCGAAATGAAAATAAAAGTAAAAAATCCCTTTTCAAGTTTCTTAAAAATTGGGAAAACGAGACTACACCACCACGACAACATAACATCTAATTACATGTCGCAATATGTTTTAAGAGTGTAAGTCTAAACGGCTCAACTTTTGCATTCCAGACGCGTCTCCATTTATGTTTTGTGTAACTGCCGCTTCTGTTATTTGGCGAGTTTATGATGGAGAATCGGTACGAATTTTATGGCTACACCAAGAAAGGTTTAGCTATTTTGGCGTTAAGAAGACAAAGGATTGACTTCTAACATTTTTTAAGGTGCGAAGCAGTTTAAGGGTTCGGCTTGCCGTCGTAGCCTGTCCGGCGTCACGGTATCTAGTCACCGCCACCACGAAGTGTCACGCACCCAAACAGAGGCTTCGAAGCCGATGTCAGTCCCACTGCGTTACACACGCGCCCGTTACTCATTAACTAAGTGTTGTGGATGATTTTTGGGATTAAAAGTTGCCACTAAGGCTGCCGTTCTATGCAGCAAAAAGGTGCACAATAACAAAAAATAAAGAAAATTTAGGAATTCATGCATTATATTCTCAACGTAATGAAAACTAAATCCGGCGTATCTTTGTGGCTCTCTTCTTGGGGTTCGGTACCTTCTCTTGACTTCTTTCAGTATCAATGCCAGAATAATACGGAAACTAGACAAAAGGGGCGCCACACCAGTTTGATGAATCACTCCCCCGCTTTTTGCAGGTTTCGCATTACCTAAAACTGCTTTAAATTTTTGTATGTGCGCTCTTTTCCTTAAGCAAAAACAGAGGCAGTTCAACAAAACTTTTGTCGGCTAAAAAATGTGTCCAGATTGTACAACGGAAAGAATGCGTTCGTTAAAAAGCTACTTCTCCTGCCAGACGGCCGCATTTTCTTTTGAAGTGCACACTACGACCTATTCACCGACGCGTTGTCCTGTGTCTTCGCTGAGAGTACGTAATTTCTGAACCATAGTCATATCCAATAAGGCAGCGTGCTTGCACAACGCAACACAAAAATCACCGGCGACAGCGACGGGCACATCATGTAAGATGCCTCCAGCTCGTGAGCATATCTTGTTAGAAGAAGAATCCGGTGCCTTATGACACTTGGCTGTTTACGCTGTGTAATGTTCTCCACTTTTGGTGTTCTATCTTCAGTTTTGTGTATCCTTCAGATTTACGTACCAGGAGAAAGGTTAACGATCATTCGCGCCTGCCAAGTTTGTTGTGCTCTGTTGGACGGTGTCAACTTCCAAGTGCGGTCCTATAGCGAATGCTACAAGAACTTCAATTCAGTTTTATGTATACGTACTACCCTCAAAGGCACTCAAACATGATTGAAGCGATTTTGTTCTGCAACAGTTGTCATCAACCTAATCTAGTAAACAACAAGACACCCTCTAAATGCGCTTCACAAAAATAAATGCTCTTCACAAAACGTTACGAAAACTTTAGCTACTCACTCATGCTCCGATCAGGACAGGATAAAAAATTTCCGAAGAGGCTTCCGCGTGCTGGGCTGTCGTGATAGAAGTGGCTGTTCTTTCGGCACATAAAAGCAGTGCATTTTTCTAGAATTTGGTTTTAAACAACTACAATATTTAAAATAACTGAAATGTGTTTTGTTCTCTTGCGTCTTCCAACTTTTGGGGCCATTAACATTTGCCTTGGCATATTCGTCAATACAAATCGATCCAAAATAATACCACGCTGGTGGATTGCCGCTAGGTCCGAATTCCTTAAAATACCCAGTTCCGGTTCGTCGCTGTTAGTCATCTGTGGTAGATATTTGAAGGCGTTTTCATGTGCTCTCTGGTACCCACCCGCCACGGAGTCCATCCCTCAACCGACACACCGAGTGAGTGACGGATTAAACTTTATGCCAGAAAAAGTGCCTCCTTCACGCGCTCTTCGGATGGGCCCAGCCCTCAGTCCATGGCACCCTGGTACGTTCTAACGAAATGGGCCCTCTTCACCAGCGTGCTCTGGATGGCTAGGGCCGAGCTCTTCAGCAGCTTCGCTCACTGCTGTGTTGCAATGATAGGGGGTAAGTGGCGCGTTGGTGCACGTACGCGTGAAACAGTGGGCCTAATTTTGGGCAGTGTTTAAATGTAGCCGTGAATTGCGCGGGGAACGTGGGGTGGGAAAGGGTGTGAGAAGGTTTGTGCTGGTCTGCAGTTTTCATTTGGTGGTGCTTTAGTTTCAATATAGCTCTGGATGTGGAACGGGACACATCCGCATGGTATTCGACATGCCCCCACAAATGTTTTCTCAACCTGCTCCTTGTTCTGCATAAAAAAAGTGATTCCTGAAAATACGTGTTTTTCGCTCTCGCTTAGTCATGATCGTAGCCAGATTTCGCATCTCCCGTCGAACACCTCAAATGTACAAAAAAATTGAAAAAGTTCAACCTTGTCTGATGTGGTAGGAAAATGCGCCCTGTTTTGGACCCTGTTCTGTAGAAAACAGGGTCCTAGAAGCAACGGCAGTATGTGCCACATGGCACGGCACTTTAAAAGTTAAAATATAAAAACATAACGCAGCTCGTTTTTCTGCAGTGTGATTGTACTGCTTTAGGAGTCTCATTTCTAAACTTTTCCAGAAACTTGAGGCCGGCCTTCCTTCGCTTTATTTTTAAATAATCGAAATGGTGGAAAACGCACAATTTGTAATTTTGTTTCCTATATTTTTATTTTATCTACTCAAATCATCTGATACCGATGTATTTACGTGTACCGTACGGAAATTCCCTGCCACTTCAACTTGGACCCTACTAGAGATACAAAGGTGGGAGGCGGCAAAACAGGCTACAAGCTTGCAATGGGCGTATTTTGTGACTTTCCCTCTATATGTCTGGATCACTGGACAATGCTTGTTCTTGTTATTAGTTTTAGGTTTTGCTGTTTTGCGCAAGTTTAGACAGAACGATTACAGCGGTGCGGGCGCACACAATCTTGGGGGAAAAACGGCTGCCAGCTGAAGCAGCACGTCATCCGGGGAGCCTATACTATTTTTTCTGGCAAAGTACACATATCAGGAAAATGTGAGTTTCCCTTTCGGGCTACTACCACGCTTGCTTATAACGGACGAAAATACTAAGAAAAGAAATGTCCGTGTTCATGCATGTTCGATCTTTCATAGAATATGCCTTTAGATGAGGCGCTTACGGTGGCTTTATTTTATAATTGCGATTCCTATAGCCCTCCTCCTCTAATATAAACAAGAACAATTTGCGGGATTCTTACCAGTGTGTTTCATGAGAACAGACTGTATTATAATACATCCAAGCGACAAGCCCCTCGCCGGAAAATTTCACCGCGGAATCAATATTGTAGCAGCAATATTTGCTTCTCTACGCAGCCTACAGGGCTATCATTATCTGTTGCCTCTTCAGTATTTTTCATGACAGGAAATTTAACTAAAAAATACTCAACTTGCCGAAGAGGTAAGGCGAAGCATGTAGCACGACTTAGAAGAGATCACGTTTTCAACACCCTTATTTTCCCCGCTGCCGAAAACATAAGCAATTGTACCAGACGATTTCTATCCTGGAGCTGTAAATATGACACAATCCCTATTAATACAAGCTGAAACAAAAGCTTTTGTATATATTGAGGCCATCAAACGCTTGTTTGTTTTGGAGGCGTTTAGGTGCACACATTGCTAATCCTTGCGAAAAATACTGAGGTACTGCAATTATATTGCCGATGACGAAACCTAACAAAACGCTAGGATGTTCACATGCAACACAATATTTAACTATATCCCAACTAGGGCAGTAAAACTTCATGAGTACTCATTGGTGACGGTCTTCCTTTTTAGAATTTGAAAAATCATAATTGTGCAACACAGCGAGCACAAACGTAAGACATATTGTTTTACAAAGTATTTTATGTTTCGAAAACAACAAAACGAAATTTTTAAGTTGCCACCTTTTAGTATAACAGCAGGCCAGCTCATTGCTCCATTATTACGAGTGAAAATTACGAAATTTAAAAATACACAGTAGGGCATTTGTGAAATTTTGCTTTTCTGTGTATTTTAACTATTTGTTGAATATTCATACAGCTATTTTGGCCACGCCTGTGTAGAAGGGATTGTAATGCTCGATATTCGGCCTTATAACAGCAACTTTAACAGTCCGTATTTTAAGGAATTCTTCCTAGGTAAATATTGCTGCCCTAAATTTCATAGGCAAGCTCTTTAAAACTCACCGCTGTAAGCATGCCGGAAATGCCTTCCCCGAAACCGCAATTGCCCCAGAAAAGAAATAGTGGCGGAGAAAAAGGCCAGGGAAAGGAGCCTTCATAACACGAGGCCCTCTACAGCAAGAGGAGTGCCCTAGTGTGAACTTGAACTGAGCAGTAGTGGGAGGAGGATGTCGACGCATGTTCAATGCACATGGCGGAAGTCGAAGAATGCAACCAAAACAGTGAGAGGCCACAAGTTAACTTCACTCCCGTCGTCGGCTCTTCCATTACACGCTGATAGTAACAAGCAGGACGTAACGCACAAAAGACCTACCGAAGCCCCTTCAATATTTGCAGGCGGAATGCAAAGCAAATGATACCAACTGACTGGTCACACCAACAATCTACAGCGCGCCCCGCAAACAACCCATCTCAGACGTTCAACGTTCACAAATAAAAACTCATAAGTAATGGGTGGGCGCCTTTGGACTAGACGTTTTGTGAATGTGAGCAACCAAATGACACCCAAACTGTTTCGAAGTTTATTCGGAATCATATCAATGACTGGGCCATTTATTTTGTGTAGAAACAAGAAGTTTTGCATGTGTGAGGATACTTTGCATTTGTTGAGGTGGCATGAATATCTACTCAGAAAAAACTTTTATTTCTCAGGTAACATTTTGCGCAGCCTCCAAAAAAATACCGTCTAACATTTCACCCCATCTTAGGCCGAGCTGTCTGTGTTCCGAATTCTATATACAAGTCATTATTATTTACCGCATAAAATTTGTTATTTTTTGCTATGGGGTCATTCACAACACAGCAAATTGGTGTATTGACGCAATATTTTCGATTTGCAAAGCTAAAAAATCTCCTGTGAGGCCTTAAATGTGACGTAGCCTTTAGGAACAAGTTTTCTTGCCGAGTATAAAATTACAAACACGGAACTGTTGCAACACTACCATTAACCCTTTGACAAAAAAACAGTCGTCTGTACACTTAAGTTCTCGGTGTTCATTATTTGTATTTTTTGGTGGTACTTGATTTGAAATACGGGTCTTTCCCATTTATTTACCACCATGACACACTCTTTATTTCTACAACCAAAATATGATAGTAGAATGGAGGCTTGAGAAGCGGAAACCACCAAAATTGTGGAGTTTAGATTTTTTCGGCCATTTCTTGTAAACTTTTACTGCTTACGCAATAACCTAATTTTTTGTTCCTAAAAAAACTAGAACACAATTGAGACCCCAACGTATTCTCTGTATGCGTAAAATGCACAACCAACCTACACTGATCTGTAGACTTTTTTCTAAAGCGTTCTATTTTTAACCTTAGATAGCTTGAGTTCCTGCAGCAAGGTACTTAATGGGATAATCTCCTTACAGCGGCCAAAAATAAATCGCTGCCTGTATTCATACTTGAATCTATAGTGAAATTTCGTTGACCCCGAATAGCAATGACCACTCCAATGGGAGTCTTTAGCATTGTCATAAAAGTTTTATTGTCTATGGAGATGTCAAATGCAGTCCTAGGCAATACAATAGGCAGGTAATTTCAATAGTCAGAACATTAGGGTTGTTGCCACCTAAAGTGTGGACTGGGAAACGTCGCGTACACTAATTTTAGATTTCCACCCGACAACTTCTCGAACACTTAGCCACATTGTCGAGGAATTTCTTTTTGTTGCGTTAGACTGGAAGAAAGCACCTCGAAGTCAACCTTTCAATATCATCACAACAAAAGACCTGTGAGTATTAGAAGTAACTTCAAAACTTTATCTTACTCATATGTCCTTGTCAGATTGAGGTGGTTCACCATTTCAGGCAAAAAATACGTATGACGGAATGCCCTAAGCGTAGCGGAGCAGGCAGAGCTTGGGTCAGTTTCGTACCCCGGCCATACCCGTTCAATGAATGCTGATGAGCGAGATGCCGATGTATTGTAAATAACTCTGGTAAGTGATCGTTTGTAATATTTATAGGTAATATTTATTTTGTGCACAAGCCAATTTTACGGTGATGGGCAAACTCCAAAACTCAAAGTTAGGACTGAAGTGGCGAGAAACACTTTAGGAGCCCATAGCCTAGGTACATCTAAGGTGCAAAAGTTATTAAGGGTTGCGTATGCGCTTGCATTGCTTCATGTTATTTTTAAAATGTTATCGGTGTGTTCAACTTTCTCAAAAAAATTAATTGTGTTAGTACATTGTTTTTAAACTTTATGAAAATTATTTTTCGATCTTCGGTAGGGAGAAGGGACTCATTTTAAAGCACGACTTTTTGTTGAAATGCACAGAACAGCAAATAAGATGTTGTGTCTGTAGGAAATACAAAAACAAACAACTAGACGTCAACGCAGTTATAACACACCGTCAAATACGCAAGGATCGCTTGACTTGTTATGAAACTTAAGGACAAACTATTTCTATGCTAGCGCTATGCTATATGATATCGCTATCTGCTATTTATATGCTATCTCTATGATATATCTTTGGATTGCACGTGTTCCCGAAATAAAAATTCGCAAAACACCTAAGCGCCCATTACGGCTGTGTAACGAGAAAGCATAACTGTCCCGTTGATCATCTGAGACACCTTCCATCCGCATTACGTTATTAAAGGGTTTTGTGATATCGCCACTTCACAGCGTTCCTTTGCTGTCTACCTAACCGCTTTTTCATTGTTTCGCTTTGTGTCATACCCGTTGTGCCGTTGAAAGTTACTGGCCCCTGGCGATGAGAGAGTTTCTGACGATGATTAAGTTTGCTGCTCCTTCGCTTGTTCGGTTGCCTTCTTTCAATCCCTTTGTCTACGTTGTACAGACATCGAAGTTCACGTATTGCTACTTCTGAGAATAAGATCGCTCTTTCCAAATCTTCGTAATAAGGAACGTCTCAGGCAAATAAGCCTTCTGGCTACACACCATCTCTCTTCTGCGATTTGGGTTGGCAACATTTCGGCCCCAGGTACCGCCCTCTCTGCAATAGCATGCCAGGAATGCATACAGGTGCTACAGATAATCAGCTTCGAATTCGCCCTGATTTTTGACCGAAGCTGCTTATCGGGGCGTTCTTTTTGTATTGGTTAAGCATGATGCTGGGTAAGTATAATTAACGGTCAGTGTAAGTTTTGAATGGCATTCTCCGAACAGTAGTTCAACGTTTACAAGAGTGTGGAGCCGATTCAGAAGCAGCGAATCATAGCTCTATCACATCTTCCGGGCGGTTACAACAGCAGCACGCTCGTTACAAGATCTATCATGTGTTGTGCCCATGTAATACGAGACTTTTATGGACAGTTAATAGAAGATTAAAGCTCTTGTGCTTTCGTGTACCCATTGGCACATCACGCGGCTTGCTTTTGTTAGTTGTGGAGCACAGTTTTTCTTGCAGCTGGTTGCTAATTGCCTTCTCAGTAAATGCGCCAAACATCTGTAAAACTCAGATTATGTTAGCAAACTCAGTGTATGGCGCACGATGGCGTTGTTTCGATTAACGGAGCCATTTATGACTTTCAAGGGCTTCACCGAATAAAAAATATATTCTCTGCACTGCTGTCAGCCCCAACATGCTGATACTTTAAGAATCAGTTGTAGTGTGTCAGGAAACATATTTGTTTTCGTCGTGGGGGCTCTCAAGCGGTGTTTAAAAACAAACACTCTTTGGGCGTTGTATTTGTCACCTTGCAGTATGTAAAATTTGCGTGATATTTATATTTTATTTTGAACTTTGAAATTACGCAGAATGTCTAGGCCAATATGTCAGCACTGCGAGACCATTAACCATAAGTGTGAAACCACTAACTGGGATCTGGTATTTTGTTAGGTAAACCTAACCACAGCATACCAGGCATACTTAGGTGCCCATGTTCGGTTCGTGCAATTCAAGACCCCACCACAAGTGAACCAGTAATATAGCCCGAAGCATCGAAGAGACGGAAGAAGAGGGCGAAAAAGGAAGAGTGTTGGTTATGAAGCAGGGTCGAATTCAATTAGAGAGAGTTCTGAATGCTTTCTGCAAGACTGTTTCTATGCGGTAGCCGTAGCCTCCTGAGGCCGTTGTGAGGACCCCAGAAAACACCGCCAGGCTGCAGTGCTACTCATGTCTGCCAGCTGCTGGTACGCCGCGCCTTGAATTTTCGTCTTCGACTCCTTGACCTGGGGTCACCCGAAGCGAGCTACCGACAGCGCTCCGACAGCCACTACTCTCCAACGCAGTTTCGTCGAGTGCGTTGAACCAGGTGCAACGTTTTTTTCCTCGCAACAGGATGTTTATAAACTGCACTTGAAAGTTCTTGCAACCTCGCCGAATTTGGGTGTCTATAGGATATAGTACTTGCATGATACAGATTATTATCGTTTTATTTTTGTCACCACAACGGCTGTCTCATTAACTGTTCCCACCCCGATAAACGGCCGTCTTCGTTTCCTACGTACTACTGAAGCGCCTGCCTCATTTTTGAAAGCCGAATTTCTTCGACTAGCCACAAATACTATCCCAACTGGCCTCAACGATGTGCCGCTTCTCTATAGATCTAGAAGAGAGAAAAAAGGTAGGGTTCGGTATAAGCGCAGCAGGTTTGATACCTGGAGATAGATAAGCTAATGACTGTCGGAAGTTAGCCAGCTCATAATTGGATGCCGAATTACTGGAATTTATGAGTTCTGAACCGGATCGGATAAGAGAGGAAAGACGTGCTGAGCGCGAGGCAACCAAAGCGGCGGGGGACAATAAACGCGCTAATCTTTTTCTAAAAATCCCTTCAGGAAGAGGCCAGGTATAATTCGCAACAGGGTGGATTTGCCTCATCGTAACAAGTGAATTCACAATCCCTTACGCCGATAAGCCCACACAAATTTATCCCTCGATTTGATGATCGCCGAGACGACCTGGATGCCTAACTACTGCGGTTTGAGAGGGTTTCAGGTGCACAACGCTGGTCCAGATTCAAGGGGACAGTTGGTCTGAGCATGTAGGATGACTCCGTCGGACTCCCTCTACTATCAGAAACTGAAGCGATCCTTTATTTGCCGGTCCAGATTCACAGTTAAAGGATACAACGAGGTGTTTAAAAATGCGGAAGCCGAAGACAGAGAAAAAGGAACACCATACAATTTCTGTCTTTCCGGTTACTTTGATCGCTAGTAGTAGTAGTAGTAGCAGTAGTGCCACTTTATTTGACATTTGGTTCAGGGTATGGGGTTGGCGGAGGATCTGTGCATTGAAACATCACGGGTATCGAAGACGTGTGAAGGACTTCGCTTCAAAATGGTCGGAGAACATAGTCTGCAATACTGCCGCTGGAAGCCTCGGAGAAAAGCTGCCACGTCCTTCATTTTTGTTGAACTGGACACCATACCTTCCACCGCTGCATGTCGGCACTGCGGGTTCATTCCTTTGCGTGGTAAGCCCTTACATGAACCTGAAAATATCTGATCGACAGAATCTGGAGATAAAGTCAACGCCTGTACCGTCGACGCGAATCGCCCGCGGTAAATTCATTTTCCTCCTCCTATAGGCCAGAAAACATAGACAGAACATGCCACAAACATTCGACGAACAACGCCAGGCGGCGCCAGCCCGACGCGCCGCAAACAGAGAAGACGTCGTAGGCCGCCGGTGTAGGTGCACAGAAAACTTCGACCGGCGGTAAAGCGGCGAGGAAGCGCGAGCTGAATGGCCTTCCATTATGGAGGGAAGTCGGCTCATCCGATTTCCCTAAATGGTGTGCACCAACCGAGGGCGTTTGATAGCCTTTAAAACAAGATAGGTAGATAGGCGCATGCTTATTCACTTCTAGATGAGTTAAAAAAAACAGATTCTATATCGCACATCGTTTGAGGGTAATAAGGTTGCAGCCTGTGAAGGCCGGGCGATTCTGATAGCTCAAGTAGCAAGCGACTCTGTCCCGACCAAACTGCTGTAGCTTCGTCGCTAAAATGGGCACGTACGGTGGATTTATTTATTTATTTATTTATTTATTTATTTATTTATTTATTTATTTATTTATTTATTTATTTATTTGTTTATTTATTTATTTATTTAGTTATTTATTAGCATACTGGAAGGCCATTGTTGGGCCCAAGAAGAAGGGGCGTAAAAAAATTACGCCCGCCTCCCCTCACGGGAACCCTGTGTAGATGCGACGCATCGTGGGTTTCCCTCGGCGTTTCGGTTGGGTTGATTCTCCCGTCGCGTGAAACGTACCATGAACGCATACGATGCATGTCCGTCTACTACGGGGTTCCCGCATCCCGTGCACGTCGCTTTGCAGCCTCATCGTCGGTGGTGCTAGCAGTTCAGTTATTGGGCTGGCCGGTGCGTGTTGCGGTTGCGCCGACCGTCGCGATAGCAGGCTTGTTAGTCTCCATTCAAAGCAGCGTTGGACATCGGAGCACCGGCGCTGGAACGACGGAGCGGAGCGGCGCAGGCACCGCGTTGTATATCGCCGCATAACGGTGAGGGGAATGAAAGAGAGCAGCGCATGCGCATGCGTTGACTGAGTGCTAGCGCGCGCCGACGCACAGCTGGCATTGCGAGGAGCGAGCGCTAACCCGCAGATAACGCTGCGGTGAGAGCGGCGGTGAGCGCATGCGCAGCTGGCGCGGACAACGACGACGACGCCGGATGCATGGAGGGATGCATGCATGCATGGACAAGGTGGGTGAATGGGATGCGTCGCATCTAAAATTTCTATACACAGTAAACGTATCACAGCGATGTAAATAGATTGAACACATATACAAGAATCCATGGGAGTCTCAAAAAATCCCATTTCAAATCCCCTCGTTGCAAACAGTAAGGAGTAGTTATAGTCGATTCAGTTAGCTTATTCTAGTCAGTAACTGTGTGCGGAAAAAGGAAAACCTAAAATTGTTTGTTCGGATGTTGTACAGAGTGAGATAATTGTCTACGCCGTGGTAGTCGCACAGTGAATGGCTAATGGAATGATCAGGTCTAAGTGAAAGTTTGTATTTTGAGCACTGATAGAAACTTCAGCCTATGAATTAGACGGCGCGCTTAAAGTGTATCGAATGTCATGCTCTTACACTTTTTGTTGTCGGCGAGTAAGTGGGACGATATTTTAAAAAATGAATCGCCCAGATTTACGCTCGATCATTTCGAGAGCATCAAGATTACTTTTTGTGTGACGATCCTAGACAATGGAGTCGCACTTAATTATCGGTCTAATAATGGAAATGTAAACGAGTAGCTTAACATTTAATGCGGCCTTTTAAGCTGATGCGTAAGAAAACGATTTTTTCGAAGTGAAGCTGCACATGTATTTGATACGTGTTTGTTCCACCTCAGGTTGTTTGTTAGAAAGATGCCGATGTGTTTATACTCGAGAAACTTCATCTAATGGTTGTGACGGTAGGTTGAATATAAACGACACTTTACTCTTGTTTCAGTGATTTTCGCGAAAATAATTTTGTCGCAATTCTCGTACTACTCCTGAGCAGAATGAAGGTTCGTATTTAGTAATTGCTGATTGCTCAGGCATCCTATTTGTATAAGATACAGTCACCAGCGAATAACTTTTACGACACGACTAATAATGTTTACAAAACGCCTGTATAAATTAAGTACAATAAGTGGCCAAATGCACAGCCTTTAAGAACAACTGAAAGAACAGGGAGCTGCGCTGACTAATGTTCTTGCATACATAGATTTCGGAGCGCTTTGACAAGTAGAAAGAGATGCATTTTGTTACAAATTCAGGAAGACCGATCATTTTTTTTCTTGTGCAATAAATGAACACGGGCAAAGAAAGCGAATGCTTTAATGAAATCTAGAAAAATAACCTAAACGTTATTAGTGTTGTCAAGCATGCTAGGAAAATCATGAAAACAAGATATTAGTTGCGCTATCGTGGAAAAGCCGTTTGTGGAGCCATGTGAGAGCCCGATAACAAAGAGTTGTTGTTCAAAAAGTTTATAACATAAGCAGCTTAATGTGTTCGAGAAGTAAAACCGGAAGAAGTAAGTAAACAGGAGGGGCATTGGTACACGGTACCGCGTCGCCTTTTTTACACATAGAGCGATACGGGCTAATATCCAATCGCAAGGTACAAGACAAAACAAAAGATACTCGTAAAATAATTGCATTGCAATAAATTGGATATATTTGAACCATAACGGCACTAACAAATATTGGGAATGCTATCTGGTCCTGTGAACACTTCCGTTATGGGGTTCAACAATATGAAAGGTAGGATAGCCTTTGACAACATTTCAGTTTCGTTTGCCGACGATGTAACAGTGCAAGGTATTTCTTCAAGTGATTTCAAAAAGCACTGTAAGAATAAACATCGAGCTCTTCTACAACCCAATGCTTATCAGTGATGTTGGCTCCATGATGTTATATTCGTTCAATTGATTTTTTTCTGCGAAACAGAGCCGATAACGTTTGGCAAGGTGTGTTTAAAATAACGTTGGCCTGGGCACACCACAGCATCTTGAAAGTTAGGCTGAACAGTACAAACCCTCGGACAGGCAGATTTACGCGTGAAATGCTTGACTTCTTTCTGCGTGTCCACATCGCTGCTTCTTGCTGCGGCGGGATCGTCTTCATCCTGGTTGCCTTTCTCGCGTTAACGCTACAGTCCCACATGATGTGAGCCAGCGTGGCTCGCTCCTTGGCGCACAGTATACACACGTCACCTTCGTACACCAGTGGGCATATGTGTTTCGCGTGCACCGGGGTGATCACGGAGTCCGTCTGCGACTGTCTGTATCCTCTTCCCGAGCTAGCCTCGGGTGAGGAGGCGGCATCGTCCTTCTATTGACTCTGTACCACTTCACAACTTCGTTGTAACTGGTCATGGTGTCCTTGGTACCGTCGTCGTCTTTGCCCGCGACCACGTCGTCGGAGTCGGCCTGCCTAGTCGTCGCACGGCTGGCAAGTCCTCGCGCGACGGCGTTGGCTGTCTCGTTGTGGTTCGCATTTCCTGCCTCGCCCGCCACGGTTTTACCCATGTGGGACGGAAATCACTTCATCACCACACCACCACTGCTGCCGTTGGCTTCGGCCTCGCACCTCACTGCACACACTGTTCTTGGAAAAGTTCCGCACCGCCGTCGTGGAGTCGCACAGCACCGTCGTGCAGCCGGGATCGGCGATGGCCAGGGCCACGGCCACCTCCTCCGCCTGGTGCAGCTTGCCGACGCGGATGCTCACCGCCGTCTTCGTGTTGCCAGTCGTCGCCTCTATCCCCACCGCCATGTAGGCTTCATTCTGGTCTTGGTACTTCGCCGCGTCCACGTACGCGGCACCGCTGTCGTTGGCGTGCAGGTTCACCAGGACCTTGACTCTTTCCAGTCGCCGTTCTCTGTTGCGTTCGGGGTTCATGTTCAGAGGTGTCGGGAACACGGTGATTCGTCGTCCCGGCCTTTCGGGTAACGGTTCCCCGCTCGTCGTCTTGCTCTACTTGGGCACCAGGCCCAGCTGCCGTAGTATGTGTCGTCTCGTTCTGGTTCCTGATAGTCTCTCGAGCTGCGCCACTCGCTGGGCTTCTGCTATTTCATGCGGGGTGTTGTGCACGCCCAGGGCTTCGAACTCTTTTATTCGGTATGTGCGCTTTTAGTGCCTTTCAAATTAAACTGCAGTTTATAACGAAGACCTTTAACCATTTTATCCCAGCCATATTTTATGGCAACGTTGAACCCAGCCGATGTTATGCAACCCTTCTAATGGTAGTTTAGAATATT
This sequence comes from Haemaphysalis longicornis, assembly GCF_048455015.1. Taxonomy (NCBI): domain Eukaryota; kingdom Metazoa; phylum Arthropoda; class Arachnida; order Ixodida; family Ixodidae; genus Haemaphysalis; species Haemaphysalis longicornis. The sequence continues at coordinate 1,129,055 of NW_027526388.1, forward strand.
TGCAGTGCCTCATTTAAAAAAAAAAACAAAGGAAACACAATCTTACACTGACTACAAACGGGAATTTCACAGCCGCTCAGTTGAGACCAATTGAAAATTGGTATTTGATAAATTAAGTGAACTAACGAAAACTTTCATACCAAGTATAACCATCAAAAACAAAGTATCGGCCCTGTGGTTCAACAACTCAGTAAAAAAACTAATAAACAGAAAAAAACGCCTGCTTAGATCCGCAAACACAAAAAAACAGCCATTATTTTGGAAGGCGTACTCTGACGCCGTTAAACGCCTTTCGGTTACGATTCAAAGTGCTAAACGAGACTTTTTTTTTTGACAACGCTTCCCCGCATGCTCAAAAGTAACCCTAAAAAATTTGGAAAGCGACAAACCTAAGTTACAAATCGTCAATAGCCATATCGGGTCCCAAGATGAATCTTTAAGTGAAATAGACGCGGTTCATAGCTTAAACAGCGTCTTCTCTGCTGTTTTCACGATTGATCGCTCGCCTAACGTAGCTTGTAATACTGATTTTGCCAAACCAGATCCCATGTCACCAATCGCCATTTCCGCGAACGGTATAGTTAACATAATTAACAACAATAAAACTTAATCTGCATGTGGAAGTGACAATATACACAGCAAAATACTAAAAAATTCCCCGCATTTTCCCGAGGGCAAGAATGTGAAAGTCCGAATGCACGAGTTGAATTTGCGCGGTACGGTAATGTTCGCGAAAGAGAGATCACACACACACACACAACTACAAAGAAAGAAAGATGCATTTATTCACAGACACCTATTTGTGTTGTCGTTGTACTTGATTGCTAGAGCGGATCTCAGCTTTGAAATTTCGTGTCAGTACTCCTTTAAGCAGGTGCATTAGCCCTTCTCATGCCCGATTCTTGGCCAATCCCCCACGTGGGTATGTGCCATGTCAGCGGCCAGGCAGCGCGCGCCCATCTCCCCCCGTTGCCAAGGAAGACGAGGAGATTCCTGGCTAATCTCCCACGTGGGTATGTGCCATGTCAGCGGCCAGGCTGCGCGCGCCCATCTCCACGTGCACGGACATCGCCGGTGGACGCAGGTTCAGGGTCGCTTAAGAAGTGCATTGCACTTAAAAAAATACGAACCTGATAATTGGTTTTGCCTTGCATTACTCTTCTCCAACTCACTTTCTTTCGGTGACATACCGGTTGACTGGAAACTGGGTAAAATAACTCCACTATTTAGGAGTGGCAACAAATAATCCCCATATAACTACAGATCAATATCGCTGACAATTGTCCCATTCAAATTTATGGAGCATATTTTATTCAACCACATAATCAATCACCTGCAACAGTACAGCTTCATCCACTCTTCACAACATGGTTTCCGGAAAGGCATGTCCTGCGAAACGAAACTTGCCGCCTTCATTTATGATTTGCATACAAATCTCGACGCAATATTCAGACCGATGCCATTTTTCTCGACTTCGAAAAAACGTTTGAAAAAGTTCTACATCACCGCATAAGGAGCAAACATTCATTGCTCAACTTTGACCCGTCCTTCTTATCCTGGATTAATAGCTTCCTGAACAATAGGAAACAGTTTGTCATTATAAACAATGCCCGACCTAAAACTTCTCCCGTCCTTTCCGGTGTTCCTCACAGAACAGTACTTGGTCCCCTACTCAGCTTGATATGCATAATGACCTTCAGCAATGCATTACTAACAACATCCGTTTATTTGCAGACGACTGCGTTCTTTATGCAACCATCACAGTCAAGCCGATCAATTATCCTTATAAACATACCCTAAAGCCGTGCAACACTGGTGCGAGATGTTGCAGATGTCTTTCAATGTGTCTAAATGTAAATCATTTTCCTTTCATAGACACATTAACCCACTTCCCCATAACTACTCTTTAAACCGTTCCACCCTACAATCCACTAATTGCTACAAATACCTCAGCGTACACATTACAAGCGATCTATCTTGGTCAGTCCATATTAAACACGTCATTTCTGCAGCTAATCGATCTCCAGGCTATTTGCAGCGTATCTTGAAGTTTGCTCCAACCCCCTTAAAAATACAAGCCTTTACCAGGTTAACCCGATCAAAACTTGAGTACGCGGCAGTAGTGTGGGACCCACACCAGAATTACCAAAGAATTACCTCACTGAAGCTATTTAGAGCCGCGCTGCCAGATTCGCGTTCTCACAATATTCATCGTTCACCAGCCGGACAGAATTTAAAAAACGTGCCGACCTCACTCCCCTAAGCCACCGTCGAAAAATGTAAAGACTTACTCTGTTTCACAAATTCTACTACGCATCCCCAACGAGCATCGACATCACACAACGCCCCCATTCTTGTGATCGTGGTAGCAACTCGAAGCAGGTTCTTTACCCTCGCCCTAAAACCAACACGATTCCGCAGTCATTCTTTATTCGAAATGCAAAAGACTGGGACGCTCAACCAGATAGCGTTGCTAATACCAAAGATACAGAAACATTCACAAAGTTACTAACAAACATCGCCGAGCCCGAGTGACCATTTGCGTTTATTGTTTTTGTGCTAGTTTTTTCGCTTCAAACTATTTTATATACTGTATGTTGAATTCAGTACTGATTTACGCGGTTGGTCTTACTTGTAGTTACTAATTATTTGTGCCACTTCGAATATGTCTCGCCCAACCGTGTAAAGGATTTTGCTGTGTCACGTAGCATTTCGAGTGTATTTGCATGCTTGTTGTTCACTTGTAGGTCCTAACGATTTCAGACACTACGATAATATCCACCCAACCGTGCAAAAAATTCTGCCTGTGTTACTCAACTTTCCAAGTGTATTCGCACATTTTTGTGTCTTCCTCTACACAGACGTTTGTTTGCTGTTTTCACTGTTTTTTACTCTTCTCCCTGTATAATACTGAAACATTTGTATCTCCACCTCTCATTTAATGTCCCGTACAAATAACCTTGAGGAAATAAAATAAAAAAAATAAAGAACAGATAAAGCAAGTTAAGTTTCTCCGTTGACCACGGCACGGATGCTGCAAAGGAAGTGTAGTGAATTGCCACTTCAGCAAAAACAAACTGTTATTCATAGGTTTATTGTTTTTTTTGTGTCGGCAGAGTTGTTATTATCAGCTACGCCAAGGTTGAAGTCCTGCAAGAAAGACACCCCAACGTAAAAATTATGCCTACACAAATCAGCCGACAAGCATTCTGGTACAAGTAAATATACATTTTAGAAAGACCTCAGGGTGCAATATTTGCTATTTGTTATTTTCAACAGGTTGCAAAGAGTTATTCGTGTTTATTTATTTGATGCGTTATGCCTACACAGTTCGTATATTTTCTACAACCAGCAATAATCGGAAGTATGTTGTTACTAGCCTAATCGAGCCCCAGTGTATCCTCATCATTTCTAGGGACAATATCATCAGGTTTATGTGCGTGTGTGTCAAAAATAATGCTTGTGGATAACGTTGTTCTACTGGAATAGTGTAGTCTTTATAGTATTTTGCCTATTACTTACTACGGATGCATCTTCTCTGGCATGCGTCGTAAAGGTACCAGTCGTTATTCCACGGGGGACAGGCAGTGAAAAATAGAAGGTAGCACCACCGTCTGCCATTCCAGTAGACTTTAACAAACCTCCTTCCACACCTCAGCCTTTGAACCAACCAGTGCCAACAGTTTCTTCGCGGGGCCTCTCCGATTGGTCTGTATGCTGGAAAAGCCACACGGGTTTCACGTGTCGGACAATACACAAATCATTAACCGACTTTGAAATGGCTCGAACTCTGAACCCTCAGACACAATAAAGGGCGCCACAAATGACTTCGTAAGCTTAATACATTATACCACACTCACAAATGTGAACACCTTGGTTAGTCATTTTTATTACGTCGGACTGCCGGGAAGTCCAAGGCCAGGTAATTAAATGTGGTCTCATATCTTACGAACAGCAGGCATTTTCACGTACTTAACTTTAGCCTCAATGTCGTAAGAACTATTTCCGCCAAATATTAAGGGTTGGTTGGTATTTTTTCTAGTGGTTATAACCTTTATAGTGCCATAGATATTTTTCTGTGGCTCGTAGATTTCTCACTGCAGCATCGTTTTCTGAAGCACTCGCTGCCTTTCAGCCGGTTTCAATTTGTCATAAAACAAGTTATGACATCACAGTCAATTAAGATAACTAACTTAAGTTTACATTGAACTCAATGTTACATAACCTGAGGTAAATACCCGAGAGGCTAAATAACAACCGGAGTAACCGTAGCATGTGCTGCGGCAGGAACAAGGTAGTAGTCAATGCCCCTAAAATAAAATTTCTGATATTCAGTTCCCTAGAGATCAGGCACGATAATCTGACCGCACTGATTATCTCCCGTCCAATATTGTCAAGTGATCGGCATTTGTTCCGGCTCTTTCCCACACTTGACGCTTTTTCACTTAATGCACCCGAATCGCTACGACGCTGAATGGAAATATTGCTCAGAAGAAGGGACAGTCCACCACATAATCGGGGTGTGAGACTCTAGCCCTGAGCACCCTCCTCTCTTTGAGTCAACTACCCAACAACAGCAATGGGAGATGCTGCTGTCCAGCCCCATGTCTGCCCACCCAGCTTCCTTGGTGGACAGAGCACAGGCGGCGCGAACTGCACGTGGGCTCCAGTGAAGAGGGAACCCCTCCCCTGGGCCTTACTCTGGGCCGTTCAGAAATCTGAATAGAAGTACATCCTCCTGCAGCTCCTCCTCTTCGTCCTCTTTCGACTCGTCCTCCTCCACCGTCTCAGCCGCCGATCTCGTCAACCCCGTCCGCGGCGGCAGACATGGAGAAGTGAGATCGTGTAACACCGGGTTTGAGCTTCAGTTAATTTTATAAAAAAAGTTTCCACTCATGTGCTACACCAATACAACTCCACCAACCACCGTTCATGCATCATCATTGATCTAACCTTACCAAGAATATCTCCAAGAGATCATGGGGGCGGGTAAGTGCATTTCACTTCGCTCTGGTTTCGCTATTTGTAGAGCGACGTGAGTGAATTCTTAACTGATGTGGGTGTCGTTTACAGCTTTACTTTCCAACCTCATTCCCAGGGTGAATTGGCGCGAATTTGTATGTTTCTGAACGCGTCAAAACTGTCCCTCTCTCTATGGCACACATTTCTTTCTCGTTTGAACAACTCCCTTCTGCTCCCCCCCAGCTTTCTTTTTCCAGCCTTGCGTTCCTGTCAAAACTTCCTTTCTCCGCCTGCCAAACTTCTCGTCTTTTGGATTGAAAATTTCTCATTGAATTTCCATAAATTACCGTCAAACGTGTTGTAACCTTCGCTCCTTCCTCTTCTCCCCCCCCCCCCCCCATAAAAAGTACACCAGACAATGGTCGCTGAACGCAACATCCTCAACCTTGTAGTTTTTGTACGATGGGGTTAATTCATGTAAAACAAATTTTGTCCAAGCCGGGCATGGCTGATTCCCTGCCAGTGCGTGTACGGGACGTCTGCCTTTGCTGCTGCAGTGAGCCACATCTGTTAACTCATGCTGCTGCAGTATTATCTGAAGTGGTTGTGCACTGCGGTCCCTCCTCCGCGTTAAGCCTGCTCTGGCTTCTCGTGCACAGACGCAGTTAAAATCGCCGAGCAGAACAACGTTTTCTTTGTCCTACAATTTCCTTGCTATCTTTTCAAAAAACAGTTTTCTTTCCTCTACCTTATACGGGGCGTAGAAGCATATTACAAAAATCTATGTTCCACAGTAAGAAATTGTACACGTCACTTGACTACCAGATTCACAAGAATAAATTTTGGCGATTTGCAATGCTACAGAACTTTTGCCAGCAACCAGCGGACGTCCCACGCGCATGGCTAACGGACACTATATATGTTTGCAAAAGGTCCATCAACTGGGTTCGCCTTCTCTCTATTTTTGTTGCCTGTAGAGCCAGGATGTCTATTGTTTTTTTTTTCATTTAAGACTATTCTAATTTGGAATTGCTTGCGCCTTTCCCCAAGGCCTCCTACGTTCAAAGTTGCAATACGGAATGGTCTTTTAGGACTATCATTTAATATTTTTTAGTGAAGAACAAAACGAGAGAAGAGTAAACACAAAAGTTGCCTTGCGACATCTCACTCAGGTCATTTCCTTGTTGTTGGAGGCGCCTCCGTATTCGCATACAATTCCAAGCGCTCTGCAGTGGGGGTCCCTTTTGTCTGTGCACTTCCCTGTGCCACCTATGACCCCCCCCCCCCCCCCCCCCCGCCCCAACGGCCTCTGTTCTCCGCCACCCGTCCATAGCACTGCACTTACAATTTACACCACAGACATCCCTGCCGGCGTCGCGCATGCCCACCCCCTGTCCACCTTTCGTCGTGCTGATCTAAGCGGTTGTCGCCTTGCCTTTGTGCCGTTCCGGTTGCGCAGTCGGCCTTGACTTGGTCGAAAGCCTCCTCGGGACTTGCAGAACCTGCGCACTGTGTGCTGTCCCTGTTGAGCTCCAAGTACCTCTTGCTCGTAGTCGCAACGAATCCTGAGGTCCCCTTTTTACCTTCTTCCATGTCCTCGCTCTCTAGTTTGTCATCCCTTGACGTCTCGTCGTCCTTCATTTCCGCCTCATTGAACACACTCGTCGTTTCATCTATCTTCTCCTCGGGAAGCACCGTCTCTGCTTGACTGCCGTCTTCCACGGAGAAGTAGCTGGCTCGGTGGGCGTTACCTCCTTCATCTGCTCGTCGTCCCCACTCCTTGCGTCGTCCTCAGCTTAGGCTCCGTTCATGACGAACGGCACCGTCGCCGTGCCCGGCGGTGAGCCGGGTACGTTAGCATAGGAAGGCACACACTAGCCCTCGCTGTGGCCGAAGCGACGAATACGAGCGCAGCGTGGCACTCAACACTCTCGCCTGATGTGTCCGCTTCGGTGACAACGCAGGCAGAGGGGCAGTAGCTATGGCACCACGACTAGGGCTTGCTCTCCGGCGACCCGTACAGTAGAAAGATTTATGACATTAAACACCAGAGCGCGTTCCGCTCAATAGATGCAGAGCGCTCTGGTGAGACGCTGGCGTGCTCTCAGAGTTTGTGCGGTTGGCGGGCGAACTCCCTGAAAGCGCTTTATCGCGTGGCTGGCTGCTGCATTGGTTACATCACGGAGGATGACACATTTTTATCACCCAAACGGGCAGCAAAAAGCCAACGTGTTAAGGCGTTCGCTCGTTTTGGCGCTTGATAAAAATGTGGTTGTTCCCTCTTCCATAGCAACCGGTAAAACACGAAAGTGAAATGCCCCTTCACAGGAGCAGTTGAATGTTTATTGTGCATCGACATGATCTTGCACGCCGCTATTTATATTTCGTCGGTATGTCACCGCTAGACGCATCAACATTAGACCCTGGATTGCACGCGTCGGAGCATTGCGTAAATCCGACTGAAACCACAGGCGCTCGCATACCGCCGGCGCGAACAAAACCAAACGAGTTATCAGCGAATCGTTTGGTGAACACACGCTGTAGCGGACCGTGTCACATTACAACACGAGCGCGCCCTCAGCAAGTCCCCTTCTCCGCAGCTTAGGGTGCGCGTCCCCCGTACACATAGGCGCTGGCATCGAGGCACCAACTGTCTGCGCCTCGGCGCCTCTCCTAGATAAGGCGCGTTTGTCGCCCTATTTCCCCGAGGACATACCGTGGCGCCACCTACGAATGACGTCACTTGTTGGACGCCGGGTGGGGTTGTCGTCTGCTACAACTCCGGGTGGGGTTGTCGTCTGCGCGGGACACAACCTCGCTAGGCAGACCACCACACCACTCACCGAAGCTTTTGCAGCCAAATGTGAGCATGACCTGCCATCCTTCTATAAGAAAGTTACCCTCCTTGTGCAACCTACTCAGAATGTGATCGTCGCAAGTACGCCCGACCCTGACCTTGCCATCACACTCGGCCACATACCAGCGCTTCAGATCTCAACAGGACTTTGCGAATTTGCCACCTATATAAAGCCGCCACCCGGCACCTGCCGGGGTGTCATCCACGGTCTGGAAGCCACCATTACTGACTCAAACCTCCACGACTATCTCCTAGGAAACGAGCTGGCCCTCAGCCACGCACGATTCATGGGTCAGAACCGATCGGTGCTTCTGACATTCCAAGGTAACCACGTGCCCTTCTACGTAAAGGTGGTCAGCGTCCTCCTCCGTTGCCGACCATTTCGCCGGTGTGTGCAAGCTTCCCGCGTGTGTGGTGAACTTGGGCATCGAATGGGCGTGTGTCCACAACCTGAGGACTCCAAGTGTTCAAACTGTGGCCAACCCTCGCCAGCCAAGGACCATGCGTGCTAACCAACGTGCAAACTCTGCTCACAACCGCACACCACAGCGGGCAAGGACTGCCCGCGTCGCTTCCTGCCAGCCGTGCCGACCAACAAGACACGTCCTCTCGCCGACAACCAGGTAAGCTGGTCAGCTGTAGCTGCGCGCTCTCCCACCGCTCATTCCTCCTTCCAACGCGACATGCCCAATTTCCCCCCACTCCCTACCTCGTCTCACCCACTTCCACTCTCACTCCCCGTCTCACTACCACTCCGCGATCTCATCAAACAACTGCAAGAACAAAACGATAAGCTTCTCAGCCGAGTGGAAGCACTGGAAGCAGAACGCGCTGCACTACCTCATCTACCCCCCCCCGGCTACCGAGGCTCCCACTCCCTTCACGAGAGCCCAAGTAGAAGAAATTGTGAACACGCAAATCACAGCCCACATTGTTCCATATGTCTAACAGTATATAGAAAAATCCACGGCATCCCTCACTAAAATAATCACGGATGCGACCGACGCCACCCTCCGTTTTCTGACGGAACGATTATCCTCCCTGGAGCAAACTCTCCTCCTCGAACACCCACCCCAAACCAAAAAACAAAAAGGACAAAATGACCCGTAGGCACACAGTGCAACCCCCTCTAACTATATGCCAGTGGAACTGTCAATTATTTGAAAGCAAGAAAACCTCCCTTGAACTCTACGCAGCCACCAGCCCCGCAGACGTTCTGGCACTTCAAGAAACGTAAACCCCATCACCCACGCTGCGCGACTACAAAACCTACACCAACCCACCGCACCAACGCACGGAAATATTTGTCAAGCGTACCCTGCCGGCCCAAGTGATACCCACGGCATCCCCTATCGATCACGTTTTGGTAGAGCTCATCCCTCACGACAAGCGGGAAAAAAGTCTATCCTGAACCTATACAGCCCCCCCCCCCAAACCAGCCTCTCACGGCCATAGAACAGCTACTTCATACAGTGGCCCGACACACTGGAAACAATCAGTGCATACTCCTCGGGGACTTTAACGCGCCGCATGTTACGTGGGGATATCCTCACGCATCCAAGAAAGTAATGGCCCTCCTTCACTCTACGCAAAATTACGATTTCATCCTGCAAAATGACCTCACCGAGGTTACCCGGCTCGGAAACAGCGTAACGCGAGACTCCATCCTCGATCTCACGTTTACACGACATGTCCCACAAATAGACTGGGAACGGAAGCTGGACACCTTAGGAAGTGACCACTTCATAATTGCCCTACTTGTCTCCAATCATGCGTCCCGCCATCGCACCGTAGTGGCACGACTAACCGATTGGGAGGCCCTCCGGAAAGCTCCCCTTCCCTCCATACAACCTACGGAAGACATTGAAGAATGGACTCAACAGCTGGCCGACTTACAACAGACTTACACAAAGAACATCATACTCACACAGGATCTAGCAGCAGCCGATACCCACCTTGACCACCTGTGGGAAGCCCGCCGTGGCTTACTGAATCGATGGCATCGCAACAAGAACCACCGCTCACTCAAACGGCGCATCGCAAAACTTACACAAGAGGCGCTCACGTACGCCCAGCATCTCCAAATCCAAAACTGGCGCACGTTTAGCGACCAACTGAGCGGAAGCCCTCACAACGGAGAAAGCATGGAATATAATTCGGTCCTTGTTGGGCAATACGCCATCCAAAACCGCCATTACTCAACACATCACCCGCCTCATTCACAATCACTCTCAACCACCGGACCAGCTGCTTTCCTCTCTTCAAAAGAAGCTTTTTGGCTCCGTGCTAACTCCGTTGTCTGCTTCCCACCCTAATTACCAAGGGGCTCCCAACCCCAAACTTGACGAGCCATACACGTGCCAGGAACTCTTACAAGCACTCGCAAGGTTAACACGCAATTCGGCGCTGGGGCACGACCAAATTACATACACGCTGCTTCGGAACCTGAACGACGAGCACTTGGATTCCCTCCTTGACTGCTAAAACCGGCACTTGAAAGAAGGAACACTATCCTTGCAGTGGCGACACGCTGATATTACCTTACTGCCAAAACAAAACAAGTCCTTGGGGTTCGACAACCTATGACCCATTTATTTAACCTCATGTGTGGGTAAACTATACGAACATTTGGTCGCTCGACGCCTTACAGAACTCCTAGAAGATACTGGCCGCTTTCCCCACACCATGTTCGGCTTCCGGGCACATCTGTCTGCTCAAGACGTACACCTACAATTGAAAGAAACAATCATTGACCACCTCAGCAAAACGAACCCAAGCTGCATTGTAGCCCTGGACATACAAGGGGCTTTCGACAACGTAATCCACACCGCCATCCTACAAAAACTCCAAACCACGGGATGTGGAAAGGCAACTTATAACTTTGTTCGCGCCTTCCTCACAAACCGGACGGCTACCTTACACCTAGGACCGTACAAGACAGAGAAATTCCACACCCCGCCCTTGAACGCCCAAAGGATCAGTAATCTCCCCTTTGCTATTCAACATCTCCCTTTCAGGCCCTCCGGAACAACTTGCACAGATACCTGACGTACACACGCTCTATATGCTGACGATCTCACGCTCTGGACCAACACAGGCTCCGCAGATTACCAACGAGACAATTTACAGCAAGCAGTCGACGTCATCTTGCATTACTTCCGTACGTGCGGTTTCTTATGTGCCCCATCTAAATCTGCCCTCCTCGTTTTCCGAAACCGGAGGCGAAGACGACCACCGAACCCGACACCCGACCTCACAATATACATCGGCAGCCAACTGATCCCCACCGTCAAGACCCTGCGCATTCTGGGGGTTCACTACCACCACGACGGCTCCGGAGCTGCATATCTCCCCAGACTACAAACTACTGTGTCACAACTAACGCACCTGATTAGACGAACCTGTTCGAGAAGACACGGTCTCAGAGAAGCCGACACCTGCCGCATTCTCCAAGCAATGCTAACCAGTCGGATCACATACGGAGCTCCATACCTCGCCCTCAAACCGCGAGAACACGCCAAAATTGAATTCGGAAATCCTACAAGACAGCGCTTGGCTTGCCTGTGTACACCTCGGCCGAACGGCTACTGCAACTCGGTCTCCATAATACTGTCATCGAATTGATGGAGGCCCACACAAACAACCAGTTGCAACGACTTCCGCTCACCCCAACGGGCCTGCACCTGCTGCATAAGTTCGGTCGACATGTAGAGCAGACTCCCGATACCCCCCAGCGAATACTCACTGCTCAACGCGCGAACATACGGGTATTTCCCATCCCACGCCATATGCACCCCACGTACAACATTGGACGACGACAGCATCGGACCCGCCTCCTTCTTCGAAAGTACGGCAGTGATTCAACTGCCCTTTACACGACGCCACTCCCTACCCCCGACAGCGAGCACACGTAGTTGCCGCAGTGCGCTGCGACGCCAAAACCCTCCTTGCTTCCAGCCTGCAGACAGCATCAACGAGCGCAGCAGAAGAAGCCGCTATAGCCCTCGCCCTCGCTCACGCTATGACTCCAACTGTCACGGTGCTCACGTACTCTCAAGCCGCCTGCTGCCGCTACGCTCAAGGCAGACTTTCCACCCTGGCACTCAACATCCTTTCCGAACGCAGCACTCTACCGCTAACCCGCATCGTGTGGACACCAAGCCACCCATCCCTCCCTGGGAACGAAGTGGATCACGCCACGGCCCGCGATCTTCTCACCCGGGCCCTCCCAGACGAGGCCTGCCGCCCCAACCCAGACCATCGTCCCCCTGCTCTGAGCCCTCTCCAGCAAACCTACACCGACATCCTGTACCACTACAGGGCCTCCCTATGCACTTATCCCCCTGCTCACCCTTCGCTTTCCGTTCCCGACGCCCGCATCTGGCGAAGACTCCAAACTAACACATATTACAACCACGTCGCCCTCCACCGCATCTCCCCCACCTGCAATGCACCCAACTGCTCAAGCTGCGACACTCCCAACACGACCCTGCACCTTGTCTGGATGTGCCCACTGAACCCCCAACCTCCCGATCCCCCCTCTGTAGAGCGATGGGAGAGCGCGTTGCGCAGTTGACAGCTCGAGGACCAGGAAGCCCTGATCTCTCGGGCGAACGCGGAGGCGACCCTGCGCGGCCTACCGGAATAGGATGGCCACCCACCGCTCCTAACTCTCTCTCTCCCCTCCCCTCTCCCTTTTTCTGAATAAACGTTTTCCAACAACAACAACAACACAGCATAAACTCACCACAACGGCGCTCCACGACAGAAGCGTGTTTGTATTGTTTCCTCTGTTCGCGCAACCACATTACAGTTACTTTTTCAGTTGCCCTTCTTCAGTTTGGTTGGTTTTGCCACTAATTAACAACGGATTCCGAACGTTATTAGCTGATCACAAAGTAAACACAGTTTCATAGTTGGAAACGTGCTGCAGAGTTGCGGTTGTCTTTACGAAGATTCCGTTAAGTTTCTTGTGAGTAATGTTAGAGTCGTCTTTGCGGCTAACTGTGATAAAGTTTGTTCAGGCCGTTCAGAATTCTCCAAAAAAGTATGTCCTCCTCCTCCCTACCCTCTGCTTAAACAATAGTAAAGTCAACTTTCATAATACGCAAAACGCAATAAAGAAGTCAGCGCGAGTGAATGTAACCTTGCCTTTGATAGGTTGCCATGCTCCCGCTTGGAATGCGTTGCCGAACTCTGTACACTTCGGGGAACAAAGTAGAACAGTAAGCGGGATGCGTATTGACCGTCTTGACATTGCTTTTGGCATCACCCGCGAAGCGGTGTGACCATATCGTTGTGCCGCGTTTTGGCATCCATTCGGTGTCGTGAATGTGGCTTAAAAAAGTGTTACTGCTTAAAAAACAATAGTGATGGAAGCCGCAATACCTTGTGTTATGCAAATATTACGACAGCATGCGATTCATTACAGCGCGCGATGTGTATAGAACACTGAAAGCAAGCGTTTAAGTTTTACGGCCCTTCGTGTCTTCGCACTCATAATTTTACTCCTTCCACTGACAAAAAATGTCATGGATTTCTTACTGCTAAAATGCATTTCTTGCGACGCTTATTCCCCATGGCTGCCCGAGAAACCTGTGCAGAACGATGGCAGGCTGCCTTTCGCGATTGTGGCAGTCCTTCACGCAGCAGTACCGGCGCTGCCACTAATTCTACCCTGTCGCAATTTGATCCTTTCGGACCTTGCAACTTGCAATTATTACTATGTTTCTTCAAAAACTTCCTCCACACAACGTGAAACCGCAAGCAGCGCGCATGTTTTTACGTGCGTTGAACGGCCGGTCGCGTCCACTGACCTCAGTGGTCGCGACATCCACCTACCCAGAGTTGCTAAGCTGCGGCGAGAGGAGGCGCTGCTGTCGTGCGCAAACTCCAGTGTCCGGTGCCTATTCCCGCGTTTGCTCATAGCGTAGTCGGGAGCACGTTTCGTACCTCCCGTCGCGACGGACGAGTTCATGGATCCAATCCCGGCGCCGCGTCGATCGAAGTTTTTCTGGCCGTGTCACTTCCGTAAAGGATGTAGGTGGACCCCGGAATAAAACACTTGCTTGTTAAAACCTTATCGGCACGCGTATACCCTGGAACCGTCTCCAGATATCTAACTTAGCTACCGCAGGACGCCACAGCGCAATCAACACTTGTCAGGAAGTGGTTCTGCCAAATGTACGAACAACGACAGTTCGCCATCGATCGTTAGACCGCAATGCATGTACTGAGCAACACGCGTTCTCGTGTTTACTGTCATGAAGCTTTCGACTGTACTTCGTGCGGAATGTCGTCGACAGTGACGCCCGCTCCCAACCTGAGGGTTACCAGGCGTGTTGTCGACGACTGAGCGTTGCAGCCCTGCACTCGCCACCGGTCCCTAGTCCCCTCAGTTACCTTTCGGTAAGGCCCTAGGGCGGCTCGAACTTCGTCGTCGGGGACGTGATGGAGCACGCAATGGACCTTTAGGCGCACCTTCTGGTTCATCGGGTTGATGACGAGGCAGCGACGGTCCTTCACTGGTAGTTCCCTGGCAGAACCAACTTTTTCACCCCTTCCGCATCATTGAACCTAACCGCCCACACATGGATCATCTGATATGCCCCCAACGAGATAACCCCGGTGAGCAAATCCAAACAAACCAGCGTATCGCGAAAATCTTCAACCATGTACGGTCTTCCTTTCATAAATGCGTGAAAAAACAATTGCGTTGATGGCAGATAGCCCAAATGGTAGATGAGGCTGCATAACTTGATAATGCTAAGTATCGTTTGAAGAAACAGCAGCCGTGTTACCGCGGGCCAAAGGGCCCTCCAAAACCTTTCCTTGGAAGTAGAATCTTCTGCACCACAGTCACGGAGCGATACGCGTTGCCAACAGGCGGCATTGATACAGGTTATCAAATCGGATTGTCAACAAATTAAGAAATATTATAAGGGATGTTTAGTTTTCTTGCTTTCACCCATTCTGGCAGTCATACTGCTTGTTTTTCAGTAACGTACCTTCAAAACGAGGCCCAACTTAACCCGTTTAAGATAGCCATCTCAGCATTAAACAAATATCAGAGAACCCCGTTCTCCCCAACGAAAGCCGCCGTAGCTAAGGATGAAATGGCATGCGCCCGGAATGAAAATTGTGCTGTGTAAAAATACTGCGGTTGAATCTGTCGCAAGGAAGCTGATTACAAGTATGGAGGATCAGCGAACCGCTAGGCCCGTTGTCTCTTCCGCATACAATTTAAGCAACGCCCCCGACGGTTGTGTCCGAGGGCTCAGCCCGCATAAAATGAAAGCACAGCGAAAATGAACACGGTTTGACCCTGCCACAGCGAAAAAAAACTGCCCACATTTTCGACGTAGAGCTGGGCACTGCTCCCCTCACACAAAAACGGCGAAGGGCATACAGTTCGATACAATCCCTCCAATTTCTGGCTTAAACAAAGAAGCGCTAATGAAAGGAGCTTTTGTACCCGCCGCGGTGGCTCAGTGGCTAAGGCGTTGCGCTGCTGAGCACGAGGTCGCGGCTTCGATTCCCGGCCGCGGTGGCCGCTTTTCTGATGGAGGCGAAAAGCACAAACGCCCGTGTGTACGAGATTTCGGCGCACGTTAAAGATCCCCAGGTGGTCAAAATTAATCCGGAGCCCTCCACTACGGCGCGCCTCATCGCCTGCGTTGCGTCGGCGCGTTAAACCCTACAATCAATCAATCAATCAATCGAAAGGAGCTTTTGTGAAATATGCAACGTTTTCGGCAACATCTTTTAAACGAGGCAGTTTTTGTAATTTTCTCAGTACGTTCAATGCCATCGCTATGTTTCTGTCATTACAACCGCTTCGCTATCGAATAAATCTTGACTTTTTGTCACCATTCGTTCGGAATATGACTTTCCATAATCAATCCAGCATTCAAGCTTGCCGTCACGCCAACATCTGACGTCACTGTGCAGCGTGCCCGCCAGCAAGTACCTTCGAGCGTCTCTTCCAGCAGCCTCCTTTACAATTTGTTACGTACATCAAGCCTTCCGATACGACCATCAACCACAATAAACCTTGCCACCAATGAATCTTTATGGTTAGTTGATGGACTTGGCAACAGGGTATTCTGGTTGACTTAGGAAGAAGTGACTCATCGTGGGCCCTCGCCAGTTTAAATTAGAGGACGCACAATAAAGGTCCTAGCGTAACTCTGTTCTGTTCAAAATGCACAATTGAAGCCGGCATTACCCCTCGCTCTATTTCTTGTGTTATGTCAATATGTTGAACGTAACCGGTTGCGCTCCAAACAGCTCCTTTCCCGCGGAATAAGAGGACAGCGTAAATCAAGCTCCGTATGAGGAGTAGGAGGAGGAGTGAAACTTTATTTTTGATCAGAATAAAAGAGACTAAGGGCCTGTGGCCCTCGGCACAGGTGCAGTCCCTATTGCGGGACCCCATTGGTCAAGGCCGCCACTCTCGCCCGTCGAATTAGAGCCCTTTGAGACTACAGCCCCGAGCAATTGAGCAGGGCTGCCTCCCATGCCTCTCTGGTAGGGGAAGGCTTGGGGGATAACGCAGGGTTGCGCTGGCATGCCCACACCGTGTGGAAGGTGTCGGACACCTCCCCACAGTGCAGACACCGCCCATCTGTTTTAGGGCCAGCCACCGACCTCCATACCAAGGCGGAGGGAATCGGCAGGAAGGGTGAACAGTGGCATCCTTGGTGAACGTGTAGTAAGTACGTCTATTGGTTTATTTTAAGAGGTAGTATGAGCCTGGCGGGTCAGCCTATTGCACTAATAATAGCAAGCCCTTCACGGCAGCCTATTCAACTAATAATAATCACCGAGGTTCGCTGCTGTGTCTTCAGTATAACAATAGCCTCTACCAAAATAAAGGATTTTTATTTGGTATCCCAATTAGGTGGTTTGGATCCGCTTGTACAATACTGCAGAATATGTTGCGTAAGTCAGTAATTAGAAGCGGCCTATTGCATTTAATTTTCACACTGGTGGTTTTGTATCCAGAACGTAAAAACACAAATGATGAGTTACGCAAATTGATTTATTATCGCCAATTGGGGATAGCAAAAATTGCAATGTGGAGATACATGCGGAGGGTAGAACGGCTCCGCACGCTGTCCGTAATTCATGAAGTGCAAACGAAGGCCGCTGCAGCTAAAAATCAATTTGTGTCTGCTTTGCTACTGCTCTTCGCTGCCACTGACCAGCCCAATTTTCTTAATAGTTGATTTTGTTTATTTCCTTGTACGATAGTGAACGCGACAAAGGCTGATAGTTGCGACCGTCCTGGAGATCGATAACAAGGCATGCAGTGCCATCTTTTAAAAGGACGCGCCCTGGTGCGTGGCGCCAACGGTTACACTAAAAAACGAACAGGCATAGTCCCAGATGCTACCGACCGATGGCTGTACAAGTCTGCATGCGTTCAACAACGCCAAAACGCAAACATAAAAAAATCGCACTTTACTTTCCCTTAAGAACGTTGTCGTAGCCGGTGATATTGTCGTTGCATTATACAGTGATGCCAATTTAGCGGATTTTCCGCTAAATCTGGCGGATGTCATTTTATTCTGACGGGGAAAAATCAGTCTAGCGGCTAGTGGATTTTTTTACGGGCCATTTTTATACATAGCGGATTTCTGGCGGATACCTCACGCAGTGCACCGATTCAAAATCGCCCTGCAAGAAACCATTTCCGTGTCCTCTAAAAATGCAGAAATTGCTTAACTTCAGGGGTTAGGAGGGCTCCTGTTCACTTGCTCCGCCTATCTCAGACAAACAAATCCGTGAGGTTTCAAAACGGCTCTGAGACAATCGAAAAAATTCAAGACCAGTGGAGCAAAATCACCCTCCTGGACTGGAATCAAATATCGTCCACGCAGTCGTTCTGGTGTGAAGTTCACTTCTATAAGGACGCCTGCGGCGAAAACCCGTTCGCGGAGCTGGCCGGATTTGCCATGTCGATGCTCGGGCTGCCGTATTCAAATGCCGAAGTAGAGATAAGGTTTAGTCCGCTTAACATAGTAAAATCCAAGATGAGGAACAAGCCGAAGCCCGAAACAACAAACTCCATCCGCGTCGTAAGAGCGGGACTGAAGTGACACCAGAAATATTGTTTTGATTACGAACTTCTCGCAGCAGTTGTTAGTGCGATCGGGACATCTGCAACGTATGTGCAACCAAGTCACCTTTCTGGTCCCTTAACGAGTACCAGCGGTCCTGTGAAGATGGTGTCAGACGACGACAGCGGCGACGATGACCTCGATGTGTTTTTCGTTGACCTGTGATTTTTTTTTCATCAGTGTGAACATTTATAACTGTTAGCCTCTTCTGTGATGAGAGTGACCAATGACGACCACTGTAGCACTGAAACCTGAAGTGTTCTGTTAGGCTCCTTGGAAGACTCTTTTATATATTATTTCAGCTCTCGTAGTTTTGGGGAGCTTTTAAGAATGATAAAGGTATTTATCATACGAAATTACACTGTTATTTTAAATAAAATATGCCCTAGCGGGAAATTTAGCGGATATGTTTTAGAATCTAGCGGAATCTGGCGGATTTCTCATTGCTTTTTAGCGGATGCCTGACGCCCAGCGATGGCAACACTGGCTTGCATAGTCGCCCAAAGTTTGAAGAATGCACAATATTTCAGTTTTTCGTCATTGCAATTTCCTGCCGTGTGTGGAAAATATTTCGAAGATATTTGATTTTTTTTTTTTGCGTGGCACAATTATCCTAATGTTACCCGAAACACAGCCAGAGAAAATTTGATCTTTACCTGGGCAGTTATTGCCTTCCACAAAAGCACTGGTTCCTGAAGTTCTGTATGCGCTGTTACTTTAGCTTAGCATTCCATAAGAACATGCCGTTGATGTTCGGATGTTATGCGCTACACCTCTGAGCATGACCTTCCAATGTATTGCAGGTAGTTCATCGCTTGGATATGGATACAGATATTTCTTGAGCGGGAGCCACGCAATTCACATTTTCATCGAAATGTTACCTTGCTCAGGCCTTTAGCATTAGTGTTGACAAGTAGGTGACCACAAACAAGCTTTTTCCGGAAGCTTAGGTAACACCGATTGGTTTGGATATGTTGTTTTTGTTATTATGTTGTTGTTGTTGCTTTGTTGTTGGTAACAAAAACCCAAAGTCAGGGTTCTGAAAAGAAAAAAACATTATCTATACAGACGGCAGAACCTGACGAACGTGAGCCACCAAAGCTGGCCACCAGGCCGCTCGGTCTGTTCTCTCCGGCGAGGCGAGCCAGTCTTAGAGAGAAGAGGCAGAAGGTGAAAGGGATTTGACATGAGTTGCGAGTGAAGGTTGCGAAGCAGAACAGCCCCAAAGACTATACAGCATATTGGAAAATCCAGAACACTTAGAGCACCATGAAGGGCTGCGATCGCCTTCTAATGAATGTAGTATGTGCGGGGTTGAAGGCTGTCCTTTTGCGCTTGCCGGATAAGACAAGTATCTTCCCGGGGTAACAGGTGAGAGGGAGACGGAAGAGTCTGCCTATCCCCGACTAAATGTTGCACAGTCTGGCGTCGATGGAGACGGGCTTGTCGCGCTTGCGTGGGTGGAGGCAAAGGGATTGGCCAGGCGTCTCTGAGTGGGGACGGAGTACGGGAGAGCTGATGCGCCATTTCGATGGGGAGCAACTGCTCCTGGAACGAGCGGAGAGCACCCTGGCTGTCGCTGAGGATAACGTTGTTACCAGGTGTGGCAAAGGATAAGATTGCGTCAGTGATTGCATGCGCCTCAAGAGACAGGGCGGAAGGAACGCCCGAGTATCTTTTCTGCAAGGCCGGGTGGCTAGGAAGAAAGACCACTGTGACCCCTCGGGCTTCTTTGGAGAAGGAGGCATCTGTGTACGCCACTGTTGCTAGATCCCCATTGTGGTAGCGAAGAGTGCATATTCGAGCTGGACGACGTCCTGGATGTGAGGTTGCGGATACATTGGTTAGAATAGAAGGAATTGTTATGCGAGGGAGGGGACACCAAGGGGGTATGTCACTGTAATGGGGGTAAGAAAGGTACTTCCTAATGAAGTGAGGATAGGAGAAGGGAGCCATTACAATTAAGGTGGAGACGAATGCATTGGACCGCCAAATGAAGATCAACTTGATCTTAAAGTGCCGTGAATGGCTGAGCAGCCTCCAACTTAAAGGGACACTGAAGTGATTTCTAAACATTGCGGGATTAAGAGCGCACATTGTAGTCCGGAGTCCCTAGGCCCTGTTTCGACCACTCTGAGCGTGATAACGCGAATTTATTTAGTAGAAAAATCAATTCGAAAAAAATGTTGTCCTCCTCTTCGCACCCTCACCCATTTTCTGTGGCGTTTTGGCGTGACGTCAGGAGGAGATGATCTGGCAATTGGCTGCGCTACTGCACGGCTCGCCGGCCTTCCGACAGAGTCAGTCGGCCCAGCGTTTCGCCCGCCGGCCGCTGACGGGTCGTCGCAATTCATTCACTCAGTTGAAACGAAGCCGGGCACGTTTCTGAATAGAAGAATGTGCCTTTCTTAACATTTTTAGTTTGTACACACTATCTAGCTCCAAGTCAACGCCGCTTGACACAAGCGCTGCACAAGAGCACATGCGACGCTTCGCTGACTGGTACGCCAGCAGGAAAATAAAAGGCCACTTGAAGGCGGGAAAAGAGTCAGCGAAGTCAATATAGGTACTAAGGTTGTAAAATGAACTGAAGAGTTTACCGTACAGCGAAAAAACTAGGGTGCAGGAAACACTTTTTTGCGCCCGACGAAGAAGCACAACGGTCAACAGCACGACTTTCAAAGAACCGCAATTGCTAGACGTCAGATATTTCTAGACGTGAGAAAAGACCAGGGAGTAGTGTCGGCGCGTTAACTCCCATATTCAATCAATCCATTAAGTGTAGGTAATGTGGGTACGCGGTGTGGCTGGTAAAAGTCACAAGATTGCTCAAGCTGCCGTACGCAATGCGCACATCAAACCCTCCCATATGCTGCCAGCGTCGCTTCGCCCTATGAAATCCATTTCGTGCCTTCAAAATAATTACACACTCCGTAGTCGCTCAACAATGGGTGACGTGTCAATCCAGGTCATGAACCGCTTTCTAATCATCTTGAAAGCTCCGCCGTGTTGATACGTCTTCTAGTTGCGAGCAACTTCAAGGCGCTTTCGAGCAGATCGTGCGGAATATCGTTGCATGTGAAGAGCAATCGCGCGCGATGCGGTGTGCCTGAGCCATATTCCAGTTGCGGAAGAAGAGTCTTGTCGAGAGAAAATGGCCTTTCCCGACTCGGGAACTTGGTCGATTGATTCAGTCATTCAAAAGGCACATGCGTTGCTTATTCTTTAATTAGGCATGGCCCTGTATTACACAAAGGCGTCGCAGTAGGTGGTTAAAAAACTGAAATACGAAAACATTCATTTTTAAAGCACACTTTCACTTCAGCAAGTGTAGAACTTTCGGTCCAATTGCTTTGCGGCTCTGGGTGAGAATTCGTATTCCTAAAATCTCAGCTTGGCGAGTTGGTATGGTGTGAAAAAGTAAACAACGTGAAACAAGGGCAAATGATCAGGATACAAATGGACACAGCGCTGCTTGCATTCTCTTAGTGTGATATTGGTTTATACTGTGCACTCGTTTTTCAAATACAATTGCTTTTTCATTGCAATTACCCCGCTAGTTATGATTCGCTAGGGGTTAAAGATGGTATAACATTTGTGCTCCCCAATAAACAAAAAAAAATTATCCTCAAACACTGGCTGGTGGAATCGTCTCAAACTGAATATTAAGAATAACTCCAGGCTGCCTCATTCCTGTTCTCTTCTATACAGAAATAGTTTGTTATGCCGTGCCGTTTCGAAGACTTCTGTCCCCATCACTGGCCAATCACTGGCCTGCAAAAGAGTAAAATTCTGGGCGAGGTTTTACCTGTTAATGCAATCAAGACAACATCTATCTGGGCCGCAGAAGAATTTGCTGTGGCCCTCGCCATCAGTCAAACACCAGCAACGCTGGTAATTACGGGCTGTCAAGCCTTCTGTCGCAGCTTTCTATAAGGTTACAATGCCTGAATTACGTGGAACCTTGTGGATCAACACGCCCCGAACTGGGACATCGACATTGTGGGGATCCGACCCCGGGACACTCCTTGCTAAAGGGGAATAATGTGCCCAAAGACAAGCCTAAGAACCCTCCTCCCGACCTCTAAGGAAACATCGAGTCTACTTCTCTTGCTCCCATTTCAAGATATCACCCAACATTACTGCACATCAAGGCAACATTTCCCCCTCCTCACCCGCAGCTTACTAAAACAGAAGAATTAATACTCCGGAGGCTCAAACTCCATTCGTCACCCAACTTGGCTACATCGGACGTACCCCGCCCAATACCCCCGAACATGTCAATTCTGTCCTAATTCATGTACTCTCATACTCAAGATGTTGGGATGCGCACACACCCCAGTCCTCCCACCTTTACCCCCTTCCCCTCCTCTCCATGAGCTGTGGGAGATCCTGACGACCAGCGCCGGCTTGGATGCACCCAAACTCCTGGTGTCCAGGGCTGGAAAAGCATGGTCGTCCCATGTTCGTCTGGTGTGAGGAACCACTCCCACATCACCAGGCTCACAATAAAGTTTTTTCTCCTCGTCCTAGTCCCCTGATGGCGGGCACAGACGAACGACAAAGAAAAAGAATTCTCGCGCCTTCCCGCGAGGGGAACACGAGTAAATGCAGAGCATTGGGGCCTCAGTACTGATTGAAGGCAGTGTTGCTTCCATCGCTTCTTCCGTGATGCTGGAGTAGCAGACACGAGTAAACGTGGGCACGAGCGTCAACCAAGGAAGGAAGGAGCAACGCAGTTTCTGAAACATGAGCGACCGCTAGCCGCTATATTTGCAGCGCGCGCAGTAGAGGGAAAGCAGTACGGGAGAGCGAACGGGCTGACTACGACGCATGCGCATGCCAGCTGCTGTTGAGAGAGAGGAGGGAAGGAGAGGCGTACCTGCTGCGGACGCGAAACTGTTGACACCGTCCGACACAGGAACAGGCGAGGCTAAGAAATGCTCTGCATTTAAAAATGCGGTTCATCCATCTTTCATAGGAATCGGTAAAACATGAAAATGAAATGCGCCTTCTTAGGTGCTTTGAATGTTTGTTGAGCGTCGATATCAACTTGCACATCGCTATTTATATTTAGACGCCTCAACATTAGACACTGCATTACACGCGCCGGAGCATTGCGTAAATCCAATTGAAACCCTAGGCGCTCGCAAACCATGTGAACGAAACCGAAGGGGTTGCAGCGAATCGTTTGGTGAAGTCACAGTACGCTACAGCGAAAGGAGCATGATTTGCGCTTCGGCAGCAGTCTTTTGGGTGTTCTTGGAGAGAGACGTAATGCTGCCGGATCGCTTAGGCAAAGGTGTGACCACATTGGTCCTTCTTCGTGCGGTGTACTCAAGACACCTGCGTTGCGACGAGGTCGGCTTGTGGAACGCAGCGGCGGCGTTCGACAAAAAAACCCCGCCCGCATCTTCCCACGGGGGGAACTCGAATAAATGCGCTGCAGAGTGGTGGGGGTATCGCGTGAATGTTGCGTAATTGGGTATGGTTTGGGAATGCTTAGTTGTTATTTCGTCTTTATTATTCTTATTTATTGAATGAAGGAGAAGCGAAGGCAAGGAGTGTAAAGTTAAAGTCTGTCTGTATTGCTTGGTGCCGTCAAGCAAAGCGTCAAGTCAAGCGAAAGCCAAGCAAAGACGCCCTTGACTGAATTCCGAACGCGCGCTCCGCCGCTTATATACACACCGCCCGCGTTCGAGGGAGAGGAGTACGGGGGAGAGACGCGCATGCGCACACTTCCGTACACAAGCGCGCGAACTTTCCACGCACCCACCACGCCGTTATCACGTGTACATGCCCTGCCGCCGTTAGTGTTCAGCGCGACGCATCGCACGGGTAGGTACGACACATGCGCACACAGACGCGCTCCCCCCGCACCGCCGCCGCTGTTGTTGAGAGCGACGGAGCGCACGGGGTACACGCGCTCCTCCCGCACCGCCGCACCTGTTGTTGAGAGCGAGGAGGGTACGGGGGAGAGGCGCGCATTGCGCCTCGACGCGACGCGCATGCGCAGGGAGCGTGAGGACGGCGCCGACAACATCGACGAGTGACATCGCGAGCCTAAGAAATGCTCCGCATTTAAAAGCTGAGCGGCGTTCCACATAGGCGGAGGACGGGTAAACACAGCAGCTTTCGCTGCTGCATGCTGTCCTTTCTTAGCGCCTACTATCGGTGTTCATTAGGGTCATGACGCACTACTTCGCTTCACCTCTCCTAGACGGCGGCACCATCTGAATGGACAAGTTAGAGGGAAAGACATAGGGCGCGTTCGTACAGCTACGCGGGCATCACTTCATGGCTCAGTCGGTAGAGCCTTTCACTCCTCTCGTTGCGGCCAGAATGATCTTGGGATCGAAACCAAGCGCCACCGCGCCAATGGAACGTTTCCTAGTGATGTCATTTCCATGATGGATATGACGTCGCTGATGCTTGTGTACCCCGGCATGAAACACTTTCGTGCTAAAAACACGACGAGATTCCACGAGCTCCTACTGTTGTTGGTATCCTTCTTCGTAGTTCGTCTGTGTGTGCTGTTGAAACAGCCACAATCGGGCGTAATGGGCACTATGGTGGTAACACTTACTAGGAACACGGGAGCGCGTAGCGCGTGCTACTGGTAGAGCATCCTAATGGCGCCGCGTCGAAACTGCGCGAATGCACGTTGCGGGGGCAAGAAAAGTACCGATCTCGTGGTGCGCATCGAGCTGCCGCCGCTCAAGAAGGAGTCGACTTTGCCAGTGGCCGCGGTGAATGGTAAAAAAAAATTCCCGCGCCTTCCCACGAGGGGAACACGAGTAAATGCAGAGCATTGGGGCCTCAGTACTGGTTGAAGGCAGTGTTGCTTCCATCGCTTCTTCCGTAATGCTGGAGTAGCAGACACGAGTAAACGTGGGAGCGAGCGTCAACCAAGGAAGGAAGGAGCAACGCAGTGACTGAAGCACGAGCGACCGCTAGCGGCTTTATATTTGCAGCGCGCGCAGTAGAAGGAGAGCGGTACGAGGGGAGAGCGCGCATGCGCAAGCAGCGCGCGCTCTTCTACGCCCCACCGCGCTGCTATCACGCACCTGTTACGCCGAAACACGGCCGGACTGGAGGAGCGGCGAGCACGCACTTTCATATGAAAGTGCGCGCCCGCCGCTCCTCCAGCCCGGCCGTGGCCGAGACCGCGACGGAGAGTTCCGGGGGTGACGAGCGAACGGGCTGACTACGACGCATGCGCGCACCTGCTGCGGACGCGGAGCTGTGGACGCCGTCCGACGCAGGAAGAGGCGAGGCTAAGAAATGCTCTGCATTTAAAATAAATACGGGGACGCTGGCAAAACAGTTGAGATTTCTTTCACGCGCAAACAAAAACGGTTGATGCATGGAAGCAAGACAGAATCGCGGTCTTTTCCAATGACGTGCATCGTCATTCTTCAGTCATGAAGATCGCTAGCACGAGCTGTCACTGCGAACTGTGGAAAGCTAATGCTGCACCAGCCTGACAACAAGCTACCACAACGCGCATTGTCTGCAGAGGTCGTCGCAATCTACTGAACTTTTACCTTTGGGAGCGTAAATAAGGACGTATCTCAGCTGATTACGAACCTCGTCTGTAACCAAAAAGGCGAGGCTCGGCCGTGCGATGCTTCTGTTCTTTACTTTTTTGTGTCTTCGTCGGCTGTGTGCAATGTTGTGAATAACAGTAGGTCTTAGTTTGCATCTTAATTTGTGTATTTTCTGTCATCTGCTAGCTATGGCACGCGGCATAGCTAGCTTTACTGCAGGTTGAGAACGACCTTCGTTAAACTGATGAAGTTAGCCATGCTGCGATAAGAAGATCTGCAGTGAAGCCCTCAAGCACAGGGGCATTACAGGGAAGCGAGCCACTTGATATCAAAATAGTTTTATTTAACGGCCCAGCACAGCTTATATTGGGGAACAACCCTGACGGTGTGGTAGTGTCCCGTTCTTGGTTTTCTTGCAAAACGCACACGCAACTTCCCCGTCTGGGCGTCAGTGAAAGTATTGTAAGTTGTGGAGTGAAGCCGATCTGAACAGTTTCCGCTGTCATCCGCGAAATTTATTGAGAGGGGTGGCATGGGAGCTAGGAACAAATCGTGTTTTTCACATGGCTTCAGGTACAAGTATTTTAACACTGTTTATATGCCCCCGGGGTCAGCAGCAGCGCTCTATAATAACACCACAGAACTACTGCTGCAGGCGATATCTCGCAAGTGATCTGGTACCAACATTCGGCCAACGTGTAGCGCGCGTCTTTTTACACGTGAAAAATAAGACCAATGTCTGGGGGCAATTTTAAATCTCGGGTGAGGATACACCAGTCTACCCTAGCCCTGTTACAGAAGAAACTACAGTTACAGTTAAACTGTTACAGTTACAGAAACTATTAGAACAATCAAGGTGCACTTGAGCCAGCGCCGAACGCTTTAGTGATGCTTTTTGTTGCTTCCACATTCACATTCGAGAAACTGCGCTGTAGTTTCTTCAACCACGTTGGTTGAATATATTGCTACGCCTATGCGGCTGCAACGCCTGTCGCAGCTTGCAGTGACGGCTCGTATTAGCAATCTTCATGGCGGAAGAATGACCATGCGCGTCGTAGGAAAAGACAGCGATTCTTTCTTGCTTCCCTGCATCAACCGTTTTTGTTTGGGTGTAAAAGAAATCTCAACTGTTTTTCCAGAGCCCCAGTATTTATTTTTGCCGTTCACGACAGCCACTGGCAGCGGCCAGTGCTTCTTGAGTGGCGGCAGCTCTAAAGTACCCCGCACGGGGCACCTTGAGCAATCTTGGTGACGGTACTGGCGATACCGCGGACCCCGAGCCCCCAAACATACGCTGGATCCAACCGTGGCAATGTGTTTATAGGTGAAGGGTTAGAAACCATGAACGGTGGCCGTCGGAGCCCAGGTCAAGCTCCGGCGGATGGGCTCCCTGTCTGTTCACCAGGCAGGGAGCTCCGGGACCTCTTTGGCTACCAGGGTAAGGTCAAAGAAGAAAGTACCCCCGTCTCCCTGCTTTCCAATGTGTCATATGGCATTTTCCAAACCCCCCCCCAAACGTGATCGGCCCCCGAAAAGGGGCCGCACCGAAGTTTCGTACCCACCTCTTTCAACAACTGTCTTGTCAACAACCTCGAATAATTATGCTCGTTTTCTTGTGATTGAGTCAGCTGACTCAGCACGACCTGTCGCTTCCATGTCTGTATTCTTGATATCTAAATTTCTGCAAAGCACCATAGGTGGCAAATATCAAGCTAAAAAGCTCAGGACCGGAGAAATCCTGGTAGAAGTCAATGCTGAACAACAAGCCCACACTCTTCTTGCACAAACCCGCATCCATGATCTGGACATCAGGGTCACGCCCCACAGGAGCCTAAACAGCTCCCAGGGTGTGATTTCTGAGACAGATCTCCTGACGGAAACAGATGCAGACCTTCTCGCAGGTCTAAAGGATCAGGGCGTCACAGCTGTGCGGCGCATCACGATGCGCAGGGATGACAAGATAATCCCCACCAAACACATTATCCTGACCTTTGACCGCTCGGCACTTCCACAATATATAAATGCAGGCTTCATTCGATGCTCCATTCGTCCTTACATTCCGAACCCGCGCCGTTGCTTCAAGTGCCAGCGGTTCGGGCACAGTACAACCTCTTGCCGCGGCAAAACAACGTGTGCGAAATGCGCCGCGCAGGACCACCCCACCGACAACTGTAATTCTGACATCCTCACTTGTGCAAACTGCAGGGGCCCACATGCGGCCTACTCCAGGAAATGCGAAAAGTTCCAAATAGAAAAGAAAATAATCAATCTCAAGGTCACAGAAAACATCACCTTCCCAGAGGCGCGGAAGAGGTTCGCCTCTTTCCCTCTGGGGAGGTACGCCGACGCAGCTCGCCGGGGGGCGGAGCGGCGTTTGGTTTCCACAGGGACCCAGTTCAGCGAGTCTGACCTGGTCCCTCCGCCCCCCCCTGGGTTGCCTCTGGCAGCCCAACCCGCCACCACGCCGCTTGCTGAGGCAGCAGCGGTTGTGGTGGCAACCTCTTCCGTCGGGACCGGTGCCGCTCCCGTCCCTGCCTCCCCGTCCTCCAGTCCGTTGGAGAGTGCCATGGACACCACGGGCCCCGCACCGGCTCCCACCGCCACCGCACCGCCCGTGCCACCTCTGGCGCCCCGGACGCCCTCGGCGGTGGCGGCTCAAACGAAGGGCTCCCGAGGGGGGGCCAAGTCCGGGGGGCCCGGTCCGTCGGGCACCCCTCGGACATCCGATGACGACATGGATGTCGGGCCGTTCCTGCCTGCAACGCAGCGCAAGGAACGCGTCCCGACGCCAAAGCCTCCCGACAAGCCAAAAAAGACGAGAGTCACAGCCCCGAAAGACGACACATAAACAAACACACACACTCCAGTAGCTCTCACACTAAATAATGGGAAGAGAAAACATAATTCAATGGAACTGTAGAGGCCTTCTTAAAAATCTTGACGATGTATACGAAATACTGCATGCTAATCAGCCAAGTGTAATGTGTGTTCAGGAAACACATTTGAATTCCAAGCACACAAATTTCTTGAATAGTTACATGGTCTTCAGAAAGGACAGGGATGGCTGCACACACTCTTCTGGCGGTGTGGCCATAATCGTCCGGAAATCCTTAGCATGCCACCCTGTCACTTTAAACACTATCCTTGAGGCTGTAGCAATACGCTTAATAATATTTAATAGGTTGATAACGGTATGCTCCATATACATTCCTCCTGATGTTACAGTTTCAAGCTCTGACGTCGAGGCGCTGGTTGACCAGCTGCCCGAACCGTACATTCTAACAGGCGACCTTAACGCTCACAATTCTC
Source organism: Haemaphysalis longicornis (assembly GCF_048455015.1). Classification (NCBI taxonomy): domain Eukaryota; kingdom Metazoa; phylum Arthropoda; class Arachnida; order Ixodida; family Ixodidae; genus Haemaphysalis; species Haemaphysalis longicornis. Next base: position 1,157,857 of record NW_027526388.1, read on the forward strand.
TTTGGGGCTCTTCTCGTACGGATGCCCGGGGTCGCCTGATAGAGAGGTTTCTTACATCCTCTGGAGCATGCCTTTTCAACAATAAACAGCCTACATATCATAACATAGGACACAACACATACTCATGTCTTGACTTGGCTATTGGCTCCGCAGTTCTCTTTCCTCTTCTCGAGTGGGGTGTGGGAACTGACCCATATGGCAGTGACCACTTCCCCACCTCACTTACATACATAGGTAAAGGCCCATGCAGTCCATCTTCCCATAATCGGTTCAATGAAACACGAGCTAACTGGAATACATTTACAGAGACATCCAAACTACACCACACATCCATAGGACACCTACACGTTGAAGAATCTACCCAACTCCTCACGGCGCACATCCTCGACGCCGCCGAAAGGTCCATTCCCCACGCCTCTGGTGCCCCGCGCAACCAGCGGAGGCCGTGGTGGAATGAGGACTGTAGGCGGGCACGAGAGGCCCAGAACAAGGCGTGGGGTATCCTTCGTCGGTACCCCACGTCGGGAAACCTCCTCTTGTTCAAACGGGCCAAGGCGTTAGGAAAACGTGTGCGCCGTGAGGCAAAACGAGAGAGTTGGCGTACATTCATAACATCAATAAACTCCTACACAGACACAAGGAAAGTATGGACACGAATACGCAAACTCAAGGGACAACAAACACACAGCCTGCCTCTGGTCAGCACTGCAGGGGACACACTCGAAGACCAGGCTGACACACTCGCACAACACTTCCAACTCGTGTCCAGTTCAGCACACTACACAAACACTTTCCTGAAACATAAAGCATGTTGTGAAAAGAAGTCCCTACGCGACAACAACAAATCACAGACCACTTACAACTCCCTGTTTTCACTACATGAGCTGAGGGCTGCCTTAAGCACGTGTAAACCCTCAGCTCCAGGCCCAGACAACATTACATATACAATGATACAGCACTTACACGCAGACACTCTTGTAACACTCCTTCACCTTTACAACAAGATATTTCTTTCGGGGCACATTCCAAAGTCTTGGAGGGAGGCCATAGTTGTAGCATTCTTGAAAGAAGGGAAGGACCCTTCCTCTCCTGCTAGCTATCGACCCATTGCCCTGACCAGCTGCCTGTGCAAGCTTCTCGAGAAGATGATAAATCGCAGGCTCGTGTACTTCCTTGAGTACAACGGTCTTCTCGAGAGCTGCCAGGCAGGCTTCAGGGCGGGGCGATCAACGAACGATCAACTCGTAGCTCTTGAAACATATATAAAGGATGCCTTTGTGCATAAACAATTTTGTCTGACGGTGTTTTTCGACATAGAGAAAGCCTATGACACCACTTGGCGGTACGGTATCCTCAGTGACCTAAAGTCAATCGGTGTTGCGGGCAACATGTTGAACATCCTTTGTAGTTATATGTCGGAGAGAACCTTTCGCGTCAGAGTTGGTTCTGCACTGTCAAAGGTACATGTGCAAGAAAATGGCGTGCCGCAAGGTGGAGTGTTGAGCTGCACTCTCTTCATAGCAAAAATGAACTCTCTTGGAAAGGCACTGCCACCTACAATCTCTTATTCCATGTATGTAGATGACGTGCAGATATCCTTTAAATCGTGTAACCTCTCCATCTGCGAACGTCAAGTCCAGCTCGGCGTCAAGAAACTTGCCGGCTGGGCTGACAAGAATGGCTTTAATCTTAATCCCGCGAAGAGCTCTTGTGTTCTATTCTCCAGGAGGCGTGGCGTCCACCCGGACCCAGACATCACTCTTGCGAATGTGCCAATTCCTGTGAACAAGGAACACAAATTTTTAGGTATTTTATTCGACGAAAAACTTACATTCATCCCACATATCAGGCAGCTCAAATGCAAATGCTTAAAAACGATGAATATTCTTAAGGTCCTCTCACATCAATCTTATGGGGCCGACAAACAACTCCTGCTGCGCCTGTACACAGCGTTGGTGGGGTCTCGGCTCGACTACGGCAGTGTCGTGTATGGGTCGGCTACAAAAACAGCACTGAAAATGCTCGACCCAGTGCTGCATCTTGGCCTTCGCCTCTCATGTGGCGCATTCCGCACTAGCCCTGTTGAAAGTCTTTATGTCGAGTGCGACAAATGGTGCCTAGGGCATCAGCGGGAGTATGTTGACCTGTTGTATGCATCCAAGATCGTGTCTCTGACCAACCATCCTTTTAATCCCATCATGAACGATACATCAAATTTACAACTCTTTTTAAACAGGCCATCTATTCCCTTACCGTTCTCTCTCAGAGTTGGGGAAGAGGCTTCTGCACTCCATGTCCCCCTATCAGACACGCACAAGACACCCATTCATAATTTCATCGCACCATGGCATCTTCGTCCTGTAACATGCGACCTGTCATTCATTCGTGTAGAAAAAAATAGGGTACCCAGGAATGCAATTCTGCAGCACTTCCTGTTCCTACAGGACAAGTACAGGTGCGCAGAATTCTATAGCGACGCGTCCAAAACTGGTTCTACAGTATCTTGTGCAGCGCACGGACCAAATTTTACCGTAACTAAGACAATGAATTTTCATAGCAGTATTTACACGGCAGAAGCCTATGGCATTTTACTCGTTTCAAACCACATCCTCGAACATAAGATTCCAAAGTCCATCGTCTACACAGATTCTCTAAGCGTTGTGCAGGCACTGTCATCAGGAAGGTCGTCAAAAAACTATGTGATCAATGCTCTTTTCAAGGTACTCATGACTGCATATGCCTCAAATCTTCAAATAATTATATGCTGGGTACCAGGTCACTGTGGAATCCCTGGCAATGAGACTGCTGATCAAATGGCTGGTGCTGCTGCTCTCATCACCACAGTTGACATAACAACAATACCTTATACCGACCTAAAGACACACATCAGACGACAGCTTCGTAACACATGGCAATTACACTGGAGTCAACAAACAGACAACAAACTACACGTAATAAAACCACAACTGGGACGCTACATAACTGACTCACACAACAGATACACTGAAGTTGCCCTGGCTAGGCTGCGGATAGGTCACACACATGCGACGCACTCCCACCTGCTCACTGGAACTTCGGGACCCACGTGTAGCAGGTGTGGAAAGGGCCTATCCGTAGTCCACATACTAATCACATGCAAGGCACTTGACACAACACGACACAAACATTTCCCTGAATTATACAGACGACACATTCCTTTGCACCCATCATACTTTTTAGCCGACGAACCCATGTTTTCTAGTCAACGTGTTTTTAAGTTTTTAGCTGAGGTAGACTTTCTGCAGCTCTTGTCATATCATGTGTAATCACCCTGGCCCTATACACCAGCCATCTCCATTGTCTTTTGTTTTGCATCACCTTTACTTTTAGTCAGATATTTTAGTATGTACGTCTCATCATAATTCAGTAACTTCTTCTTTGGCGCTCTTTGCCCATAGTCGGCCTTGCGCCAATAAAACCCAACCATCATCATCATCATCATCAGCTCTAAAGTAGCAGACGACGCGCTCCCGGCACTGGTCGGCGACTCTGGCTAGTTTCGGTTTCTGAAATTCTGGCGATCCTAGCGGCAGGGTGCTGCGGCGTGGCCCTTCCCTTTCCCTCAGCGTTTCTTTCTTTCCACACCGTGCATCATAGAGTTTCTTACAGTATACACTATACTTACTAAGAAACTCTATGCCGTGCATTCTTCCGCGCCTCCTCACGCATGCGCAACAGTTCACCGGCGCCAATTTTTTTTTCTTTCCCTCGGCTCCCGCGGCATAGAGTTTCTTAGTAAGTATACTAGAGAGGAAACTGCGTCTCGTAAGCCATGTCGTCGTGGGGGTTCATGGGAGAACATCCTTTTTGGCTTGGGCTTGGCATGGCAACTGGATTCTTAAGCGGTTTTTGGGATTTGCTTTCTTTAGTATGCATTCACGCGTTTACGAGCTACAAGGAAGCCGAAATCCTCCCGTTTCTGTGGTAGCCGTGTTCAGTGAAGTTGCAGGCAATGCGTGATCGCACCTGACGTTGCTCATGCCGCAGTCGAAGGATGTATGACTGAGAGGGTAATATGCCACCGCGAAATTCGTAGCCGACGAAAAGAAGAAACAAAACGTACTTCGCCGAAGTCAAGATACGGCAGATACGGGCGCTTGTATGCGTCCTATCTTGTCATCGTCCACGACTGTTTAACGCCACTTTTTCATTTTTCTTGTTATACTAACTGGCGGTAGCGGTGCACCCACCTTGGTGCACCGGTTCACCACGAAGGCAACGTTTTCATAGGCACGCTCAAAAAACTTTCCAAACTCTTCAAGCGACTTATTATTTGAAATAGTGGTAAAATTAATAAAATCACATTCTCTAATGAGTTACACCCCAAATAATAACATTGTTCGAAACTACTACATTGGCCTGCGGAATAGCAGGCACAACCGTTCCGGCAAAATTACGCTTTACTTCTTTTTTTCTTAGTTTTAAAACAACCTGTTTTTATTTTCCACTTACATAATTGAACACTATTCTTCGCGTTTTTGTGGCAGTTTGTTTAAATTTGCGGTCACTAAAACGTTTCAATCCAAGCCAATGATGAAACTAAGGCGAGCGCGATGTATAATGGCGGTCCATGACGACACAGACGACCTTGATGTGAGCCACATAGACGCTAGCGCCAGATTCCTCTCTAGTGAATACTGTAAGAAACTCTATGCCCGCGGCGGCCAAGTTCGGTGCTTGCGTGAGCGAGCCGGCGTGCGAAGGGTTGCGCGGGTTGCCTCAACGCCTCCACGGGCTGAAAGTTTCGCTGCATTATAAAATATATTCGAATGTATTCTAAATATGGGGCCGCGGACGAAGGAGCGTCCCCAGTGCTGCGTAGCTCTGTGGTGCAGCAACACAGGGCGAAACAGGTCGGCCAAGTTTCTCGTCTTCTCCAAAGGTGACAGGTAAGCAAATTAGCTTTGTACAAGTTATAGTAATTTCCAAAAAAAGCCGACCGATCGCACTCTTCTCTTTTCAAAATACTTCGCGCATGTAACTGGTAGTTAATGAGACATGTCAGTCGTCTTGGAGTGGAAACTAATGTGTAAATATATCCCAGCCTTGCAGGTACCAAAAGTTTTAATAGAAGTAAATGCGCCTTCGGCGCGCACACTCTTGGTCGAAAGGTGAATTTGAGGCGGCATTGCCGTTTTATGATTGCCTTAGTAACTGCTTGAACATCGATTCGGGAATCTTATCAATGTATTTTTTATTGTTGTTTCGTGCAGTGTGTTTGAGTCTTGGTTGGGGCCCCAAGTCGAGGAAGGTTTGAGACTTCATTGGACGTTTCCTCTGGTGAATCTCCTCAACCCCTCCAAAGTCATCACGCTGCACCTGCTCATAAAGCAGGCAAGCTCAACTGTACGCGCTTCTTGTCATTGACTTCGTAACTATTACCACGGCGATTGTTGGCGTGGGGGCGGTGTGCCGTGACCAATTTTTCCTGTGCCATCTTGCTCCAAAAACGGATATTTCGACAGAACTGCTGCGAAGTGTTGCTTCCTTCTGCGCTCCGAAAAATCTGGCGAATACCGCGGTGTTCAATGCCACTCGATTTGCACAGTGATCAGTGGAAGGCCAAGCCGAAATACATGTGTTGTCTGCAGCCCCCATTGCAAGCTTTTCGATCATTAAAAAAAAAAACAAAGTAGCATTGCCGGCTTTGCTCTTCAATCTAACGTGCGCGCCCGCGCCTTGTCACCTTATCGCGAGTGGCCTTGCTGTTCCATAGTTCTAAGGTAGAAGCGTCATGTCGTATCGGAGAGGATGAGATAAGAGGCGCTGCCCAGACACGAGCTAGAGAGTAGAGAGTTTTAGATGACCGTTTCTGACAGTCCGCTCCGCTCCGATAGCAAGCGGGAGCGCCATTGCGCATGCGTGGCACGCTAGCGCGCTACCGGCGATACCGGAGCGGGGCCCCGCTCCGCTAACCGGGGCATCTTAGCGGACCGTCGCCGCAGCTTACGCTACCGGGCGGAATGTTAACATGGCTGCCCCCGCAATGCGAGCGCGCTCCGGCGAACTTCGTTGCTTCAGTTGAAATACGACCGACGAAGCCGCGAAAGAGCTTTCGAATAGGCAATGGTGCCACACACCTCAAAGATCTTTAAAACGGAAGCGAAAACCGTCGACCGAAGCGCGGGGCTGCTTCTATGCAGCGCCGAGAAAGGCAGCCTTTGCTTGGCTATTCCAAAGTTTATCGGCTTGTTTATTTTTATTTAGAAAAATCATACCATTTCGGTGACTACATTATACAAAAAAAGGTTAAATGAGGCCAAAAAACACGGTATTTTGCTTTGTTTGGGCGACCAAATACCAATTCTTATGTTCCCTTTAGGTTGAAGTTTTGGTCTAAAGGCGCACGCGAAACGACCAGTCACGCGAATCATTCCCCGTCAAGGGAGATACGGTTATCGCTTAGCTAAAAGCCTTGCCGCTGCTGACTCTCCGGTTGTGCTGAGCGGGACGTTGGGAGCATAGCGGAGCATCAAAAACGGTCAGCTAAAACTCTCTAGTAGCTTCTGACAACCTAGCCGACATCTGGAAGTAATGACCACGGTACATTCGGCTTACAATAGAGGAACGGTTTTTTTTTTCTGCACGTCTTCTCTCTGCCGCCCCCCCCCCCCCCGGTAATGAGACTGTTCACGAGCCATTAAAAGAAAAGACGGTTCGTTCCATTTGTGTTGCGATTGTGTTCTGTGCTATACGACGTGGTCGCACATTATTTTTTGTACGCAGATATAATCAAGCAATGACTGGTCCATAGTGCGGTTATTGTGTTGCAACAGTTTTTTCTCGCTGCATTTTGTTGGTGCGAACATGATTTCTCGGCAGTGTATGCAGGTTAAGTCCGGGTTAACGCTTTCTTTTAGAGTTTGCGTTAACTGGCCAAAACAGCCGGCCTTGAAGCATACCTGTGCGTGCTTTCTTTAATTTTATAGGTTCCCTATTACTGTGTCTCTTAACTGAAACGAATTTCTTGAATGTCTAAGAATATTCCTGTCTCGAGGCGAGCCCAAGAGATAAGTATACATTGAGTGGGACCTGTAAAGTTCTTTTCTTCTACCCGCCGAGGTGTGCGCGAAAAAAAATCTTTAGTGACTAAAACTTTGAAGTTCTGCTTGCGTAACCAATTATTTTGTATTTAAATGTATATCTGGCACGTTTTTGTTTCCCATTGTTCAGTGTTGTATGCCTAAATTTGCATGTCATAATTTTACTTAGAGTCCAATAGTGTGTTCATAAATGTATGTGCAATATATGAGAGTAGTGCATGTTTTTTCATGACTTCGAATCAAAGATGTCCTCATATGAATTTTGAATAAAAGAAAACCGAAAAGAATGTTTGTGTAACGCTCCAATTAATATCGCCACAAAGACAACAATTCGACACCAGAAAACGGACTATTACCTACATGTTTCCTTCGTTCAATTAATAAACGCGTTACTGCACACACATACCAAACGACGGGCGGCGGCTATTCCGAGGCACCACCGCCGCTGGTCCAACTTTCGCGCCTGGTGCCATTGCCGAGCGGCCCATGAGAGACGGCCGGCGCGAAAGTTGGGCGAGCGTCGGTTGCTGCGGCCGGCGCCCGGCGGCCCAGCCCGGCTGCCGCGGAAAAAATGACGTCACAGCGTCCGCGACGTCACCAACCTCATTTCCCCCTCTCCACTCGTTGCCATGACGATAAATGCAACGTTTTTCAGACGCCACGTACCACTAGGTGAGGATTTGGCGCTGTTGGCGTGAATTACGCGGGACCACTGTGGATGCTAGAGAGGCCGCCCCGTGCTCCTGCCTGATGACGCCATGCGCGTGACGAAATCCATGCCCCCGCAAAGCTTATGAGCGCTCTTTCCACGCGGCGCCGTTAGGATGCTCCAGTAGTAGCTTGCGCCACGTGATCCCGTGTTGCCACTAAGTGTGACCGCCATAGTACGTTGTCAGGCCAACTCGCCGCGGTGTCTTGGTAGCTGGGGCGTTTTGCTGCTGACCTCAAGAACACGCGTTCGATCCGTGACGAGGTGTCTGCTTTTAAAGTGGAGGCGGAAAGCGAAAACGCCCGTTTGTGGAGATTTCTGCGCACGGTTCAGGTACCCAGGTCATCAATAATATTCCTGTGCCCTCATATGCGGCGCGCTTCATAGCATAGCTGTAGTTTCGACATATTAAACCCTCGGACTTTCAAAAAGCAATCAACATTGTGAGGCATCTCAGTGAATAGAAATTTCGGCAGCAGGTATCGGGCTACACGACGCTAATTTCAATTTTCACAATACAAATCTGGGGATTTCCGCACAGGATTTCCGCTAGGGCCTTGCGCCCACGTAGCAGAGAAACAGGGAATAAAATTACACCATCTTCCCGTGGGGAACCCTGATGAGGATGCGAAGCATCGTGGCGGTTCCGTGTGGTTCCATTGTGTTGCCGTTATGTTGAGTGATCTGGTTTTTACTAGCGCCAGAGGGAATTCCGCGTCCGGGTCCACACCGGTGGCAAAGGCACGCAAGTACTGTTGTGTTACGGTGAATAGGCGGTGGTTCTCGAGGCGCCGAAACTCGTCCATCATGTTCTTGTCGATGTTGTCTCTGTGATAGAATCGGTAGGCTCCGTCAGCGTTGGTGAGGTAAAGGTTGTTGACATTGGTGCACCGGCTGAGAGCAATGTACGTGCCCTCCTCTTCGCAGCTTTGTCTTCTCCTTCTTCGGCGGTTCTCCTACGGGAAGATGGCGATGGTGGTTGAACGCGAACCTATCTCGTGATGGATTCTTTGGTTGGCCACTCCCTAGGGGCATCCTGCCACAATCACCATCAGAAACGCGGCGGACGGGGCTGGTTGACCTGCAAGGCAAGTTGCGCTTCCCTCCGCAGCTTTCCAACGGGAAATTCAACATCCTCCTCTAAAGTTTTCAGTCAGTCGTTTCCGTTAACGTTCAGCTTCGCGTGCCTTCGTTGTATCAGTAGCTTCTTGACGTAGTTTGAATTAGTCAAGGACATAAGGCGCGTTCGTAGCACATGTTCCTGTCCCGGATTTGTAGCGTAGTTGGAAGAGCACCACGTACCTCCCGTTGCGGCCAGAGAGTCGTAGGATCGAAACCGGGTGCCGCTAACTATTTCTTCTTTATAGTGTAGTATCGCGCAGCTGTGGGTGTAGGGAGGAGAGTTGCGCATGCGCACTGTGAGTGCGGACGCCGAAGCGGGATATGCCGAGACCATAAGATGCTTTCGCATCTAATAACCGTAACCACGTGACCGTAACATCTATACACGGGAGCTTTCATTGTTCACTGCCATAAAAACGGAAACCGACCACATCTCCAGCCTCAAAGCCTCGTTTTTTGGCGTGGTACCCAACACCGAATCACTGAACCACCACCGTAGGTAAAAGGAAGATATAAATAACAGGGTCCGCAGCCGATGAGAATTTTGATGGTACTTTCTGGATAGGTTTCTCTGGAAGTCACTTAACCCTTTTCGCAACTGAAGTAAATAAATGGGTAAGTGTAGCTCACGGAATACGCTTTCATTCTACAAAGATGTGATTAAATGACTACAATTGGCTTAAGGGGCAGCATGTAACAAAGAAAAAAATCGCAGTAGGATTTATCGTGCTCGCCACAAAAAGATTTTAGAAATCGCCGACGCTGTAGAGCCAGCGTCTGCAAGTAAGTGTGCCGCGATTGTTTGTGACATCACCTCCAAGGCATCAGCTGGTGAAAACGAGGATTTCCAGATTTCGACGACAGCAAACTTCTTAATCGGCAAGTGCGGCAACTATTTTAATTCTTGTGCACTGTTAGGATAAGAGAGTTTGAGCCGCGCCGAGGCTACCGCTGAAAGCGGCGGTCATGCGTCAGTAACTGATTATGTCACATTCAATCCGACATATAATTGTTCGCTCGTGGAATCGCGTGTCCGTTATCACTGTAGACGGGTTGGACGCGTAATGCTTCCAGGAAACGATAGACGGCCTGGTGCCAGGAGCATAAAACATGGCTAGATAGCCCATCCATAAAATTATGCAAACTGTTATCTTTCATCTGCGAAGTGGCCAAGACTACCATTCGCAGCGCGTCCTAGTCTGAGTGGGTGCATGCGCCAAGGACGACATCTAAGACGTATGGCTGGCGTGCTGGCGATGCCATGCTGCCACTCCTGCCCAGGCTCTACAAATAGATTCGCATGCTAGGGTACATGCAGAAGACATGCCAGACTCGCAGAAGGGTGAAAAAGTCGATTGACAGTCGAGGAGAAGGCGTGGCTATTATGTGGGAGGGGATGCTGTGGTCAGAATTTCGTGTTCGCTGAGACAGTTGCGCCTGTTAACATCGAATGAAGAAATAGGCGCAGGTGAGACAACCATCGTGGTGCAGCAACGTACCCGAGAGGTAAGGAGTTGTATCAGAAATATCGCGACGTATCGCGTGTAAACACCTTATTAACGCGTTAATTACTCGGAAAGATAGCTCAAACTGCAAGTTACACCGGAACAACCCCGTGTACAAACACGTTATTTCACTGCAATATTTATTTATTTATTTATTTATTTATTTATTTATTTATAATACCCTCAGGGCCAAATGGCATTACAGAGGGGAGTGGATTACATTGAATAAACACATGGTACATGGTGGGGAGGAAAAAATACAGAGTTAGTACGATTACAAGCAAAAGTCAGCGTACAAACACAATACATTAAATAGATCCTGCGTATACAATGTTAGCTACGGTTTCACGGAAAATATGGTTGTCATGAATAGCAACAATTTCAGGGGGAAGGTGGTTCCATTCGCGAGAAGAACGAGGCAAGAACGACTGCGCAGCTGTGTTAGTACGATAGGTGATAATTCCAACCTTATGATGGTGATCGACGCGGTGGGAAAAATACTGGGGCTGCGAAATGAGTTCGTCGCGCAAGGTGGGGTGGTGATACAATTTATGAAAAGTTGATAGGCGGGATACTTTTCTTCGAAGTGACAGAGTAGGCAGAGACAGATTATTTTTCATTGCAGATATACTAGCAGTGCGATTGTAGTTCGAAAATATGAAACGTGTGGAATTATTCTGAACTAGCTCAAGCGATGTAATTAAGTTAACGTGGCTGGGATCCCAAACCGAAGAAGCATATTCTAGTTTAGGTCGTACTAATGTTTTGTACAGGGTTAATTTCAATGAAGATGGAGCTTTGGAAAAGTTACGGCGTAGATACCCGAGCGTGCGGTTAGCGAGGTTGATTATCTGTTCGATGTGCAGTGCCCAGGAGAGATTGGCTGTTATGTGGACGCCTAAGTACTTGTACGAGGTAATAGATTCAAGAGGTATGTCACTTAAATAGTAAGTAAATTGACTGCAAACACTGCGGGACACGCGCATAACTTTACATTTGTTTATGTTCAATTCCATTAACCATGTACGGCACCAGTTAGCAACAGTGTTAAGGTCTGATTGAAGAGTACACGAATCAATTATGTTATTTACCTCACGAAAAATAACGCAATCATCAGCAAATAAATGAATACTGGATTTAATGTGACAGGGGAGGTCATTAATATAAATTAGAAATAAGAGAGGCCCAATTACCGATCCCTGAGGAACGCCGGAGTGTACTTCGGTAAAACAAGAATTATACCCGTTAGCGTAAACAAATTGTGAGCGATTTGTGAGAAAACATTCAATCCATTTAAACACGTTATGATCAAGATTAAGTTGGCTTAGTTTGTGAAGTAACAGTTTATGACAGACCTTATCGAATGCTTTAGAAAAATCCAAAAAGATGCAGTCAGCTTGCGATGAGTTGTCCAAAATGCGGTGTAATCTATTAGTAAAAGATATCAGTTGTGTATCACAGGAGTATGATTTGCGAAAGCCGTGCTGAGATGACGTGAAGAAGGAATTACTTTCAAGAAAATTAACAAGGTTCGTGAATATTATGTGTTCTAATAGCTTACAGCACGTACTGGTGAGGGAAATGGGGCGATAATTAGCAGGGGAATTTTTACTACCAGATTTATGAATAGGAACCACTTTTCCAATTTTCCATTCAGATGGGAGAGTAGAAGTGTCGAGCGATTGTTGGAATATCTTGGCTAATATGATGGAACTAATTTCTACAGTATTTCTTAAAAATTTACTACTAATCGAATCATAACCAGGGTAAGAATGGTTGCTTAATTTGTTGATAAGGGAAGCGATACCAGAAACATCTACTAAAATTGGTGGCATGGGGAGGTGATTGTAGCAAGAGGTGGAAGGAAGTGGAACATCAGATGTTTTTGTAAACTGCGCCGCAAATGCGTTGTTGAGGGCTGTTGCACACTGATTTATGGGAACTGTGTCACCAGATGAGTCTTGCAATAAGATGGAATCATCTTTTGGAGGATTGATAACCCGCCAAAACTTTTTTACATTTGTTTTTAACATTGACGGCAATACGTTAGAAACGAAGTTATCTTTAGCTTGTTTGAGTGCCCTGGCGTAAATACTAGATGCGATTTTATAAGTGGCCCATCGTTCGTTAGTTGGCGAGCGCTTAGCTGAACGGTAAAGGTAAATTTACTCGTTATGACTGGCTAAGGCTGAAACTTGCTATGCACTGGTGTGAATTAATAATGCAAGAAAATGGATGCTCGGGCACAGCTCCATATATCGCTGACATGAGCCGGTACGTCTCGTGCGCGACAGGTGAGTCCTGGGTCAGAAGCGTGTAAGAGGCGTCATTGTTGCTGCTTTTAAATATGCGGCTTACCTTGTCGTTTTCTACCAGTGAAATGTTTCCGCACTTTCACAGGTACATATTTGTTACACAACTTAAGATCTAAGATGCTGGCTCCTTTTAGTCACCCAAGTTTTGTACAGCGCAAAAGTTGGATAAGCTCCAACTGCAAGGTATACGAGCCATTTATTGTAGTTTGTACTGAACGTGGCATCTAAGGAAAATTCATCACAGAGGCTGCAGTTCTACTGCTTAGAAACACCCCTAATATAGAAACGACGTCAGGATGTTCTTTTATCGTCCCGCATGGTGTGAAAACTCCCACTCCTAACAAAGGGGAGCGAAGCTTTGCCGTCATCGTAGCTGTAACAATGGAAGAATGCGCGGCCCCCAAGGCGGAATGTCCACAAACAGAAGGTCGGAAGCTCATGTGGATACGCTAGCTTTCTACGGATGTTTGGAGCCATGGGGGTCATATACTGCTCTTGCAACTCCAGGCCTGCGAGGGGGGCCCCGCACTTTTACCAGCTGTACGGCCGCCTACTTGAGACGGTACGAGTTTAATAACACCTTTGGCGATTTTTTAAATACAGAATAATAACAGTTTATCAGCGGGAAACTCCCATAATGTGGAACAATTATGAACAAAATAACACCGCCAAAGTTATGGGTGTTCCTAAGAGAATACTAGGAGGTAGAGTAGACGCTCAATTTGTGTCTTAGTTACAGAAAAACCTACTGTTGTAGAACGAACGGTATCAGCAGGATTCACAAGGTTCTTGAAACGACGCTTGATAAACAAGGATAATATAAATTTCACGTTCTCAAAAAACAACAGATGATTGTGGAGCCAGCTAAATTGCTTTACATGGGGATATGCATGCAGTGCCAAATATATTGACCGTGCAAGCCTGCAAATTGCGGCATTAAAAGAAAGAGCGACGATGTATCCATGTTAGAAACTGGAATCACCCTTTAGAAATTTTGTGGTATTCTTTATTTACCGTCCATACAACGATGTTATCTAATATTACCATTATGCATTATTCTCTCGCGAACTTATAGGGCGGGTCCAAGCTTCGCCGATAAAAGAACTCTGTTTTTATGATGTCAAATTGAAACGCTTTGATATGGAGAAATATTAAAATGCGATAAAGTGCCTCACAAGTAAATCTATGCACTTTGATGATAACAGCAACTAGTTTACAAAGTCACATAGACACAAAGAAGTGCCGCACAAGTAAACCAGTCTACTTTGATGATAAAAGTAAAGTTTCCAGTGTCATATCGACGCAGTCGGGGAACGTACTTTTAAGCGCATTTTATCAATGTGAAGACACCCCAAAATTCAGTATGTTTTGTTACGTCTTGTTTCATGTGGTGTTTATATAGAGCCAATGTTTAAAAAACAGAATCAATGGTCTAAATTACAGTGAGCCCTTGTAACTCTCACGTCCACGTTGTATGTTTTTCATGTTTCCTAATGTGGAGTACCAAAACGCAAAATATTGTAAGCAATTGCAAGGTAGTCTCGAAAATTCTTGAACCAAGGACGAATAGCTGCCCTCATAAACAAAAAAGTAAGACGCTATAATATTATCTATTTATTGACTCATTAGACTTGCAGCCTCGGAATCACACCGCGTTGTTCAAACCTTTATGTTACAAAAACAAAATGACTAACAATAGAAACACGATAACACCTTTTTTTCACAAGTTACTATGTTTTGCAACATTGTTTATTGAAACAAGTTTTTGATAAAAATGTCAACATAGTGGCCCTCGCACCGATATTGTGGTTGCCCACTCGTCGTACTCAGGAACAAAATGCACGTGCTCTCAACACAAGGAATTCGGCGAATGACTAACAAGAGAGTTCTGTTGCCGCGGCTACGTGAAGTTATCACACTATGAGGGCGACACAGCATACGTACCGTGACCAATGATTTTATTTTTATTTTTTTGTGAGTTCTCATTGTTTGGGTGTAGTTAAAACCTTAAAATTTTACAATTGTTTTGTCATTTTAGGAGTCTTGCGACGTTTACCTCTAGAACTTTAACAAAGTTTAAGCTGATGATATATTTATCTGAATGTACACGAACAGTGTTTACTACAAGTTGTGTTTGACTGTGTCTTATCATTACCCTTGAAATGCGCGTACATCGCCAATGTTCTCATAAACAACTCAACACAAACGTACCATAAAATTTGCATAGAGAAATATATAGAATTCTGCCGATGAGTATAGAACTGTGTTAGAAACACCGTATACTTAAAACACGAGGCACGCACTAAGCGAATTTGTGTAAAAAAATGTACATGCGGAAATTGGGTTAAAACATCACAATTTATTTCGCACCGCTTCATTCCTAAGCCTGGCGACCTCTTGGAACAATTTCTGCAAAATCCGAAGAAAGCATTAGACGTGGATCGGATGCGAGAACATAAATAAAAACATTTTCAAAGACATTCTTCAATATGGTAGAATGTTTTGACCTAGTGTTTTGTCTACCTCAGAGCGAGCGCTTGCAATCCGAAAGAGGTATTCGCAATAGTCCCCACGTGCATGACATGACCAAAACATTTCGAAGCGCTCTAGATCAGAGTGCAAAGAAACGTCTGGCGAAGGTCGTCTTTCTGAAACGTCAGAAAACTTATTTTTATTTTTTCTACGTTTTTCTCGTGTGTCTCTGCCTCTACTAACCTTATATATATATATATATATATATATATATAATGGAGAAGTCCCGTTGAAAAACACAATAGTTATTATAACGTTTCGACCGGGGGACAGTCTTTGTAAGACCGGCCCCCGGTCGAAACGTTATAATAACTATTGTTGTTTTTCAATGTGACAACTCTATCGTGCGGTTAACCTTATTGCCAGGAAGCTTTTCTCCTGTATATATATATATATATATATATATATATATATATGGAGAGAGAGAGAGAGAGAAAATGTGGGGAAAAAGTGGAGAAACAAGTGGAGAAAAAAATGCCCGCCGGGTGGGATCCGAACCCACGACCTCCAGAATACCAGTCTGGTGCGATAACCACTACGCTACCGGCGGGGCGATTTTCCCCTCCAGTTTCGTGGGTATTTATGTTTAGAAATTTTTGTTTCCTGTGCTTGGGTTGGTAGCCAGCGCCACTCGGACGACTCGGGTGAAGGGGACCTTCTTTTTAACCCCCGGGCCGTCACTCGAGTGTCTACGACATGTCGAGAGTGGTCGACCAGCGTTGAACCCTCTTAAGCTTCCTATGGCACCACGACTGCCAGAACAGAGGCCCTCGCTATGCATATAGCGAATCATAATAGGGAATGAGGTGGTGCTCGTTGAAAATAACACAGAAATGAGAGCTGGCAGTCCAGAAAACCTCGGAAAGCCAAGGGGAGGATGTGGTAGTTCATTGAAACAGATAAAGAATTTGGAAAAAAAAAGTGGAGAAAAAACTCCGAGTGGTGCTGGCTACCACCCCCAAGCACAGGAAAGAAAAATACCTAAACATAAATACCCCAGAAAGTGGAGGGCAAAATCGCCCCGCCGGTAGCGTAGTGGTTATCGCACAAGACCGGTATTCTGGAGGTCTTGGGTTTGGATCCCGCCTGGCGGGCATTTTTTCTCCACTTTCTTTCTTTCTTTCCAAATTCTTTATCTGTTTCAATGACCTACTACATCCTCCCCTTGGCTTTCCGAGGCTTTCGTGACTGCCAACTCTTATTTCTGTGTTATTTTCAACGAGCCCCTCATTTCCTATTCTGATTGGCTACATGCATAGCGAGGGCCTCTGTTTTGGCAGTCTTGGTGCCATAAGAAGCTTAAGAGGGTTCAACGCTGGTCGATTACTCTCGACATGTCGTAGACACGCGAGTCACGGCCCGGGGGTTAAATGAAGGTCCCGTTCACCACGAAAAGTCTGAGTGGCGCTGGCTACAACCCCCAAGCACAGGAAAAAATTACATTGACGTAAATACCCCAGAAAGTGGAGGGGAAAAATAGCCCGGCCGGTAGCGTAGTGGTTATCGCACCAGACCGGTATTCTGGAGGTCGTGGGGTCGGATCCCACCTGGCGGGCATTTTTTCTCCACTTTCTTGCTTGCTTTCCAAATTCTTTATCTGTTTCAATGACCTACCACATCCTCCCCTTGGCTTTCCGATGTGTTCTTGACTGCCAACACTTATTTCTGTATGTATATATATATATATATATATATATATATATATATATATATATATATATATATATATATATATATATATATATATATATATATATATATATATATATATATATATATATATATATATATGTATATATATATATATATATATATATATATATATATATATATATAACACGATTAACATGGTTAAAGGGGAAGAAACAGAGACAGAAACAAGAGCAAGGGTTTTAAGTTCATTATTCTTGGGGAATCAGGTATAGTTATTTATTATTCAAACATTTGAAAGAAAATATGCTCGCCGGGTGGAACAGGCAAGAAGGCACAACCGTCAGAATACGGGTCTAGTGCGATCTGGTGGCGCCCCATAGTGGTATATTGGAGGCTGTTGGAGACGTGCGGCGGACTCTACTTTGTGGTATCATTTGGCCCATTGTAAACTTACTTCCTCAAAACTATATATATATATATATATATATGTATATGTATATATGTATATGTATATGTATACATATATATATATATATATATATATATATATATATATATATATATATATATATATATATATATATATATATATATATATATATATGTATATGTATATATATATATATTTATATATATATATATATATATATATATATATATATATATATATATATATATATATATATAAACCAGAATAGGAAATGAGAGGGCTCGTAGAAAATAATACAAAAATAAGGGTTGGCATTCAAGAAAACCTCGGAAAGTAAGGGGAGAATGTGGTAGGTCATTGCAACATAAACAATTTGGAGAGAAAGAAAGAAAGTGGGGAAAAAATGCCCGCCAGGTGGGATTTGAACCCACGACCTCCAGAATACCGGTCTGGTGCCATGACCACTACACTACCAGCGGGGTTATTTTCCCCTCCACTTTCTGGGGTATTGATGGTAAGGTATTTTTGTTTTCTGTGCTTGGGGGTGGTAGCCAGCGCCATTCAGACTACACGGGATTAAGGGGGCCGTCTTTTTAACCCCGGCCGGGACTCCAGTGTGTACGACATGTCGAGAGTGGTCGACCAGCGTTTAACCCCCTTAAGCTACCTTTGGCACCAAGACTGCCAGAACAGAGGCCCTCGCTATGCACATAACGAATCAGAATGGGAAGTGAGGGGCTGGTTGAAAACAAGACAGAAATAATGATTGGCAATCAAGAAAACCTCGGTAAGCAAAGGGGACGATATGGTAGGTCAAATAAACAATTTGGAAAGAAAGAAAGCGGAGAAAAACTGCCCGCCGGGTGGGCATTTTTTACACGTACGACGTACGTGTACATTCCAGAACTCCAACAAAGAACAACACGCCAAAATGTGAGGAAACATTCTGCCCAGATAAAAATGCGCAGTAGAAAGAATGACGTCAGTACACAAATCACTCGCCATTGAGTGCGCCCACTTTACCCAGCGCTCTTGGCTCTAGGGAGAATGACAATACAGCCGCCGGCATCAGAAGTAGGTCATTACGGCGAACTCCCGTAACAATTTAGTAAAATTGTGGGCAATTTATTCGATGTCATGGTTGTTTTTCATGTGAATTTTTGGCATTAAATTAAAATTTCTAATGTTTGCCTGCAAAAAATAGTTCCATAACTTCTCCCTTTTAAGCAAATTTCGTAAAAAGACGGGGCAGTCTGCTGCCCTTGACAAGTACATATTTCTAGTCTCTTTTTCTTCGACCACTAACGCTGTTCCCCTCGCCTCGCATTTATCATATGATAAATGTAACGCTTTTGTTTTTAATTTCCATTTATCCTTCCAACGCTCCCTCCGTTGGCAAGCCCGATGTTGGTGCTGCTAGCGCATTTTCATTTATGTTTACTTTTTTGTCCTCAACAGCACGAGCGTTGAGAGCAAACGTGTTAACAACAGCTTGAGCGCTCTGGTAATTCATGTTATCTTAGCTGTCGTATCCGACACCGCTGTTAGGACATTTTTTTGTTTTCTGAAGGGCTATCGTAAAAATAGGTCCACCATGTATTCCTGATTATAAAAGCCTGCTGTTGGCGTATGTTGCCTCAAATATGCCTCCCGTTTAATGGAATAATGTTGACATGTCTAAAGTGTGTTAACAGTTTTAGGTGTTTGGGAAGGTCCCGCCTTTAATTCCTTGTTTTCATAAAGTCTATCACAATTGCCAGGTTTTGGAATGAAGTGACAGGCAGACACAAAGACAAAGGCGCTAGGTAACCCCCCAAAATATTATTTTCAAAACTCTACGGTGTTACTTACCGATACATTGCTTAAAACAGCTGTTGTAGGCATAGTAGTTGTTCTTCGATGTTCCACAACCGGTGTACAACACAACATAGCACCACGTTTTGCCACCCCAATAAGAGTTTGTGAGCTGTCTTCCACAAGATGCGCCATGTACGAGCCAGTATTTGCAGTCTCTCCGTTGCAATCCCGGCCGGGGACCTGTGGCTGGGCAACAAAAGGAGGACGAGTATTAGAACAATGTACGGGATTAAAGCGTCAACCCGTACATAAATTTATGCATATACAAATAGGTATGGCAAAAATTATTTTATTAGATGGAAGCCATTGACACGGCTTACTTTTAAATTACAGGCATTACAACACCACAATCACGTGGTTTACGTTGTAAATTCGCAGTGAAATATTGCCAGTGTGCATTTGTGAATGAAACGAAATTGAATACCACGTCAAGACAGAAACCAGGCAGTGGCGATCTTCAAATTGCGGCAGCCAACACACGAAAGCGTTTATTCACAGATTTGTAAAATACTCTACTTTTGTGGTTTTATATTGTTTTACACCGTCGAGGCTTGTTAATGTTGCTATTGGTATACTGCCCATCATGTTGTTTTAGCTGAAGCGGGCTCAATATAAAAAGCAAGTTTTCTTTTCTTTATTTGCACTCGTAGTGTAAGTTCTCCAAATAGCTTGCATCAATAAAATTTGGTTGCAGTAATTATCTACGGCAACAAAATGTCCCGTGTTACTCAAACTCAAAGGCGGTATTTAGGGAGGCTAATTTTATTCTTCTCCCTAAGTATTTAAAGGATCTTAAAGGTTGATTGATTGATTGTAGGATTTAACGCGCCGACGCAACGCAGGCGATGAGGCGCGCCGTAGTGGAGGGCTCCGGATTAATTTTGACCACCTGGGGATCTTTAACGTGCGCCGAAATATCGTACACACGGGAGTTTTTGCTTTTCGCCTCCACCAGAAAAGGGGCCGCCGCGGTCGGGAATCGAACCCGCAACCTCGTGCTCAGCCGCGCAACGCCTTAGCGACTGAGCTGCCGCGGCGGGTAAAGAATCTTAAAAGGAAATACGCTTTGTTTTGCTGGTAATGGTACTTGCTAATTCTGCAGTATTACGATATCTACACTTATTAATTCATAGTCGCCTTCTGAAATTCGCACGTTCATATTTTGAATACGTGCACTCGTGTGGAGAAACATCCTGAGCGAAAACAGATACTATATGCTCCATTTGGATATGCCTTTATTGAACGGCATATCCAAGTTAGTTTTAGAATAATTGCTCAAACGTCTCGGATATCTGCGTTTTGTAGTGCACACACTCCCCTAGAAGAACGAATAAGTTGAACGGCCTAACAGAGTGTTCTAACGCGTGAATTTGCTAATAACATGTAAGGTTGTAGTAAGGCAGCTTTTATCTGTAAGGTTGCTATCTTGTTAACATTGTTAGCCTAACGTCATCTAGGAAATAGTTTTCTTCCGTGGCACAAAGCTAAGTTCGAATTGGCGCGACCACTAGATATGTTTAATGATTTAAGGTTTTAGAAAAATACATTCCTGTGTATCAATTTGTGCGTCTTTTCGCCACTTTGCTTCTCCGACCCAGCATAGCACCGGCCGTAACCACATAACGGAGCGCCTAAAACACATTCTGTGTAACTGGTTCTACCTATGTCTGTACCTACGACAACATCGTAATAGGTATATAAAAAACCCGTATCATGCAACAGTTTCTGTTCTCTATGTGAGGTGAAGGAAGCGGGGCGCCCGCGCTTTACACGTATAAACCGAAAGCACTTGTTTTAGTTTATTTCAGCCCCCGTCCTTAATGCAGACAAAACAAACCGCTCCGCTTTCAAATAACCAAATTGGCTTTTATCTGTGAGTAGCGAATGCGATACAACTGCCAAGACAGTCCCAAAACACCAAAGGCGCATCAATGAACCACCCGAAACTTCTACCACTTTTTATGTCTGGAGAACAGCGAGGTCTGTAATGCAGAAATAAAACTGCGGGATCTCACTAGTAATGACGTAATGACCATTATATGCAGCTCCCGTTCCTGGATCGTAGTGTCTAGAGTGCCGTCCCGTGACGCGTTAGCTCAGAGCTGGAGGCATGGCTAGAGTGCCGTCCGACGATATCCGAGTTTTCGACTAGGCTGGCAGGACACAATGTATGCGATTCTGGTGCCGAGGTTCCCTTTTACCTTCCAAATACCAATGACGGTGGTTCGAGTCCGGCCACTGCCTTCTTGAGCTTTTCTTTCATATTTAGTTTAAATTATATTTTGCGGGGTTCAATATAGCCTAAAGAGTTTTAAATGGTTGCTTTCTGATCG
The DNA here is from genome assembly GCF_048455015.1 of Haemaphysalis longicornis. Classification (NCBI taxonomy): domain Eukaryota; kingdom Metazoa; phylum Arthropoda; class Arachnida; order Ixodida; family Ixodidae; genus Haemaphysalis; species Haemaphysalis longicornis. Next base: position 1,179,395 of record NW_027526388.1, read on the forward strand.
TTAGATTTTGTTAGCTAAGGTTACGTCACATAACGTCAGACAGCAAAAGAAAATGTCAGACGCAGACCTTTTTTCACAAACCTTCCGTGGACGTCGCTTTAGTAGACTGCCTATTCTACCACCGAACGGCACTCTAGACCCTAAAGTCAAGCAAAATGTTAAGTTACGAACTGTTTTTGACGGATAAACTTGAAGTTCAGAGACATGTTTATATTTGTTTTTTTTTTGTTGTTGTTGATAGCACAATCAAGAAAGTATACTTCTAAAAAACTAAGGCCTTAACGGCCGGTGGATACTAAAATTGCTTTTTTACTCGCTTCGGTAACCAATGCCGCATGCCGTTTGCGACCAAAAAATTTGTTCACCATGCCAAAAAAATGGTCGCTCTATGGCGGAATTTGCGTTCTAGTACCTTATGTTAATCAGGGTGCAGCAGCAGTTTGATGTTTTAAAAAACACCCTACAGACGCCAAGGGTTTCAATTTATTGTCCAAGATTCTGTCTGCCCTTTAAAAATTTTCAAACCAATCCAATACACATTCACGTGTAGCTCAGAAGGCAATGCCGCAAATAACGTTCTTCTCGCTCACCGACAACCCAGCGTGTGTCAAAAAGGGTTTCTACATGACACAGGCTCTTCTACCAGTGCGACCAAAAATATGCCTAGCTGGCCTCTTTATGGTGGCTCAGCTATATAAAAGACTACGATGTTTCTGTAACTGAAATTTCTTCCAGCGTCTAAAAAAGAATCAGTTTCTCGTTTTCATGCAAAGCCGCGAAACACGTTTACAAGTCCCGAATAGCCTGTAATTCCTGTAATTGCCTGCGTAATGTGGCGTACGACCTGTGTCTTTGTAGGGACACTAGATTATTTGCCGGTTATTTAGGCCAAACTTCGACTCGCTATTGTAAGAGACCATTTCATTGAAGCATTTCTAGAGTAGTCGTTTTAAACACGGTAGATTCTGAAGCTCTGCCTCCGCCCTAAAAGAACCGTATCTGATACTCGGATCCGCAGCAAAATACGGGAAAAGGATTGGAATTTATTCAAATTTCTCCAAAATACCTTTCTTTTCAAACTAATTATAAACTAAAGAAGGCATCAAGGAATGTTATTGTATAAGTGCTTTGAGTATGCTGGGTATGTTTGCCTCAGTGCCTGTGCAGTAAACAGTGTTCTGTTTGTTTGCGAGTTGGCTGGAAGTTTCTGTTAAATAAGCTTTCTTATTTACCACGTTTGTCCCCGCGGCCAGGCACTGCCGTTAAAGCTCTATATATCTTTGCAGGCCTGAGCTCTGTACACTTTCTATTTTGTGTTGAAAATAAAGTAGTAATATTAATACTAATTCACCACATTAACTGCAGAGAACAGATACCTTGCGGCTGGAGTACGGGGGATCGATTCCCTGCCGTGGCGGCCGCTGTTGTGATGGAGGCAAAAAGTAAAAACGCTGGTATGTTCGAGATTTCGGCGCACGTTAAAGATCTCCAGGTGGCCAAATTATTCCAGAGCCCTCCACTACGGCGCGCCCCATCATCTGTGTAGCATCAGCGGGTTAAAACTCATAACCAATCAATGACTTTGCGGTGAAGGCTATGTTGAGTACAAAACAAAGTGTGAGTCTGGCTTCCCGCTATCGGAGAGGAGAGGGGGTGAGCGGAGGAGAGCGCAGCTGGCGCGGCGAGGATGAAGTTTCACCTAAGGCATCTCAGAAACTTGCAACAGAAAAAAGAATTGTGTATTTGTAACTATCCACCAGGTAACTCATGATGAAATATTAATTTATTAGACTACAGTCGATCGAGAGCTCCGACTGTCTCGCACAGCCTCATGTGTAACTGTATCATTTAAAACCGCGCGTTAGAGAAAAACAATTATGCGATGTTCCTATATAAACTTTTCTGTGTATATGTTTCTGCGCGTCGCCGTTCGTCCATTGCCGCGTTCGCATCGCAATGTGTTCGTAGCCCGTTTGTTTGTGGTCGGCGAATAACACTTTCAAATTCATTACTCCATTTACCTGTGCGTGTGTGTGCCCTTCTGTAGACGTCCATGTCTTTGCCATATACTAGGCACAGTTTTAATATTGTTTTTTTTTTCCGAAATGGGCGTGTAATTTTTATTGCTTGCCTAGCTGACCAGTTGTGAAAAGGTGAACGTAGATGTTCAAACATCTTCTATCGTAGGGAAAAGCTGCAGACAGCACAGCTTTGCAGCATTTACCAACCGCTGGTTCAAAGCGTTATTGTACCATAAATGAAATAGCATTGGGTTCAATTAAAGGAAAACTTTTGTATACACTAAACCTATTAGCATTTTTTGGTTAACAAAGCACCAGAAGACACGGCCCCTCAAATTGACGGTTTTTCCTGGTATGGGGTTTTTTACCACAGTAACACCAATATAAATGATGAATGCCGCCAAATGCTTGTTATAATATCTTCCTAGTGCAGCGTACGAAGCGCAACTGTAATGTAAGGTTTTTATTTACTGATAGTGCGCTAACTTCATGTCACGTAATGAATCTCTCGTTCACGTGCATGCTTTCAATACAAGCCTTAATTATATTGCAGAATAAAAAGCGTGGCAGGAGCGCCCTTCTGCGTTCATCTATCCCCTGCAACAGGGTATTTTTTTGGAACTTTGAAGAGTATTTATACGCTTACATTACACCTCCCTTACGAGCTTTAGCTGCATATGCTAGTAGCAGTGACATCAACCTATAACAGTTCACGCTAACCTAAGATAAGCATGTGTGCCGTCTGCGAAATGCCTAAGGGGGAAGCTGGCCTCAGAAAACAATGCGAACCAGAATCAGATCGTCTTGGTTGCATGGCAACGCATAAAGACGGTATGACCAGCCAGTCAGAACGAGGAGGCGGCGTCTCGCTGCTATGCTGCAGCCAGGCACGTCTCGCCTCTATTGCCTCTTTCTTCAGGCTGCTGTGGCACACATGCGCACAGTGTGATAACTGAGCATTCCGTCTGCTTGTTAAGTTTGCTGTAGGCTGGCTTGACATTCTGACCTCGACAAACTAACGATTGTTGTCATTCTCCCATCCTAACCTCCAAGGCACCATGAAAACAGCCAAACCATTGGCATCGTATGGTCAATACGCAGGAGAGCAGCGGAAACGACGGTAGAAGCAATGTAAATGTAGCATTGCCACAATTGTAAAAAAGGTGGGCGAGAATAAACGTGCCTTTGCTAGCTTAGCATTGCCATACTGACCCGCGACCCTGCTTTGCCTGGCCAGCGCTTTTCTAAACCGGTAGAAATTATTGGCACGTCCGCAGCTAGCCACCAAGAGGTACCAGCCTGCTGTCCCTTAACCCCCGATTCCCCACATAGAGCAAAACACTTTTTTCGACAGCTTTTAATGTCCTTATTCTAATCTAAATTGACAAGTAACCTCCCAATGTACCGCACATAACGTTTTGTCTGTGTGTGACAAGAGAACAATTTCAGTTTACATAAAAACATCCCCTCACTGGCGTAATATGTGTTGAAATACTCAACTGCTACATACCCATTACTCAGGCGCGACGCATTGAAATAAAATAATTAGGGTGAATATATTTTAATTTTTTTTATTTATTTGAATACCCTAAAGGCCCCGAGCGGCATTACATAGGGGGGGATACTATCCATACAAGGCATACGTGAACACGCGTAAAAAAGACCGCACTGAGCGAACAGAAAAACTGGGCGGAAGATACATTCGTAAAAAAAAAGAAGGAAACAAAAAGAAGAAGAAGCGACACGGAGTTACCACACAGCGCATCTCATACCCGCAGTACATTCCAATGCCAAGAAGTACACATGGCAGCCGAACATCAACGCTGCACTGGCACACAAGATACAACAGGGCACACAAGAAGTATCAGTCGGAACTTTCCACATTCAGAAATTTGCGCAGAGCAGATTGGAAGTTAGACGGGTCATCCACCGCTACAATATCGCGGGGTAGCTCGTTCCACTCGCTTACGGATAGCACAAAAGGGGAATTTTGGTACTTTTTGGTTCTTGCGAATATGGGCGAGACTTTACGATCGTGGTCAGTGCGATTGGACACATAATGGGCTGGAAAAATATGAGCACACGAAAAAGATGTAACACCATGATAAGGAGAGTGAAAAAAGGTCAAAAGGAAGACTTTATGACCAGTGCTAAGGTCTGGAAGATTAAGAATCTGTTTTAATGCCGATACACTTTGGTATGGCGAGTACGAGCGCAGAATGAACCGGGCAGCCTTATTTTGCATGGACTCGATACAGTCGGACAGAATAGCTGTGTGAGGGTTCCAAATAATAGAAGCATAGTCGAGGGTTGTACGGATGAGGGAAATGTATGCTCGAAGTCAGTCGAATATATATCAGTAGTCGTACGTTGTAGTCATACATAGCACTATTACGAGGTATAAAACAAAACGAAATCGTTTTAAATACGCAGAAACACAATATTCTAGCTGTCCCGCGGCAATGGAATTTTCAATTTCAGTAGTATTGTAAGGCTTTCTGGACAGCACGTAGAAAGTGGCATTTTCTCAACCCGATTTTTCAACCCAGTCTGAACCACTCAAGAAGAGTGGTAATTTTAAAACCACCATAAGTTTCTTCATCCTCTAGCTTTTCGCAAATTACCTCATCCGGTTTCTATCATCAAGGGCACATGTTTGCCGCTCCCGCATATAGCAATAACAACTGTATGCCCAAAGAACGCAAGATCAAAATTACGCTAAATTTCCCCCATTCCCCACGTTCAAGATATCTGCACGATTTACAGTCCATATAAACATTTCCCCGCTATATAACATTACATACCTTTTTGCCATGTAATTAATTATAAATGTTTGGTACTATTCCTGAAAACCCCGAATTTTTTCTTTCGTGTGTAAAAATGATCATACACAATGTTTACTTTTCATTCACCGCACCATTACTTGTTTAAATACACTTTTCGGTACCTCGGTTCCCGATGCGCAGAAAGGTCTACTTATTTTGGTGGGGTAAATTAAGCGCACTTTAATTTATACAAATTTATATTGGGTGGTCGATGGAGGTTGGAAAATATTTAAATTCGAACTGGCCATCGAAAGCTGCTGTTACGTTTTCAATAAAATTTCCTGTGTACGTTGTTTCAACTGTTGTCGTTTCAGGCATTTTGAAAACTGTATCCCCGTTCGCGGTTTTTGGGCTGCTCTTATTAAGGATCGTTTTTGAAGTGAGTGTTACTTACTGAAAATGCATTTCCTTATAGATTGTTACAGTTAGGAATTGCTAACTTCCAATTGGAAAGCCTAAAATGTTTTTTATACTCCGGTCAACTGGTAATTAAGTATACATCAATTTAAACGAATTTTTTAGGCTTCTGTTTAAGTAATTGAGAAAATGTTTCTTGGGCAAGGTACTCTTAGTAGGCTTAAAGAAATAGGGAAGGCTTCACTTACTTGGTGGGCAAACGTTACTACAGTCTTGCCTTGTTTCGAAGCTGTTGGCGTGGTCATTGCAAACATAGTTCTGCTCGCAGGCACCAGAGTCTGCTTTGAAGCTCCATTTCAACCGTATAATGGTGCAGCCCTCTAAGGTAGGTTCCACGTTGCAAGAGGCATTTCTTGCTACATGTTGACAGGAGACAAAACACGGGTTCGTGTATAATTTCGAAAATTAACTATATTAGGCGTATCTCGCACATTATCCAACAAAAACATCGTTATATTTTCCTGCCGTAGAGTGTACTTTTGCTGACACGAAGTGTTCTTTTTTTTGGTAGTCGCAGCAGTTTCACCATCATTAAACCCCTCTTCGCTCGCTTTTTAAGGAATCCCAGAACACTCCGACGTAATGTATACACATCACGCGACACAGGATTAGGCAGTAGCTCGCTGCCTAAGCTCCACATTCACCCGGAGGAGTTTTCTTCACGGTTTGACAGAAAACGTTCACAGCATGTCCACATTGAAATGCCTGAAGTTCGCTAAATTATATTACTTGCCAAAAAAACTGCCGAAGTTTGGATTATGTCCCACAGCGCTTGAACCGCAACGAAGCTGCAGGAATTTTTTATTCGTGAGCACTGAAGGACACATCACCGTGCATTCGAGCATGTTAGAAATTGTTTATCTGCATGTTTCTTCATCGCGTTGCCCTGTGCTTGTAATGGTCATCGTCATATGCACCGATACCATCATGTTCCTCATGCGAAGTATCCCATGCGCGTTAGCGCTTGACGATAGCTGGGGTGAGCGGCCACGCCTACATGCACGAAGCATGCACGACGTTACTGGAGTCGCGTCGACGTTCCGTGGAGCAACTGTTGCTCCAGCTGTGGCGTTGTTGGTTCCTATAGAACGCAAGGAGCTCCTTGGGTGAGCATGAGCAGGAGAAGATTTATTTGACAGTGAGATCGAGCTGGTAAGTGGGCGGGGTTTTAAATCAAAGGACTCCGTTGGTGCGGCCTGCCGTCTTCGCCTTTTCAGCGAGCCAGAGCTGCTAACGGAGACCCGACCTGGGAAGTTCCCTCTCCCACTGCTCGTATGTAAGAGTGGGAAGGCCTGGGTTTGAAGGGTAGTTTTCTCCAGATTTTGGCAAGTTTTCCCCGATGCCCGCGGTGTAGGGCACGCTTGGCCTTTTCTCGCTCCTCGTGGTTTTCGCCTGTTTTTTATTCTATACCCACTGCGTGTTCCGGAGACGGTCGGCGGTCACCTCGAGGCACGCGCTCACGAGCACTCGGAATTTTCTTGGTAATAATTCTAACGCGTTACCCAATACGCCCCACACAGTGCGGCCAGCTACAATGGCGCCGCTGTTAAAAGTACTATCCTGCAGTTATTCCTGTAACGTTTACTGGCACCGTAGTCGCAACCTTATCGGCTTGGTGATAAAATTAAAAATTTAGTATCAGTGTTTAATTGGTCTCCCGATTGTCACTACTTAATTACTTAAGCTCCGCAACGATTTTATGCTTGGATATGGTCACTGTTCGGCTACGAACTATAATATTATCAGTAAAAGCACATTACGTATTTACCAGCTATACGCCAAGGTATAAGAGACGAAAATGAGCATAATAGCTACACAGGAGATATTTTTATGAAATATAGAATTTTTTTTACTGTATTGAAGTACACAAATTCTTTTTCCAAATTTTCGTTTCCCGAATAATCGTCGCAAATTAACCTTTTGTATTTTGCTTTAGTTTTTGTGATGAAACACTGCTTCCGTATAACTTAGAAAAACTATGTACTGCGCGAACTCACTTTTTGCTTTTATGAAAACATCGTCGATGTCCGCAATTACTCTTGTAAGAAGTTATCAGTTACACCGCCACGATGAAGTATTAGGATATCATGAAAGAAATACTCAACAAAAAGTTTGAACCGGCACTAACACGTGAGCGCGAGCTTCCTGTTGCTCCAAGCCCACAGTTAACACCGGCTTCGGGCTGCCGAATGCGTTAGAAGCAATACGCCACATCGCATTCCCGCATGCCCCCTTGGAGCAGCTACGCAGCTATGATAGGGTGCAGCTATCACTATCACGTGCAGCTATCCCTGCTCGTTAGCACTGATTGCCTCTTTCCTATTCAAAGCAGCAATATCGGGGTACTACTCATTTTCTTCCGGGCGTACGAATACACGCCATTGTGCGTTTAAAGCAAGCAGCCCCTAGCAGCCAGGCTCGGCAAGCGCCTTGTTATGATAAAGCGCTCTTAGCGGAGACAAAATGAGCGCTTGCCGATCTTTATATCAGTTCCCAGTTTCTGTCGCAATGAGAATACTTGCAAAAGGTGAATTTTAGGTTGCTGCCGAAGTTTGGTTAATTCCTATGTTTGATGCTGTAAAGGTAGTGCTGGCGAATAATCATTAGCTGGCACGCGTTTTTACGTTAGGCGCGGACCGAGGCCAGAAAAGTATTGACGGGATAAGAGGAAAATAGAGCGACACCACGAAGTCAGCCCCTGCCCCGCCCACTCCCTATCCTCCTTCCGCCCTCATTTCCACACTATTCGTGTTTTCTAGGCCTTTTTATATAGACCTGGAACGGAACCGGAATTTGCGGGCCTTTATAGGCTGGGTTTCAATCGATGGCACTCTTACCGTATTCTGGGAACTCAGATCTGCACACAAACCCACGAAAAACCCTCCTAGTTTTACCTACGTTCTTGTCGTGACTCTCAAAAGAATCAGGACTTACTCGAGAAGTGCAATTTGAAACAGCCATAAAACTAACAATATTCCAAATTTCTTCCCTGTTGTATTAGAGGTTTAAACCCACAAGTTGGCTCATCGCTACTTTTTTTTCCGAGAATGTGCAAGATATCGCTTTACCCACAGTTTGCAGTGCAACCTCTTTCCCGCCCACGGTAATGACAGTGATTCCTACAGAACCATCAGACGGCCACGGGGCACTGGGAAACAGGAGCGCTCCTAGGTGGGTGTGCTAATAACCATGCTGTAAGCCTTGACACTGTGTTGTCAACTGTCTAAGCTTACACTCAAATGTTTTGTGTCCATAGCTGTCGCACAGCCTGAAAATATAAAGAAACGTCAATACCTATTGCGGAACAGTAGTGATAGCTTGATAATTGTTGTGGAAGTGAAAAAGTGAACATGAAACATTTGCGGTATGGTAAACTTTCCGCACTAGGCAACAGCGAATTACGCTACTTACCGACTGGATGTTGCCCTTGTACGGCGTGTACAATGAAAAGCACTGCTGCCACTAGCAGTGAGCCCATAATCGTCAAATGCGTGATGCACAAAATGAAATCCTTTCTAGTCCTAAAGTACTAGGAACTTCTTTCTGTCACTGAGTTGGCTCGAAGATGATAATTAACGGAGTATTTCTACTGTATTTAATAACCCAAGTATTTGGCACAATCAGGGTGAACCTTACTCTCTATCTAGCGCCGACCCTTTCACACTCTTTGTTAAGGTGCAAGTGCTCCGTTGCTCCCAGCTGCCTTACGAAAACCACGATGCACCTGCGTGCATTAGGGCTGTCAAGTGGACTGTGCGGCTGGCTGCGATCATTTGAGCTCATTGTTTATTGTGTGAACTGTGAGACAGCCAGGTGTTTTTTCATCCAGAGTAAAGTACAAAGCTGTGGTAACCATATATCCCGAAGGAAGCAACGACCTGCCTTAAAGCTTGTGTTAGCTCTCAGACTCTTTGTGGTTTGCGCGATAGGAAGACAACAAGCTACGACTCTACCAAGAAATTCAAAACAAAGCAACAGCCGGTATTCAGTGCTGAAAACAAAAAAAATGTTCTTTAGATAGCACATTTTCACACCTATATTTATAACACTGTGTGATAACACTAGCTTTTGTGAACTTGCAATATAAGATACTGCTTTTTCACACAGTTTTTTAAAGTTCACGTCGCTCAACACTCTACAGGTAGTGATTTTATATATTTGGTTTTCCCGTGGTTACTTGCCTGTTGGCAGTGGCCATAATCATTGCCCTCATTACTGGCAATACAGAGGTTTGAAACGGTGTCTTTAATGTACGTTAGACACAAAACAATCTCTGCACTTCTATTTTTCTATTTCTTATGGTTTGAAAATTGACCGATTGGTGGCTCCGAGAACGAAGGCACATCGTACGAAAGTAGTGCAAGATTCCCCCTATAAAGCGTAGTCGAATACTTTACAGCGAGAACGGCCTACTGTATAGGGATTTAGCACATTGGTAAGCACCATACTATGCATCCAGGACTGATGGTATGAAGCCGCGATGGAATGAAGCTACCGGTACGTGTGAAGCTGCGCACGCACGGAAGGCGAGGAAATAGCAGCGGTGCGCAGCCGTGGCTCGAGCTGCCTAACCAACTGGGACCCCGAACTCTGACAGAAGTATTCGAGGTCAACAAAGGCCCTCAAATAAAAGACAGGGTGTTCGTGCAGGGGGCCACTAGGTCACGGGAAAACCATGCAAACACCTATGAAAGGCCGAACACACTGCCTGGAGAAAGCGGTATCAACCCTTCCTTGACACGAAAAACAGAGCTAAGCAAGGAGATTGAGGAGCACGCCTATTGATGAGGGTAGGCCTAAAACGAAACGTAAACTAACGGTCTTGTGTAAGGCAAGAAATAGAATAGTGAAGCTGGATGGGAAGAAAGCATAACGCCGAGCAGTAAAAATAATGGTCCAGCGTAAGCACCGGAAGCTGGACAGCGCAAGTTGCCAAGTACCCGGTGCGTCCCTCTGGTGGCGAGCTCATAAATTGGCCTGAGAATCCCTCGCAATGAAAAAGAAGTGGATGAAACCGAATGGCCCTGGTTTTTAGCGGAACCGTTGGTCCGGGTTTCATGCCTTGAGTGCGTTACCGATGTGAGCACACCTGGTTCTGAGAACAAAACTGATAGCATAGCCAAAGGTGTGAAGTGGAAGAGGTGAACAAAGGTAAAGATGAAGCCTGAGATCAATGTAGCGGGTTGAAAACACGGTATCGACTTGGCTTGAAATGGGATACCTAGGAAATATAGACTTGGTTAATAATATATTGTTTGTTAGAGAATGAAAATTAGAGAGGTCAGACCAAATATTTGTAGAAAATTTGTGTCTGGTGCAGTGCTGTGTAAACTGTAGGAGTGGGTGGTTGTAGTACAGCAAAGTAGTATTTCAGTTTGGTAATGCTTTGCCGGAATAGTCGAATGGTATAGTGCAGTAAAATAGCGGTGCACTTTTGAAATATTTTCATGAAAGTGTAGTGAAGAAAGTAGAAGTTTAGTTCTCTGTTTTTTAGCTATATATTGAGTACTTAAAGATTTGCTCTAATATAGCACAATAGGGTAGGATAGGATAAAATCAGACAGAAGAGAGCACCTTCAGTATGCCAAAGCTGGGACAAAGAGGAAGAAGACATGAGAGCCCTCTGCTGCTTCCTCCTTCCATCCGTGAAGATTGATTGGTTCCCGAAGTCTGGTGCCGATCATGGAACAAATCGCCCGGACGCTGGTTGATTTGGCAAGAGGATCAGCAGGTTCATGGGGATTGTTCCCGGAGTTTGGTGTCGAAACTTCGGTATACGACTATTTACGTTCATGTAACGATCCATATCGGATATAGTTAACAAATGTATATAGTTATGACTAACTGTACGTGAAGACCTCCACGAGAACCAAGATAATGTAACGAAAAGACAAAGAAGAGGGCAGGCGGGATGTTCTTCTGCCCTCTTTTTCGGCGTTTGTCGAGCCGATTGAGGACGAAGATGTGTGCGAGCGCAGCTGGCATGGGCTCCGTGACAGCCGCCCTGGAAATAGTGTAAAAGAGCGCTCATCATCTTTCATCATGGTTCGTTTCATCTTTCCCTTTGCCTCATCTTTGGTGGATGGTGCGGAGTAATCCCCATGCAGGTCCCAGCTTCTCAATGTCTCGACCCTGGCGTAGCCGTGGTGAGTTCGCGGGTCGTGTCGGGCAGCCACAGCTCCGCCGTGACCACCACTCGACCACGTGCACCGCTCCGGGTCCCCTGCGGGCGTCCAGCCTATCAAGACCACCCGTAAGCAGATGAAACGATACAGGACCAACAGAACACGCTGTATCCCGATCCCTGTCCTTTCCAAACGTTGGGTTCGAAACCTTAGACGTTTTGTCGTCTCTTTCACGTTGGTGTACACGGATCAGGCATCACCAGTGGTATAATCATATTCGGCGGGCAACAGGCACTTTTTCACGATTTGGGGTAATCGCATCGCTCAATTACATCGCACTGGTTACTGTGCTGCAGTTTCTACCCGGACCGCGGATACAAATAGGGGCTGATATCACGAGAACATAAAGGAGAGGGCAGTGGAACATATCCCTGTTCTTTTAACGATTTATTTATTGCCAAAGCATTTTATTTCCAAACCAAATTATTGTCATTTATTTATTGCCATTTATTACATGCCAAACTCGAGGAGCTCTACAAGCACGCTCAACTCCCCCCTCTCACAGAAGTCATCCGAACCCGTCAGGAAGGCCACGACTTCCGACGAGCATCCATTCTCGCCGGGCGTGCGCTACTCACGGTACTGCCACAATGCGCGGCACCAAAACAACCCATCCCTTAGCCGCTTCCACCACGGGACGGCTTCATCGTCGTTAACCCAAAGCGACTCCCAGTCAGCGGTCCTACTCTTCGCCACGCTAACAGCACAGACGCACAGCTGAAATGACCGAGCGGTTTCCACATAGCACTGTTTATACCGACGCCACTTGGGACCCAACCACGAATACTTCCGGATTAGCGGCCATTCACTCGACATTTCAAGACGCCTGTCAACAAGAATACCCAACTGCGCCATCGTCTACTTACCTCCAACTCGAAGAGATATTACTGGCTGTCCGACAACTTCACATTTCTCACTGGCCTACCAACCAGCCTCGTGCAACTGTCTTCACAGCCAGCCAGGAGGCATTCTGCGCATTGCGCCGGGTGCCGTATCAGGATTCTATCTGTGCGTCCACCAAGATGCTTGCCCGGAGGCTACATTGTACAACAGGACTACAAATTCGGTGGACTGGGTGCCAGGGTACTGCGCTAACTCCTCCATGGAGGCCGTGCGTTCCCTGGCGAGCAATGTTCTTTCCACCCGCTCCCACCCAGTTTTGCCTCATTACGACCCCAATTGGACCCCTTTGAAGCCCGTGCCACGTACCAGCGATGTGCTAGAGCTCGACTCCGCATCCACATCCCTGCCAATGACTACCCGTTACCTACAGGACTGCCACGTGGCCTTCAGATTCTGATCCACAAGACTCGTGCTAGGGCGGCGCTTACAGAGGAAATCCTTTTCAAGTTGCGTTCTTACATATCAAAGAAAGGGAGGCCAACCGTCCTCCCAGGCACTACCGCAAGGAATTCACCTCCGCCGGCCATGACACCACCCACGTGCGTGACGTGCTCTTTAGGAGCCACACCGACCATTGAACATCTCCTCTGGATGTGTCCTGGACTACACGCGGAGCGCACGTCTTGCAAACAAAGCAGAGTTACGTGTTTGACAGACTGGCTCTACCCACCCGCAGCCACAGCCCAGCAGGTGTTTGCCTCGTTGTGGGACTTCGCTCTCACTACTGGCGTTCATCTGAGAAGGTAAAGTTTTCCCAAATTAACATCACCCTCCCCACCCACCCCCATAGGCCGAGTCGCCATCCTTGTGTCAGTAAAGTTTTATTTATTTATTTATTTATTTATTTATTTATTTATTCAGTACCCACAGCGCCTGTGGCATTACAGTGGGGGGGGGGGGGGGTACAAGGAAATATACACTAATCAATGCAAGTGATTTAACAATAAATGCAGAGTCAAACTTAAACAACATGCACAACTTGAATACACAACTTGAATGTTACAAACAATTGGGCCATAACATGAAAAAAAAAGCGTTTATTTATTTATTTATTTATTTATTTATTTATTTATTTATTTATTTATTTATTTATTTATTTATTTATTGCAAGTGCTCACTGCCTTAGCTTGGTTTTCTAGGGTGATGCAGTGTGTACACGAGGAATATAAGGCAAAGAAACGCACAACATACAAGGAAGGATAGTAAAGCAGAAATGGGCAAAAATACAGCGGTTGATATGTACAGAAGTGGAATGTGAACAAAGAAGGCAACAGAAAGGTTTCTGGACCTTAATGACCTAAATGACAGTTTGTTTAATGTTTTTCACTGGTGCAATCGCTGGGTAATGGCTTTGAACTTAGATAAAACTGTATATATGCGTATAAACCGGAATAAAAATTCACTTCAGTATACTTATACACTAAATGAGTCACCTGTACAGCAAGTTTCTGAGTTCAAATATTTAGGAGTAACAATCACAAGTTATTTATCTTGCAATCAACATATTGACAATATTTCCGCTTCCGCCTTCCGTAAACTGTCTTTCTTGCGACACAAATTAAAAAAAGACATCCCCCTCGCCAGGGGCACGATCAAATGCACAGCATTTCCGAGGGGGTGCGCCGGCAAGTCGTATCTCTCGATCGCGGGACCCGTGTCGCCATCTTTTGGAGGCGCGGGAGAACTTGTGGCGCTTTCGAAACAAACGAGAAATGAGTGAAGGATATAAGGCGCGTTCGGTGCATCGAAATCGGTGTCGGTTTCGTGGCTCGGTCGGTAGTGCGCCGGGCACCTTGCGTTCCGCCCGCGGCGTCATGGGTTCGAAACCGGGCGCCGGAAACTGTTACCTCATTTACAGTGAGTGGCCTGGCTGCGGACATAGGCTGCGGACTACGACAAGGCGCGCATGCGGACTACGACAAGGCACGCCAACGCCGCGTGACATTGTGAGTTACTAAAATGCTATGCATTTAAAACGATCCTTCAGATATCAAACTCCTGGCCTACCAATCAATAATCCGACCAAAGATAGAATATGCATGCGTAATATGAAAACCGTTCACACAGAAAAACGTAAAGAATCTAGAACGAATCCGAAGAAGAGCTGTAAAGTATATATACTCTAATTTCAGTCACACTGATTCACCTTCTCATTTAATTACAGCTTTGAACCCCTTACAGAATTACAGAATTGAACCCCTTGAGTCACGACGGAACATATTTAGGCTTAAATTTCTTTGCCACCTTCTTCAGAGACAAAAAGCACTAGACCCGACGCAGTACCTGACGCCCATATCGAAAAGCATGCGAGACACCATCACCCCGGAACATTAAGACCTTATTTTGAACGGTCAGATACATTCAAATTTTCTTTTTTCCACGAACAGTGGAAGAATAGAACTTCCTAAAAGGCTCTGAATAAAGATTCCCTTTGGTTATTTCGCTGTGTATTGTTTGGGTCTGTAAACCCGTACTTGTGTGTCGAATTCTTTCCTTTTTCCTTTTTCATTTCTAACTGACTTGAGTGCCTGTATATGTACTTTTTACTTGTACCGTGCTCACCTGCTTGGACCTGCGAAGGTCTGCAGTATAAAATAAATGAAATAAATGAAATGAAATGAAGTCGTGGTGCCGCGTAAGAATAAGTTAACGAAGACATGCATGAGCAGAGTGCTCTTCTTTAGTTTAGGGCCCACAAAAACAGGCGAAAACTTGTAGATGAGATCACTACACGACATGTGCAACGAAAAACCCATGGTTTCCACTCAGTGATTTACTTGAGTAAGAAGGTGTGTGTGCACACACCCGGGAGAGGCTCTGTCAGGCCCCAATGTAAATATTCTTTGTAGATCGCTCTTCATCTTTAATCATAGTTTGTCTCATCTTTGCCTTGTGGTGGCGTAATGATATCACTAATATTCGTGGTACCGGCAGAAATAACCAATATTAGGGCAGGCAAAACACTTATTTCAAGTGACTGGAAGTTCGCGCTCGAAACCAGGAGACGCCCTCACTCCAGAGCTTCAGCGGCGTCGGGTATTTGTTGCAGAGTAGATATAGCGGTGGGTATACGGTGGGTTCAGTAACCTAAGGTGGGGCTCGTGCTGGCATGCAGTTGCCGCCCTGCTACAGGCTCCTCTCGGGTGAGCGCCTGGTGCGGTGCTGGGTAGGCACTCCTGGCATGCGGTGGTGTTGCAGAAGTGCACTGTAATCTGGCTGGGTAGGCTCTGGGCACGGATTGGCTCGAGTTGTGCCCGGAGAATGAATTCTTGGGCTGTGATGTGTGCTCGCGTGGTTTTGTCGAGCCTTGAGGGACCTGACGTCCTTATTAGCACAGTAGGATTTAGGTAACCCCCGTGCTTTTTAAAAAGCGAAGCTGTTTAGCAAATATTAATTTATCGCGTGCGCCGTTAAAAATACCAACAAATGTCCGAGCGTGCACACGTGAGCGTGGTCCTTGCCGCAGCCGCTCGGCAGTTAAGAAAACAAATCAAATGCCTAGCCCTCATGTGTGCGTGTCTCGCGACGACCGACCAGGGTCCAATCGCATGTTTGTCAAGCCAAGCATACCCACTTAAGCTGGTTGGCCAAGATTGCAGTGACCTCCTGGCAGTTAAAAAAAACAAGAAAATGCAGAGCGTTCGCGTGTGCCTGCCTTGGGCGAACACCCAGCGTCTCCGGCACACATTTGTCAAGCCAAGCATGCCCATTTTAGGAGATTAGCCAACATTAGCAAAAACAAACATGCCGACAGTGACATGAAGGGCAGTTCGGTCCTGTGTGCAGAAAAGTATCTCGTGCAAGCGCAGCAGGGTTTCGTTAATGACATCCGCCATGTAAACACAAATGGTCAATATTGTGCGTTCTACATTGTCTATAACAGACCTTCAAATTCAACTTTCAGGCATTCAGTCTACATACCGGTTTATATGTGCTGTGTTGAGTTCCAACTCAGTGCTTATTAAAGCTTGAAAGTAACAATTCTTGTCCCGATTACTTTAGGTGTCCATAAAATATTCTCCGTGGTTACTTATGCCTATTTTTGCTTTCAGAAGATAAAGCGATTGATCCGGTAAGAAGTAATGCTTATCTCCAGAAAGCGTAAAGGAGAGCAAAAAATTTTATTGCCGATGGCTTCATAAAAACTGCACAGACAAACAAATAACCGGTCGAATCGAAGACCAGTTGACCCCCAAGGAACACTCAGGGAACAACATGTAGACTGTTGGTGTGGGTGGTTCGTCCAGTGGGGAGAATTTGCAATGCTCAACGTTTAATCTGATGAGAGCACCAATTTGTCCAGAGAGGTAATAGGAAAATTAAATGGTTAATCATCAGAAGAAAAACAGTTGCTGTCCCGTGAACCAGCAGAATTGACTAACATTTTTTTGCAAGGGTACAAACGTTACTTTCCAAGAAGAATCAACATTGGAACCGTACAGCGACTACCCCGGAATTCATAGATCTGCCTTAAACTAAGGCAGTGAGCTGCCTTCAGAAATTCGGCTCCAAGATCAGAAATGGCTTGAACGGGTTCAAGAAGACCGCTTCATTTCATTTAGTTTGCAGCTAACTTGCTTCGTCAAGTGACCTGGCGACTTCAGCCGGGAGGGAGCCGATGCGGCTATGATCCCGAGTAAACGAGAAATATTGTTTTGAATGTGAAATTCAGATTAATAAAACAACAGTTTTTGCAAATAAATTCATATTGTAATTGTTTACACAGTACCGTTGAAAGAAATAGCTATCCACAGTTATCTACATAGAAATCATTAGGCATGTTTTAAAGATTTATTGAGAATTTCATCATCAATTTAAGCGAAGGAACACTTGAATATTGTGCTTTTTGGCGGAAAACATGACCTCCCTACTTCGGATACAGAGTGCGAGATCCCAGAATGAGCGACAGCCAAAAACAAAAAAAAAAACTTGCCGACAAATCGCATCGCGGCTGATAGATGACAAGAACGCACGTAAGACTTCACTGGTAAAGCAGCGCACAAGCAGTCTGGAGTGCAACGAGGCCGACTAAGCGTTAGTCTTGGCGAAAGCCGCTCACTGCAAAGACGTAGCAAGGGACTTCGCCTCCATGCATTTCATTACATAATGGGGCTGGCACAATTGTTTTGCACTACATTACAAAGAGCTGGCACATCTTAAAAGTGACGTGGAAGGAGTAAGATTCTCGTGTAACACGGGAGAAGTTCAAGTCCGGTAAGTGACACATCCCCAATTATGTTGAACCTTATGCGGTATCATGGGCTTTGGGGCTGCTTGGAAACGTAAAGGTAGTTTTTTTTTCTGTAACGTTCACGCACGCTTGGGTTATTCTGTTCTCGTACTAAATAAAGTATGCACTTCCACAAAAGAGACCTGTGAGTGTCGCGTCGTACCTGCTTTTTGTCTTCGGATCTAACAAGCAGCTTCAACGTATCAGATTTGTATATTTCTGATCTGAAGTTTTGTAAGAATGACAATTAAACCTCAGCTCAATTAGTGTATAAAAGTATTAGTAACGGAAAGTGTTACATAGCCAAAATCATGTGCACTTATGGAAGTGTCTTCGAGTGTCTTCTAATTGCCAAATAGGTGAACCTGGTCTTGTGTGTGGTACTTTTGGACCCTGGTGAATAATGTTTCGTTTCCCCAGCCTTTACAGGTTATGAGCACTATTACAAAATCACGGCATACTGCAATACATGGAGGCATGCTTGAAGTACAGCACAGCATCGCTGGCAGATTTAAATGCAGCTATCATATTTTTATAGGAAACTATTTTTTACTACACATTCAAAGAGAGGTCTGCATTGTGATCGCTGAAGCTTAGGTATGCACGTGTCTCTATTTTCTACAAAATTCTGGCTGTTACAGCCATTTCAATGCTCGAGTTAATTCCATCCTTTTTGGCACTGACAGCTGTGGGCTACACATCGCTATACACCGGGATGACCATCATCTCTACACCATGCCACCAGCCACGGCTGCCCACCCCCCCCCCCCCCCCCCGGTAAAGAAGTCTTCAGGAAAGATAGGAATTCTCGTGGGGGTGGAGTTTCCATTATGTTTAAAAATACATTGCACACGATATGGCTTCCCGATACCACTGGAGTTGAATCCATGTTAGCTAAATTCATGCTAAACGATTGCAATCACCTAATAGGGGGGTCTTATTGGTATCCTAACAGCGACAACACGTTCAGTTCAGTTCAGTGCAGGTTGTTATTCTTCGATTGTTATTCAGAAATTAATATTAAATAACAAAATATGTATTGAACAAAAACAATTAACAATATCAATTTTCACTTAGACAATTAACAAAAAAAATATTTAATTGACAAGAACAACATAATTATCACAAACAATTAATTAATATTATTAACAAAACTTCTATTATTCGTCAGTTATTATTATTCATTCCTGGAAAAGATTAATGCCTTTTTATACCCTTATAAAAAACGTCCGTAACACATTGTGCTAGCCAGAGATTTCAATTTCTCCTTCCATTAGCTGGTACAACAGTTTCCCGTGCGCACTACCTGCTTCATCGGAGGCATTTGTCGATTTTCTGTTATTTCACAATTTGTCACAGCTCGTCAACCAAACTAGACGCATTCAAAGTTCCGCAGAATCCATCCTTTGTCTATTCCTGGCCAACACGAACGTCATTCGCCGAAAACCGCGAGTACACATTGTTGAGGGCTTCTCTGATCATAAAATGGTATGCCCAACACTGCAAAGAAAATTCGTTCCAGTCACAAAGAATACAGAGAGTGGAATCCTGGTTTCCTCTCCCGCTGGTGGCGCAGACGTATACGCTCTTGTGAGCTCTTTTTCGTCATTTGCGTCATTCTGTAAATCTGACCAGCACTCAGTGGACTAAACTTCGCGTCACTTCAAAATTATCGTTTTTAGGTGCGTCAACTCCTTTGTTCCGTTCCAAACAAATTTGGTGCGCAACTCGAATCCATGGATTAACATGAGAATATTAATTTTATCACACAACCTTCAAAAATCAAGAAAGCAAAGCAAGCGAAACCCTAGCGCTTGTAACACCCATTAGTTTTGCAGCCTGCACCTGCACCTTAACGGAACTATAAAGACAGCAAATAATATTATCAGCGCGGTACAATAAAACGTTATCTGGTTTCCTTCTGTGGAAAGTTTTGGCGCGACGTTTCAAATAAAAAAAGTTGACACCCAGCATATGGTTGATAATTTTGTTACTAGTGAAAGAACAAGGACCTGTGATGCACTCAATCATTACTTCTGCCCAGTGTTTACCTCTGATAACGGTCTTATCCCCAGTTTTGTTCATTGTGTTGACGCCCTGCCTATCGATGGCGTGTAAATAAGAGGGGAGGGGATATTTTCTCTTTTTAAACTGGACGTACAGAAGTCACGGGGAATGGATGCGATACCGAATGCTTTTCTCGTTAGGTATGCTGAGTGGAGTGCTCAATATTTATGTTTTAAATTTAAGAAATCACTCTCACCCGCTGAATTCCCGAGCGCTTGGAAATAAGCAAAAATCAGCACGATACCGCAAAAACCAAATGAATTATTGCCCATTGCTTATCGGCCCCTTTGTATATTGTGCACTTATGCCAAAGTGTCCGAGCACATAGTATTCAACAGTTTCTCTAAAACAATAGGCCACTCGACAATCGACAGCACGGTTTCCGTAGGAACGTTTCTACGATAACATATCGGCTGGAAACTATCCATGATCTTGCACCCGCTACAGACAGACAACTGCAAGTGCACGTAATTTTTTGGACTTTAAAAAATCCTTTGACCGGGTGTACCGTCCAAAACTCTCTCTAAAGTTAAAATAAAGTTTGCAAAATGATTCATTGATCGCCTGGATTAAAGCTTATCTGTTATGTAGGCGCCTACTGGTACGCATTGAAGAAGCAACTGTCATCCCCACCGATGTAGAGTCTGGAATCCCCCAGGGTTCATTTTAAGGACCACTTCTATTGCGAATATTTATTAATGGTATTGCCTTCAACGTACCTAAACAATTAAAACTGTCTGTGGGTTATAGCATATTGTACGATAAAATGAAAACTTCTAGCGACCAAATTACTCTAAACTCATCACTAAACAAAATACAGGAAGTGTGCTTAACATGTCAATTGGCAATAAATTTGGAGAAAATGGCTGCACTGACTGTAACTCGCAAAAACATCCGCTCATGTTCCAGTTCCATGTCAATAATAAATGTATAAAGGCAATACCTACTTACAAATACTTAGGCGTATTTTTACGTCTGACTTACGGTGGAAGGATTACATTACACACATTTTGAATAAGTCAACGAAAAAGCTCGGGTACTTCAGAAGAAGCCTCTGAAAATCAATGCGCGAAATTTAGCTGCAGTTTGGGATCTCTAAACACAAAGAAATATAAATAAGATAGAAAACTTGCATAGGAAAGCTGTTAGGTCTATTTTTAACCCTTATAACTGACGTACACCGACATCAAGTCTTTTACAGACAGGTAACTTGACATATTGTCTGCCCGACGTTACCGGGATAGGTTAACGCTATTCTATCTTATTAGTAGGGATAAACTTGGCATACCCAAAACTAAATATATTGGGCTGATCCAACGGCACTCAACACGGTCATGCCACTCAGAAGAGTTCACGGAATTTGGATGTAGAACATATGCTCTCAAACACAACTTTTCCCAAGCACAGTGGCTGATTGAAATGCTTTACCTTTTATAACGGCTGACTCCAACACTGTACCTGCGTTTTAAGAGAACTACCATAATTGTTTTTTACTGTTTGTATTGCGGTAAAAATGTTGCCAACTGTTTCTCTGTTCTTTTACTTTGTGGCGAGTACGTGGTGGCTCTACTTATTACAGTGTTTGTATACGTTTATAACTAACGTGTCTTGTGACTAGGCTTTACGCACATACCATAACGCACCCACACATATAGCTACGTCGGTGTTGTAGAGTATTGTGTGTTGTATAGTCCACCGATATGTCTCTCTCCTCACTGTTATTTTGGTGACGTTCTTGTGCCGCGTTCACCCACATCAGATTACAGCCTGACAATCGGGCCAGCAATGTGTCAATAAATAAATCAATAAAGAAAGAGGTACTTTGCATTGCCCCCTTCTGTGCACATACACATTTTATATTATTTCGGATACCCTCAAGGTAGTTGCATTCAAGGGGAAAGTAGGTAAATACAATACAACAAATGAGGAAACTGCAGTACAAAGAGCACAATAGAAGTCGTTATCACCTCTGGAAAAGCAACCTTATACAGATAAATAAGGCTGCAATATTGATTGATTGATTGTAGGGTTTAACGCGCCGCGCAACGCAGGCGATCCGGCGCGCCGTAGTGGATGGCTCCGGATTAAATTTGACCACCTAGGGATCTTTAACGTGCGCCGAAATCTCGTACACACGGGCGTTTTTGCTTTTCGCCTCCATCAGAAAAGCGGCCGCCACGCCTGGGAATCGAACACGGGACCTCATGCTCAGCAGCACAATGCCTTAGCCACTGAGCCACCCCGGCGGGTAAGGTTGCAATCTTACTGCTGCAACGTGAGACCTTCAGCTGAGGTTTGAATGTGGTATTCGGGTAAGACATTAGGTCAGTTAGATAACAATACCTGGCATTTGTCACAAAGATCCTCAAAATAAAAACAAACGTATGTTGAACGTGCGAAATTCACGTACACCAATGCATCGCTACACACAATCTTGAGTAGGAGAAATGCGTGCGTAACTTTGTTGAATGGTTCAGCAAAAACGAAAAAAATGCAGTCCAGAATTAAACGGTTGTCAAGAATAGAATGAAGCTTGTGCGTTTAAAAAAAAAATAACCAGGTTTTGCATAAAAACGACTTCCAAAACCATGTTTTCAGTGTCAAAGCATTGTTTGGATTGGAGAAAGCTGGCACCGTGGGAGTAAATGCTATGTTCTAAGATTTTGCGTGGTATGCTAGTGATAGATATTGACCTCAAATTCAATGGGGGTCTGCTGACCTCCTGATTTAAAGACAAGTACCATTTTCATATGTCCTAATCAGCAGAGATGTTACTTTGTTTTAATGATTGCTGAAACTGGTTAGCCAGGAGAATAGAACAGTTGCGTTAGTACTTTTAAGAAATTTGAATTATTACCATCAACGCCAGCAGAAGAAATTACAAGTCAGTCAACAATCTTAATTATTCTGTTATGGTCAATCTACAGAGAGTACCTAGGTAAATAGTCGTTGCCTTCACATTTGGTTGATATAGAAAGCATCAGAAAACACTCTGTTTAGCCACGGCCCTGGTATAGCACACTGGCACTTTCATCATGAATTATTTGTTCGCCGTTTTTATCAACCTAATGCCAAAGCCGTCAGCAGGGTTCACGACGCGATAAACTTTCGCGGGCTAATTTGGCGAAAAATTAGGTATAGTATTTGTTAGGAAGTTTTGCTTTGCAGGAAGCTTTGCATCAGGAAGTTTTGCTTTGCAACATATTCATTGAGTGTGGAGGAGTATAAGGCCCACCTACAAGTACTGCGACGAGACCGTGTAGTCGTTTCTCTTTTCGTTTGATATGCGTTTAAAGTTAGGATTATGCAAGAGCGCGCTCGGATTAGGCAATAATTTTCGAGTAGGTACGAAGCGGTCTGTCAAGTCAATTATCTTTTTCTTAAATTGCGGCAGTTTGCAGTTAAGAGATTTTTCACTGAATCCGTCGATATATTCCATTCGAAATAAATGCATCTCACTATTACTTTCTGCAAAAATGATCTTGTGGCAATTTGTAATGGTTTTTCGCTTTTTGGAACATTTCCTGCAGGCTGTGAGGAAGTAGCGGTAACTTTCGGTCTTTGAAGACCATTTCGTCAAAGAAGACGGCCAATCTCCATTGTTGAGCTCTGCCCCACGGAAAAGGAGGTAGAAAAGTAGGTTAGTATTCCTGCCGGTTAAACCGACGGGGCGGAAACACTGGGTTTTAGCCGCGCAGATTTTTACTCCGCCGTACACTTATTCATCTCGGAATTTGGCCGCCTCCCATTCTAGCCGAAGGCCATGCCGGGCTTCTTTCAAAAAGATCCCAGAGTGTATGATCACTGCTATGATTGCCTTCCCGCCCACTGCCTCTCCTTCAACAACTTCCCTTGTTTTATTTCTCTACATACTTTTCATTTTTTCGTTCCTTCATTTTTTTATGTTTTGATTTATTTAGGTTTCAACACTTCCTGGTGCTACGTCTCACGTTGGGGCAGTTTTTTCTGTTTATATTTCCCTTAAACGCCAGTGTAATTTCATTCCTTAAATGAGTTCCTTTAATTTCTCTCGGTGAGCGCCTCTTCCCCGGCCAATTCCCTGCCTGGGTATGAGCCTTATCTTCTGGCACCAGTACCACCACCACAACGGGGTGTGCCGGCCTAGCCCTGCGGTGGTCGTGAGCAAGAGGGCAGCCTGCGGACCCGACGCCGCTGTTCAACTCCCGGGTGCGCGACCGTCGTTCCCCTGCGACGGCCTAAACGGCAACGGCCAGGGACACGACAGCAGGGACCAGTGCACCACGACCCGACAACGTTCCAGAAAGTTCCGCCAGCCCGCCGACGAAGCTCGAGCCAGCCTGCACCCTCCCGAGCAGCTCGTCCAACCTGTGAGACGTGAGACTCTTAACGTTTTTCCAACTTGGCTTCTGTTAAAACGAACTCGTGTTTTCTTGAACAGTCGGTTTTGCTATTAGTTAGCGGCCCTGTATTAAATGCAAAGCATTTCTTAGCCTCGCCTCTTCCTGCGTCGGACGGCGTCCACAGCTCCGCGTCCGCAGCAGGGGCGCCTCTCCTCCTTTCCTCCTCTTTCTCAACAGCAGCTGGCGCGCGCATGCGTCGTAGTCAGCCCGTTCGCTCCGTCGCGGTCTCGGCGTAACAGATGCGTGATAGTAGCGCGGTGGGGCGTGGAAGAGCGCGCGCTGCTTGCGCATGCGCGCTCTTCCCCCCGTACTGCTCTCCGTCTACTGCGCGCGCGGCAAATATAAAGCGGCTAGCGGTCGCTCGTGCTTCAGTCACTGCGTTGCTCCTTCCTTCCTTGATTGACGCTCGCTCCCACGTTTACTCATGTCTGCTACTCCAGAATCACGGAAGAAGCGATGGAAGCAACACTGCCTTCAACCAGTACTGAGGCACGAGCCAACATCAGCGTTCCAGCACTCGTTGAAGACCCCGTTACCTCCTCCACATCGGAACCGTCGTCGTCGTCAAATGCGGAAGACAAGGCCGCGAAACGGCGCGTGTACGACGCCGAACGCAAGCGATTGAAGCGTGCCGCCGACGCCGCACTTCGTGCACGAGAGGCAACGTCATCGACAGCAGAAGACAAGGCCGCGAAGCGGCGCGCATACGACGCCGAACGCAAGCGCTTGAAGCGCGCTGCGGACGCCGAACTTCGAGCACGAGAGGCAGCGGCGAAACGTCAGCGACGGGCTATGGATCCTTCGATCGGGGAACGAGACGTAGCTGCCAACGCAACTACGACCCAACTACCCACCGTAACGCGACTTTACTCTCCTCTCTCTACCCCAAACCAACACCAACGCAACTACGACCCAACTACCCACCCTAACGCGACTTTACGCGGCGTTAACGACCCCCAATGCTCTGCATTTATCCGTGTTCCCCTCGCGGGAAGGCGCGGGAATTTTTTTTCCTTCTTCTTCCATCCTGCGTGCTTGTTTCTTGACCCGACCTTGTAAAGTGTGCCGTCTTAGTTTTTGTTTCATGTTCCGGTATCCAGTCTCAACATTCTCCCGTCCGTAACGCTGGTGATCGTTAGGAACCTGTATACCACCACACAGGTATGTCTACTGTTAAATTTAAAACGTTTTAAAGGCCGCCCTGTGAGAGCTTGCTATGAGAACCGTAGTTATATACGGGGTATATTTTTAACCCCCGCCCGCGTTCCGAATTAATAGGAACCTGGTGAGAAGAAATTGCTTGTGCCGTGCAGCCGCCAGTGTGGTCGACCTGTTCAAAACAATATACCCCCACGCACGGTGACGTTTCACTGAAAGTACGATACAAGTTTCACAGGATCCGTAAGCATAAATTTATGAGGTGGGAGCACGAACGTGTTCCTATCTGCAGATTTGTAACAAAACCTCCGGCCGATGTTGTCGCGACATCTAACTCACTGAGGCTAAAATCACTATCCATGCAACTGCAACACTGTCTCCACACAAACTAAAGCCTAACCAAGACTACGGGGGAAGTTTCTGAGGCACGCCCGTTTATTTGTATGCATTTCTTATGCACGTGATACGTAACGGGCCTAAAGCCAATGGAAATTGATTGATTGATTGATTGTAGGGTTTAACGCGCCGACGCAACGCAGGCGATGAGGCGCGCCGTAGTGGAGGGCTCCGGATTAATTTTGACTGCCTGGGGATCTTTAACGTGCGCCGAAATCTTGTGCACACGAGCATTTTTGCTTTTCGCCTCCATCAGAAAAGCGGCCGCCGCGGCCGGGAATCGAACCCGTGACCTCGTGCTCAGCAGCGCAACGCCTTAGCCACTGAGCCACCGCGGCGGGTGCCAATGGAAATTCGCCGCGCGGCAAGTGCTTCTTTACGTTTTATTTTTCCTGGTGGGGTTAAGAGCAGCGTGCGTCAAGTGCTTTTTTGTGGCTATTGTCTAACTCCCGCATTGAAACACAGCGCGCTGGGACCTGTTCCTTTAAACAAACCTCCATCCCCATAGAACGTTCGCCTTCGCCATGACAAGTAAAAACAATTTCGGTACCAGGAATCGTCGAGCATGGGCCGGTTGCTATTTATAAAGGCTGCCGTGGTGGAAACACAATGGCTGCATGCATTTTTAACTTTTTACGGGTCCTGCTTTTGTTGACGTCCTGTTTGTTAACGTGGGAGCTGTGTTGAAATGTAATGTGATGCGGAAAAAATGGCCTAGATTTTTGTTCTAAAATCAGTCAGTTAGGAAAAAGAATATGTGTGTTTGTGCGCGTGCATGTGTGTGCATGCGTGCGTCGGTGCATGTGTGCGAACGTGCCGCTGCGTGTGTGCGCGTATGTGCGTCTGCCTCTGCGTGAGTGCCCGCTTACGTGCGTGCGTGCGTGCGTGTGTGCGAGCGTGCGTGCGTGCGCGCGCGCATGTGTGTGTTCGCGCGGGCTTGCATGTATGCGTACGGACGTTTTTGTGTGGTGTGTCCGTGTCTCTGTGTGCTGACAGAAATTCCCGAAAAACCGGACATTTTGAGGTTGTTGCTTATTGAGTGCCAAAGGTTAGCCCCGGAAAGTGTAAATGAGCGGCAATTTTGTTTCAATTCTGATGAGTGCAAAAAATACTGCGCCCAGCAGTGGTCCTTTACAGCATCCTAAGGAGCTGTGCAGCTAGTCGACAAATTCAAACTTTCCTTGTTGCGAGAAAGAATGTGCCACCTGAAAACAAAAGAGGTAGGCAGACGATTGTGTTTGACGAAATAGTTTTGAGAAAGCCTATGATATGTTTTCTTGTTTCCTTTACACGACTACCTGAGGGGGCTTCTGGAATATGACAACGACCCGCGTCTGCGCAGCTGCCGAACGTGCCATCGTAATCTACAGCGGACTCGTGGTAGTACCAACTCCGATAATCACAGCTTTTTCTAATAAAACAACTTTCAATAATTCGGCTGGCCTGCTGTGTTCTAAATTCATTTTAAGGCCGCTAATTTGAACGTGAATAATTCCTTGAATTGGGTCAATTAGTACTTTACGCTTGTCCTTGCCAGAAAGTATCTGCTGTATTTGTAGCTTATTGATGCCCATTTACATCTATCAATCATATAAAGCCGGTTACATGCCTGCAAGTGTCAAAGCGAAACCGCGCAACGACAACAAAAAGACAAAGCAGCCATGTATTTTTTAAGTGTGAGTGGCCTTTCAGTGCTGCTTGTGAGGGTTGTATTATCAAAAATGGCGGCGTGTCTGCTCCTTTCGTTGCAAATGTCGACACAAGATGATTTCCGACTGGCGCCCCTGGCAAGTAAATGGATCCTTTCTCTTTCCGCTCACCTCTGATGCTGTTCCTCTCCCGAATCGTCCCTATCAAGATAACACGCTAGAGGTTTGCTCAAGTGAACTTAATTTACCGAGTTCCCTACTCCAAGTCGGGTGCCTCGATGCCAGCTCTGCCGCACGGTGGAGACGTGCGTAAATCGAGGCACCCTACTACAACTGTTGTACAACCTTGTTTCCCTACTCCACGAGCGTTTCAAGCGGAACGTCGAGCCTCTCTAGTGGAACATTTTGTAGCTAGTCAAATCTAGTCTAGTAGCTACCCGCCGCGGTGGCTCTGTGGCTAAGGCGTTGCGCTACTGAGCACGAGGTCGCGGGTTCGATTCCCGGCCGCGGCGGGCGCTTTTCTGATGGAGGCGAAAAGCAAAAACGCCCGTGTGCACGAGATTTCGGTGCACGTTAAAGATCCCCAGGTGGTCAGAATTAATCCGGAGCCCTCCACTACGGCGCGCCTCATCGCCTGCGTTGCGTCGGCGCGTTAAACCCTACAATCAATCAATCAATAGTCTAGTAGCTAGTCTAGTGGAACATTTCGTGAGGTAGTCAAAACCTCACTTGGGACCATACACCACCGACACACGCAATAGATACACTGAAGTCACCTTGGCTAGATTACGGATAAGGCACACACATGCAACGCACTCACACCTTCTCACTGCATCTCCAAGACGTCTGTGCAGCAGGTGCGGAGAGGCCCTATCCGTGATCCACATCCTCATACAATGTAAGGCACTCGACATTACACGAAGCAAACACTTCCCACAACTACACACACGACATATTCCACCACACCCATCATACTTCTTAGGAGATGATGCCATGTTTTCTGTTCAGCGCACCTTTAAGTTCCTATCAGAAGTTCACTTTTTACAACTCATCTCATACCACCCATAGCTTTACCCCTGGTCCTATACACCAGCCACCTTATTTATCTTTTAACCACTCTTGTTCTTCCTGGCCCTTTACACCAGCCATGCTCATAGTTTTTAATTGATTTTATTTCGTGGTCCCTAATCATCAAATAACTTTTTGTTTGGCGCTCTTTGCCCATGTGGGCCTTGCGCCAATAAACTCAAACCATCATCATCATCATAATTTCGTAGCTGTTGCCGTTTTATTGCTTAAATGCCGCCAGGAGATATACTAGCGCGGGCGGCAGCAGGCCACCGTTTCTGCAGTTAATGCAGTATTTCATTTGCCATCACGAAAACCAAGCATCCATATTTGTTTTTAAATCGAGGAACACTGCAAGTATTACTTATGAATTGATTTTCTGCCGTATGTTTGCATAATTCTCTGTTCTTGTTCAGCAATGTTGAGAAATATGAACATTGCCACCGGACGTAGACGTTTGGATTTGGCTGTGAGTGAATAAGGCACTTGCGCAGCTTCCGTTTCACTTTGGCCGGGTGGCTGAATCGAGTCACAGGCAGACAGACACAAAAAGAGACAAAAATTTCATCATTTAAGTAGCCCTAGAAAGACTGTCACGGAAAATATGTGAGAATGTTTTATTACAGCAGAAGTTGGCATGTAGCCCCCAAGTCATATTTATGAGATCTGCCGATAATTCCAACCTCAGATAATTAAACCAAAATTCTGGGTTTCCTTCGAGTTACAATTACAGTGACCCTACTATATTTAAACAAATCAAGTCAGCATATGGTGGTATGCCAGTCGGTTGTTAAAACCTTTAGAGCCCACGTCCGGTCACGTCTCTTTGATTTACCTTGTGGCCCAGTGAGAAACGGTAACGTGAGCGCCAGCAAAGCCTATCACCCTTACAGGAAGAACAAAGACCACAATGTTGTAGCCGCAAATTCTGCTGTGCTGACACAAAAACATAACATTGTTTTAATGTGCTCCTGCGATACATCACAAGACAAATGCAGTTACTGGGAACATGGCATGCCTACTGACTCGCCAGAACTCACTGCCACGCTACTGCCGCATCTCTACCCGTATGTGCGTGAACATGCAGCAATTTTCAGGAAGCAGTATTTTACTTCACTCGCCCGATATGAACTACTGCCAGAGGCCTTGTCGAGGCTTAAGGTCGAGTCTCCATGGCTTGGTCCTTGGTCGCAGTGATATTTCGAATTGCTTGTCCCAGAACAAAGGGTTATTCATGACACTAATTGGCAACATCCAAAGGAACCACAAACCTTCACTAGAAACGCCAAACCCGCTCAACCACTACGGGCAATTAAGCAAGTACAACCAGCGGGACACCATCACGTTATTAGCGAATGTTCTGTTCATCTCGGCCGAGATCGTCCTGGAGTAGAAAACCACGAAATACTCTGCTACTTCTGTTTAATGTTCAGATGACATGAAGAACTGCTTTGCTTGTAACACCTCCAGGAAGGACCCTGTGGAACATACTTGGCCAAATACGCTACTTTTTCACCGGTAAGAGATTTACTACCTACATTTAGGAAATAATGCAACTGTCCAGGGTTGTCGATCCTCGCATATCAGAAGACGGTACACTTCGCCATACGCGGAATAGGCTGCAGAGGATGTGGGATACATTGCTATCGTAAAAGAAAAATCACATTCCGTTTCATCCATGTTTCGCGCTACCGTCCCTTTGAACCGTTGAGTACCCTCGAATGACAGCAAACATTGGCCGCCTAGCCAATGACGCAATGGCAGGCAGAAATACGCAACCCTGTTCACTCACCTTTCAAAGAGCATATGCCAACTTGCCTGAAAGACTTCCTCCTTCGTAGAAAGCTTTCAGCTCGCAAAAAAGTGTTCCGCCACGGATATTCACTACACTAACCACTTCAAAGAGACGAGCTCTAAAATATTTACGCTGATCAGCCGCATCTGTCAACCAACTTTACCACCTACGAAAATCCCCAAGACACTATCCTCCATCCCATTTCGACAGCCCTGTGCGCCGAAGCATCCTGCAACATGCAGCCGTTCGAATAGCATTCCCATTGCTACACGCCTGGCAAACGAGCTTTACGATGATATCGGCCACCCAGCAATATGTACTACCAGGCGGTCATGCACAAAACCTGATGTATTAGTTAATTGTTTTGTGGACCGGTGGTCCATTAGTAGGAATTTAAATGGCGTATTCCGTACTCATCAATTTTTCTGGCTGCGTTGTTTTGTTTAGAGCAAGAGGAGTATCGGGCAACGATAGGGAAGTGGGGAGGATAGGAAGAGATAAGAAAGAAAGGCTCTGAGAAGAGAAAAAAAGCGAAGAAAAGAAAGGTAAGAATTTCTTAAGGGGAGAACAGCACGCGTAGGACGGGACCGAGCGGATGTATTTGGTAGGAGGGAGACGAGATGGAACGACAGGGAGGTGTAGGTGAGTGCAAGAAAAAGACGCGTTACGGGGCAGGGGCGATCAAAACATCCTCTTTCGATGTCATTTCCAGCGAAGCAGGTATAATAACGGCAATATTTATTAGAAATATTTTATTTTTGTTATATTTATTGCGTAGTTTGCCCTGTCATTCAACTTGCAGCGATTTGCGTATATATTTTTTGTTTGATTTTACTGAACAATCCCCTTCCTGAACGAAAGCTAGAAACTTCCTACAGACCATACCAATATAGTGATCCTCCAACGAAGAAGTCGGAATCAGAAGAGAAACATTGAGATTTCTCTGGGAAGCCTAGTATTTACTAGAGTAAAAAATATTTATAAGGGTAATAAATAACGGTAAAAGACCATCCAATTTTGCCTTCGGAAACAGTCTGTTCCCCGATATCTGTAAATCAGCTTTTCGTCATACGCAGCCGATAGGGACTTTCAAGCCTTTGATATTTAATACAATAGCAGGAGGAATTGAGTAATACATACAGGTATATTCCCGAGGCCGTAGAGGTTTTCAAGCATTGAAAATACCTAACGCTAATGTGATCTCTATGATCGAGTCGTTATTGTGGAAAGAAGTTAACAGGACAGACAACCGATTTTTGTCGCGTATATGTTCTCTTGCTCATATGAAAGCCGGCGTTTTATTTAGCCCAGTAACCACAAGCAATTTCTCAACAAATTGGCGGACATAATTTTAATTTGGCAGCAAACTACCTGAAATCGGAAGGGTGACGGTTCGTAGTGTCGAAACTTGACACTACAATATGTGTCCCTGTCACGTGACCTGCAAACCTAGCAGCTACTGTAACTGCTGAAACATTTGTTTACGCATTGAGAACCTTTTAACACAATTATTTGTACAAGGTTAAATCGTATATGTATTTCTAAACATTATTTGGAAAATTTTAAACACACGCCGCCCGCCGCCGCAGGGTTGCTCTCAGTGTGGCTAACTGAGCCTCCATGCCCAGAATCAACGGCAGCGTTCAGCAAACAGACCCCGTGAAGGAGCATTGACGATTCTGCCCGAGTCAGGAGCGTTTGTTCTGCCAAAATATTTGATTTCAGTTTCCAAATACGCCAACGGGAGCTTAAAAAACCGTCACGCCCCGGGAGAATCGAACTCCCTACCTCCACAACGTAAAGCGAGATTCTACGTATAGTCTATCCCAACAGATGGCACATTCGTGCAAAATAGACCGTTGCATTAAAAAAACACATAAAGGAACAGGAAAGCCTGCGATTCAAACTTTTTTAGCTGGGTACAAGTTTTTAAATATTGTTTTTCATTTCGCATACAGACAAATTATGCTGCCGAGCTACTTTATGTCGTAGTTGCCAGCATTATTTTTGGGAAGGACACATACGGCTCGTAGATCTAAAAATTTCGATTTAAAAAGTTTTAGGGCGTTATCAGCAAAACCGTTTCTCGCCAAGGTGCTTTAAGTGATGCTCTTTCGTTCGGGATAGCGAATATATACTCGACAAAAATCGGTTGTCTGTCCCTTTAAAACAGTGACATGTCTAAATCCATGATTCAGAAACTTTTGGTGTTTTCTCGGAGATCTTTGAGCACAACAAATTTAAAGAACTTCGCTCATCGATAGTAGGATAAAAAAACTGCTCGTTACCAAAGTTAGCTGTTTGCACTGCTGTATTGACTGAGAGCACGTGTACTTTCTTGGGTTGAGATACGTATTTTAAATAGCCGAACGCGGCGCAGACTAAACACAAGCGCATGAAAAGTATTTTATTAGGGGACTTGAGAACACAGCTTTGACAGTTTCTCAATGCTTTCCCGATGCTTTAAACATTTTACGTCATTGTGAGGGTGATGACCCCGAACAATGACTGCAGTGTCTAAAAACTGCCCACGCAGTCTTTTATTTCAGTAGTCCCCTTACGTCTTTCAGCTGCTTATAACCGACGCAAGTGCGTCGGAGTGTACAGAGGGTGCTGCTCTGTGCTAAATATTGTTTTGTAGAAGTGTTGGCTAGCGCATTTTGTAAGGGACACAAATGACTGTGAAATTTAGGAAATTATACTCAACTGCGAAAAACGTTGCTTCTAACAGCAAAGCTGTATGCATCTACCCCAAGTGATTTCATCTCCGTGGGAAAAAGCACTAGCCGCTAAGTTCTAATGCGCCGAGCGCATGCATCCGACTAATCAGGCATACAGCATAGAGCTCAGAATTCGTTTAACAAAACCACAAAACAAGCATCGAAACCGCATTATGGATGATAAGGCGCCTGGGAACAATGAGACCTCCCACATTGTGTTCCTGGTAAAGGTTAAGTTCGCATTTTATCTTTGAAAGCAGGACACGGCTAGTGTCACTACATAAACATTTCTTTCACAAGGCACCGGGCGCATGCATCAGGCAAGGCAGGACCCAGCATTTGCCGTCAGAGAAGCTGAGCGTAGTGTCAGTAGATAAGGTATTAAAATACCTTCAATCAGGCACGTACGTCATTAACGACGACCACTGTGGCGCTTATTATTTCATTTCATTTATTTACTATCAAGGCACTGGGCATTACAGAGAGGAGTGAAACAACAAATATCAAACATAAAGTAAAACAAAACAGCAGGATTCGAATAAATTACAACACACTATCAGAAATGATTGATTTGAATGTGTTCGCGTCTGTGATTGAAGCGATCGATGCGGGAAGGTGGTTCCAGTCAGTACATGCTTTAGGGATGAAAGAGTTGAAGTGTTGGTTCGGATGGCAGAAGGGAACGCCAACCTTATATCGATGTTCATTGCGTGCTGATATGTGGGCTGGTGGAAAAAAACAGTGAATCAGAGAGGGTTCCGCTAGTGTGATAGATCTTGTGAAAGAGACAGAGACGTGAATTTTTGCGTTGTATTGAGAGGTTAATCAAATTGAGATGCGGTTTCATTAATGCTACACTTGCAGTTCGAGAGTAATTGGACAATATGAAACGTGCTGAGCGATTCTGAACGTATTCAATGTTGTCTATGAGCATGTTAATATGAGGATGCCAGATAGACGGCGCATATTTGAGTTTTGGCCGCACTAATGTTTTATACAGGAGAAGCTTTAGGTTAACTTAGGTTAGGTTAGCTTTTTGCGAGATTGCCACATCTCTGGCTTTGCCTGGTCCTGGTCCTTTGTTAACACTGCAGAAAATGAAGCAGAACGACATCTTCAGACGCACTTCTGCTGCTTAAATGCTGTTACACGCGTTATACTTGACGCGCATTCTTAACCACGTCAGTCACGCGCATCCGCAGAGCAGGGAGGGAAAGCTAAGCCTACCAGATTTGACGGACGAAACCGCATAAATAACACTATGACGGCGCCCATGAACGATCAGAGCGCAAACAAATTTCACGTTATGCGACCTGCCAATTATCATGGCGGCCGCACGGAAAAATAGAACATAGTGCCGCTACTCTGCACTATTATTTAAGGACACTAGCCAAGCGCTAGGGATAAGCCCACCTAGATTACGGCAAACATTTCTCACCCTTCTCCATCTCCATTTGCAGTGTTTTACAACAGCTTTCCTGGACCTCCACTTTCCTGGACATCCACTGGACATCCACTGGACGTGACCAAGTTCCTGGAAACCCAAGCGCAGGAACACCGAATAGAACAACGTATTTTAACAATGAAGCTGATCTGACTGGCCGTAAGTTCGGTGTTGTAGAAAAATACCCGACAGGAACGCAAGCGAGCAGCTGTACCAACACTCGCTTTGGGCAACGGAAAGATGCGTGATATCGCCCGACACAGCACTCGAGAGTAGCGTCCTGCTCGGTACGAGAACGGGACGGCATATCGTGCGCTCCACGGTTCGTTCGTAGGAAGATCCTAGCGGTAATCGTCGCAACACCTCCCGAATGATAAGCCAGGTCATAGCATTCGATCCTTGGCTCGTTCGTATAACTGCCAGTCTACCGGTTGTCGTGTGCGTGCGGTCAGAATCGTAGAAGAGCCGTTTGCGTGGCAGCGTCGGTGCAATTACTCTGCGCCTCCACTCACATAGACGACGAGTTCCTCGGCGCATACGACGACAACGACGACAACCAATATGGAATAAACAAACTTAACTATTTGTCCCTATTTGTCCACCAATGCCCACCTACAGCTTAGCCATTTAAGTCTTGCGCGTGTGCAAGCTTCCCAGCTTTTTTCTATATATGTTAAAACAAGTTCGGAGAACGTATTACAAACGGTGGTTCCTTGCCCCGCCCGCCCTCGCTATATATATATATATATATATATATATATATATATATATATATATATATATATATATATATATATATATATATATATATATATATATATATATATATATATATATATATATATATATATATATATATATATATATATATATATATATATATATATATATATATATATATATATATCATATATATATATGTAGGCCCAAATTATGCAAACATATTCATGGGAACCCTTCAGACACAGTTCTTGGAGAACTCCCCTTTATAACCACTGTTTTACAAGCGGTACATCGACATTTTCTTGGTTTGGTCTCATGGTGAGGAAGCCCTGAAACAATTCATATCCGATTTCAACAGTGCTCACAGTGATATCTCATTCTCACATGAGTATTCAACCTCTACAATAAATTTCCTTGACGTGCAGATAACAACTAACGGACACAGACTGGATACTTCTGTGTACAGAAAACCCACCGACCGACACCAATACTTGAACTTTCATAGCAGCCATGTGAGACACTGCAAAACGGCCATTCCATACAGCCAAGCCCTACGCTTCCGCAGAATTTGCTCTAACCAAAATGACTTCGCTTCTAATTGTGATCAGCTCCGCATTGACCTCGCACGACAAAAATACCCACTACCACTTATTGAAGATTCAATCAGGAAGGCATCAGAACAGGAGCGTTCTAGCCTTATTAGTGGCAATAAAACCTCCGCTTCGAGGTCACAAACCAATCGGATTCTCACATATTCGGCATCTGGCCCAAACGTCAATGAAATTTTAAGAAGACACCACAACATCTTGCTCCAGAGTGAAAGAATGAAGCACGTCATTCCAGACCCACCACGCGTGGTGTATCGCCGGGCAAAAAACATCAGAGACATTGTAACATCATCTCGATCAAGAGAAACTAGTTTCACAGGTTCCACACCATGTGAAAAACCCCGGTGCAAATTGTGTCTAATGATGACACCAACAACAAGCGCTCAGAGCAGGAAATCTGACTTTTTCGTGCAGATCAGGGGCAATTTTAATTGTGACACTGCAAATATAGTTTACCTCCTAGAATGTGGTGATTGTGGTGCGCAATATATTGGACAGACTGAAAATTCTTTTAGAACTCGCATCAATAATCACAGATCCGATGCAAAAACAAAACCTTATCTCCCCCTTTCAAAACATATCAACTCTTTGAAACACCCGTTCGATCAATTTAAGGCCACAGTGCTCCAATCAGGATTTAAAACCCATTTCGATAGGGAAGCCTGCGAATCTTATCTGATCCACAAATATAACACTCTCACAAAAGGTATCAATGAGTCTCAGGGAAGGCTGTCGTGCCTTCAACCTAGACCTTGTAGCGGCACGTATCGCACGTTACCACTTCTCAACCGTTGGATGGTTCATCGTTTCAGCAGGTTACTTTTCCGTATGCTTTAATGCTTCTCCTGCACGAAATCTTGCTGTATCCCATCATTACACTTTCCAAGCACTATTCGGTCTAGTGTTGTGAATAACTTATTTTCTCCGTATGCTTCATTGCTCTTTTGCCCGAAATGTCACTTTGTAAGATAATTTTGTTCACTGCTATGGTTACCCATGTTCTACGATTTGTACACGTGTATTCTTTGTATTCTTTCGGTTGTCAGTTTGTTTAAAGAATGCTGTGTGCGAATTTATACTGCCATTGATGACTAGCTACAAAGTGTCTTTTTTTTCCCCTAGATCATTGGAGATTTGTTCTCGTACGTGCCCCACATCTTTCTTTTACTCTTTTCATAATGTGCAAACCCTTGTTATTTGCAAAAATATCAAATGTAAGCTGACAATTTGTTGTATCTATCCACTTCATGTCATGAGCCGGGGGCTCGTTCAACTGCTTTTTTCTGTGTGCTGTTTTCTTTGTTTATTTCCTGCCTTGTGTGTAATTTCTCAATATCCTCGCACAGCCTGCGCTCTTCTTGGGTGGCTCACGCACAGCTCTGTCCGCGTCAGCGCCCTTCGAGGAGTCGTCATTGTCCGCCTTGTGCCCCGGACGCGGGCCGCGGATAAGCCATTTGTGGCTATTATCTGGTCTCCTCCCGAAGCGGCGGCAGTTTCCTTTGAGGACGCGGCCCCCTCGCTAATCCTCCCGCCTGCATTCTTGAAATTCAACGTCGCCTTCTGCCATTTTGCGTTCCCCAGTGTCTGGATGACTAACTGTCAATGCTACGCTTCCGCCTTATGCGGCAGGTTGTTTCCGCTCCTTTGGAGTAACATGCCCAGTACCCCTTCCTTATTTGTTTCCTTTTCTTAATATTGCTGTGCGGGGGTGGGCGGTGGCTGAGGGAAACACGCTTCCTAAGTGCCTCGCTTTTACTTTTCGCCGCGTTGTATATTAAGATGTATTACCTGCGCGCCTAGTCGTGCAGTACGTTTCTTTCCAATTGTTTCTTGCTGTATTTCCTTCTTGTACACTTTTGAAATATTGTGCCCACGTGCTCACGGCGCTCCTTCCTAGCCAACATACACCCTGTATTCGACCTATGTTCTTCACCTGAACATGGCTGGTTTCCAGCCGAAACGTCGTATTAAGTATTGTTATGTTTTTCGTCGTGACTCTAATTTAATATATATATATATATATATATATATATATAGTAAGGAAATGAAGGGCTCGTTGGGCTCGTTGTATATATATATATATTGTAACGAGAAGACGAGGAAGTGGACTTTGCATCCTAGTGCGATGGGCATCTTACACCGACGAAGACGAAGACGGTTGGCGTGGGGTTATCGCTCGGGCTGTGATGGCCGAATTGTAAATAGCTTGCATCTCTTTCTGTAAATAGATCGCTTCAGCATCGACCATGGTTCAGGTCATCCGTCCTACCGCCACGTAACAATATATATATATATATATATATATATATATATATATATATATATATATATATATATATATATATATATAGAGAGAGAGAGAGAGAGAGAGCAATAAAACTTGGAAGATGGTAGAGAGCACAACTAAAGAAAACTTCTAACAAGGTGTTGAAACCATGATTGTTGCCAACGTTTCAGCAAAGGGACTTACCTTCGTCAGGGACACCCCTCGTCTTGCTGGGCGCTTTATATAAGGGTAGGTCCCCAGGTGAGAGGAGAGAAGGAAGTGGAATTGAGAAAGCGCATTGGTTTGGGAGTATGTAGGGCGAGATATTAAGGGGGAAGAGAAGGTTGTGTAGATTGAGCCGCGAAGTCGGTAAGAGGGAAGTCAGCTGCGGGATGATATTCTAGGCAATTCTTGGAGAGAAATAACGAGAGCGTGTGTGTTGCCCTGCGGCTTGGCCTACAGAAAGGTTCTCGGAAACGGCGGAAGTAAAACAGGCGGGGAGAGACGTCGTTATCTGAAGCTATCTGCAAGCCTCAGGCCAAAAGAACAGCTACAGAAGGGGGAGAATAACTACTAGGTCCGCACTGCTTTCCGCACTGGACAGAGTAGAATTGTAGGCCTGAAAAGTAATATGCAGAAAGCCCAATTAATGATCAATAACCTCGGGACTGCAAAGCGGTTTGAGATAGGTAGCCGGGCAGTGTAAGTGGTAAGCGAATATATCTACTTAGGCCAGGTTGTTACCCCGGAACCCATCCATGAGGCAGAGATAATGAGAAGGATAAGAATGGGTTGGAATGCGTACAGCAGATATTCTCAGATAATGAATGGCAGCCTACCATTGTCTCTGAAAACGAAAGTGTATGACAGCTGCATCTTACCGGTGCTCACCTACGGGACGGAAACTTGGGTACTCACTAAGTGGGTTTAACTCAAATTGAGAACGACTCAGCGAGAAATAGAACGGGAGATGATAGGTGTAACATTAAGGGACAAGAAGAGAGTGGAATGGGTGAGGGAGCAAACGCGTGTTAAGGACATTTTAGTAGAAATTAAGAAAAAGAAATTGACGTGGGAGGGGCATGTAATGCGAAGGCAAGATAACCGCTGGTCATTAAGGGTAACAGAGTGGATCCCTCGAGAAGGCCAGCGTAGCGGGGGGCGGCAGGAATTTAGCTGGGCTGATCAGATCAAGAAGTTTGCAGGGAGAAATTGGCCGCAGTTAGCACAGGACCGGGGGTAATTGGGGAATAATGGCAGAGGCCTTCTTTGCCCTGCAGTGGCATAGATAGCGGGTAATGATTGTGTTATATATAAATATATATATATATATATATATATATATATATATATATATATCCAGAGAGAGAGAGAGAGAGAGAGAGAGAGCGAATAATAAAATGGGAAATGGGGGCTCGGTGAATTAAGACAGAAAATAAGGGTTTGCAGTCAGGAAAACCTCGGAAAGCAAAGGGAAGTTGTGGTGGGTCATAGAATTTGTTGAGCCGGAAAGAAAGTGGTGAAAAAAGGCTCGCTGGAGGGGCAGGGGGGGAGATCCGAACCCGCGATCTCCAGAAAACCGGTCTGGTGCGACAACCACTACGCTACTGGCGGGGCTGTTTCCCCACCACTTTCTCGAGTATTTATGTTAAGGTATTTTTATATGAGAAGCATCTCTTTCTCGGGGCTATGTCCGGCGTCCGTCCGTTGTCCGCTCCTCTCCCCTGCACTATAAAAAAAGAAATAGTTAGCGGCGCCCGGTTTCGATCCCACGACTCTCTGACTGCAACGGGAGGTACAAGGCGCTCTTCCCACTGCGCTACAAAACCGAGACATCAGCAAGTGCTACGAACGCACCTTATGTCCTTGACTCATTCAAACTACGTCAAGAAGCTACTGATACAACGAAAGCACGCGAAGCTGAACGTCAACGGAAATGACGAACTGAAAACTTTCTTGCGTCTCTTGCTCGGGGGAATGTCCCGCGTCCGTGCCCCGTCCGCGGCGCTTGTGGCAGGATGCCCCTAAGGACTGGCCAAATAAAGAATTCATCACGAGATTATTTTGCGTTCAACCACCCTCGTCATCTTCCCGTAGGAGAACCGCTGAAGGAGAACAGGGAGAAGAAGACAAACCTGCAAAGACAAGGGCGTGTACGTTGCTCTCAGCCGGTGCACTAACGTTAACAACCTTTACCTCACCAACGCTGACGGAGACTACCGATTCTACCACAGAGACGACAACGTCGACAAGAACATGATGGACGAGTTTCGGCGCCTCGAGCACCACCGTCTATTCACCGCAACACAACAGTACTTGCGTGCCTTTGCCACCGGTGTTGAACCGGACGTGCAGGTCCCTCTGGCGCTACTAAACACCAGAGCACTCAACATAACGGCAACACGCCAACTGCGCGATAAGCGCGCGTGCACGTCTCCACTTTCATCTCCTCGTCTCCAATCCATCTGCCTTACATAATAAACCCAGTCCGCACGCTTCTTCCTCACTTGCTTCTTCGGTTGATACACGCTGCACCGTCCGATGAGCTGAATGGACGCCAACAATTCTGCTTTGCATCACCACATAGTTCCCTTCGGGGTGATGGTGTAATTGTTTTGCTTCCTGCACTTAGGGGTGGTAGCCAGCGCCACTCGGACTACTCGGGGTGAAGGGTAGCTTCTTTTTAACCCCCGGGCCGATGTCGAGTGTCTACGGCACGTCGAGATGTCTACAACGTTGAATCCTCTTAAGCTATCTTTGGCACCAAGACTGCCACAACAGAGGCCCTCGCTAACATGCAGCGAATCAGAAAATGGGAAATGAGGGGCTCGGTCAAATAAGACAGAAAATAAGGGTTGGCAGTCAAGAAAACCTCGGAAAGCAAAGGGGAGGTTTGGTGGGTCATAGAAACAGACGAAGAATTTTTGAAGTCAAAAAACAAGTGGTGAAAAAATGCCCGCCGGGTGGGATCCGAACCCACTACCTCCAGAAACCGGTGTGGGGCGCTAACCACTACGCTACTGGCGGGGCTGTTTCCCCACTACTTTCTCGGGTAATTATGGTAAGGTATTTTTTGTTTCCTGCACTTGGAGGTGGTAGCCAGCGCCACTCGGACTACTCGGGGTGAAGGGGACCTCCCTTTTAACCCCCGGGCCGTGACTCGAGTGTCTACGACATGTCGAGAGTGGTCGACCAGCGTTGAACCCTCTTAAGCTATCTTTGGCACCAATACTGCCAGAACAGAGGCCCTCGGTAAGCATGTAGCGAATGAGAAAATGGGAAATAAGTGGCTCAGTGAAATAAGACAGAAAATAAGGGTTGGCAGTAAAAAAACCTCGAAAAGTAAAGGGGAGGTTGTGGTGGGTCATAGAAACAGATGAAGAATTTTTTAAGTCAGAAAACAAGTGGTGAAAAAATGCTCGCCGGGTGTGATCCGAACCCACTACCTCCTGAAACCGGTCTGGTGCGATAACCACTAAGATAACCAGCACCACCAAGTGCAGGAAACAAAAAATACCTTAACATAAATACCCGAGAAAGTGGTGGGGAAGCAGCCCTGCCAGTCGCGTATATATATTGTGAGCGCGTATGTCGCGTCGGCACAGCCTCGACACTCCCAGGGACTGTTCGTACAATCTGGGCAATCTCCTGCATTGCCTCCTCGCAGTAACATTATCATTCTCATTAACATTACCCGATCCTCTTCGCTCGTGCATCATCATCATCGCTCTCAGTACGGTGTTCGGAACCGACTGGATCGCCGAATAAACGTCTCGGTTCACCCGTTGCTCAAGGGCCTTACAATATATATATATATATATATATATATATATATATATATATATATATATACAGAAAGATAGGGCAGCAGTCTACAACGCCGAAGGAGGCATAGGGGTGTGGTTAGGCTCTTTTCTTTTTCACTACTGTTAATGAGGTAAACATTTTTTTTTAATATACAGAAGAAAGAAAGAAAGAAAAACACGCGCCCAGAGTGGGGACCGAACCCACGCCTTTTGATTACATGTCGAATGCCTTACCAATATATATATATATATATATATATATATATATATATATATATATATATATATATATATATATATATATATATATATATATATCTCGACTTATATTTTCGCTTATTTATCAATGAATCAAAAGAAACGTGACAAGCACACGTCATTCGGCCCTATTATATATTTCCAAAAAAGCCGAATAGCACTGGCAATGACGACTGCAACCTTGATATGTATCTTTACCGAGTCCCTCGTCCCGTATCTCTCTCTCTCTCTCTCTATATATATATATATATATATATATATATATATATATATATATTTATTTGTAAGATATCACGACGTAGACTGGTCGTGGCTACCTAATCCCAGAAAATATCTTCAGGGCGGTTCCAGCCACCGAGCCACATCAACGTTTTCGGCAATATTACACTGAACATGCCAGGTAATGGTAACAAGTGACAGTTTTGAAATGCTGAAGAATTAAATGGCTAACTTGGTGATGTGTTATATGGGAACAGGTCCACACGTCGTAGCCAATTGGTCCTTGGAAAACTGGTCATAAAGAAACTGGTCAAAGAGGTCATCTCGTTCTAGGTGATCCCGTACTAGAAAAAGGGGTAACCCTGACCTTCTCGTCCTTAAAAATGTCGTATCGCCGTTCCATTTTTGGCGGATGTCGAGAAGCGGCGAAGAAGTAGAGGCTTCTGCCCTGATAAATACTCCCAGGTTGACCTGGTCAGTGTACGTGGGGTCCTCTCCTTTTGTTTGTTTGCAGGTGGTGGAGGAAATGGTTTTTTTTTTCATTTTAACACAAGTTCCTCTTTCTCTTTCTCATTTCCCTGCTTGTCCTCCCAAAAATTCTGTTTTTCACGTGGTAAGGGGTCACCTTTTTGTACCTGTCTTCAGGTTTGCTGGTTTTGTTCTTGTAGTTTTTTGACCCAACTATAAAATTTGTTACATTACTTTATCTTCTACGGTTCTTTTTTAATGGATATAGCGGAGGGGGCGGGAGAGGGGCAGTTGTGTGGCTTCAACCTGACTGTTTGACCCACGTTGACCTCACGTATTTCAAGTGTCGGCCTCTTCTGTTATTTGTTTGCAGGTGGTGCTTGAAACTGGTTTTTCAGTTTTAAATTCCGGTTTCTTTTTCTTACTTTTCTTCTCCGTCCAAAAAATATTCGTCACAATTTTGTCTGGGTGTGTGGATGGGGGGCGGGGGGGCAGGAGGGACATTTCTGAAGTCCAGC
Source organism: Haemaphysalis longicornis (assembly GCF_048455015.1). Lineage (NCBI taxonomy): Eukaryota > Metazoa > Arthropoda > Arachnida > Ixodida > Ixodidae > Haemaphysalis > Haemaphysalis longicornis. Next base: position 1,222,521 of record NW_027526388.1, read on the forward strand.
CTTGACTTTTGCTCCCATATACAGATCATAGTACAAAAAAATACCGGAACGAAAACTAACCAGTTTGACAATCATTGTTGGTCAGATGACATGGAAACAATAGATCAAAATATTAAAACCGAACATTCAGAACCCAATCGGGAAGGTTTACCCACGAATGCACGGTCACCGAATTACCTAAAAATAAAAATTTGTATTAAAAAGACCGAATGGGCAAACTAAATTTAACATAAAGGACTCGCGTGATTAGCCGCGCAAAGCACAAAAGCAATGATACGCTGTCTGGTCTGCCGTGTTCTCGAAGGCAACGAAGGAAACATTAAAGTTTATGAATCGAAAAAGCAATGTAACAATGTTTACGCATAAGTAGAGAATTGTACGAGTTTATGTACTCTTTCATTTCATCATAGACCAAAAACGTAAATTGTGAGGAGTTGGCGAAGTTTCCAGTTGCCCTAGGTTACGAGTGTCCCTAGTGTGAGATGGCCTATGATGACTTGCCCTATGTGGAGAATTCACCTATGACGAGTTGGCTGTAACGAGTTCATTTGTGAAGTGTTCTCCTAGACCCATGTTACATAACCGAAAGGTGAAATCGTGAAGCCCATAGCACGATCCGGGAATTCCTTCACTCAACAACAAAGATCAGTGGTAAACAAACCATCGAGGGATTGTTAATACGTCAGACAGGTTTGTGTGACCTAGTTTTACCAGAATTTACAAAGAGGATGTAGTAACCAACATAATACGGGGTGAGGAAGCAGTCTGTTAAACACGATAAAGGTATGGGCTAGAACCTCATTGCTACTGTATCTGTTGCCTTTTCAGAAATATAAGATACTAGGGAGCAGCAATCATACCGTAACAAAAGCATGATTACGCAAGAAATTACTAAATAAAAAAAATAAAAGTAATAACCAAAAAATCCAGTTCTATTACACATGCCGATTTTTTATTTGTTTATTTTTTGCTTATTTATTTATTTATTTATTTATTATTTTCTTGCTTTTGCGTCAGACCAGAGGCAGTAAAGAAGGAAGAGCGTACTACAAAGCATACAACCGTAGACATGCCGTGCATGTGCTCTCGCAACAAAATTCGCCCAGCTTGCACTAGCGGTGTAAAGTTTGAGAAACTAGAAAGATGCGGCCCCTCTCTCTTCCTCGGAGACCCGGCTGTTGCACCTCACATCGATTTCCGAACTTATTGCTGAAAGGTCACCATTACTGGCAGGCCTGAATGGTTTTGTTTGTAGCCTTACACATCTCTCCCAAAGTGAATCGCGTCAGCGCGCGCTAGACGCGGCAACCGCTTTTTCGAACTCGGCGTCTGCATTCTCCATTTCAGGGGCGAACGCAAGTGAACTGGCGAGTCGAAGAGCACTCGAGAGATGACGCTACTAAAACTGGTGAGTGTTCTCTGAGGCCGCGCTGGCCGACGCCCACGTTTCTTGAGACGCGCATGCTCACCTGCGCTCCCTATATTTCTGTAATGTTTTTAAAACCCCTGACGTGGTGAAAGCCACCGCGCAAGGCTGGCCGCGCCGGGTATGCCTCACGAGGCGCACGATCACGACCGCTCGCTCTTCTTTCCTGGTATTTTGTTATTGCTTCACAAAATACGGCAGAGCGGAAAGCCAAAATAACTCTGCTGTAAAATTAGTGCTAATTCAACAATGATGGCTAAAGGTGGTGAAACGAGTGACTATAGCGGCTGTAAACATTTTCGGTTGGAAGCCCGATTCATTCACAGGTCTTTGGAGAAGAGGAGACTGTGCAAAGTATTTCGTATTGCCCCATTTAACACGACATTTTTGTTTATAGTCAATGCGATATGAACGGTACTCAGGCTATATGAAAGCAGTTCATCACACAAAGCCTCATGGTAATATACTTCGGGAAAATAGCTCTGTTAAAAATGTGACGTAAGGATGCCGAAGATGGGAACTCAATAATATTTTTTATTTGAGTTGCACTTGCATTCGTTTTTACTGGTGGAGCCAAAAAGCAAAGACACACGTGTGTCGAGATTACGGCGCATTCGGAGATCCCCCGGTGGTCAAAATAATTGCGAGACCCTCTATTACTGCGCGCTTTATTGTCCAGGTCGTGTAGCTTCGACGGGCTAAACATTACAGTCAATGCACTTTCACTCCTGTTACAATTAGAAACAACAAATCACGCTCAATTATTCCCAATGAGTTCTAATGCCGTAATTAAATTGCCGTAACCCGGATCACATACTGGCGTGGCGTACTCATGTTTCGTTTTCACGCTGGCGTGGCGTACTCATGTTTGACGCTGCCCTTGAGGACACCATCTACGTGCTTGTGGAGCTCCCTAGGTACAGCTTCGAAGAGCTTCGGATGTCCTACGTCCTTTTTGAAAAGATACAGACTGACTGTTTAGAAGACCGCTTCAAGAAGTATAGACAACTGGCAGGTGCGTAGTACCACGTTTCCAACAGACAGATTTATGAAGTGGAAAACAAGCTGCGCCTGCCGAGCACTTTGCCAAGGGTTTCCACTCATCATCACTCGGAATGTGTCCGGAAGCGTTACTCCCCGGCTGCAACGTACTTGTAAGCACAGAGACTGCGTTGAAGGTGCAGGACGTCCTTCCCGTCCTGGTTTACGTTGCAGGATACGCAGTCTATGGGGCCCTAAAGAAATTGAACTTAGAAAAATATGGGGGCGTGTTGACTGTTGCTAAGATGATCACAGTATCTGCCGCTCGTGAACACTACGATCTTGCGAAGCATTTGGACCGAGGAGGTCTAGTCTACCCATCGATGTTTGCGCCAAACGCTGTTGCTCACAGCTAGATTGTCGTAGAAAAGCTCGCTACGCAGCCAGAACTCCTTCTGATGCCCGAACAGTGCCAGGTCGTCATGAAGCTGACACTGCACCTGCTGGCCAACGAAGAAAAATCTCACTTCGGTGCCTGTGAGAATGGTCACACGAGCGAAGCAGTGCTAAAACACATTGTGCGTGCAGCACGAACGTTTTGGTGAAGAACGTTTGTGGCAAACTGAACGACGAACTTCTGCATGCCGCGGATAAGTCAGTTAAAGGAAAGCCGCAACTGTCCAGAACAAATGCATGTATTGCACGCAATCTAGCGCAGACATGAAATCATACTCATTTGTGTACATAAATGTTTAGCTCCTATAATTTTCTTCGCGTCAATTTTTTTGAAGTACACGCATGCTCGTTCCTCCAAGTAAAAAAAAGAGGTTTCCCCTCTGGGATTCGCCGCTAAACCCGCTCTTGAACACTGTTGAATCTCCCGATGGGTACGCATCAGTAATGATCAGCATCATCATGCAGTTTGCCCGTGTCAGTAACGTTATCGTCCCCGCTAAGGGCAGCCATGGCCCAGGTCTCGCTTCTCTCGTTCTTCCGTTAACATTTTCTGGTGCCGTTAAACCCGGGAGGATGACCGCACGCGACGAAGGAGACCACCTACGTCCCCTCCGGCTTGAGGTACCTAGAACCCCGCGATTTCGACTGTTCCGCTGATCAGCCCCGCCTCAGCCGGAGGACGGCATAGCTGACCCTAACCGCCTACCTACCACTGACTTGAACCTTCAACGGACGCAGATACGCCCCGTCACGTCCAGGGTACCATGCTTGGGAGCAACTGTACGTCCCCAGAGTACCAAGCTGGTGACGACCTGGACGCCCTGCGTTCGTTGAGAAAGGTTCTTCGCGCTGCAGTTACGAGGCTGCTTAAGGCAGCGACCGCGCTCCGGCAAGTTCCCTCGCCATCTGCGTTGGACTTGGAGTTGGCTATCAACGAGCTCGTACAGAAGGACGCCGAACTCAACAAGCTGAACGATATGGTGGGTGAGCTGCTGGAAGGAGACGAGTTCGAACACGATTACTGCGAGATTTTGCACTACCAAGAGAGGATATGCGGGGCCCTCAGTCGGCTGCGATCGACTTTGAACGATCTGCGGGCAGCCGGCATTAATGTTACCGGAAAGAGAACTTCACACCGTCCACACGACCCCTCCCACGTCGGCTCGCACACGTCGACTTCGCCAGCTGTACTGCCGATGCTGCAGGTTTCAAGTTTCAACGGTGAGCCACGTGGGTGCAAGGGGTATCGGTGCCGTGTCGAGATGACGGCCCACAGCCACGTACCAGATATTGACAACGCGAGAACCAGCAGTGAGGTAGCGTCGAGCGTTCAGGCAAAGAACAACTGTGAAGAACGTGAGGCCAAGCCAGCCGCATACAACGACAACTCCGCTGCTCCCGTCCAAGTACATGACAGAACGCGTGAAGTAAACGGCGTGAACGAAATCATAGAGCACCTATCGTGTGAGCCTAAGTTCGAGTACGGCGTTGCACCCGACTTCACAAAGAGTGAATCGTTACCGGACCTTCGGAAAGGCCGACTAGCACCAATCTCAGTACTCCAGGAGGTTTCACCCGAACACAGATATGAGTTCCGTATTCCTGGAGATAGAAAATCTGCACCACTTGTGTTTACTTCTCTGAACTGCGAGGAGACCCAGTGGACTGATCGAGAACAACGAGAACCACGCAGAGTGCCGACAACGAGCACGAAAATGAGCTCGTCAAGAGAAGAAACTTCCGAAAGATTCATCCGAAGAAGTTACAAGATTTTTCTAAGAACAGTTCTCGGCGGTCTTCGCACGAGCCACCGCACCAACAAGACACTGACAGTTGCGCGACAACGCCTTTCGGGAAATGGCTGTAATACTATGGATTATCTAACCATTCAAAAGACTGGGTACAGAGTTTTGTGTACATCCACTTCGCTTTGGCGACGCCAGGCTGTGCTCAAGGCTGCACGATGGCGCATGCACCGCTGGAGACAAAAGAGGACAGCTTCTCCCGACAGCTCTTTCAGGATTGCCCTTATGGACCGGAAGCCAACCTTTCAGGATTGTGGCCTTATTCATCTTCGCAGCGATTTTCTCGCGGGCGGGAGAGAAATGCGACCACCCCTTGAAAAGGACGCCTGAGCGGAGGCCAAGAAAAGCAGCGCTGTCACGAGGCTCAGGAAGAACTGACCCGCGTGGTTCCAACCGAAGAGTAAATATTCTGCGTTCAAGGCTGGACCACAAATCAGCGTAGGCGAGTTCGAAACGAACCAGGAGCGGCGCATCAGCTCGCGACGGAACGAGGGGTTCAAGGTGCCACTCAACGGGGCTCCTTACGCAAACATCGTTCATAAGGAAGGTGTTACAGGACGCAGGAAAGGATCGGTTCGCGCTGCAACGCTTGTGCCAGAACATTGAAGGACGCTGCTTGTGCCCTTAATAGCAGACGTGAACGTTGCGCACGCGGGAGAATGTTGAATCTCCCGATGGGTACGCACCACTAATGATCAGCATCATCATGCAGTTTGGCCGTGTCAGTAAAGTTATCGTCCCCGCTAAGGGCAGCCATGGCCCAGGTCTCGCTTCTCTCGTTCTTCCGTTAACAAACACCGCTCTGAAGTTTTACCAAGCCGCCCCATAGTGTGACGTCAGGAAAAGAGGGCTACGGCCTTCTGTCAGTGTTGGTGTTGGGGGAGCCCCGCTCACTACTCGCGAGTGCGAGTGCCACTCGTCATGAGCCCCGCTCACCACTGGCCAGTGCACTCGCACTACTCACGCCATTTGTAAGGCTGACTGCGGTAAGCCCCAGTATAACGCTTGTACTCGCTGTTGGCCATTCACCGCAGGAGCCGCTCGCTGTTGTGGTTATTAATGGCGAGATTGCTTTTAGCTTCTGAAATATGTCGTTACCGAGCTCCTGGTACGGGGCACCCTAGAATTAATTCTTCGGTGGCGTGTTGCTATAAGAATATGATTTAGATGGTCTTCTGACGCCGTAATGCACGATAATGTTCGGTTTCGTGACTCGCGGAGGGTTTGCTGCACACACTCGCGTGCTAGAGGAGGCGATGTGTGGTGAAGGCGGGCGCGAGTGACGGAGAATGGTGAGCGTGAGTGTGACTAGTTATGGCGAGTGGTGGGGGTGACCGCGAGTGGTGTAGGCGAGCGGTGACAGTGAGCGCAAGTGAGTGCGAGTGGTCACGGCGAGTGGTGAGCGTAAGCGCGAGTGGGTGCGAGTGGTGGAGGGCGCGCAGTGAGCGTGAGTGCGAGTGAGTGCGAGGGGGGAGGGCGACCCTTGAGCGCGAGTGTGAGTGTGTGAGAGAAAATTTATTTTTCTGTGTGAGTGTGAATGAGTGGCGCCCACTTAAGCCGAGGTATTCGCCTCTCACTGCCTCACATCACTCTTATTTCATGCGTCGCCTCGAAAAAGTGCCCGCCTTCCCGCCCTTCATACTAAACCAGCGTCTATCTCCCCCGCCTCCACGTGTGGGGGTAACTTAGTGACTAAGAAGACGGGCTCACGTTCCGCTTTTCTTCGGGCCCAGGTTGCACCCTTGGAGGTGCCAGTAGTTTTATTTAGCCTGGTTGGGAGTTTCTTGGGCCGGGCACGACGAAGCCATTGGCTGATGGAGGTAGAAAGGTTTGCTTTAAAAATGTTTCGCTCCAATACACGCTGTGAAGGTGGTGGGACTGCGAAGCTGTAAACGACACCCACACCGATTACTCGTGCGACATCACTTGAATTCACACATGTGGTTCTACAGAGAGTGAAACCAGATACGATGCCAGCCGTTACCTGGGTTTCGCGGGGGAGCAGTCCCAACGCAGCAGGGATGGTTGAAAGAAAACGGAGAGAAGCGTCTTTCGAATGGTGAGAAGGTGGGCGGCATGCGCGGCTATGGCTGTCTCACTAACTCCCCCTCACTCTTGTTTCATGCGTCACCCCCAATGAGCAACCTGTCCATTGGAACAGACGCTGTTTTGGTAACCACTAATCCAAACCACGTGAACACCGTTATCTTAAATTAGGAGTTTGCACTTCAAACGAGGGCTTTGAATGAGCACAGAGTGTAAAATCGCCACTGCACACCCTCTGTCTCCGCCTATCGTCGTGTTGGCATACATTAGTCGGTAAGACGAGAGACTCTCGCTTCGTTTCTCTATTCGGTTCAAGGTTCGATTCCTGGCGATGCCAGTAATTTCGCTTATTTAGGCTGGGAGTGTTCTGCTGAAGCTGGCACCAAAAAGTTCTTGTCTGGTAGGGGTATACTGCTTTGCATTAAAAGAGAACGAGTGTTCTCCCCTGGTGGTTCCAAAACGGCAGGCGAAGACGTCAGTTGGCGTGGTGTTCCTCGGATCTATTGGCCGCGACCTGTGGCTCCGCAGTGCGCCCTCAGTATTCGTGGTGTTTGTCGGTGGTGGCGGAGTCACTGTCGCTCTGTACCGTCAGAGAACTTTCTTCGACGTGATACGCATGCCACCAGTTTCTGCGTTCACTAAATGGCTTTCAGCCATGCCAACGATGCCGAAGCACAAGGAGCGTCCAATGCTTACAGAATGAGAAATGCCCGCGCTGTGAACTAACATAAGCTCCGAAGAATCTTTTCTTCGAGTTAAAATCGGGGGCTCACTTTTAAGTAGTTCAATTCCTGCGTTTTTTGGTAGAGCAATGACCGTTCAACGGCGCTAGGACGTTAACCCACTGTGAAACATTTTTTTTATTTCACGTGACTTCAAACATGGGCGCAAAAAGCCATTTGCGCGCGTGCGTTTTCGGTTTATTGTTTCTAGGCTTTCTATGTGTCTGTTATACCTCTAAATTTTGCTGGTAGTGCCAGTAACTGCAAATGCATTGCGTGTGTAAACTGACCTAAAACCTTTTCCAAACTGTTACCCAGAAACGCTTTAGCGCTTTTCGCGAAGGTGGCATGCATGAGGAGGGGTTTCTGCACTAGACGTTAAGGGGGGCTTGTTTCCATGGGGAACAAAAGACATGAAAATAATAATTGTGTATATTGGCTACAGTGTACAGGTACGCAGAAACAAATCAAACTGTGAAACAAATACCTTTCGAAGAATTCAATGAGACACCTCGTATGTTGCGGAAGGTGAAACGTAGTGCATGTTTTTTTTGGGGCTGAAGATTGCAAAATGCCGATCCAAATTCACCTGTCTGGCCTTGAAGACCAGCAAGAACCGTGTGTATTCATTACTGTACGGATCGTCTTTGAACAAACACGTACTAATATGAACGCTGTTATGCCAGCACCGACCTGCTTCTGCGCAACCTGTCAGATGTTATCCATCGTCATATATGCCCGATCAACGTCCACAACTTGGCACATTGTTGCACGAACATTTGTTAAGCGTGTGGTGGCTGCTTCTCCTGACATCATTGTTTGCATTCGTCTATGCCATTCTTACTGTAATTCTCCTGTCAATACGTTTTGAGGTTTTTGAGTTCCTCCAACGCTATCACGGTGATTCCTTTACGCTCTGTGCACCTCGCATTTCAAGTATAACCTCTCACGACAAGTAACTCATACAATTTACATCGTGGAAAACGTCTTACACCCCATCTTTCCTTGTGGGCCCTGTGCATTACGAACAATTCATAACCATAGAGTCATGTTGACGTGCACGGATGGAACAGCCTTTGGGATAGGCGTGACGTATTCGCTAGACACATTGATACAGGCGCTTCATTTGTTAGCAAAAGCTGGAGTTGTCGCATTAGAGAAAGGTACCTTGCCTTGGTTTGTATAATAGTTATAAGTCACATTTGTGCACACAAAAGAGAGAAACCTTAAGGGTGTGTAATATGCTGCTAACACTTGATGGTGGCTGGGCCTTGACGTGCCCTCATTGGCCCCATGTGTGATCAAATTGCGTGAAAATATTGGGTATCAAAACAAAAGGTCCGACATTCTTGCCCCGCTCTTTTGACCACAACAAATTTGGAAAACACCGTATTACACTACTTTACCACAGGGCCCACACAGCGGGTAATCGGAATTGACTGAAATCTTTGTAATGCCCAAACAAATGTAAGTTGCACTTTTCTCTGCTTCATTTTTTACCTAAAGCCGTAAAACCTGTTTCGAATGCACCAGCTGTTTAACTTATTCGAGTGTTGCTGCTTCTACAAGCCGGTGTATTCTTAATAAGCTCCCTGATAGCATGATTTTTGAAGAATATAAGCAGTAAACTATTTTCAGAAGTCATACCCTTCTGCATTTTTGAAATCCTTCCAGTATGAACTGTGATGAAGGTTCACCGGTGCGTGGGCAGAAATCATTCGGATAACAATATTCGTCTTTTCTATGTAGTGGCGAAAGTGCCAAATCTGGATCTCTTTTAATAAATCTTCTCTATCAGAAACGCAGCAATGCCTCAAACTTTGGCGAAATGATAACCAAACACTTAAGTATACTCTTTTCCTGTAGGTTATGTGGTTGTCTCCATATCGATATCCCATATCTGCAGTTTTTTTCTTCTTGAGGTGCGTCATTTATGATTTGTTTCGTAGATATCTAAGCACATTACAACCTATTCCCTCTAGTGTCCCTACACAACCGTGTTTTCCGAGGCACAGGTCAACTCCTGATACCTGATAATTTAGGTCAATAATAGTCTAGCATTTCCATTTTAAAGTGCAAAGAGTCTCCTCAAAAAAATGTTTGAATGTCTAGCGTGTAAAATAGGCTTGTTCTCGGTTGGTTTGCACACAAAGCTGTCTTCTGAAGACGTTTCGAGCCATTTGTGTTGCCTGGAGTTCTTATTGAGATTGTTTTATCAGAAGCTTTTACAGCAGCAGTCACTCTTGCACACGCTTAATAGCCTCAAGAACACTTTCACCCCGTCAACCTGCGCATGAGGCCCCCGGAGTTCGACGGGACATAATTTGGAGGTTACCGTTGTTGCGTACCCTCCATGCATTGAATCCAAGTTGTCTTTTTGAACCAGTCAAAAATATACTTTCAGTAACGAATCGGCTGTTCTTAAACAACCGTATACACACTAGTTCAGAAAAATGTTGTCTCAAAGCACGAGGCAGAACCGTCTACACAGACGTAAGCACTCAGCAAAATAGTGCACAATGAAGAAACAACTTCATCTTGGACATATGACAGCTTCTAGATATAGATTTTTATGAATCTTCACTTTCTAGGTACGTTTGCCGGTGGCCAGAAAAATAGGCAATATCCTAGAAAATTGAAAAATACCTCTGTTTTAGCATAATTTTAAAGCACAGCGCACAAGTAAAAATTTGCAAATGCAAGCTGACCCTTCCGTACATTATTGATCCATCTGGCTGAAAAACATCAGTAGACGTGGTTTTATTACCAAATACTGATGTAATAATTAAAAGCTGAAAATTGTAATTTTGTAGTCTCTGCACACCGTGTTTCATTATAGACTTTACTGGTCATCTAAAAACCTTGTTGCAGAGTTTGCGTGCACCTAAACGGCGAGTGCACACTTAAAATCGACGTTCTTCAACGAATCCCAGTCCGCGTCGTTAGTTACAAATAAACGAAGAAATTCCGCAGGAAATTTTGTGCTTTTTTATATAGATCATCCAAAAGCACGAACTTGGAGTGTCGACATCACACCATTGTTAGCTGATACCGTACGACAATGCGAACCAAAACACGTACCTGCAAACACATAAAGCCATGAACATAAGGCAAAGGTTTGTGTTATTTTCATGTCACTTGCCTCATTTCGCCACCTTTGCGGTTCCGAGCCTGAACCACTGACGCGGGTAGCAGTTATTGCTATTGTACTGTCTTGCATTACTCCTGGGTGTACTGCAAGTTGCGCCAAATATTTCGTGCTGCTAAAAAAACATCTAAGCAGTTCTAGGAAAGCCCCCGTTCGAGCTTGGCTGACAAAATGCACGGGAGGTGCTTTAAAAGCTCCAGGCCGAGAGTATTCTATTGTTTGAACATGTGCTTTCACACCCTGTCTTCACCTACGTATATTGTTTACACTGCTTTTCTGGGGACAAGAATACTTGTTGCTGAGCCTGGTTCTCCAGCGTCACCATAAAAAAAATTGCCCCGTATCTGCTCCTTTCTTTGCAAATGTCGACGGAGGACGATAGTCGACTGGCGGCCCCGCCAAATAAACGCCTCCATTCTCTTCCTAGTTCAGATATAATGCTGTTCTTCTCATGCCTCGTTCCTCCAAACTAACACGCTGGAGGTTTTCTCAAGTCAATTTAAATTTACCGCGTTCCACTGCTCCAAAAAGGGTGCATCGATGACAGCGCTGCCGCACGGCGTAGACGCGCGTGAATCCATGCGCCGTACTGCAATGTTTATAAACCACGTTGCCCTACTCCACCTGCGTTCCATACAGAATGTGGAACCTACCTAGTGGATGTTTCGTTACCGTTGCCGTTCGATTCCTTAAGATGTCGCCATACGTTATAGTGGCGCGGGCAACAGCAGGCGACGGTAAAATTTTTTTGTAGCATTTCATTTGCTGTCGGAAACACCAAGAATTCATAATTTTTTAAGTAAAGGAGCGCAGCGAATAGCCGTTACGTATAGATTTTCGGCCTCATATTTGCGTACTGTGTTGATCGTATTCAACATGCCGACAAGTATGAACACGGCCACCGGACTTAGACGTTTATATTTGACTGGGTATATAAGAGTATTGCGGAGCTCCTATTTCACTTTGGCCGGGTGGCTGAATCGAGTACCAGACAAACAGACAGGCATACAGACAGACCAAAATTTCTCCGTTTAAGTTGGCCACGAATAACCGTTCTTGTGTTTCCTTAAATGAGGACGTAAAATCAAGCATATCTAAATTTGTCTGTTTTCCCGAGCCATTGAAAATGGAATCAACATAACAGATTGCAAGCAGTCGAAAACTACAATGCACAAGGTCGCCAACTGGGAAAATATATATTTAGGTCTTTTTTGTTGTTATACGGCACTTTATTAGGATCTTGCATCAGTGAAGAGCGACGGATTATCTATTTTACTTGGGCACAGCATGATTCCGGCTCCCGCTGATTTAGCATGAGATGCTGTAAAGACTTTTTGGCAGTACTTATTAGCGAATACTCTGCGGACATTTCTATCACTGTGTTGACGTTATGTATGTGTCCATGGCTCAGTAATTAGAGTTTTCAGCAGGCCGGGCTTAGGAAAGGGTACTGAACCCTTTCCTGAACCTGGCCTGCTGTGTGGGTTGTTGAATCTAGGCTGTTACGTATTCGATTGCCTATTACTTTCCTAACCCGCTTGTTTACAACTGTGACCAGACCAGGCTATGGTCACTACTAGATTCCTGAAGCCTTCTCAAAATATTCCAACAAGCAATTCCAGTACACTATCTCCTACCTCGTTTGGAAGATCCATGGTTACGCCACCGTAACCAGCAGCTTTCCTCATTTCAAGCTCTTGAGAGCCTTTTCTACTTCGTCTTTATTTATTTATTTATTTATTTATTTATTTATTTATTTATTTATTTATTTATTTATTTACACTGGAATCCCGCATTGGGATTTCGGCAGGAGGGTACAAACGATGAGGATATCAAACGAGGCAAACAACAAATACATTCGTACACAGAAAAAAACTAATAAAGGACATAAAGCCAGCACTAAGTTAAACACGATGTGGACTTGGTAAGTGAAAGGTGTTGTACTTAGGTGTTAATAAGTTGGTTACAATCAGTAATGGTGCACGGAAAGTAAGAATATTTAAAAGTATTGTTGTGTGCATGAAAAGGAGTAATTGTCATTTGGTGTTGGTCTAGTGGCATACGCGGACGAAACTGTCGTTATGTTGGAACTGCCTGATTTATAGTAGCCTTTGAATATTCGATACCAACATTTTAGCCTCGATAAACTTTTTCGACCAGTTATTTGTAAGTTGGCCGGCTTTTCATAACAGGTTTGAAACAAGTGCGCCAGTAGCTGTTATAAATAAATTGTACGCCCCTTTTTGTATATTTTCAATCTTGTGCGTGTTGTTTCGGATGAATAGGTGCCAAAAAATAGCTGCATGATCTAATGAGGGAATGATCAGCGCTTTATATGCGCTCATTCGGATGTCATGAATACTGAAGTTTAAAGTTTATCGTAAACATAACAGCTTACAGTAGGCGTTTCTTGCGACATATTCAATGTGGTAGGTCCAATTTAAGGTATTTGAGATCCTGAGGCCCAGGTATTTGTAGTCAGATAGTTCATGAAGGACATTGTTTTTCAGTGAGTAAGTAAACAGTAAAGGGCTTTTTCGATGAGTAATTCTCGTGAATTCTGTTTTTTCCAAATTCATTGATGGATTGAGTGTAGACGATGCAACGCAGACGATGAGGCGCGCCGTAGTGGAGGGCTCCGGATTAATTTTGGCCACCTGGGGATCTTCAACAAGAGACCAAATCTGCAACATACGGGCATGTTTGCTTTTTTTTTTCTTTCAAAGTTATTTCACATTTGCCAGGTGTGACACCAGAGAACAATGTTGTTGAGTGTGTCATTTAAAAGAGTCTGATAAACTATAATGTTCACTTCGGTGTAGGTCAAACAATCATCGGCATACAATCGCATTTTTACTGAAATGTTGCGCACAATGTCATTAAAAAACAAAAGAAAAAGAAGGGGCCCAGGCACCGACCCCTGCGGTACGCCAGAGTCCACAGAAACAACTACAGAAGTTTCGCCATTGAACCAAACGAACTGTTTCCGATTGATGGCTCTGGGACATCACGAGCTGAGCTTGTCCGCAAAGTGATTCATGTCCGCAAAGTGACATTTCCAGAATTCACCGATTCTTTGTTGGTCTTCATATATACATCGTCCCATCTGTTCTGAAAGCGGTTTTACTGAACTTCATTGTAGGCCTCATCAAGGAAAAAATAGCGATGTGCAATATTATTTGTTTTAGCGTGTGCTCCGAAAAAATAAATGTTTTTTTTTGTTATATAATATTTGATATTTCCGGTTTTTAGGCACCAGGTACTGCGAGACTATTTTATCTTGGCCGATATCGTCGATCAACAAAAGTGCGTGTACAGCTCGAGTACGCGTCCTCTCCATGAAACCCCTACATGTGATGCTAAATCGACCAACTTGACTTAGTACCAAACAAATCATGTTCATGTTCCGCCGATACGACTAGGCTTTTCCTCTAGGCAACCCTTGCCGCTTGAGAACCTATCAACTATTTCATCGCGGAGATGAATTATTCGCTGAAGTACTCTCCTAAGATCACCACCTCGTCTTGAGAGCTGTCAAAAGACAGGGTTCCTAGGTGTGCCACGTCTTCGGCGCACCATTGTCATGGTTTTAATATGATACCTTTCTGCCGCGATACCAACACATTCTAAATACACTTTTTTCCTGGTATGGTTGAACGCAGCATAATTTGCCCGGCCTCATACCTTTTTTTTTTCATCAAATCAGTTTGTGGCAGCCAGAAATTCTATTTTACTGTATTTTTCTTGCTCGTTTTAGAGCAACAGCTCACTACGCTGCATCTTTTAAGGTCAGTCATCGCATCGCAATGACCTGCAGTTGACGGCTTGCAAGCTGCCCCCTTTCTTATAGCTTTTCTTGCTAGGAGCTTTGCTGGTTCGGCACGACGAAGCTACGCGCGGATGGAAACGGCGGCATATCTTAGTTTGCACGAACGAAGACTAGATATACAAACGATGCACGCGCTTTGAAGGCTGTTTACCGGCACGCGGTTTGTTAGTCCCGCCATCGATGGCCCGCCGCCTGGCTGCACGTGCATACCATCTCGCGCGACCTAAAGGATGAATCCAATTCACCAGCAGACATAGACGGCAGGCTCCCAAATCACCACAAAAGGCTCGCTTTCGCGAAAGTGTGTGAACACATTGTATGCTTTCGCTCATGAAAACTAGGTTTAGAAGTGTGACCCTTCAGCCATATTTTTTTCTTTGTCTTGTCTTCTTATCTTTGTTGCCATGTCTTTATTTTATGTATTGTATAATCCAGTTCTATATTGGTCCACATCACAAGATATTATCGGTGTATTTGCCTGTACTGGCGTCTTTTCCACATTCCTTCCATAGCCGCGATTACGGGCTTCAGTATAAATAAATAAATAAATAAATAAATAAATAAATAAATAAATAAATAAATAAATAAATAAATAAATAAATAAATAAATAAATAAATAAATAAATAAATAAATAAATCATTGTGATCAGGTGCCCGTGGATGAGGAAGAACATTGGAGCGCGCAGGTGCAGATATAGCGTGCAAGAAAATCGAGGCGAAGGGTCAATGAGTGGACGCCTGTGACGCCCTCGTCTAGAAAGAGCGACCCCGTGATTGCTTTGCGGCAGAGCACGGCCCACCACCGCTGCTGTTACTCAGAGCCATTCCCCGCTGATCCCGTCAACTTCTTGCCTGTCCCGTACTTGGAGCTGGTGACGCCCTGGGAGAGAGAGAGTGGCCCAGGGTTTATCTGGAGTTGGAACCACAGCTCACACGCACTGCTGCTCCGTCGGGCCGTTACTCATGGGCGCGGTCCCCGATGCCTGCCTGATGTCCCGTTCATAGACTCGACAGGGAGTAGAGCCGTTCATCGAGGCATCCGCGCCGTGACCTGTGAGTGGACCCGCACTCCTCGCGGCAAGACACCGTGAGACTGCGGAAAGAACTCCGTAGGACCTTCCCTTAACTCATTGTGAGCACTTTGTGGCTAGCTTTTTGCCTCACTTAACACTTTACCCGCCGCGGTGGCTCAGTGGCTGAGGCATTGCGCTGCTGAGCACGAGTCCGCGGGATCAATTCCCGGCCGCGGCGGCGGCTTTTCTGATGGAGGCGAAAAGCAAAAACACCCGTGTTTACGAGATTTCGGCGAACGTTAAAGATCCCCTGGTGGTCAAAATTATTCCTAAGCCCAACACTACGGCACGCCTCATCGCCTGCGTTGCGTCGGCGCGTTAAACCCTACAACCACACACTCAACACTTATATTAGCACCTCAAGGTAATATACTTATAATATGCATTGCTCAAGTCCTTCTACATGTTTCACTTCCTTTGTATCCTTTATAAATATATGTAATCTAAAAAATATGACGCTTACATTACAGCTACTTGACCCTTGTTCTGATTTTGACTTTCGCTTTTAATACTGTTGTACTACATGCCGACTCAGCACTTTTGTATGTAATGAATACACCCTTGTATGCCCGCCTGCCTTGGTCTCAAAAAGAGACTGGCAGTATTTAAAAAAATTAAGCAAATAAACATTTTAGTATAGTTTCGTCACCTGTTTACGTTACTCATCTGCCTTTTCTTATCGCCCGTAATGACTAGAGCCCTCCTTGCACTAGGGAAATATTGACCCGCGCAGGCACTGGTCACTGTCTTCTGACTTTTACGCTGTGTAGGCGCCCCAGCACACATCCATGTGCTGCCGCAAGGAGACATTGCGCAAGAGCGATGCTGCTGCGGCTGACACACGACGAATGAGCGGTGGCAAGGCGCCTCTTGTGCGGGGTCAGCCACGAGCGGAAATAAACGAGAACCCCATTTTGTGTTCACGGGCGAAAGCGATCGGATGTTTCGCGCCCCATGCCTCCTCGGCTATTGTGACAGCGGCAACACTGACCCATTCATTACAAAGGCACTGACTGAGTGCTCATTTTTCAGCCTATGCTGCGAACAAAAGCAATGAATACCAAATCAGTGATTAAACACTCAGTTCTCAGATTTACGGACCATCTTTATTACAACAAAAAATCATTATAACAATCCGCATATCAAAAACCTAATTATTCAACGCAAACATTGGTGACTGCACAAAGGTGTTACGTAAATTGGTAGTAAAGTACCAGGCCCTGGAACCTAGGAGCTTCTCACGGGCATCACTACTGAATTAGCAGTTGATGGCAATCTTATTCATACCTGCATAATTGGGCTTAAACTCTAGTGATCTTTATTGTCCACGTTTCGGACGAAAATTGCCCCGAAACTCTGGTTGGTTTTCGGAGAAGTTTTTTACTTATATTTAAGGCTAACTCTCCACTTCCGCAGTTGTTTAACCAATAGAAAAGGAAATAGTAAAATGCGAAAGTTGTGCAGATAACCCAACCAGTTATTCCTGCTTACAGAACCACGCTACTTTACCGCCCCCCCCCCTTTTTTTGCGGTTGCAAGACAAAAATTAGCCAAAATTTAAATAAAATCCACTCTGCATGAAAGCTGTTACGTATGGAACGGTGATTCGCTACAGGGGCTGCGGGCTGGTTCGCCGCTCTTCGCTACCCCCCCCCCCCCCCCTCTCACGCTTTTGCCCTCCCTGTCTCACTCCGCTCTTCACGAATTGAACAGATATTTATTATATGCATTTAAATTTTCCCTCCTTTGCGATGGTCGCGTGCCTTCTCCGAAAATAGCTCGCATCTTTCTCTTCGGCACTTGTTTCTTTTTTTTTAGCGTTTATTTTGCCACAGGGCATAGATAAGGGGTATGAGTTGATGAGAAGAAAAGTTTGTTATATGAACATGAAAATGTTCTCTTGGGGTATAACGTCTAAGAGGGAACGATGATGGGGCTCATATATCTATGTGTTGTATGCGTATGCGTCGTCTACACGGAGGTCCATCGTCGCAAAATGTCGCAATCTCATTGTATATTATAGCTAAAAAACATAGTAAAGCTAAATAAAGCGGGTCGTAGCTGTTACTAGATTTAATAAATTTTCGTTACGCAATGTATAGAGTGTCATGCGCCGGCACTTCAGCTCAGCGCTGCAGCCGTGGCTAGAGTGCCGTGGGGGGCATTCAATATTTAAGACGAGGCTGACACTGGCTAGATCGTCTGCATTAAAGGGAAGCTGAAGAGCTTTCCAAAAAAATTGAGTTAGATTAACAATTATATAGTTTCTTGCACGCTGATTGCGAATATCACATTGAAATTTATCGTACATGAGTCCAAGTGGCATTTATCTTGCAAAAAGCGCGGCCCCGTTTGAAAGACGTGCGCTTTTTGTCTTTTGACGCCCCTGATTGGTTGCGCCTGTCATGACGTCAAAGGAGGACACCCTTCGGCCGCGCGGGTTGTCGGAAGCATTGCGAACGATCGCACGGTTGCCTTTGCGGCAATTTAGCTTGCAGTTTAATTTTCGCACATGACTGGAAGTTTGTTTTATATATTTCCCGAGCTGTTGGTTCGATTATCTTGGAGCTTAAATTTGCTTTACACGACAGAGAACCCTAAAGCAGTGACTGTGACGTCGACTAGTGGGTTCCATCAAAATATTTTTGAATTAGGCAACCAGCATAGGGGGATTTTATACCTTATGTTAATATTAGGTACTGCCCTAACTGTTTCTTATTATACACAAAACCATTTATGCGGAAGATTAATGGGTGTTTTATAAACAATCTACCAGCGAAAAGCACGTACGTCCACTGCGCGAAAAAATAGCGTTCATGCGCTGTAAACGTATAGGCGAGACACATCTTGCCGGTACACGCATAAACCAACAAGCAGACTCTGCTTCCGCATTTTCTTTGTTCGTCGTCGCCCACCCTAGCCCCGTTACTCATCCCCGTACACAGACTCACACGCGCGCGCCATTTCGGCAGCGGCGCTACGGCGCCTCCGCGATTGCTAGCTGCACTTCGATGAGTGGCGTCTTACTGCTTCACATGCATTTATTCTGAAAACACTGCAGCATACTAGTGCCTGCTCAGCATTATTGGCTGTATTAGGGCTTGATTTTCGATTGTGCGTTGAGCATTCTGCTACAATATTACGGCCACCTCGTTATAATTAACAGACCAGCCGGACAAGGCAGTTACGTTGTAGTTACGTTACTTTAAGTAACAATCACCAAACGTTTGTGATAATGAATCGTTGGCCTGTTTCAGCATTTCTAGATTTAAGCATTTACCGCGCTAGTCGGACAGAGGCCGTATATTTACTCTTCGCTCCTAATTTTTTAAGTATCATCATTATATATCACCGACTATCACTGGAGCACACTTGAGGTTCAGTGACAACAAGTGCTTGCCAGGTTATAATATGCAGCCACACGGAATCTTGGGCAAAAAATTAGGCCCCCGCAGTCAACACAAATTATGGCATGGTGGTGGTTCGGAAGGGTGTTTTTTTTAATTCCAGACAAACCACCTTATCGTGACATGTATACTTGCAAAATAAGTAATCTGGTTGTCTTGGTTTTTTTACTTTGTGGGAATACTGTTTACCTCTTAGCCGGGAGAGAACTTCTATCAGGATTGGCCCCTTGTTTTAGTTTCGCCAAAAAATTGTTTTTTTTGAACACTGTCCTGAGCCTATAGGGAAAGAAAACCGACGCGTTTTACGAAACAAGTATTTCCTGAACAAATGTGACTTGCTTTCTGGAATGGAACGAAACAACCCCGGCCAAAGTACAGCAGTATTCCCCATCCTTGCTAGATCTAGAATCTAATGTGAACATTCACGTCCGTCGCATAAAAAAAAACGCATTGGAGTGGTTTACAAAGTATTTAACGTAGTGTAGTATATTCTCTGTCATCAAGCACAGCCACCTCGGCTGTCACTTCCGTATGTTATCAAGCATCCCGGCGTGGCATTATTCTGCTTACGAATACGGCATGATAACGTATGCCTCGTTTGGCGTTCGTGCATACTTTGTGAACACGAAAATTGTACAAATAAGTGCTATCAACCCCAACAACGACAAGTATCATTCATAAGGAAACCCGGCGAAAAGAGCATGGCCGAGGCGGCCGATCCGGCCGGAAGTATAGGTATGACGTTTTTCAGCCGGTTTTCGCCCGCGCTCTTCGGTCTTCCGGCATCGCGCGGCGAGATGGGGGCGGGGCATCGGGCCATTTTTGTTTGCTCATTGCGCCGCTTCTATTGCATTTATTGCGAAAATATTTCGTACACGGGAACTATTCAATGTGTACTTGCCGCTAGAAAACGTTTCTTTTAATTCTAAAACCGCTTCACCTTCCCTTTAAGGCGGAATGATTCCGTTAGGCTTTCTGTTACTGGGGGCGGTCGTTCGAGTCCGGCTCTCGTCTCATTCATTTTAGATGGGGAGTACCTTAGGACCTCACAATGTCCGTCCGCGTCCCTGCCCATAGCATTTACAATCACAAAAAATAACACAGGTACCGGCAGGATTCGAGCCTGTGTCTGGTAGACCAGACAGATTTAGTGTCAGTCGTCTTACCCACTGGTCTACGACCGTGAGTTAGTACCCGATAGTCAAACAGCTTGTAACGGCTCGCCTGTAACGGAGCTCGCCTGTAACGGAGCGGTGCCTGTAAAGGGGATTCGAAATGACATCCAAGTTGCGCACCGAGGGACATCCGATTTGCTCCCCGACCATCACTCGATTCGAGCCGTGAGTTGTAGTTTCATTTAGGAAATAATCAAGGTACAACTCACAGCTCAAATCGAATGACGGTCGGGGTGCAAATCCGTTGTCACTCGGGGCACAACTTGGATGTCTTTACAGTACCCGTACTCTGCACCCTCGCCCTTATCCAGGGAGTGGAGATGCGGCCATTTTTTTTATATTTTAAGGTTTATTTATAATTGAATGGTTTATCAGTTTAGGTTAGTTTTCAGTGTTTTAAATTATTTGTTATTGTTTGTTTGGTCACGTTAGTTAGGTTAGCACGCCTTAGTTATTTAGCACAGCTTCCATAGGAACTTTTCTACTGTAACACAGCTGCTCAAAACTACCCATGATCTCTCATCCGCTATCGACAGGCAACTTCAAGTATATGTAATTTTTTTGGACTTTGAAAAACCTTTGACCGGGTGTCGAATGCAAAACTTATAGTTAAGTTACAATCAATCTTGAAAAATTATTCATTGGTCGCTTGGATTAAAGTGTATCTGTTATGTAGGCGCCAAGTGGAATGCATTGAAGAAGCAAGCTCCAAACCCGCCGAAGTTGAGTCTGGAATACTCCAGGGTTAAGATTTAGGACCACTTCTCTTTGTATTATTTGTTAATGATATACCCTGCAACATACCTATACAAGCAAACCTATTTGCGGATGATTGCATATTATACCATGAAATCAAAACTTCCAACGACCAAATGACTTTAAACTTATCATTAAACCAAATACAGGAATGGTGCTTAACGTAGAAAATGACAATAAATTTAGAGAAAACAGTTGCAATGAATGTAACTCGCAAAAACCTCTCGCTCATATTCGAATGCCATGTCAATATTTGATGTATAAAGGCAGGAACTACATACAAATACTTAGGCCTAGTCTTTAGCTCTGATTTTCGGTGGAACGACCACATAACACACATTGTGAATAAGGCAATGAAAAAACTTGGATACCTTAGAAGAACCCTCGGAAAATCAACGCGCGAAATTAAGCTATTACCATACAAAACGTAAATCAGGACTGTGTTAGATAAATGCAGCAGCAGTTTCGGATCCCTACACACAATCTAATATTGATAAGATAGATAATGTACTGAGGAAAGCTGTTAGGTTTATCTTTAACACTTTTAAATAGCACACATCTCCATCAACCCTCTTAAAGTTAGCAAACTTGGAAGAATTGCAGGACCGACGTTACCGGGATAGGTTTAAACTATTCTATCTCATATATTAAGACAAACTCGGCATACAGAAAAGTACATTGAAACAATGCAACCGCGCTCAACACGGTCATACCACTCAAAAAAGGTCAATGAATTTTCATGTCGTACAGGTGCTTTCAGAGTCTTTTTGCCCATGAACAGCAGCTGATTGGAATGCTTTACCGTTTAACACCGTTGACTCCAACTCATACCGGCGTTCCTAAGCGAACTGCCATAATTGTTTTCTACAGTTTGTATTGCTGTAAAAATATTGCGATCTGTTTCTCTGTTTTTTACTTTGAAGCAAGTACGTTGTGACCCTACTCATTACATTGTTTGCATAAGTTGGTCATTACCTTGCTTTGTACTAGCTCTTCCGCGCATAGAAGTGTGTGTGTATATCTACGTCGATATTGTATAGTGTTGTCCATTGTGTAATCACTCGATCTGCCTTTCCCCTTGTTGTTATTTTGGTGAATGTTCTTGTACCGCTTTCCCACCCTCCTGCTTAATGCCTGGCAATCAGGCTAGCAGTATGTCAATAAATAAAATTAACAAATACGTTGCGTTGCGTTAGTGGCTTGATAGCTACCATTTACTGTTAGCATTATTGTAGGATACTAGTTCCATTCCACCATTAAATAGATCACTCAAGTCCCGCGATCCACGCTTCGCTTTCTTTAACGAAATGGTGCCGTGACTAGAATCAATGAACTACACAGTCCAACAACTGATTTCGAACCGCCTTTCTACAATCACGTGAGAGATACGTGCGACGATGGCGCTTGAGTGCTGCCACGGACCCCTGACTCACACAGAATTGAAAACCCAAGGACGAGTTGAGGGCTCTTAAGGTGGCATTTTGATCCGACGTACGCCCTCAACAACTCCACTAGCTTGTAGCGGCAGACGCCTCTCGGGGACCAGTGAAGGAGTGTGGTTTCGACACTGTGCCTACCATGACTCTTCCTCGACGACCAACCTAGTGAAAAAAGACTCCGGGTATTGACATAGAGGCTCTTTCAGAACAAAGAAGCCTCGTCCGGAAAAAAGTCACCGCTCTGATCGACGACATTATATCGCAGATGAATGCCGAGCCACCATCAGTCGGTAAGCTAAACAGGTAAGAAAAACGTAATTGAAAAATCATGACATTCTGAAACTGCTTGACAGGAAGATTGATGAACTCGTCGATTTGGTCCATTTAACAGAAGAATTTAAAACCGTCGATGAATATGAAACTTGTATTGAATTTACATAGTTCAGAATAGACTGACTGTTTCCGTTTTTGCAAAAGTATACATTTCTGACATTCTAACATCATCTTGTAAATAGCGGAACGGCAGCGTAAGCATAAACTAATTGGCTGTGCAGAAAAGTAACCTTCCCTATTAAACGGGTGATATGATGACACCCTTGAAACAAGCTCATCATAAGACAAGGAATTATTGCGCCACCGGACGAGGCCGCTGCTTCTATTTCTGGTTCAGAAATTCCACTCTCAAAAATGAACTTTCTCCAACTTGTCACCAGAGGAACGAGAGCGCAGTAGGTGTACCTGAAAAGTCTTCCGCTTCGGATACTATTTATAAGGCGAAAGGAAGCCCGGTGCGCCACAAAACTCATGATTGCCTTCAAGCAGAAAACGTTAACCACAAACCCTTTCTTCAGCGCCGACACATCGACAGAGCTCCAGACTCACCCAGCGAGCCTTCAAATTTATGTCGCTGTCGCGGCAGCACGAGTACCGAATTGATTCCTTTCGCGGAGGCAGAACTTGAAGATTCGATAACCCCGACGCCAAAACGAAGACCGCGAAAGCACCGAAGTCGGAAGTACCTACGACAAGCATGTACATGTATCCTAAATAAGGATCCACTGAAACGAATGACAACCTTCAGATTGATCCGAAAAACAAAAAGAAAGGGCGAGCCTTACCCACAAAAACTCGTAAACATATAGAAAGACCCAGCCTATACCTGCATTCCTCTAGGACACGATAGGCAACCCCGCGCTCTGGTCACACAAAATTTGTACTTGCACAACGAGGTCATTATCCAGGACGGAAGACGGTCCAGATGAGCTACTTGTCCTCGTCGGATTCCTCAAAGCGCAGGTTCCACACATTTTGCAAATATTGTTGGAAACAGAAATATAGAATACTTGATGCGAATAATACGGCAATGACATCGATCGGACTCATAATTGACCACTCGCACGTCTTTGACCTAAAATGATTTGCTGTTGCGTGCTCCAAAGGTAGAGGCGCTGGAGAACTGCTGACAAGTGAAGTCTTCGAGTTACGGTAACCACATTCCTGTATTTATTGCGTGGCTGGGAGGATTTTAAAAAATATTAGAGAAAAAAGGGGTAGCTCGGAAGCTGCCGCGTACTGTCGCCGTCATTGTAAGATGCCAGTTCTATTCCGCCATTAAAGAGATCACTCACGTCCCGCGACCCGCGCCTCGGTTTTTTTCAACAACAGGCATGAAACAGGATACTCGAGAGCTGAAAATACTGATTAAAAGCGCTACTTTATGTCACCCTGACGCAATCTATTTTCTAAACAACAAAAACAGAGAGACGAGGATGTTTCAAGAAATAATATTATTCTTATATGCGTAGTGTTAGGTACAACTCTAGCAATTTTATCCCGTATATTTATTTGGTTACGTGGCAACGAGACGTCTGTCCGCAAATATTTACAAGGCAGGATATGTGAAAGTGAATATTATGCGCAATTGTTCAGGCAAGACATTCCAACGTGGCCAAATACACTTAGGTACATTTGAAGTGCATTTTAAAAGGGTGTTCAGCAGCACAACAGTTTTATAAAGGTAAAGCGTATTTTAGAGCCCGTTGGTAGTGTGAGTTTTAAGGCATAAGGAAATGCATGTGCGCAGTGATGTTTTCCCGTCGGCTTTTCAATATTTCAATGATCTGATAATAAAGACATGTTCGATGCTCACACGAAAGATCTGCTGACGTGTGCATCCGCTGTAGTTAACACCGTCGAAGAGGCACAGGGGCTGGTGATTGCTCTGGCCCTTACTCTACCGGACAAGACCAATGTGTTCACGGATTTCCAACAAGCCTACAGAAGCTTCCAGTATGGCTGGGTGTCCCGGTTGGCCTTCCGAGTGCTCAAAGAAAAAACACCTTCGAACGAAACAGTAGAACTGGTGTGGGTACCGGCCCATTCTATGGTGGAGGGTAACGAGTTTGCCCACCAGGAGGCCCTAGCACTGACTTACTGGGCCACGTCCGCAGTAGAGGCAAAAAACCAACCATTGCCCACCTGCAGAGACATAACCACTTATTACAGGCTCGATAGGAAGAAGCTCCCAGCACCGCACATAGTACTCACGAAGGAACAGCAAACTATATACAGGAATATCCAGACACAGTCCTTTCCTCACCCCAGTCTACTCAAGCTCATGTTCCCAAACTAATTTGAAGAAGCTTGCCAATCTGTAAACAATTGGGCACTCTCGAGCACATGACAAAGAGTGTAGGTTTAGCCCGTAGAACCCGCCACCCTCACCTGAGCCTCGCCCCACCAACAGTACCCAACCCTTTAACGAGAGATGGAGGCTGTTGCTGACCAGCATGCCTTGGAGGATCAGCTACGGCTGGTTACCAAGGGCCAGGCGGCGAGAGCAGCGTATGAACTCCCGTGAACTGGGAGCCGCATCCATTCAGTGTGGAGTTCGCAACGAACGCCTCTTAGCCTCTTAAATAAAGTTTATTCCTCCTCCTCACCATGTGCTAAAAGTAAAGTTGGATTTGAGTAT
Source organism: Haemaphysalis longicornis (assembly GCF_048455015.1). NCBI lineage: Eukaryota > Metazoa > Arthropoda > Arachnida > Ixodida > Ixodidae > Haemaphysalis > Haemaphysalis longicornis. Next base: position 1,247,758 of record NW_027526388.1, read on the forward strand.
GCTAGTAGAAACGAGGATGTAACGAAAGATGTTTGAAGAAATCGGTTGGGAGAGCACGCGGAAAGTAGCCTAAGGATCACTCTGAAAATTGTGGAAACAAAACAACTAAAACCATACCCGGATTTGCCGATTAAAAATTGTTCCTCTTGCCACCGCGTCCCATTCCGCTAATGCTAGCAGTTGTTTCCCGGTAATCGGTTAAACTAGAGGACTAGGCTTACCCCATTAGTGTCCCGAACCGTCAATGCTACTTGCCAGGTAAAAAAAGAACTATCTCAAACGCACTCAAAAGTGAAAATTGAGGCTCAGTATTGTTCATACAGGGGCCGGATTTGAAAATAGTAATTTATATAGGCATTTATAGCCATTTAGTCAAAAACACCAAAAAAGGCAATTTAGGCACTATAAGAACAACACAAAACCCCTTTTTCCTCTAATTCATGCTAATATATGAAAGTTGCAGGAAACGAGGGCAAGAAACAAAGTAGGCATTTGCCCAATATCTGGTCTTTACTAACTTTTTTTAAACATACATAAGAGCAATATTACAGCTAAACATAAAGACACATGTATCCCAAAGTGCCAAAATGCTAGAGCATCGAGTCTCACCATAATATATACAAGCGTACGCACGTGCATGCGCCCACAAACCACACAGCAATACACGTCAAGAAGGGTATAATTTTGTATACCTTCTAGCATATACAATGAAAACTACGAAAATTTCTTTGTTAAAGTTCTCAGGCACAAGAAAATAACTACACTTCGTAATTAATTGCCTATCAAAGCACAGCGGAGAGTGTTTTAAACGGATAAAAAATCATTTAACTTCACTCCTGACGCTAAAAAAACTGCTTAGAAGTGCAAGTTTTTCCATCAAGTTTTGTCACGTTTAACTTGGAAGGGTTGACAAGTCAAAATATGTCTCAGAAATATTCTTCAAAGCAAAAACGCATAAGGTTCAGGGGCCCTTAAGGGCAATTGTTTCAGAGAACGGTACTTGGCAGAAAGCAGTATCTGTTTTTACAAGAGAAGCTACGGATTTTACATATTAATGATCCCTTCATGATTGAAACTTCTGCAGATGTATTAAGGTTTTAGACACTAAAGCCGAAACCCACTACATGGTATGCTCATTTGATGTTGAAGACTTTCATTATTAGATTCCGCAAAATGAATTGCTTCAGTATTTAGAGGACGAGATAGACATTCCTGTACCGGTAGCATTCCAAAACGCTGCGGTAGGTTGGTTGCAGCTTTTTCGGAACTTGTTGCTGTTTTTTTTAACATCTCCTTTTTCCAGCTGGAACAGCGAAGCTTATCTCCAAAAAAATGGCATTTGCATTAGTTAATGCATCGCACCCATATTAAGTGACTCTAATTTAGCTCGCGAAGATAGGGTTTCATCAGATCAAATCAAAACAGCCATGTCAGCCGACATTTTTAGATTTTTTGATGATTGCCTTGTAGTAATTGTATGTTAGAAAAATATCATTATTACTTTGATGCAACAAATGCTAGCATTTTTACTGACTGCTTGAGGCTCCTAGTAGTTACCCACGAACTACCCAACGCAGGATGTATACGGTTGCTCAATCTCAACCCTTCTTTTAATCGCGAGAACATTTGTTGGAAGTACGAACCTCGAGGGAAGAAGTCGCTGCTTGCGTATGACTCGACGAATTCTAAACAAGTCAATTAAAAGAATTGCTAATATGTGCCTTAAAAATTCACTTGTTAAGTCATGAGTCCATATGATCCGCCTTAGTTTCATGGACCACGTTGATCGCTTAACATCTATTGACATCTATTATCGTCCGTTGCCAAAGGTTTATTGAAGAAAATGAAGGCTACGTAAAAAAAATGAAAGAAATAACAAAATGACAGGGAAGATTATAGTATTGCCACACACATACATGAGGTTTCACATAGTCTAAAAAGAATTGCTCAGAAGGCCCATGTGAGTGTTGTTTTTTCTTCTCCTGATAAGCTTTAGAGACTTTGTAGGCGCGTCTAGAGCAATAACCATAGTCCTCTGGTTTGTAGGAAGAAGCATCAATGACAGTTCATTCCATGTGCAACTAACGTAGTCTACAGTACCCCTTTATTTCGTTGCAACGAATATATCGGGAAGACGGGTAGATGTATTCACGATAGGTTAAAGGAACACACTACAACGTGGAAAAGTGCAAAAGCGCTCGTTTAGGAATACATTGCAGAGACTGTGTTGGGTGCGAGCCTATCTTTAATACTACCGTGATATTGTATGAAAATAAGCATAGGCTAACAAGCGAAATTATTCAGGTTCACAAAACAGCGGAGACGAGAACAAAAGTGTGTTAGCGTCGCTTCGGTCGCGCTATCACCAAAAGAAATCACCAATCTAGACAGTCTGTACACATGGTGCAGCAGCGATATCGTGGGGGAATTGCTATTTTGTTTTCACGTATTCTTTCTCGCATAGATTTCTGCTTTGTTTATATGCCAGATGTCAGATCAGTCAACTTCAGTTGTCAGTCAGCGCCTGAGTGTCTGGCTTTCCCTTTCGGCCTTGTTTGTTGTGTGCGCTGTGAAATCAAGAATTTGATATTATTGTTGTCTGAATGCATCACTATTTTTAGTGACAAAGCTTGATTCGGTTGCATAAGTAGTGCTGGAAATATTTCTACACTTTCAAAGGCATGCTGGCATATGGGGTCTGTTGAAAAAAATGTAGCTGTACCTGATATTTCGAAACATGCATGTTTAATATGTCTACTGCTTGAAAGGTGCAATAATTGTGCGGAGGGTTTTTGGTGTGAGGAAAAATGACAGAATTGTCCTATATTTTCTATAAAAGCTGATACAAACTAGGGCAACATTACTAAATGTTGGTGAAATATTTATCAATTAGTGTTCACTCTTTGACGCGTAGCGTTGCCTTGGGTTTTAAAAATATTGGGAAATTACAGATAAAGGAAAACTTGGCTCCCACACCTCTGGGATGTTTTGCCTTCGCTGCATAGTGCGGGCATTAGCATTAGCTTTGCCATTTGACGTCAAAGCTGCAAGCAAGCTTCGGAGTGCAAAGAAATTGAGAAATGTTTTTCCTAAATTCAGATCACCTTGAAATAAATCAAGCACACAAATTTAATTCAAACTGAACAAACTTTTCGAGATTTGAAGTTCTTCCACCTACTGAGAAGGAGCACAAAAAGAAAATGAATGTTTCAACAAGACCATCTGACAGCTGTGGTTCCATTTGCTGCTGTGCGTAACCTTGATGAGTTGACCAGCACCATTATTCAGTGCATCATGAATAAGGTGAAGGTAAAGGGTGTTAAAGTATGAAAATAAAAAGAGTGCAAGGATCGCGTGTAGGCAAGGGATTAGTTATTGTTAAATACCTTGACAGAAAAGGTTAATTTTATTCAGAGACGCTTTTTAAGGAGTTTATGATAGGATCTTCAAGCTCTTGAAGCTGGTTTCTGTTGTAGTACAACTTGTGTAACCTTAATAAATTATCTGCATTGAATACAGTGGAATCCTAATGATATAATTCAGAGTGGTACAAATTTTGGAATTATATTAACCTCCTAAAAGTCCTGGTAAAATTGAATCATTTTCAATAAAAGAAATTTTGACCTATAAGTCATACAAATGTTCAAGCAAGGCGCGGGATGTCTCAAAGCTGCCTTGGGTGCCGGGTGACTGACTGCGACTTACAGGTACTCCCACCTGCGTGTCCCTGTTTCTTTTGGAATGGCTGGACTTCTGCTGATGTGTGAGTGCGTGCGGCACACAGAGTTTACCGTGGCTGTACCACTGCGCTGTGGGCAACACAGCTCTGGAAAGAAGGCTTTGTCGGCCTAGTGGAGGCAAGCGCTTACGATGCAGTTGGCTAGCGCCTTGACATCACTCAGCTGCTGGCGTGTCATTGCCGGGGGGCCACGCCTTAAGAATGCGGGTACTTTTTACCCGCTCCTTGCCGTTGCCGCCATTTTCCCATTGTGGATGTTCGGTTGCTGAGACACGTATGCAAGGTTTTCGCTGTGAACAGGGTTCTCCCAACCAAATAAACCAGGCTGCTGTCACCTTTCGTGCAAGACGAAAGCCGCTTCCTTCGAGGAGAAGCTGGAAATTCTGTTTAAAGCTGACAGTGAACGGAAAAGAAAGCGCCGTGACTCGGCGAAAGAGCTCGACCTGCTGAGGTTGACGTCGTGCAGCGTTGTTCGGCAACGTGACGAGATCTTGAAAAAGTGCACTGCTTCCACGTGAACGTCAAACAGGTGAAGAGAGCCCAGCATGCCATGCTTGAAGACATCTTCCTGACGTGGTTCAGGACATGACTGCGTCTAGACTGATCATCGAAGGAAACGTGGTCTGGAAGAAAGCTGAGGACATCGCCATTTTGCTTAGAGTTGGGAACCTTCAGGGCTCTGGCGGGTGGGTTTACCACTGGTACAATGGTTGCTTGTTAAAATCAGTCGCAAGGACGAAGACCTCCAGATCAGCCCGTTGAACGTAGTGCACTTCCTTGCCGTATCATGGGAAAGACTCACTGCAGACACGATTTCCAACTGCGTCCGCAAGTGTTAGTTTTCAGCCCCACTGTTACAGTGTCTCCAGAGCCTGAAGGGCCACTGTCAATTGAAGAGTGGGACCAGCTTACCACGGCATATTCAGCGCACCATTTCGCCACCGTTGATGATGATCTTGCCACTTGTGATGTGCGGACGATGAAAAACATCATTAACGAGATGAGATGAGAGAGCACGAGAAGCAGTCGTACAGGGATGGTGAGGACTGCAGCGGGAGGGAGGAAGCACTGTTGACGAGCGAAACCCTGCCTGCGCTTAACATGTGGCGGCGTGCAGTGAGCTTGGGCACTGTGAGTGAGGAGACGAGTGCCAAGTTATGCGCTCCAGAAAGGAAGACTTGGCGAAATGGAGGTTAAGAAAAAGCAGAAAATGTCACACATTTTTTCATGTGAAAGTAGGAAAAGAAATAAACAAAAACGTTTTCTCTGTGCTCAGTTTTTGGTCTGTGTTGGTTCTATAAGAATTGCGGGTGATACGAATGCCGCGAACCATGTATAAGTTGATTGTTTGTTTTTGCTGCCCGGCCATGCCCGGCTCTGTTATCTGCACCCCGAGCGAAGCGCGTCTTCCATTCTTCATTTTTATGCCGCACGCACTATCACATTCAGATAAGCCAACTGTCTCGCCCTAACGTCACTATCCCAGAATGGTCTTCTTTGATCTACGATGTTCTGGATGTAAATCGACGGCTCCAGAAACACTCGCGCCAAGAGATAAAAGCCTGCAGAGCAGACGCCATGGCATTGGAATCGCCGACACTAGTTTACGCACGTTACTTTGTTGATTGCTGTATCGCCGCCTTGTATTCTTTGAGTTGTTAAGCTTCCTTTATTTTTGTAACTCCTAGCACACGCGCAAGGCATGCACGGGGCCGCTAGACGTGCCGCGGACGGAGCGCACAGCAGCGCGTGAGGTCGCGTGACGCTATCACGTGGCATTCAGAAAGAATTAAGGGTTAACCCGTAGATGTGCTTGGTGAGTCCCGCACCTGTCTTGCCTTTCTCCGCGTGGGCTTGTAGCTAAATCGGTAAGACAACGGGCTCTCGATTTGTTACGCTATTAGTTCCAGGTTCGATTCCTGGCGATGTAGCTACGTTCTTTTATTTGTTCGCGGGAGTTTTTTGTTGACACCAACGGCCGCGAAAGAACCTTTGAGGGTAGAGGTATAAAGCTTTGCTTTAAGAGTTCCATTGCACACTGCAGTTGTTTGCAGCAACTGAGTGGTATGGGAAAGAAATAGGAACAGCTGTGTGTTTCAATCATGAGTCAACACAAGGTGTTGAGAAAATCACTGCTAATATAGCAACAAAAATTCTGAGCAAACGCAACACGAACCTTTACGGCTCCTCTTGAGACCGAAATTGAAATGTCGTTTTGCCAATGATGCGTGCATTGATCCCTTTTTTGGCACAGAGGGTTGGCAGGCACATGAAGTAGAGTTTGCAACAGCGAAAAGCAAAAAGCAAAAACAACACCGTGTTCAAGATTTCGGCGCACTTTAAAGGTCCTCAGGTGCTCAAAAGTAATGTGGGGCACCCCCCTACGGCACGGGGTGGAGGTGCGGGGTATCGATCCCCGTACGTCTCGCTTGGCATGCGAGAGGTACGGGGATGGATACCCCACCCCTCCACCAGATGTCACGAAGCCAAAGGCGATGCAGTTTCCTTCAATGGAAAGAAGTTGTTTGGAGCGAACTTGTGCTCCACTAACTACTCAAAGAATACACAGGCGGCGAAGCAGCAGTCAACAAAGTGGCATGCGCTAACGAGCGTCGGTGAGTCTAATACCGCGGCGTCTGCTCTGCAGGCTTTTTATCTATCGACGCGCGTGGTTCTCGAACCGTCGATTCACATCCAGAACATAGTAGATCAAGGAAGATTACTCTACGCTAGTGACGTTAGGGTGAAACAGTCTCCTTATCTGAATGAGATAGCCCGTGTAGCATGAAAATAAAGAATGGAACACGCACTTCACTTGAGACACAGATAACAGAGCCTAGCGCGGCCGAAGAGTAAAAACAAACAATAAATAAACAAACCCGTACATGGTTCGCGGCAGTATTGTATGAGCGGAAATATAATTAGTGTGAGAGAGTTTTAGGGGCCATTAAAAATGATTCGCATCACTCGTTTTGGAAACACTGCTAGATTATTTATATTTGTTTTTAATGTAATTGCCCAGACTAAATGACAGTAATTCAGCGTGGATAAAAATAGTCCATTATATAAAACTCGTTTTACGGCCAAAGGAAAACGTGGCGATTCGGATTTCACAGCAGAGTAGCTCTTTATTTGCTACATACACGTTGAACGTGCAAATCGCATGTTACATTTTCAGGAAATATCATGTCAAGAGTTTTAACATGATCAACAATTTCAATATTATCTGTATTTAAATATATCCGTGATCTTACGTGTAAGGCTGTATTCTAATATCGGTACAGTATTGCCTGCGTTTTTCTTCTGTACTAATTTTCACAAAGTTTTCTTCACACGATTTAGAAATCCGCGCAAGAAATTTATGGGCCCTGTAAATGAAGCTATCTTGATCTACTCCACGCAACAGAATTGATGTATCATCCGCACACGCTATCCAAAGGGTGTCATCTAAAGTTTGAAAAATGTCGTGTAGATATATAAGGAACAGAAGAGGGCCAGAATTAAGATTTGACGCAGCGAAAGTCAAGGGCGAGAAAAAGGACGGCACGGGCGCTAAATCCTAAGTATGCAATATGTACCAACTCGCCCAGCAACACGTCTTACAGAAGAGGGCCACGAGTGCTCCCCTGAGGTACATTGGTGGTTACATGTTTCTTGTTAGATTGTACACCTTGGTTGCTTATATACTGATACCGATATTTTAAATAGCACTCCAGACGTTCGTTTGCCTTTCCGCGTACACCATATTGGTTTAATTCGTATAGTGGTATTTTATGATTCACGCAATTGAATCCTTTAAAAAATCAATATACAACACCAGTACGACAGCCCTTGGTTAAAATGCATTTAAAATGTGCTCTTTTTTACAGCAAAGCTGTAAATGGCTAGGATCCAGCAGATCGTCTCCGGTGGCAGAGCGATATAGACATGAATCGCTAGCGGAGCCCACTCAAATCCCCGGAATCGTAAAACTGCGCTCTACACCCCCGGGGCATGGAAAAACTCATACAAAAATGAAAAATTCCTAGGGCCTTCATAGAGCAAGCGCCGTGATTACCATACCCGCGCTATAATTAATTTATACCCACGATTCCTGTGTGTTTTGTAGCGTAAGCTACACTGGCTGAGGTTGAGCAGTTTCGCGTGTGCCGAAAAGGGCCGTTCTGCGCAAGCGCGAGTGGCATTGGATTGGATTCGATTGGTTTGGCTTGGCTTGGCTTGGATTGGATTGGATTGGATTAGATGGGATTCGATTAGATGGGATTGGATTAAAGTGGATTGTGTTGGATTGTGTTGTGTCATAACCGCGGCAGACGCACTGGCGCCGGCGCGTGCCCAGGTGTGCGCCTCAATTGCGCAGTAGCCAAGCCTGACGATGCGTCGGAGCCGCTTGATAGCCGTTTCACGTGGCTCGTGAAGAGGCGTGCTGAGCATGCGCGAGGAGCAGAGACTGGACAGGACTGGGCTTTCAGTTAATAACCAGGAACAATGCTCAATCGCAAATTACAAACAAACGTGTTTTGCTTCGTTCACCCCTTGGACTACGACACAGTCAAACCTCACGTGGAGGCTCGGCACCGCAGCTTTGCTGGCCATCCCTCTTCACGGGGTGGAAGGGCTCTGAATTGTTTTTAAGAAAGCTACTTTGGTAGATTTGCCTTTTTGAAAACCGTATTGATCGCTGGAAAGTTAATGCTTCACCAAAAACTGGATCAATCGAGAATTTATTATTTCTTCGAAACCTTTGGACAGTATAATCAAAATAGATATCGGTCTAAAGTTACTCGTGTTATTTTTTGTTTCCGCCTTTATATATTTATATAACTTTTGCTATTTGCATTTCATGAGGAAAAGAGACAGTTTGTAGAGCTAAATTGTACAACGCTTTCAGAATCGGAGCTAGAAGGTCGCTAACATGCTTTACTGGGCCCATCTGCATATTGTTAGAATCTTTTGATTTGGAGTTTTTAAATTCCTTAAAATCATTTATAATCTCAGCCTCATTAGTTGGAAAAAATAACATACTGCTAGTAAAATTTGCTGTACTATGCAGCCGCGGATAATTGCTTATGTGACAACCGCCTGCGTCGCCTACTGAGACAAAATATGTATTTAACATACCTGGAAGCTGTTTGCCTCTAACAATGCGAATATTTTCTGTTACACTTTGAACTGGTTCACTAGAATAAAGGAGTTAACCCCCTTCCATAACTTGTCACTTTTGTTCGCTACACAGTCAAAATAGGCAGAGAAGTAGTTACGTTTTGCTTCTCTTAGTTTAGCATTCAGTTTGTTTCGGGATTGTTTGAAAACACGTCATTTTTCCGAGTGCTTTGTACGTACAAACGCTGTGTATAATTGGTTCTTGACCCTAATTTTATCAAATATGAGTTCGTTATCCAAGGCTTGGGACATTTCTTGAACATAGGGGCAGTTACGTATGGAAAATGCGTTTTATATATCTTACCCGCCTTGGTGTCTCAGTGGCTAAGGCGTTGGGCTGCTGAGCGCGAGGTCGCAGGTACGATTCCCGCCCGCAGCGGCCGCTCTTCGGATGGAGGTGAAAAGCAAAAACGCCCGTGTGTAGAAGATATCGGCGCACGTTAAAGATCCTCACGTGGTCAAAATTAATCCGGAGCCCTCCACTGCGGCGCGCCTCATCGCCCGCGTTGCGTCGGTGAGTTAAACCCCCAATCCATTTTTTGATAAATCTTACCAGTATCGGGCAATAAAGCATTGTACATTGAGTCTGCGTCGGTTTTTAAAATCACGTCACTCCAGTTATGATTCAGGATATCCCTGCGAAATGAGTTCAGTGTAACGCTTGTGAGGCTTTGATAACATGCTGGAAGCCTTCATTCTGCTAACTTTTTTATCGTCATAAATCATCTCAAAGATAGGTAGAAGGTCACTAATTTCATATGGTAGAGTCGCTAATGCTAGGATCGCTAATTTCATATGCTATTCCCAAAGAAATTTCCAGTATTGTTGTGATAATGAGGTCGACAATACTTTCAGATGATGTTGTTATGCGAGTAGAGACAGTAATTACATTCTTAAAACCGTGGAATTCAAGTATAGATAAAAATCACCTCCATCAAAAAGCGAGTATTTCTTAATAGATGCAAAATCTAGAAAAGTTTCCATAAAACAAGGAAAAGCTTGCGGATCTGCATTTTGCGGGGAATAAGTCGCTGAAAACATTTTTGTACCGTCTGCAACCGGTAACATTTCATAAGGTATGTTGGAAACGGTAAATTCCTCGACAATCTGAGGATTCGGCAGATTGTGATTATTAACATTAAACCACCGCCTCGCAGATCTGTACAACTCAAAACAAAACATTTGTAGTTGGGGTAGGAATAAGGAATGAAATGTGTAGTATACCAAGTTTCGGAAACCATAAGTGCGCCAAACGAGACGCCAGAACTTTCAATTAAAAGATCGAGGCTTTCGTGCTTGTTTTGTAATGAGCGCGCGTTTATGGGGAGAATGCACATACTCTTTTTTTTGCTATTGGATTGCAGATCAGAGCATTCCACTGCCATAGTGAAACAGCTTTAACTGTCTATAAAGAAAACGCCAGCTGCTGATGTGGTCGAACTAATTTTTTTGACATAGCTTTACTTAACTTTTTAGACGGTGGTTGGGAGTATCCTTCGCAAAGCCTACTCGTTCCCCATCAGGACGACCAGAATAGCCCACTGTAAGGCGGAAGTTACTATAGAGCATGTGCTGTGTCGCTGCCCCGAATACTCGTCGGAGAGAAACGTGCTTTCCATCGTGCTCAGCCGATTGCACAATTTACCACTTACAGTAGACTATCCCAGGTCATCGGCCTTTACCATCGACTTCACATAAGCTGGCGGAAACCCTTCTGTGTTTTCTGAGCGGAACGAATTTGCTTGACGACTGTAGTGCCTAAAACGGGACTATAGAGTGCGCCTTCCCACTCCTATTTTCTCCTCTTCTCCCACACTCCCTTTTATTCTCTGAACCTCACTCCCCCAGTGTAGGGTAGCAAACCGGGCTCTACACATGGTAACCTGCTCTCTTTTCCGTCATTTCTTTCTTTACCAACTCTTTGTTACTCCCCGCATTTCCACTGCTTGTTTTAAAGCAAAGCTTTCTATGCCTCACTGTTGGTGCAAGGAGCGCTGCGAAATTCCCTACAGTAAAGCCACATTTTCTCAGGCGCCTTAAGAAAGAAAGATTTCTGTGGATAGAATCGACCCTGGGTCTCTCGCGATAGGAAGCCAGCGTCTCTCTGATTGCACCATTCTGACAGGGTGGAAGCAGTTTGAATTTTATAGCAAAGCGTTTTTTGCGTCAGTGATGGTGACCATTCAAACCAAAACGAACGGCACGAAAGCCAGCTTTCTCTGACAATGATGATGATTGCGTGTGAAGCAAAAGATGGTTGGTACACAAAGCTTTCTCTTGTCAAAATCCAATGTCGTGAAATACCAAAATAAAACTTCAAAATTCAAATCATTACACCCGAAGAACTGCAGGAAAGTCCACCTGAACAATGGGTTTCTGCACAGAAACATCAAAGCGCAGTTGCAAAGTCAACCCTTATTCCTGGCAGATTCCTCTGAGTGGGTTCGTGACATAGACTTCAAGGATATCATCATCGTCATTGTCATCTTCATTCGAGCACGTAAAAAATTGGCTTTGGCGAAGCGTTTAGGCGTAAGACAAAGTTGCCCACATTTATTTCATCGCGACCACCAAGTCCGTCCATCGCCGGCTGCCGTCATGGGCAGCCGATGACAGAAAAAAACCTGTACTAAGATATTGGACTGTGATTCGGCACGGCTTGCGGATTAAAAGAGCTTCGCGCTTCAACCTTCTGTGCGTTAGACAACGCGGCTTCAAATTTTTAGGCATGCTAACAATCCGTATAATTTAGCTTCAATGACTTGGAATTGTGTTGTCATTCATTCATTCATCTTAAGCACAACAGGATGCAAATCGGCGGATCGGGAACGAAAAAAGACACTACAAGCGCTTGTAGTGCCTGCTTGTGTTTCCATCCCCGTCGATTTGCGAGCTGGTGTGTTTAAAGTGGACCATATCTAAATGGGCCAACTTATAACCCTCCTACAGTGTTGTCCCGGCCACATTAGCAAACCGGGAAGAAGAATGACGCTATATAATGAGTATTTTGACCCCTCTTACCTAGTTGAAATTTTCTTAAACCGTCTGGGAAGGCAAATGATAATCAGGTATTGCGTACTGTAATCTGGCAAACTAAAAACAAACAATTGGCGAACCCCTGCTCTCTCCTCTTAAGGTTCCTTGTCTTTAGGAACATCTTTATTTAAACATCTTTATGTTAGATTCCTTGAAAAACCGTATATCGTTTAAGTAAAATTAGGGATATAACTTTTTTAAGCGGCCACTTAGACCGCATAGTATCCGACAGGTCATTTCATCATACACTGGTACAACACGTTTCTGTGAGTCGATCGCCAAATGGCTAAGGATACATGAAAACAATTTAAAATGCTGGGATTTTATTTTAGACCACTGTTTTTTTCTGAGATTCTATATTACCCTGCGAAGGAACGTTTGACATCCACCTAAATGAGTTTGATTTGTTGATCAATTCGCTCTCGCGCTACAAACGACTACCCTCCTGGTTAGCTCAGTTGGTAGAGTTACTCCTCCGGTTAAGCGGTGGTCCCGGGTGTAAATACTGGACCACGATGATTTTTTTTCAACAGTGAGAGAGAGAGAGAAGGCTCTTTAATGTAAACTGGTGAGGCCAGCCCTGCTAGGGACAAGGCTTGCTACACCAGATGGTGGGTGACTACGTTGATGAGTGGTGAATATTAGACATTAGGGTTACAGCAGGAAGAAGACAAACAAGAAGCGTTGAAAAAAAGGAAAGTAAAAACAAGAGAAATCTCCCAGCAGAGTCCGGACATAAAAATACAATTGAAAACATAATCGTTAATCCAACACTGAAACAAAACGAAAAGTAAACGACGCGAAAAACAGTGAATTTTCTGATGCAGCTGTATAGCTTTCCTTTGTAGCCGTACGGCTGCATTTAGGTGGATGTCAAACTTTCCTTCGCAGAAACTTACTCCACCTTGGGGATTTCCCCTAAATCTGGTCGATATATTACCCTGCGTTTTATGAATCAAGTAGCCTGTGAAATGAAATCTCATTCTCGGTATTAGCTGAACAATAAAAGGGTGAGTGAAAAGGTACACTTCCAAATGACCACTCAGAGAACAGATAATGACAATACCCTCGGCAAGCTTTACATTATTTTTAACCAAACTAAACATTTTTTTTTTCAGAGATAGGTCACCCCGTCCCTACGGTTAGAAGGAGATACGTCGACTAAACACAATGCACTGTTACACCCGAAACTGCATTCAAGGTCCTTTTTGAGAGCTCAGATAAAATTATAATAAAAAAAGAACAACATAAAAATTAAAGGTAGTATTACGAGCTCTTCGTTTGCGTTTTGTAGCAAAACCTTGAAAGTGTACCACATGCAGCCCCTGTTCTAGTGAAAGGAACCCCAAAAATAAAGTGATACACCCTTCTGTAGTAAAGAAAACAGCTCCACCATGTTGTCAGCATCACAAGGTTTTTGCCAAGCAGGCAGGAACTTCTTTTCGTTTATTGGTAGCTTGTCTAACTACAGCATCTAAATAAAGACCAGGGCTATGTTCCCCCGGTGCCTCATTTTTGCCATGTTTCCGACCTGTCACTTCTTAAAGTGAACATTATAATCAGGGTCTGTGGATATAGCGCGTCATGTCCTTCTAAGCTAGCATGGGGTACTAATGAGGGCGGAAATCACAACTCCAATTAATGACAGATCTACCTCCAGATGGTGAAACAGGTTAATATTTTATTACCTTTCAAAAGAGCCAGTGACGCGTCATGTCGTTCCAAGGCGTTGCTGGGAATGCAGTAAAGTTGCAAAGACTGATCCTTCTACCAAGTGGAGATTTAACAGTATGGTGTCAGAGAATTTCAATGTTTTCCTGTAGCACATAAGTTTCTTCAAGAATAACAAGGAACAGTGCAGACAGCACATTAAGAACTGTACCATCGATCCTCGCGCACAGCAAACAGAAAAAGTCCTACCTTCACTTGTTGGGATAGTCATGGCTTTTAAGATACACTCGCTGGCGCCATTCATTCAATAAGCATCCTAATGTCAAACAAAATCAATGTGACTAAGGTTATGGCACGTTCCGTTGATTTCAAGCCGAAAGCCTTTATTTCCCTATTTTTGGGAGAAAAAAAAGTGTTGTAGTTTTTCGGTCAAAATATTGGCTCCGCAAGTAAAGAGTAACCAAAAAATACGCCTGTGATACGATCGTAATTCAACCCTAGTTTCTAGGCTAAAATCCAACTGTGCTCCCACTGTGCTATATCCACAGGTTCTCAGCTATCGAAGAAAAGCTGTAGTTTTTCTTCGAAGCGGCTCCATCTTGGCAATTTGGGAGAAATCAGTAGCATTGGTAGCTAATGTGCGCCCTTCACAAAATTAAATAAAAAAAATCCGCCACCTCCACGACGTGAATGATGATGAGAGGGGCGAAGCGAAAATTCTTATCGGTAAAACCGTGAAACATTCGCCCGCACATCATATAAAGACTCAACACGTGAAGCTTTCCACCGCTCCGTTGACAAGCCCGTCGACGACGTCGATGTTTGTGGTAATTATGTATGGGTTGGTTTGGACGATGAGAATCTCCGTGGGTAAGTTGGCGAATTCGGTGTGTGGCATTTTAGCCACCTTGGCAGTCGCCTTCTGCAGAGCGTCTTGTATCGCGTACCCCCGGTACGTGTCTTGAGCTCGCAGGCAACGAACGACAACGTCTTCTTCTTCCTCTTCTCCTTGTTGGGTAGCAACGAACGCGTTGAACGTTTTGTCCTCTTCGGCCAATCTTTGGTTGGCCAATCCATAGGGGGATCCTGCCACAATCATCATTAATGAGCCGCGCCGTATACAGCAGCAACGAGGGACGGGACAGGGCCCGAGCAAGAGAAGCTTCTCCCCTAAAACTAGAAACTGGAATTTTAAATTTTGTGGAATAGCCCATGCCGCGCAATACCTGAACATCATGGCACCTGAGTGAAAAAGATGCACAACCCCATCTGCGCAGAAGCCTTATTCTAGGGAAGGTATTGTGTGCGCCAGTAAGCTTGCTGACATACTTCGCGTCCTAAAATGGATAAACGAAAGGGAAGAAATAGACGCAGACACGACGGAGCAGTAACAAGGAATGCATGCCACCAGGTTATTTCGATTAAGCCACGTAAGAATCAAACACTTTCACCCCGCGATCAAACATTTTCACCCCGCAAGAGATTGAGACGCTTTCGTCATTTTAGCTTAGCTTGAACATCCATTGACGGAACGAGGCACTTTCGGGGTTTGTACTGGGCTTAACAAGTTTTGCTCTAGCGCTGAAGAAATGAGATACAATAAATGTGATCAAAAACTGTAATTGGCAGACGTCCACTTCCTCTCATCCACCATGTGTTGATACACGGTTAACTAGCAGTAACAAGTACATATGCTCTTTGTGGAGAAGTGTAACCGATGGTTTTCTAAGGCAACTGTTTTTTTCTTGTTGATGTTAAGAGCTTCAACACTTTTACAGTCTCTCCCGCCAGGATATTGCGTAATGGACACAAAGTCATTGAACACTGGATCGCAGCCGTAAAGAAGCGAAGTCTTTTTATCCTCTGCTAGGTTTTGACGACCTAACGCCTGGGCTCGCCGTTATATTGATAATTGAGGCAGCGCACCGGCGGCCCTATTTCAGAGCGTCCACACGACAACCAAATATGGTAAGTGACACTGCCCACACAGTCAACGCAGCGCATCATGTTCTTCAAGCTTTCGAACTTTAACCCTTGCGAAAGCAGCTTTTGCCAGTACCTGGCTAGGAGTTTGTAGGCAGTCGGGGTAGGATAGTGGTCAATACTTCTTCAGCTCTGCGCAATCCCACTTCTCGTAAATCAGAATTATGTTTGCGCTTTCAAATGCAGTGGGTACCCTTTACCTACTCAGGAGTTCTTAAAAGAGTTTGCCGAATCTTTTAGTGTAATATCCCCCAGCTCCTTCATATGATCTACGGTGACACGATCATCAGCAGCAGCATCTTCTCTTTTAAGTGCGAATGCACTTTATAAGCGACCCCAAACCATCCACCGCCGGCGGCGGCGGCGGCGTCCGCAGTGCTCCTCTATATTTAAAAAAGAAACAGCATCCGGCGCCAGGTTTCGATCCGAGGACTTCGCGGTCCGCAGCCCGACGCTCTACCGAATAGGCCACGGACGCGACGCGGATATCGGTGTCAGTAACGCGCCTTATATCTTTAGCGCATTCAAACTACGTCGTCAGCGGCGTGCGTTGGCGACTCAGCGGCGTTATAGCGGCTTGATAACTGCGTGGTGTACACGTGATAATACAAACCCGATGGAAGAGATGGAAGAGAAGGCGGCGAGGCGGTGGGCTGCGCGGGCCGAGCGCAAGCGCCGCAAGCGGGCCGACAACCGTGCATTCGCACTTTCACATTCTCCCCCTCGGGAAAATTCGGGGGAATTTTTAATTTCATGTGTACCTAGGCCACCTCCTCAGTAGTTATTAGCGGGACCTCGCAAGCAGACTCTGTAGGCTCACTATTGTCCTATGTCCTACAGTTGCCAGCGTACAGGCTGGTATAGAAACCTTCCGGCGCCCATTTTCTCTGTTTCAGTTTATGCGTAATGTTATTTTGTGTGTCTAGAAGTAAGCACATTCTATGTTAGCAAAATCTGGCTTCTTGTTGCTTCCAAGATTCAACAGTTCCTCCAGTAGCAAAGTAAAGCGTCAATAGCTACCCACAGTTGGTGAGTGTAATTGTGCGAAGTACTCCATAAGACGAGCCGTTCCAACGCCGTGTTGTGTGCTCCAGGATTGAACAAGGTGTGCACCCGAGGCTGCGCGTCGTGTTCGTAAGGGTGACTGATGAGACGCCCACGCATTCAAAGGAGCCCACCGAAGAATCTCGAAATATTTTTGCGCAAGTTTCGTGTCCTTTTTTTGCGTTCTTTGGAAATAATGCCATCGAGCAAACCCCTCAAGCATGCTTCTGTGCGAATACATACTGACGCTCCCAGCCAGCCAGAAAAAATTATTTTCGCGAATAGTCCGGAATGAAATTATTAGTTTTCGTTCAGAATACAAACCAGATTATTTCAATTTCTTTGGCGAGGAACCTCAGGTAGCAGTACAAAGCAAGTTACGCCTATGCCTAACGCGATAAAATACTACGCATGTGCATCTTTCCCGCTCATGGCAGGGAAACAACACTGCCATGAGCGCTGATTACTCTGTAGTTTTTTAGCGAAATCTAACGTGTTTTTCCGCAGCTAATACTGGGGGTAAAAACGTGCTTTGTGCGCAGTGTCAAGTCTTGTACGTGGCGCGAATAATTTCCTGAGCCATGAAAACTATCCCATAACAATGCATGGGAAGTCAGATTTGACAGGGAATTGCACAAAAAATATTCAGAATCCTGGAAACTGCTTTTAGTGTTTTCATCTTCACGCTGACTTTTTTCTATACGCCAACTATCACTTCCTTGAGGTGGTTTTGCTAGGGTTCCTAAGAGGTCGGAATTTCGAGCTAGAAAGCAGGGTATGGGAACCTTAACTGCAGTTCTTGTGGAAACGCACGCAATCTCCCAATAACAACCGCTAGTTTAGAATACGTTTTAACGATTGCCGTTGCCGCTTTTGCACTAGAAAGGTAAGGGCTTCAGTAAAACCTTCCGGAGTTTTTTTGACATGTTATTTTAGTGTAACACCCAGAGGACCCCAATAATTGACTCGCATCACTCGCAGGATCACGTCTATAATAGTAGTATCTGGAAATTGCACACTGCGTATAGACACGTTAGGCCAAAATGTTTCGTTAAAAAGATGGCTTTGAAAATTTAAATATCATAATAGCTAATTGTTTCCCTCAATTCAACTTATATCCTCACCCTTGTGTTTTCTCTGTACTTACCTTTCCGATGGGATGACAACGGCGATGGTTCAAATAAAGGCGGTTGAATTGAATGGAAACTACCTTGTCTTATTACGCGGTCTAACATTAGGTCATATGAGTGTTTGCAGTCATTACGGGTGATAACAAATCATTTTAAAGGAGCATCGCGCTCGTGTAAAAAGCTGCAAATATTTATTCATGGGCACGTGCGCAGCAGTACAAGTGTGGGGACCAATCACTTTGCTTATTCAGTTACGGCAATTTTTAACTTTACTTCCAAGACCAGAAAAAGCCGTTTCTCAACATGCAAGAAGGATGATTGAAAAATTGATCACGTAGGTCTTGTAATCCTAAACAAGACAAAAACTAAAGTTTATATGACTGCACACTAAGTATCGTCTGTGTTTATGAGAGTTCAACGTGTTACATAAAGGGTTGCATTCCTGTTGCATATTCAAAAATGACCTCAATGTGGGAAGACTCACTTTATTTGGTTGCTAGGAAAAACTTACCTGCACTCAAATAAAGGAAATAAGCCAGTGGCCTATGATTCATCCGGTAAATGCACAATGAAACTGAAATGACGACGCGTCTAACATACCATCCTAAACCCAGTCTTTACAAGAGCACTTGCGACAATAGTCACTGACATCCCTAAATTGGTACTTGTGTGTCTATGCTCGAAAGGAATTACTCATACCTAATGAAAAGCGAGAGTATGGTCACTGTGCAGTGATTCCGGAAACTTATCAAACGAAACAACAAATTTTTTGTATGTTTTCATGAGTCAGCTAGATATATGGCAATTTTTATGCCATTGAGCCAGTCTGAACTTGTATATGCCTTTGGTTACAGAATCCAAATATTTTGTCACATATCACGCAATGCTCTTGTTCAGAGAAAATATTACCCGTGGTCACTAACATATTTTTCTCCCTACAGTACTGAAAACCCTACTGTTTTTACTCATTACCACATGAAAGAATTGTGTATTTGTGGGTACCTTGATATAGCCTATAAGAAAAAGCTGTCGACATATTATTTGTAGTTGTCACGCTGTTATAAACAAACAGGCGTTGTTTTAAACCAGGTAACGTTACAATTTTATTATTGTGATGCTTGGCAGAAGACCTAGCAGCCAGGAATATGGAGCGAAGGTCCTGTAAGAAAAGGAAAATGATATATGTAAAACAAAAAAGTGCATTGCGACACACCGCTGGCCGTTTCCAAGCGTATCTTAACCTCATATGTTTAGCTGAATATATATCCTCTACAAACCTCCCTTCAAATCACCTCTTGAAGAATAATTAGCTACGCAATATTGCAGTGGGTTAGTATTTTTTTTTTCATCCAAGCATAAGTAAGCGGAAGCAAGAGGCATGGCAATGGTAGGTTAGTTCTGTTAAGTGGTGCAGCCAAGTTTTGTTACGGCTTGTTAGTTTTTTTCTGGTCAGCAGGCTGGCTGCAGCACAATGAAGTCGACCACCTTACCGCACGAACTTTATCCAGGAGGTCAAGGTTCAAACTTCTCGATGCGGTCCGCTATAGAATACAAAAATCGTGCATTATATTCGCATTACACACAATGCATTGAGCCCACTGTTGACACTCCGTTTTATATTTTGCATTATTTTCCTGCGTAAATAATTTTAAATACAATGAATACTTAAATGCCTGAGTACTGTGCTTAAATACTGGTTAATCACTTCAACCGGGGGGCGGTTTTGACAATTACGATTGATATTTGTGAATTTTCGAAAAGACTCGTTTTTCCAGAAAGAAGCTTCTTTTTTTTTTTACTTTCTTCGTTTTAGTGCCTGAGCGCCAGCGGGTAACTGAACATCGCACATTTGCTCCAACGTATACTTGCAAAAAACACGCCGATTTTACTCGTGAAATGTTCCTCAGTATGAGCAAGAAATATTGTTTAGCTCCAGCTAGGCTATTACCTTGAGAGAAAACCTCACCATCCATACTAGAAAATTGGGCATTAACGACAACACGAATGTTTTACGTGCATCTTACGGCAACTATTCGCAAGACAAGATTTACAATAAATGGTTCCGGGTAAGAAAAAACTCCCATCACAAAATACTTCAGTATTATAATAACAACTAAACTGGCCAGAAACTGAAGGGGAACTGAAGAAAGTAAGGCATAAATGAAGCAATGCGCTTAAAGCAACGGAATTGAAATACTCTGGCAAACGTTTGGTTATATAAACTTGCATGTCAAGAAATACTACGTATTTTAAAATTCAGCGTGTCACAAAATGAAGCAAAATACTATTATTTACCGAATTTTATTAACCGCAACCCTCACGAATACAATGATGTGCTCTGAAAGCTGCAACAGAAACTAAAACCGTCAGAAGGAATCAAACTGAACGAATATGTTCTTCGCGTCAGCACGACGCTATTAGAGTAACTGTAGCCGATGGCGGAAACCTTGTGCGCCTCTCCCGTCAGCTGAGCTAAAGAATGATAACGGCCTTTCGTAATTCAAGCCGTACAGTAAGATGGCGTGCATTCCAGTAACAACTGCTGGCATACGGCTACAAAACACTCTCATTATAGGTTGCTTAACAGCTACATTTGCAACGTGCTTGAATTACTGCCAAAAACAACATATTTCAGGCGCCCTTGAATAGCTATCATTTCACAACCACACTGTTTGGCTCACCACTTGACTGGGCCCTCAAACGTCCGCTGCAACATTACAATGCTAAAACAATAATCGCCCCACTAGGCAAAATCTACCGTCGGCGAGGCACGCCGCCGCGGTTCAAAGATTACCGAAGGCATAAAAACTTGGAAGTAAATAAAGAGAAGTTGGGTGACATCCGTGGTCTGATATTTGACCTTACGGCCTACCGAGTGCGGGTAAATGACGCATCTTCCTTACCATGGCTGATATACAGCTCTACCTCAGAAAAATGAGCCTAGGTTGGGTCCCTTGACTTACAAATACGTGATCGAGACGTGTATTGAACCCTACAGGAGTCATTTGACCACGCAAAGTATCGAAGAAGCACGGAAATTTTCCACTCATCGCCCCAATGTAGGCCTAACAAGGCGATTGGCCAAGCCTCTAACCATAGTTATAGAGAGAAAAAAAACCACGCAATAATAAATGATCATGGCGGCGGTATGGGAAACACACCATCGCACCACGGGACACGTTTCTACTGTCGCGTCTTTCTGTACCGCGCTGACATCCGATGCGTCTACCTCGGCGATTGTAACAAAATGTGGTCAGCCAGAGAGGCAAAACAAAAAAGAACGATCATTAGGGATTAAAAATCCTACATGGCGATAACAGGGGCAGGTGCTCGCTGAGGCCAAAGCCACCATAATCCAATACTTCCAAAACCATTGCGACGCGAAGAATACGCGGCACAATTATTTCTTCTGATGAAGATTTTATCCCACGAGAAACGCGCATAATCACGACGGGCATATCTGCAGATGATGAGGATTGTGCAGCTCGAAATAAAATGCAATGCCTGGAATTGCGCCTTGGAGGCAGTCTTAAGTGTGTCTCTGTTTTTTTACCAATGTATTCAGCCAGGCCAATCTGGTTATGATACAACGTTTGCTATTAGGAGGACAACTAGCACATGGGTGGTTTGACTAAATATTGCTGCCAGTGTTGCCAAATTACGACTTACTTCTGGCCTTACAGTATTTTTACTTCTCTTTACAAAACAAATTATTAAAGCTTTCAAACTGTACACACCAAGAAAAGAGTCCAGCAATAGCTTTTTAATGCTGCGTGGTAGGGAAATTTTGCCCGTATTTTTCGGCGTTTTATCGCATGATTGCTTTAAACACAACAGTAAACGAAAGGTTTTAATTGTGCGTATAATTAATATATATACGTCCTAGCAATAACGCCGAAAAACAGATCTGAGTTTAAAGAAGCGATGATCACCACGAAAGTGTATTTATTCCTTTGTTCCACGCCAAAAATATCAAAACAAAACGTTGCATCTGTCTACTTGTGAACGGACTTTTGAACTCTACCTTTTGAAACTGTATGTAGTTTGCTTTCTTGACTCAGATGTTAAAAGTTTGAATTACGAATCCCTATACAACCTCTTGGACTCCAAATCAACGAGAAAAATGAGCCATCAGAAATAAAATTCATAGGATTGCTTTCTTTAGAAATTACAGTAAAAAAGCACTTAGTAAAATTATAATTGTAATCCTTTTAGTATTTGTATTCTTCGACAACATAAATTCTAATTTACTTCTCTGCCTCATTCAGCATACGTCCTTGATCGCAGTATTACCGTTCTCTATTATATGACACTAGTTATTTCGCCATTTATGCTACTACAGCACACAAGCTTCAAGGATACACCAAAATCCTGGCGCCACCTTCCAGTGCAGCGTTTTTAAAAGCACGAAAAACAAAATCATCGGTGATACACACACTTACATAGCCCTCGGACCACTGAACCAAAGGCAATAACTTTCGTCTAATTATTATCATATCCGATTATGCTCACTATTCAACTGCACAGGCCTTGTTTGGAAGAAACCATCAAAACGTAAAGTACAAACCAATCTAAATAATCTTCAGGTTAAAGTAGGCCGCGTTTTTTCTCAAATAAACGTGCGTGTTTCATGAATCCAATAGCCTATCATATACCATACAAAAAACTTATCTTTAACACGTCGACAACCCCACTGAAGTATAATGCCCTAACTTTCCGTTGGTTTGTTGTTCTCGTTCTCACCCAATGTTTTATCGTATTTCTAAAAACTTGATTTTTATCTGAAAAGCAATACGTATTGCCCTACACTCAGCACAGTTCCGGTGAGTTGCACGAAATCAAACCACTTAAAACAAACCCCATTATTTTATTCCGAATATACCATTACTGGAAGTGTTTCATAGCCCAAGCTGCAAATTACAACGAATAATTTATCTTTTAATGAAGTATTTCTTGTAACAAAAAAAATCATCTATAGAAGATTTGTTTTAATAAAAATAGTTTACCGTGCTTCAAAACAAGTCTGGCATTACATTTTGCGGGCTCTCAGCTGCGCTCCTAATGTGAAGCATATTTCAAGCATACTCACGAATGCACACTTCTCTGCACTCTTCCTTAGAATCGAACAAATTTGGTCCACCATTGCAACCACCATACAGAAACTGGAAGCAGTCCTTGTGGTAATGGTCATAGTACCACTTGAAAGAAAGGGCGTAGCATGGACCTCGGTTCGGCCAGTGAAGGCAGTCCTCCTTATTCCGCCCTGCAAATTTGGTGTTACGCTCTGCTGTCAAGGTGTACTTTAACAACATGTTGCGATTTAGAAGCCCCAAGGTAATCTTCACAAGCTGAATAACCAGAAAGAATATAGAAGACAGTGCTCTCAATTTTCTGCAAATCAATAATGTCACGCCAATCTCACGCTCCTTCAGACATTTGAACCAACCAATAGCGGAGTTTTTAAACGACCATTTGGATAAAAGCTGTATGGTCTTTCGTGCGAACTACAAATCAGTGCCTTGCGCAGACACGCGCACCTTCGTTATTACATCCATCATAATTGCGTTCATCAAAGTCCTTTTTTTTTCTTGAAAATCTGACGTAGGCGCCTTTGCGAGGTTAATCTCGCCAGTACCAATAAGGGCCTTTCTCTTCCTCTCACGAAGCAGTCTGCGCTGTAAAGCGTGCGTTATTGGAGTGATAAAAGCCCTTTTCAAGCTTCACGAAGTTTCTCAAGTACGTTTCCGGCAATGCTTAAAACTAAGGCCTCCCGTTAAAGTTACAGAATAATATTAACATTAAACATTAAAGTTATAGAATATTATGGTTTAAAGGAAGATGGTTTCTGTTGAACAAATGTGCCTGTAAATTCCTTTTCTCACTTTAGACTAGGCAGAAAGCATGGCTGCAGCATCATGGCGCTGAAAGATTCAGACTCAAAGATTTCATTTCCTTAGAAATATGCGCAGGCAGGCTGGGACTAAAAAGGCTTGTCATATCACACCCTATGTGCTCTTCTATTACAGCAGTCCTTGCACAAACGAATTGCGGAAAAACAACTTTAACAAGTTCTAACTTTAACAAGTTTAACAAGTTCTAATAATAAGTTCTAACTACGTTGGTAACAAAAGCTACCAAAAGTGCCATTATCCCGTGATTCCAAAACCAATGTGCACGGCAATGTTTCTCAAATCTGACAAAATGCCTGTGTACCTATTCCGGAAGATTGCAATTCTTCGTCGAACTTCCAACGACCGTAACGCTAAGCCGTTTCAAAATAAAACAGGAGGCATAGGATCGGAATCCGCTTATCACGTGGTCTCAAGCATACTGAAGCATACTCACTGTCGATATTCGAAAATCTTTACGTGTTTTATTCTTTTTTGATTTTACGCGTAGAAAGAGTAAATTAGCACTGTAATGGGACCACAAATCCCCTCTGTCAAAAACCCCTGTCATAATTTAAATTCAATCGATTCAACCTGAAATACATTGGCGCTCAGAAAAAAATGTTACCCATACAGTCTGGTTCCCTTCAGCTACACTTCTGCGTTTGATGCAAGGCAACATAACTTATTGCCGAGGTTCCTACAAAGAATGTACTGCTAAAATTTGCAACTTTTCGCAGTTCCACAAAATAATCTTACACGTCTACTAAAATACACTTACCGAAACCTTCTACAGCCCTCTTCTGAGGAGGGAGAAAATTTGTAAGAAATTAAAACGTGAATTGCTCTCCCTTTATGTGCGTTCATTGCTTATGTTTGCAAAGACAATTTTTCAATAATAGGTTAGCGTATTGGTGACAGAAGTTTAGTTGATGCAGTTGGGTACTTACGCCGGTCGCAGGTTTTGTGACATTCGTGCGATGAAGGGAAGTTATTTCCTCTCGTGTGGCAGTTTGTTGCCTTTACGCATTTCCTCGACTTACGACTGTAGTGCCAAACAGTGCGGTGTTTCTCGCCGCACGATGAAGCCAAGAGCGGAGGCTGTGTGCAAACGTCCCCTGGAAAATTAGGATAAAGAAAATCCATGGCTTTTATTAACCTCGTAAAAGCAGGAATGTTTGGAAGAAAGAACAATAATTAAACCTTTTCAAGAAAATTCATCAGCGTCATCATTTTTTCACGCGCAGTACACAGCATGGGAAAACGTCTCAAGTAGGAACTTCTATTCTAGACGTTACGCATACGTTACCTGAATTCAAAGCAAATTAATTGGATCACATAAATGAAGATACTTTTTTTTCTTTTTGGGAAACAACAGCTGTTCCGATATGATTTTTCTCTGTTACAAGAATCTATTTGTTGCTAAGTTTTGGACAAACGGTAATTATCCTACAGGCCTCTTGGGATCCCTGTTTAAACATGCTGAGATTTACGTAATAACTCTTAATCCAGGCTATTGAGAGAAACACCATTTTGGCTAACCAGCACAGGTATAGCGTTTTTGGTTCGAAGGGCGGAGTTTCACTCCGTGCAATGCTGCGATATTTCTCATGAAGAAGCCGAAAAACATTGCGTTCGCGTGCGATATTCAAACGAAATCAAAGGTTCCTATTCATTTTAAATATATCTCCATGATCAAAAACGACGTCCCTCTTAACTGAGAAGCACCTTGAGCTTTTCGTTTATTTTTTTTTCGTGGAATCTGTACAAAGCTATCTTACCGAAAATCGACATCCGTCGGTGTACGCTTTGCGTCGACACGAACAAAATGTGGTTTCCACTTTCTCGCGTGATTCTCTGTATCCATAATTTTTTAGGCATATTTACAGCACTACACAGAAATTTGCCTTTAAGACACTCCATCATCATGTCGTGCTTTATTTAGTTCTCGCAATTACTTTGCAATAAAGATGTTAAAGTCTACAGTCAATATACCGCTATTTGCGCAGGGAGTATAGATAAGGTAGCCGACTGTTACTCCTGTTTTATTGTAGCTATACCGCCACGAATCAAATGACAATTAGCTGCTGAAACAGCTATACCGTGCCTCTACGTTTCTTCTAAATTTCAAAAAAGACGCAGCTCAAAGTGAAGTTGTTAATGTGCTGGAATTTCGTTCTGCTATCAACATGGGGGCTTTTAATTCAGCCAGAAGGACAGTCCGGTGTTCGTCCTCTGGAATAAATTTCCATTCCTCCCACGATTCATTAGGCAAATCAACCCCGAAGCACGCTCAATCCCAAATTACAAGCTACCGAGGTTTGTTTTGGGCACACCTAACTACACTCCAGTAAAACCATATTGCCACTTTGCCTTTGCTTCTCTTTCTGCACAGAGTTGAAGGGCTGGTGATTGTTTTGGAACTACGACGGGTTCTTTGTTATATAAAATATTTTCCAGAAGATGACAAACAAACTTTATATTAACCGGCTATTGCAATCTAATGTAAGCCATGAGACATGGTCACATCGTAGAATTACAATGATCCCAATTTCTACGATTTTATAAGCCGCTGTCCCGCAAATATTGATATTGTTTCGCCTTCTGTATCTAGCAAAAGAATACCATTTGACGTTCACGACGGCATTCATGCTCACAGTTTCAAAATAAAATGTCGTTTTTCAGCCTATGCCTATTTCCGTTCATACAGCGCACCGCCCGTTTTTTGCTAAAACATTGTGCTAAGTCACATTTAGATTCTTGTGGCAGCCATAAAAAATTAGCACACTCCCGTGCCGCATTCCGCACAAAGATCCGATTTGCATTTTGACATTGCTTGACCGGCAGAAAGAAGGATAATTGTATATCTAGCTGGCCTGATTCATTCCATTAACCCATTATAATAATAAATGTGATGATTAAATGAACACGTAAGGAAACTAGCACTACTCACTGCTTCTGCAAATGTCGCTGCAGAGTTCTCGAGTTGGAAACGTGTTGCCACTTGCATGAGCGCATGTGACACCAATCCGGCATTCACGTGTAAACCGATCGTAGAACCACGTGTGCTTCAGCGGGCCATGGTGGACACATGATGGATCCTCGTGAGGTCTCGGCAGGTAACAGAAGGCCTCTGAAAGACGGGGGAAGCGAAGTAAAATTACTGCTGCGAAGACTATTTAGGTATGCATGTGCGTTTCGAAGCATCAACCTTTGCGTGCAGGAAGGCTTCATGTTAGGTTTGTTTCTACCGCTTCTACTCACTGGTCAGCCAGAATTAATGCTAACAGGGCGAATAATTAGACGAATGACGAAAGCGAGTGGCTACACGAACAAGCGCATAGGGGCGAGTTCCCAAGTAAACAAAGTTTTTTCAGTGTCCCAATAACTGTCAAACCTTTGCAAGGAAACATGTCCTGCCAACTCAAACAAGAATAGCGGCCAGATAAAAAATAAAACTGAGTTTGCACCTTGCGTTGAAAACGTCGTCTACGTCATTTCATTCTCCTGCGGAAAAAAAAGTACGTCGGCAAGACTTCAAGGTACCTTAACGTCCGCCTTCGTGAACACCTTAGAAATGTTCCCAGTGCCCACACTGGACACCTGAGTGCCCATTGCAAGAATTGTGCCCTTCGTAAGGACTGCGCCCCTCTGCACAATGACCGTGGGATCATTTTAGGAGCAACAATCAATTAAA
The DNA here is from genome assembly GCF_048455015.1 of Haemaphysalis longicornis. Classification (NCBI taxonomy): domain Eukaryota; kingdom Metazoa; phylum Arthropoda; class Arachnida; order Ixodida; family Ixodidae; genus Haemaphysalis; species Haemaphysalis longicornis. Next base: position 1,275,109 of record NW_027526388.1, read on the forward strand.
AAGATAGACAGCAGAAGCCGCCGAAATGGCACGTCTTTGCGACGCATGCGTTAGTATGCCGTCCCACAGTCTTTCAGAGAAAGAACTGGGTTATCTGTTCTCCGCCGCCCTGCTCCCCATGTGCTATATCACGCATTTTTGTTTGCTGTTTTTGTATAGATGCGGTTGGTATCTTTATTATGCGCAGTGCCTGTCTGGTTCCCATGTTTTTGGCGCAACCAGAATAATGTTTGAATACTGATATATTTGTGTTTTCCGAAATAAATCATCAGTTGGAAGTGAGAGCTTCTCCGTGCAGCCACACTTTTTCGACCTCCGTCTAATTGTTCGCGCTGTTACCATTAAGTCATTGGAGTACCAACTCGACCAAACACTCAAGTTAATTGGTAAGTCAGAGTCACTATCAATACTTAACAGCTGACTTTGGCTAGTCAGTGTGCGGAATCGTTTTGAACGGTTGGGTGAAATCAACTACAACTGCTCCCATGGCCGTCATGACGTAACACTATTTGGATTAGCTGATTATCCAAAGTTACGGGTACTTACTGATAGTGACTCTGGTTCGTCAGTGAGCGGAAGCACTTTGGCCGGTTGGGTAAAATCAAGACAGACTGATCACTTGCAGGTGTGGAAGAACACCAGCGAGGATTGCCGTACTGAATATAAGCAGTTTCTTTTGAATTTTACCCAACCGGCCAAACCGCTTCTTCTCACTGAGTAGCCAGAATCACTATCAATAATTAACAGTGACTCTGGCTATTCAGTGAGAGGAATCACTTTGGCCGGTTGGGTGAAATCAACTACGACTGCTCCCATGGCCGCCATGATGCAACACTATTTACACCGTTGCGCGTACTGAAAGGGAGCGCGCTTGTAACTGACAAGGTACACAAAAAAGGATGACAGTGTAAAACGAGTGAGGCGTTGGTAACGTATAAAATTCCTTTGCTAGTTCACCCTTCACTCCTTTCGTACATTGTATACGCCCCTGTACATTGCAAGTTGTACATTTTACATTGTACGTTGTTTGTCCCCTGCCAGTTGAGCGCTCCAACTTTGAGTATAAACCGTTAAAATCACAGGAGGATTAAAACGTTGCCTTCCCCCACGCGAAACTAGAACAGCAGGGGTGTTTAACTTCTAAAAGAAGGACCTATATCGCAGCATTAAACAGTGCTGCACCTTTGCACGAACTAGCTCCTCATCCAACTCGCCCCAGCCGCTGCTTTCGCACCGTTGTATCTTTTTTCAGAATTCACAAACGCACATTTGTTCTGCGGGAGCACTTTCGTCATATTTTCTCCTCGCCGATAGTCAATTCATATTCATTGGGATTCATCTCTTGAATTGTTCCATGAAAATATTTTTTATTGACGCATATAGTGTATCCCTGAAGAAGAAAGTGTATGACAGCTGCATCTTACCGGTACCCGCCTACGGAGAAGAAACGTCGAGGCTCAGTAAGAGGGTTCAACTTAAATTGCGGACCAGTCAGCGCGCAATGGAGCGGGAGATGATAGGTGTAACATTAAGGGACAAGAAGAGAGCGGAGTGGGTCAGGGAACAAACGCTTGTGAAGGACATATTAGTAGAAATTAAGAAGAAGAAATGGACGTGGGCAGTGCATGTAATGCGAAGTCAAGACAACCGTTGGTCATTAAGGGTAACCGAGTGGATCCCTAGAGAAGGCAACCGTGACAAGGGGCGGCAGAAAGTTAGATGGGCAGAAGAGATCAAAAAGTTCGCGGGGATAAATTGGGCGCAGTTAGCACAGGGCCTGGACGATTGGAGATTAATGGGAGAGGCGTTTGCTCTGCAGTGAGCGTAGATAGGTGATTATGATGATGATGATGATGATGATGATGATAGTCTAATATACAGCAGAGAGTGGGGACAATGAGCTGCTCACCCGTCGGACAGCTGTGTTCGCAGTCGTTTCTCGTCTTGAAGCTGTTCCCAGCAACCGCACAGGCGAATCTTCTCTCGCACCTTTTTAGGTGCACGTTGTAGACCCACCTTTCCACGACGGGGGCACATCCGTGGATCGGGGGAGGCGTCAAGCACACCGGGCTGATTGTAAGCGGTGCCACCACTCCTAGTGCAAAAAAAAAGAAAATTTTATTGCTTTTGGATGTGACGATTTTAAAGCGTTTTTGCAATTTTATATCGAATATTTGACGTACTCAAAACCTACGCCATGTAGAAGCAATTACGCATGAAAATAATCTATTACAGCCTCTCCGCGTACGCAAAAAAAATGTTTATTTTTCGAAAGATTGAACATTTTAGTTCTTTGCCTGGGCCTGTCTGCTTTCTTTAATTAGATCTGTTCTAAGATATAGGCACCTCAACAAATAAATGTTACCCATTGCGCCGTTTGTGCGTGTGTGTACTTATGTAACTGATTGAGTTATTCGTTGGCAAAGTTTCATGATATAACCTTTGTTATTAAACTTTCGTATAACTTCCAGCACGTTTTGGCAATTTTCTTATGGCTGCTGTTGTATGGTGATTACTATGTCGAAATTCGCAACCTTTTGTACGTTTAGCGCTTCTATATTGCGTTATGTAGGCTGTGCGTCAAACCCACCCATGTTAAAGCCCCTCTTGAGCTCTGCAGTGCATTGAAAATAAAAATAACGTTATGCACTACTGTGAATTGTAACAGCAAAAAGGCACCAAACGCTGACTAGCAGCTATAGCTGTAAACATTTGCTCATTTTTAGCAGCTTTTGCTTCGGTGATATGAGTTTCTCTCACCTTGTACTGCCACAAATACTCGAGGGGCCACAGCGCTCTACCAGCTTCCTCTACATCCCCACACAGGCGTGTACCTCGGCTGCTCAAACAGTAGGTACGGCAGAACAACACCCGATTCAGCCGCTAATTCGGCGCGCCGACTCACAGTCTTACCGACTTCGTGGGCAAGCCCTTCTTGCCTTTTTTGGCGTAACAGGCACACAAAAGTTTTCATTGAAGCCAGGCATTACAAACATTCCTTGGTTTAGGATCACTCAATGCTGCCCCTAGTGAAGAGCAGCTCTGTAGGGCTCATATTTCAGTACTGGGTTCATCTACAATTCCAAGAATCTTCCTAATCTACGCCACCACAAGGCATAGGTATGCTTTTGTGTCTAACGAAATATGTAAACGTCAAAATGCAAATTGTGGCTCACAGTGCAAGTAATTTGTTACAATTGTGTACTTTTAGCTTTTTTCTTTGCGTCGAGAATCAAGAATTATAGGTTTTGTGAATGGTTGGAATGCAGTCCGTTATTCATTATAGGAGCTACGTGATTTAAGGGTTTCTCCTCATTGGAGGTGATGATTTGTGGAAATTGTGCATACTTAAGTAAAAATTGATTGATTGTAGGGTTTAACGCGCTTACCCAACGCAGGCGATGAGGCGCGCCGTAGTGGAGGGCTACTGATTAATTTTTACCGCCTAGGGATCTTTAACGTGCGCAGAAATCTTGCACACACGGGCGTTGTTGCTTTTCGCCTCCATCACAAAAGTGGCGGCGGCGGCCGGGAATCAAACCCGCGACCTCGTGATCAGCAGCCCAACGCCTTAGCCACTGAGCCACCGCAGCGGATGACTTAAGTAACAATTCCTATTTTACTGACAAAAAAATATTAGTTTTAGTTTCCATCTTGGAACTGATAAAAAGTGAACTAGAAAAGCGAACAAGAACAATTTTTGCACACACCCCAGCTTAATATCTTCGCCGTAACATTAGCTCGTGAATTGTAAATAGCATTAAGTAAAATAATCTAGCTCGTTTATACCTAACTTTCCGTATACCAGTAGCTACAAAGCGACTTTTATATTGTCACGTAGCCAAAGACGACGCAGCTGTCTTGAAGGAAAAACAAGTTTATTGGAGCGAACTTGCGCTCCGATTTCGGCACACGTTAAAGATCCCCAGGTGGTCAAAGGTAATCAGGAGCCCGCCACTACGGCGCACCTCATCGCCTGCGTTGCATCGGCGCATTAACCCTACAGTAAGTCAAAAACTTGTGCTCCCCTAACAACTTAAACACACAGGCGGCGAAACAGCAGTCAAAAAAGCGACGTGCGCAGACTGGTGTCGGCGAATCGAATACCGTGGCGTCTGCTCTGCATGCAGGCTTTTATCTTCTAGAACCATCTAGAGTGTTTCTAGAACCGTCGATTTACATCCAGAAAATTGTAGATCAAGAAGATTATTTTGGGCTAGGGACGTTAGGGCGAATCGCTCTCCGTATTAAAACACGATAAGCGGTGCGGCATAAAAATAAAGAATGGAACACGCTCTTCGCTTGGGAGACAGGTAACACAGCCGGGCGCAGCCGGGCAGGTAAAACAAAACATAAGCAAACAAACCCAATGAATGTTTCGTGGCAATATCATAGACGTGTTTCTTTTCTGTGCAGCTCATGTAGAGTAAAAAGCTTTTGAAGATACTTTTAAGGGAGCAGGAATTATGCTTGTAAATAACAATTGAACAAACAATACTTCTCTACTAATGCGAAGATCATCCAAAAGGAGGTCTATTTTTTTGGTGGTGAAGGTGTGAAGGAGGGGAAAGGATGTGTCAATAAATGTTGTCACTAAAAATATAAAACTGCCTTATAATGAAAGAAGTGCGGAAGCAGCTCATAGGCTTTCTTTTTTTGTGCCATGAGAATTACACCTACTACATTCAGATCTACGTACACAACTACTAATAAATATACGGAACATATTTAATACATCAATACCGCCTTGTCTGAAAGAAATGGTGACAATCAGCGTTTACGAAACAATTTAACGAACGTATGAGCTCTTCATATTAATCGAGCACCTACCGATTTGATGGTGCGTTTTGTAAGCATCTCCCTGCATCTCTGCCCACCATAAAGAAACTGTTTATATTTCATTTCTCCCTGGGTTCTCGATCTCCACAAACTGAGGTAACATTTAAAAATGAACAAGTAGGAGAACAGATACGATCAATACTCACTTCTTACGCACACCTTCAAGCATTCTTGCATACTTGGAAAGTTGTTCCCTCTGTTGTGGCAGTTGACATCAGAACGGCAGCTCATAGACACTGGATCGTAGAACCACACCGCCCTCTGACCGCTCTGGCACAGTTCCGATGGCCGTGGTGCGTCGCAGACGTCCACTTTAAAACAATAGGAACGGAAGTTTAATCAAGATTTACACTTTTATTTGTTTCTATTTATTTATTTATTTATTTATTTATTTATTTATTTATTTATTTATTTATTTATTTATTTATTTATTTATTTATTTATTTATTTATTTATTTATTTATTTATTTATTTATTTATTTATTTATTTATTTATTTATTTATTTATTTATTTATTTATTTAGAAGGTTGCTGTACGTAACCTTCACGACGATCACGAAGGTTGGAAGTCCACGATTTCAGCCAATTTACTTCTTCGCTGCAGCAACGACCCTTAATCTATCATTGTTGCTATAAATGTCAGTTTGCTTCCTGTTTTGGAGGGGACAGTCATTGGACGTCACCTCGGAGAGACGTACGCTCTAACATGTCATTCTCGTTCCGAGGTAGTGTTGCCACAATAACAGGGAGCACTCGAGTTTTTTTTTTTTTTCCAATCTAGGCGAGATCTCCTTATGTGGGTATGCTTGGATTGACAAACGGGCTCAGAGGATGCTAGGCAATCGCCGCAAAGCGCGAACAAACGAGCGCTTGGGATTTTTTTTGTTTTTATAACTGCCGGGTGGTCGCCGCCATCTTGGCCGATCTGCCTAAGTGGGTGTGCTTGGCTTGACGAACGTGCGCAGAGGACGCTGGGCAGCCGTCGCGACGTGCGCGCACACACTAGTCTAGGCATTTTCTTCGTTTTCTTAACTGCCGGGTCGTCACCGCGAAGCGCGCGATCACGTGGGCACGCTCTGCAATTTCTTGGTATTTGTAACTGCAGACACGAAAAATGACGATTTGCCAAGCAGCTTTCCTGTTATAAAATAAAATAAAAGTCACGACCACTCAATATTTTGTTTTCCTGTAAGCTGGACATCAAATATTTTGCAGACGTCTTTGGAGACCATCGGTAGTGGCTATACTCTTTAAAACGAGGCCAATGTTAGAAGCAACGTTAATCAATATTAGCCCTTAATGAAGATGCCAGTGTTACCGTCTATTAATGAACGTTTCTCATCGCGCGTACCTAAGGTTGACATGTCTACCGTTCATTTCTAACCAAAGACTAAATACATCGGTAACTGTGCTCTACTGTCTCTCGGGCATACAACCACGATAACTGTTTTCGCGGATAAAAGCTCACTTCCTTTGCTTGTCATCTATCACCTTAGACTAGGTTTTAAATGACCGAACATTTTTCGCGATGCTTTTGTTCGAAAGGTACATCATCTCGGCCTTCTCAGGCTCATCGTCGCAATTCGAAACTTCAACGCGGTTACTTTAAACTAGAGATCATCTGAAAGCGTTTATACTGAAAAGCGTATTTACTGAAAAATAAACGGGAATGAAACATTCATTGAAGCTCTACTGCTCAACTGTGGCGACGTATTTCGTGGACTTCCCAAAGCTCAGCTTTCAGGGCAGGAAATAACGGTATCGAAAGACAAGTTGCTAACATCTAGAACAAAAATTCATTTTTGTAGTTACCTGCCCGGCACGTGGAGACACATTCCTCCCGTCTTTGAAAAGCATTCTCTCCGAATACACAATGATGCGACTTCTTGCAGTGATGAGAGTACGGGTCAAAGTACCACTGCTGTTTGACAGTCGTATTTTTACAGTGTCCTTCCTTCACAGGAAAGAGGCAAAAAGAATCTGAAAAAAAGGTAAAAACCAAGACAAATTTGCCATGCAAGCGTCTTTCAGATAAAATTGCAATCGTTGATACAGTACAAATACAATCACTAAAGTCAGTCATTTCCTCGATTTAACTACAAGCATATTAATTTTGTAAAAATAACATCAATAAAGATCAACGGAAATTGTGGTGACTGATGTGTTTTTATTGCCACTTCAGCGCTTTCTTAACACAAGGGCAATTACATGCCTGAGCCAGAATAAATGAGAGTAAGACAACAACCGTTCTGCATCGGCATTAAAAGATCCCTTTATACAAAAACGCACGTACCCGTTGGTACTCTGTGTATTTAGCGCTCCTTCCAGATATGATTAATTATAATTCTGACGTTCTTTTTTTTTTTCATGTGAAGCGCTCCTTCTAATGCTGCTATAATATGTTAGGCCGACTTACACTTGGCTCCGTAAGGCTAATTTTAACGAGTATTTTATAAGTGTTATCTCGACATTCTTGCACATTCAAGCACAAATCTTTCCCCGACAGAAAAAAATGGGAGGTACACTTTCACTGCTATGCGTACTATTCAGTCTTACATGTTCTTTACGGAACTCCCAAATACACTGAACATTTACGTTACTAATACATGAGATTGCACAATAAATTTTAATGGCGGAAATGTCAGCACTATTATGCTTCTGAGCGGCTTAATGGGCTTTCTATACTCCCTATATATACTCGGTGCAGGACACCTCATTTCTGATAGTCCCTGAATTTTTGGGGGGGGGGGCGGAGGGGGGGCATTCTACCTTTGCGTGTTAGTACAGGTGGCGCTCGAACTGCATTTTAGTTTTACTTCGCACATAAAATTTAGAAACGATTCAAACACACCATTCTTACAAGTCTAAGAAACGAAAAACAAAGCTTCTTAAACTCCTCCAACATGTTCGCTCGTATTCCTCTGGCGTGCTGCGTTTAACTGAGTGAAAGGAAGTCTTGTTTTCGACTATTTTAGTACTCAGAATTACAGAACTGGCTCACCTGGACCACGTTTAGGTCATGTAAGTTGGCAAAAATAGGCTACCTTGCATTTACAACGTGTCACGATTGCTATAAACTTTAGGAATATCCCGAACAAAACCCATCCCTTTAATTCTGTATCGGTTCGCCTGGACGTTTACAGTCTCAGCAAAATTAGAGACAGTCACAAATATGAGCCTACTAGAACCACACGTGATCCTGATATGCATGGTGTTAACGGACTGCCAAGCTCCACCCATTTGTTTTGTAGATTAGGGGCACTTCCTCGAAAATATTAGTTAGCAGGTGCTACCCCCAAGATATGAACTGCGAATTCGTAGCGCGCCTTATCATCTACTTCAGAGTAAAACCTAAATGTCTTATAGTAGTTCCAGATCCGACTACAGACGATGCCCGTCAGTAGTCCTAACAAGTTTAAAGCCTGGAGTAAAATCAATTTTATACAGCTTGAACAACTTGTATCGTACGCAATAAAACTTTCACCAACACGTGAATAAAGAGAATGTAAGAAACATTTCTTACATTCAGTACAATTCGTAATACTGCTCGAGCGAGGATAGCATTTAGTTATTCTCCACATGGCGTCGTATGATGTCGTTTTCCCTGATACCTACTCGTCGACTTATGGGAACCAAATGGTATAGCCCAAATTTTGAACTGAGACGGAGACATAACTGCGGCTTCTCTTACGGCGCTTTCGGAACCCCCACTTCCTTTTCTAGTACACGGTCGAAGATGGGCGCTGTGCAAAGCAATAATCTACTACTGCATTACCTATTTGGACAATATTTCTCTAGCGAAAACAGGGCGCACTTGAAGGTGCGGTCTGTTTGGAATTTAAAAACCGAAAAAAAAGCATAAATCATATACACACAGCCAGGGCAAGCGTATTCGCATTCTTCTTTTGAAAGAAAATTATTGCGGTTTTCAGCGCAGGCGCCGGTCTTCACACAAGTTTTTGTGATGATGTCGAAGTGCCAACGCTGGCCAGAATGTGCCACTCGGCACGGTTGATAACCCAGGTTGGTGTAGCATTTTTGGTGTGGGTTCCGTGGTCCCCCTGCAAAAAAAGTCAAATACGTGAAAACCCGTCGTGGTAAACAGCCTACATGTGGTGCAAAGGCTACGCGAATTACACTGTGCGATTTATTTTGAGCAAAATACTTCCACAGCAAGGACTGATTCGAGATCAGCATCATTAACCCGCAGCGGTGGACCAGTGGCTAAGGCGTTGTGCTGCTGATCCCATGCACACGAGTTGGTCTAGACTGCGGTGGCTGCTTTTGTGATGCAGGTGAAAGCGAGAAAGCCTGTATGTTGCGACTTCGCATCAGGTTAAAAATACCCGGGCGGTCAAAAAAAAAAATGAGCCCTCGACTATAGCTCGCATTTACTTACCACAGGTGTTTAATCAGCGCGGTTAACGCCACAATCAATCAATCAATCAATCAATCAATCAATCAATCAATCAATCAATCAATCAATCAATCAATCAATCAATCAATCAATCAATCAATCAATAAATCAATCAATCCATCAGTTCAGCACCATTTAAAAAGGACCTTTTCCGCAGAGCTAAATGCCAACAAATCAAAAAGAAGGCAGTAAACGCTGCTCTCACTATCAACTCATGGCTTGTAAAGGAAGAGCCTAAACGTGTACGCATAGATATTCGTACGCAATGTTACAACATCTCGAAGGCAGTACTTACGAATACAAAAGAGTACAAGAATACTAGAATACAACGATAAAAAGAATACAATACCATAAATAACAATTCCGTACAGCGAAGCACACACACACACACACACACACACACACATATAAATAAGGGTTGGCAGTCAAGAACACCTCGGAAAGCAAAGGGGAAGTTTTGTTAGCTCATTGAAACAGATAAAGAATTTGGAAAGAAAGAAAGAAAGCGAAGAAAAAATGCCCGCCAGGTGGGATCCGAACCCACGACCTCCAGAATACCGGTCTGATGCGATAACCACTACGCTACCGGCGGGGCGATTTTCTCCCCCGCTTTCTGGGGTATTTATGTCGATGTAATTTTGTTCCTGTGCTTGGGGGTGGTAGCCAGCGCCACTCTGACTTCTCGGGGTGAAGGGGACCTTCTTTTTAATCCCCGCGCCGTGACTCGAGTGTCTACGACATGTCGAGAGTGGTCAACCAGCGTTGAACCCTCTTATGCTCCCTATGGCACCAAGACTGCCAGAACAGAGGCCCTCGCTATGCATGTAGCGAATCAGAAAATGGGAAATGAGGGACTCGTAGAAATAACACAGAAATAAGGGTTGGCAGTCAAGAACACCTCGGAAAGCAAAGGGGAAGTTTTGTTAGCTCATTGAAACAGATAAAGAATTTGGAAAGAAAGAAAGAAAGCGAAGAAAAAATGCCCGCCAGGTGGGATCCGAACCCACGACCTCCAGAATACCGGTCTGGTGCGATAACCACTACGCTACCGGCGGGGCGATTTTCTCCCCCGCTTTCTGGGGTATTTATGTCGATGTAATTTTGTTCCTGTGCTTGGGGGTGGTAGCCAGCGCCACTCTGACTTCTCGGGGTGAAGGGGACCTTCTTTTTAATCCCCGCGCCGTGACTCGAGTGTCTACGACATGTCGAGAGTGGTCAACCAGCGTTGAACCCTCTTATGCTCCCTATGGCACCAAGACTGCCAGAACAGAGGCCCTCGCTATGCATGTAGCGAATCAGAAAATGGGGATTAAAAAGAAGGGGATTAAAAAGAAGGTCCCCTTCACCCCGAGAAGTCAGAGTGGCGCTGGCTACCACCCCCAAGCACAGGAACAAAATTACATCGACATAAATACCCCAGAAAGCGGGGGAGAAAATCGCCCCGCCGGTAGCGTAGTGGTTATCGCACCAGACCGGTATTCTGGAGGTCGTGGGTTCGGATCCCACCTGGCGGGCATTTTTTCTTCGCTTTCTTTCTTTCTTTCCAAATTCTTTATCTGTTTCAATGAGCTAACAAAACTTCCCCTTTGCTTTCCGAGGTGTTCTTGACTGCCAACCCTTATTTCTGTGTTATTTCTACGAGTCCCTCATTTCCCATTTTCTGATTCGATATATGCATAGCGAGGGCCTCTGTTCTGGCAGTCTTGGTGCCATAGGGAGCATAAGAGGGTTCAACGCTGGTTGACCACTCTCGACATGTCGTAGACACTCGAGTCACGGCGCGGGGATTAAAAAGAAGGTCCCCTTCACCCCGAGAAGTCAGAGTGGCGCTGGCTACCACCCCCAAGCACAGGAACAAAATTACATCGACATAAATACCCCAGAAAGCGGGGGAGAAAATCGCCCCGCCGGTAGCGTAGTGGTTATCGCACCAGACCGGTATTCTGGAGGTCGTGGGTTCGGATCCCACCTGGCGGGCATTTTTTCTTCGCTTTCTTTCTTTCTTTCCAAATTCTTTATCTGTTTCAATGAGCTAACAAAACTTCCCCTTTGCTTTCCGAGGTGTTCTTGACTGCCAACCCTTATTTCTGTGTTATTTCTACGAGTCCCTCATTTCCCATTTTCTGATTCGCTACATGCATAGCGAGGGCCTCTGTTCTGGCAGTCTTGGTGCCATAGGGAGCATAAGAGGGTTCAACGCTGGTTGACCACTCTCGACATGTCGTAGACACTCGAGTCACGGCGCGGGGATTAAAAAGAAGGTCCCCATCACCCCGAGAAGTCAGAGTGGCGCTGGCTACCACCCCCAAGCACAGGAACAAAATTACATCGACATAAATACCCCAGAAAGCGGGGGAGAAAATCGCCCCGCCGGTAGCGTAGTGGTTATCGCACCAGACCGGTATTCTGGAGGTCGTGGGTTCGGATCCCACCTGGCGGGCATTTTTTCTTCGCTTTCTTTCTTTCTTTCCAAATTCTTTATCTGTTTCAATGAGCTAACAAAACTTCCCCTTTGCTTTCCGAGGTGTTCTTGACTGCCAACCCTTATTTCTGTGTTATTTCTACGAGTCCCTCATTTCCCATTTTCTGATTCGCTACATGCATAGCGAGGGCCTCTGTTCTGGCAGTCTTGGTGCCATAGGGAGCATAAGAGGGTTCAACGCTGGTTGACCACTCTCGACATGTCGTAGACACTCGAGTCACGGCGCGGGGATTAAAAAGAAGGTCCCCTTCACCCCGAGAAGTCAGAGTGGCGCTGGCTACCACCCCCAAGCACAGGAACAAAATTACATCGACATAAATACCCCAGAAAGCGGGGGAGAAAATCGCCCCGCCGGTAGCGTAGTGGTTATCGCACCAGACCGGTATTCTGGAGGTCGTGGGTTCGGATCCCACCTGGCGGGCATTTTTTCTTCGCTTTCTTTCTTTCTTTCCAAATTCTTTATCTGTTTCAATGAGCTAACAAAACTTCCCCTTTGCTTTCCGAGGTGTTCTTGACTGCCAACCCTTATTTCTGTGTTATTTCTACGAGTCCCTCATTTCCCATTTTCTGATTCGCTACACACACATATATATATATATATATATATATATATATATATATATTGATATATATATATATATATATATATATATATATATATATATATATATATATATATATATATATATATATATATATATATTTGCAATTATGATACTTACAAAATGGTGTTCTTCCTAGCAGCACATTTCTCGAAACGGTAGCAGCCTGCATTCAGTGCCAACATTTACAAGCACATGTGTATTCGCCATGGTCAGCCTGTGTGTCTTTGTGCGTGTGTGTGTTGGGGGGGGGGGGGGGGTCGTGTTTGAAGAGAAACGAAAGCCGCACTTCGAGAAAAGGCCGCTTCTAACTTCTGAGTTGCTATCGCGGCCATTACGTAGATGCACTACTTTATGAGCTTCATCCTCCTCACGGACCTTACCCCCCCCCACCCCATCCCCTCCACCTTTAGTCTCATCAGCGGCTCTCCGAAACATACCTGCCACAGTGAGCTTCAGGCGGCTGTTACACTCCCTCCATTAAAGTATATGGTTCAAAAGCAAAAATATCAGCCAGCCTACAAACACCCCTTTACACACGGGTGAACTCAGGTCATGGCTTGGAACCTACAATAATCTGCACATCACTTGTGACTCAAGCCGCTCCACTCCCTTGTTACCACCCATTCACTGCCCGCCGGCTCCATCTTATCTCGTTAGCTTCCTCATAGCTTGGCTGCTTGTCGACTTCAGTAACAATGTAATTTCTCAACGACTGGGAGCAGAACGCCGAAAAGAGAACTCAGAGAAGCAGCCCAGCATCGAGCGTCACCTCAATCAGAAAAACATGACTGGCATTACATTATCTTCTTGTAATCGAATGCTTCGACTTTAGCCATTTTTATTAGCAATGGTGGTCTATGTTCTTTTTTGTACCGGTTTTAAAATGTACCAATCTAGCGCCATACTCCCTTCTTTGTTAACCGTATTTTTAATAACCAAAAATACGTCATTAAACAAAATCAATCTAAGAAACGCTGCAATTACTAAAACTAAAAAGGACAAGGTCATCGGAAGCACACCTAAATGAATAAGCAGCTGTCACGCGTAGCGGCTAACTACTACAGCAGCAGGTGCAAACAATACACGTGTTTCCTTCGTCACCTTGAACGTCATTTGTATACATCTTCACGGCAGAGATAGTTAGCAAGGCGCATCCAACTTTCAAAATATGGTGGGAACTGCAAGAAATAGTGCCAACTAATTGAAGTCGCCACGCGTGTTCGCCAGTTCGTTGCCTCATTTTTTTTTCGTCTTAAATATTGATTCATCTTCCCCACCAAAACCATCCGCATCTGCACTCTTCGTGACTTGGTACTTATTTTTTCCTGACATTTCTACCCGACGGTAGTGGGGTCCAACGGAAAACATTTTTGATAGTGTAAGTAGCTAGTTCAGCTGGTACGTTTAACTTCGTGCGACAAGAACAGCGCGGGCGTCAGCCCTACTGCCGAAGCACTATTCCTTCGATAGTCCTGTTTGCTTAGCATCCTTGTCTGCAAGTAGCATATGGTACACATGCTTTAGCCCGTTTATGTTCAAACAATGGTATCACAAGACCCGAAACAGCGACTGACAGTCATGAAAAGGTGTCTCTGAAGCAGCAAGAGTGCTTCTAACAAAAGAATGCTTGGGTAAGACCGGACAACAAAAGTGAACGAGGCGACACATGTGTTCTTATTTTTTCACATTTTCCATGAAGCAACCACCTGTCCACTGTAGGGGCACAAGAGTCACTGGGAATACAAAGTGCACCGCGACTGCAGGCTAACTTACACTGCAGTCAAGGTGACCTTCCCATTGTCCGAACGGTGCCTTTTAAAATTAATACGAAAGTTATAAATGACTTATGGAGCGAAGAATCCGGCATTGGCACGCGCGGAGTCTTTAAATTGAAATGGCTCTATACACACGCGACACTGTAAGTTTCATAGCGCGGACTGAGCCTCACTAGACCACAAGAAAAGGACACGTATTTTGGCCTTCGGAGAAACAAAACACTTGGAGAGTGCGGTGGTAGCACCTTCCCCAATTTTCCGTGCGGCCAAGGTGAAACGACGCGCATGCGCCCCACTGGTCTCACCAAGTGCCGCAGCAGCCACCTGATAGGTAGGCCGCTCACGACGGCTATAGGATCTCAGCAATATCGCCCTAATAACTCCCATCTACCACCAACTTCGTAACTAGAAACTCTGCAATATTACACACATCAATGTAACGGCAAAACTCGCGAATATAGAGCGCAGAAAAATTCAAAGCATTCGTTGCATCGCAAAACACGAAGTACCAATGAGCGGCTTCAAGTTAGACAATATTTCTATCAAATTCCCAACATATTTACTTGGGCGTTCAGCCTACAGTTACTTTTGAGGTGGGCGGATCAGCGCTTCGCTATTTTCCTGTTTTCTGTCGTTGTTTGCTTGACCACGGGGTGAACAGAGCGATCGTTAACAAACAAAACGGTATTTATGCTTTTTGTTTCACGCCTCGCTGCAAGCAATTGCCTCGAGGTATCCCGTGTGACCTCCATTGATTCTGAATACGCGACAATTCACGGAACAACGTTTCCTCAAACACCGATTCATCGAAGGCATGTTCATTTCATCTAAGCAGATTCATCGAACCCCGTTTCGTCAAAGTGACGTCGACCGTTTCATCAAATGCTGTTTGGAAGTTTTGGGAGCGATTCAATTTCTGCTAGAAAATTTTAATATTGTTCAATCAACCAGAAATGCATAAAGCACTCCGTAGCATTATTATTGCATAAAAAAAACGTGCTTTTTTCAACCAGAAGTCATCGTGACTGACCATTTCTGCGGCGATTGTTTTCAATGAGCAACAGAAGGAACGCGCTTCGTTCGGGTGACGCGTCCTTTGTATTATCTTTACAAAAGTTTACCTTCTATTACTCTCTTTTAGGTTTTCTGAAACCCTGTATTTTCAAAGTGTTTTACAGCACAGATTGCCAGAAGGCACAGATTTTGGGTGCGCTCTACAAACTAATCAACCTAGGTACAGAAATGTACAAGTTTATTTTGCAAGATAGAAATTAGCTGTATACGTAGCTACATTGTACAATGCCATAAAAGCGTACAAGAACGCACTCACTGTTTTAGATGGTTAGCAATCGCCCTCAAAAAGTCTTTTACCGGCACGATTTGCCGGTCGTTGGAGACGCGCTTGAGGGCCTCTTGTTTGACCAGTAAAACATTTATCTGCTTTAGCGGCTGCTGGCCTCGCAGAAGTATTTCCAGACAGTCGTCTAAGATTTTCACTGCTCTTTCATGCGGCAAAAAACACCGCGTCAAATGCTGGGGCGTGCGATTCAAACAACGTTAGAAAGCCTGCTGTGCCAGCTTTCTACCTATTTATTTTCTTCTGGCCGCCCATCTTGTGTGAATACTGAATGGACCAGAACGTGGGGGAAATCAAGGTGACGCGCATCAGCAGTGCACAAGGAAGCTGGCGCGACTTTCCACGACGTAGTTCTTTTCGAACACGCACACCAGCCTCGGGGTGGCCGGTGGAACCTCCTCCGCTTCATTTAATCGAACCTCTGCGAGCGGACATATTTTTAGAAATTCGAGGAGTAACTCTGGCCAGTTTACGCACCCGTCGAGTTCTTTTAGGTGCACGCAGGAGGGGGTGACAGGTAGGGGGCAGGAAGGCCAAAGCATAGAGTTGTCAACCGAAGACGGAAACACTGGCGTCGCTTCAATAAAATACTACATCCTGCTCATTCGGACGCACTTAGAAACATTTTGAAACAAGTACATGCTCGAATACAGACAAAGAAACACAATCGACCAGATTTAGGCGAAATGCCCAGGGTGGAGTGAGTTTCTGCGAAACAAAATGCGTTTTTTTTCCTTTGCAAAAAAAAAAAAAAAAAACCACAGTCCTCCGGACGGTACTAGCTGGGGGAAAAACAACAATCTAATTTATTTCTATCCGTTCACACTGAAGGCCCTGCGTCTATGTGCGTGACATAAATCGATGAATTGCCCTGGATGAAAAGTCCTCTAACCAAACTGCGTTCTCTGAAACAGTGTTCAACAAAACGGCTCTAATGAACAGGTGTTTGATGTAACGGCGCTCGATGAATTTTCTGCAGCCCATTGACCCTACCATGTACCGGGCGTGTGCTCCCAGTTCGGTATTTTTCGGTTCGGGCATGCGCTTCCCGTTCGATAATTTGCTGCTTCAGCAAAACCTTTCCATACTCTAAACTGCACAATCATACTACTGTCAACGTCATTATTGTGCGAACAGGAAGGATTTACATGAAGCCAGCAGAAAATTTTTCCCCCCATACTGCGCTGAGAATTAGCGAAAATATCAACACGCAATTGCAAATTAGGCGCAACTCGTGTTTTTGGTGCCCGGTATCAACACAGAAGGTTCTCTGCGCCCTCAGCATCGCAGTAAGATTAATAACGCGGAGATATTTATGCTCAGGCAGGTAGGTATTGCACTCAAACCGTTGAAGATGTATTACAGGAATTATGATTTATGTCCCGTAAGCTCGTAACGGCTTGTTTAGACCCCATCAACGTACGTGCAAACCCGCTTTGTATAATTGGAATTGAACTTGCGGACCATTATTTTGTTGCGTGCTCTTTCTTACCAAACTCTTCCCCCGTGTGCCGAGCCGACAGGAAAACAAGTATTTCAGTCGTTGATCCAAGGGCACTTGATAGGCAAATCGCCCACTACGAGTGACACAACTTTGCATGTACTATGGCGGTCACACTTAGGGCCATGGAGGAAAGAAAGAATCCCCAGTGCACTTCCTTTTCCTTTTCACCCGACCACCTAAGAAAAAAATAGCTGTGAGCTGCCGTATACGTCACAGTACCGTAGCAACGTCCAAGCAACTGCAGAGCGATAAATGAAGGACTGTAAACGTGCGCACGCTTCACTTAAAAGCAAAGAAACAATGCACTCGCCATTTGTACAAGTGCGGCACGCACACACACAGCTGGCTGGAGCCGCATCTTTTCAAAGTGCTACGAGTTGTGCCGCGCCTCCGCCAGATGGCGCCGCGGGTCCCGCGACCGAGAGAAGACGCAGTGAAACATCCCCCTCGCGAGGGGCACGATCAAATGCAGAGCATTTCAGGGGGGGGGGCACGACGTTAAGTAGTTTGCGTTACGTTAATGTTGTTGCACTTGTGGCAACTGCTGACGAGAGAGCGCTCGTCAGCAGTAATTTGAATGAGTCAACGATATAAGGCGCGTTCGTAGCGTCCCATTCTGTGTCGGCTTTGTGGCGCAGTGGGTAGAGCACCATCTACATTGCGTTCCACCCGCAGGGTCGAGGGATCGAAACCGGGCGCCGGTTAGTATTTTTTTTATATAGTAGGGACAACGACGGTGCGGACTACGGACGTCAACGCGGGTGACATCGTGAGTTACTGAAATGCTCTGAATTTAATACCCAGGAGAGGCCCCTAGCATCCCAATGCATTGCAAAATGTGTGCAAGAAACAAGTGACGTCATTTCTAATGAGCCCTTAGACAGTGTGGCCTAATTGTTTTACGGCTGCGGCAGCTAAATCTAGGAAAACGGACATTTATTTGCGGTGCTTTAACTGTGGCTGCCTCGTTACGCTGGCAACACAGCGCAGTCGCTCTGTTGCCAGCATAGCGAGGCGCCTATAGCTGATTTGACAGCGTTTCTTCTACCACCGCTTTCTTTGTGGCCTAATGTTCCTTCGAAGGCAACGATGCGATGGTTAGTATTTGGCGTCGTCGGTGAGCATAGTTGCCGTTCTTTGCGGCGATATCTCGTAGATTCCGCGAAGTGGTTTTCCATCCTTGCCGGTCTGCCGGTGAGAAAATGCCTTTTCTCAGCTTCGGCAAGTTTTGGAAACCCGGCAACCCGGCACGCAACAGTGAGGCGTCTTGCACACCACTGCGGCAACTTATTCACCTAAAGTGAAATTCATCGCAGCTGAGACGTGGCGCACAAAGACCGACGTGCTGTACGTACTCAAACACTGCTCCCGTCGTCGGCTATCGTTTTCGCGAGCCACCCGTCCTGCGAACGGTTATGGACCCGGAAACCGCAGAGGAGAATGGCAAAGGTCCTGGGCTCAGTGCGCTTATTGACATGGTGGGTGCGGCTTCACAAACGTGATGTTAGGGCTTCCCTTAACATTTTCTTACGTGTCTCCACCCTGTACGGCGGACGCGTGAATCGGGGCGCCCTATTTCATCCATGCTTAAGGTGAACACGGGACCGCGTGGTGCGAGCTACTACTACATAGTGCATACTCACGGCCCCTCGCGGAAACAGCGCGCATGCGCGTTGGGGGGGAGCACGGGGAGAGGGGGGGCAAGGAGAATAGATCTCGTCAGGCGGCCGCGCTTCGCCTGCTACCTCCGAGCTCCCGACGCTAACGAAGCAGTCGACGTTGCCAGTGGCCGTAGTGAACGGCAAAAATAAATACTGCGGCGCTGAAAAAAAGGTCACAGATTTCTTTTACGCACCGACAATACGGTGAATGTAGGAACGCAAGAACGAATCATGGTCTTTTCCTATTGCACCCCTAAAGATCCCTAGCACAGGCCGTCACCACGAGCTGTCGAACGTTTTCCGCTCTCGAAAGGCCTGACGATGCTCCTCTGACTACGAACCTCCTTTGTAACCAAAAAATTGAGTCTCGACCGTACGATGCTTAGGTTCCTTGAGATTTTTTTGTATCTTCGTGAGTTTTGTGCAAGGTTGTCAACAACCGTAGCTTCTAGTTTACTTCTTAATTTGTGTATTTTCTGTCATCTGCTAGCTATGTATTCGTAAAACACTAGGTTTACTTCGGGTTGTTAAGGGGCTTTGTTAAACAGGAGAAGCTAGATAACCCGCAACATGAAGTTATTCAGTGACGCCTCCAGCCCGGGAGCATAACGGGGAAGCTAGCTTCTCTATTTCAAAGAACGTTTATTTCACGGCCCAGCACCGAACACCGATGACGTGGTAGTGTCCCGTTCTTGGTCTTCTGGTAAAACACACACGCAACTTCCTCGTCTGGGTGGCAGTTACAGTAATATAAGTTGTGGAGTGAAGCCAACGAGAACGCTTTCCGCTCTCACCCCCAAAATGCGTTGAGAGGGGCGGAATGGCAGCTAAGAATAAATCTTAAGTTTTCCGCTTATCTTCATGTCTAAATATTTTTGCACTGTTTATATACTACCGAACAGAGCAGTAGCGCTCTATAGTAACGCAACAGACGTATTGCGGCAGGCGATATCCCGTAAGTGGTGTGGTACCAACATTGTGCCCACGTACAGAGCGGCGCGTCTTTCAGAGGGAAAAATAAAACAAATGCCGAGTGTCCTTTCAGAACTCTGGTTAGGGCACAACAGTTACGCTAGCTGCAAATCGTGGGCCCGGTCCTCACTCCATGCGTGAGTTACAGAAACTATTTGGGCAAATCAAAATGTCCTTGAACCAGCGACGACGGCTGTAGGGATGCTTTATTTGCTCCCAATAGGGCCTTCGAGAAGCTGCGCTGTAGTTTCTTCAGCCACGTTGGTTAAAGTAATTGCTACGCCTCTGCGGCTCCGACTTCTCTCTCAGCCCGCAGTGACAGCTCGTGATAGCGATCTTCACGGCTGCAGAATGACGGTGCGCGTTGTAGGGAAAGACCGCAATTCATTCTTGCTTCCCTGCATCAACCGTTTAGTCTGCGCGTAAAAGAAATCTCTGATCTCTTTTCCACGCCACAGCACTTCTTTTTGGCGTTCACGGCAGCCACTGGCTACGTGGACTGCTCCGTGAGCGCCGGCCGCTCGCAAGCACCCGACGACGCGCTGCCGCCTGGCGACGCGATGCGCGGTACACGCAACGCGCATGGGTGCTGTTTCCGCAAGGCGCTGTTGGGATGCCCCAGCAGTTGCTCGCGCCACGTTCTTCCATGTTCGCCGAAGTTTGACCGCCACAGTAACATATCTCCCTGTAACATGCACGAAACGTTCTGAATCTTACTCGATGAACTGAAGAAAACTCCAACACGAAGAGCTGAGGTAAGGCAAAGAAACAATAACACAAAATGAATGGCAAAAGAAATCCTTGTCGCCATTAAAGAAAAAAAATATCCTTTGGGCTCGAGCGAAACGGGCCCTACAAAATGCAATGCTCAGGACAAGTTCTAAACAAACTCGAAATAAGATAAATCTGATAGTCCCTCTCGCAAAACGCAACCACATGCAGAATAAGTTTGAACATGGGCGCTTTGAGTCTGGGAAAACTTTGTCCTTAATTAACGGCATGAGAGGCTCAATGTACAGTCCAGCAAAAACGAATACCTTTTTGCCATTTTTCTGTTGATGGACCCAGTATTGCCTATAGTTTCAACAGATATTTGTTCGCGGGTCACGGCTGCTGCCCGAGAAATCCCCGGCTTTGTATGTTGCAGATTAGCGTTGCGATTCGGCTTATCCGCCACTACTCAGTGAAGGTGACCTCAAGTCAATTTTGTTTACGCTGAAAGCCAACACGTCGCCTGCACATGATGGTATTTCGATAAAAGTGCTTCGCAGAAATTCTTAACACATTGAAGCTGTTCTTCTTTCCCCTTACACTTGAAGAGGGCAATAGTTTTTTCTTTACTTCGTCCGGTTATCGCACTAAAATTAATAATTACAGACCCATCTCGGTTCTCGCTTGTATAGGACAGATATTGCAGAAACACGTGTTAAAGGAGTACTGACACTAAATTTCAAAGCAAAGATAAAAAGCTTTATTTGTATATAAAGATAATCGCTCGGAAATTTAAACCGTAACTGTTAAGCAGAACATGTTTTAAATCAATTTTAATCCTTGTGCGCATGACAACGATTATCTGCGTCATCGAGCGAGCTCATGGCGTCATCTGCGCTTCGACACAAACGGCCGACCTCGGGGCTCCCTTGACGTATCGAGGCGGCCGCGGTGCTATTGGCGCGCGCTTTTACGTCTTGTGCACACGTCACAAATTTTGGGACTGACGTCGCGTGCGCCTGCGAAGAGTCTGGCAGGCAGGGCGCACGCGCGCGTCCGCTATGCCGGAATCGGCCCGGGTGCTACGAGAAGTGTAGTCAAATACGCCTGTCCGTCATTGCGGCTGCCTGGGTGTCCCCTTGAGCGAAACCGAAACTGACATGACTTAACGGAGCTGTAAGCAATTATTTATGCTGCGCTCGAAAATTTATTGCGCTATTTTATGATTTGTGGGCTCGTAGGCACGTATACTCTCGAAAAAAAAACGTAACCAAAAATTTTGTGCCACTACTCATTTAAATGGTATGACGGTTTAGTTGAACTTGTGATGTTTTCTCCCCATTTTAGCATGGGTTTACGTGAGGCCGACTTACTCACACTTTGCTCGAAGATTTTTCTATTTATCAAACCATACTTTGCGTCATACCGAGATTACATGTGGACTATTTGTCGATGTCAGTAAACCGTTCACGGCCTGGGCCATACCCTCTGGCTAACCAAATTACAAAACTTGGATTTCGGGGCAACTTTCTAGCTCTATACTTGAAAACATCGTGCTAGATAGAACTCACGATATTTGTCTTTGTAATTTTCAAGCAATGTTCTCTTATAAAGACAGGTGTGCCTAAGGGAACTTTACTTAGTCCACTGATGTTCAACTTCTTTGTTAACGACCTCGCCTCTGGTGTATCCTCTTCAAACGTTCAATACGCCGATGACACAATCCCGACTTTCTCCCACATGGTTCCAAACAAAAACTGAAACAGGCGTTAAGGCACATGCGTTACAGATCTGCACATATTTCGTGAATGCTGGATGGCTATTTGTTCTCGGTTGACACTATGTCGTAGTAAGTTTTATTAGAATTTACAAAACCGCTTGATGCCTTCCAGGTTCTGCCAGGCAAGCCCGATGCGGCTTAGGGAGGCCTTATTATGTGCGTCATTTGTTTGACTATTAAATATTAATATTAGTAGTAGTAGCACTAGTAGTAGTAGAGGCAGTAGTAGTATAGTAGTAGTAGAGGTAGTAGTAGTAGTAGTAGTAGTAGTAGTAGTGGTAGTAGTAGTAGTAGTAGTAGTAGTAGTAGTAGTAGTAGTAGTAGCGGTAGTAGAAGTAGCAGTAGTGGTAGTAGAGGTAGTAGTAGTAGCAGTAGAGTTGGAAGTAGTAATAGTAGTAGTAGTAGAGGTAGTAGTAGTGGTAGTCGAGGTAGTAGTAGTAGCAGTAGAGTTGGTAGTAGTAGAGGTAGTAGTAGAAGTAGTAGGAGTAGTAGTAGTAGAAGTAGTAGGAGTAGTAGTAGTAGTGGTAGTAGGAGTAGGAGTAGTAGTAGTAGTAGTACTAGTAGTAGTAGTAGTAGTAGTAGTAGTGGTAGTAGTAGTGGTAGTAGTTGTAGTAGTAGTAGTAGTAGTAGTAGTAGTAGTAGTAGTAGTAGTAGTAGTAGTACTATAGATAGTAGTAGTAGTAGTAGTAGAGGTAGTAGTTGTAGTAGAGGTAGTAGCAGTAGAAGAGGTAATTGAGGTAGGAATAGTAGTAGTAGTAGTATTAGTAGTAGTAGTAGTAGTAGTAGTAGTAGTAGTAGTAGTAGTAGTAGTATTAGAACTAGTAGTAGTGATAGTAAAGGTAGTAGTAGTAATAGTAGATGTAGTAGTAGTAGCAGTAGAGTTGGTAGTAGCAATAGTAGTAGTAGTAGAGGTAGTAGTAGTAGTATATGTAGTAGTAGTAGCAGCAGTAGAGTTGGTAGTAGCAATAGTAGTAGTAGTAGAGGTAGTAGTAGTAGTAGTAATAGTAGTAGTAGTAGTATTTTCCAGCCAAATGAGGTCGCTAAAAAGCTAAATATTTTATTTAAAAAAATAACAAAGAGTGCTCGAAGAGGCATATTTGAAGAGATGATTCGCAAAATAAGGAAAGGAAATGGGCCAATCCAAGTAAATAAACAGCATGAATATAACTGTAAATCACGACGTGATGTGTTTCATAGCAGTTATCTGTGATGTGTTTCATAGCATTTATCTGTGAATCTGGAAGGAACATAGCCAACGTCGGCGGGAGGGCTGTTTTCAGCATACGTAGTTTGTACAATTATTGTCGGTGGGAAGCTTAACTCGCAGTTGCATCATTAACTCCGCTATGATGTTTACTAGCCGACTTATTAGCACAGCTATAAAAAAATGTAACTCACACAATGGGAAAACAAGCACTCTGGAACATGTGTATCTGTTTTACACGTGACAAGTGAAATAAGCCTTCGGTAAAAAGTAAGACCTTGTCTGGGACATTAATCTGCAAGAAGGCTTGTTATTTTCTGCTTTTTATACAACATCAATCATACAAAAGCAGTGGGGATTCACTGGAATACTGAGATGGCAGTGTAATTCATAGCAGAAGGGGATAGCTGTAACGACAGTCTGCAATACTATCGTATATTCCCTCTGAGGGCACTCCTAATGCCGCAGGATGTTCTGGGCAATCGTTGAACTCCATCCACAGTCTGCAGAAAATTCATTTGGACTTAACTACGAAATCCGGGGGCTGACATGCATTGTACATGGGTCTGCTTTATGGACAACAGGAAACCTTTTCACCAATTTAGGGGTTTTTCTCCTACAAAAACTTCAGAATAGCACTCAAATACTAGTCGGCGTTTCGCTAAATTCCCAGTTCTTGTTAAACAAGATAGCATTCCAAGGAAACTTAGAATTACAAACATGAGGCTACTCGGGCCTACAGTGAACCATTAGTGCCAGATCATCAGATATAAATTACCTAGCGGGTGCAACAAATAAAAACACGAAGTCGACCACCTGGAATCAACGCCTCCCTTGTCTTTCTCGGATAATTATGGTAGATAATGTCGCCGTCACTTTCCACGTATATTATCTTCTCCGAATCGCTTCCAAAGAACTGGAACGGCAAGCATACTCAGTAACCAAACGTAAAACTGGGAAAAATACGATCGCGTACAGATTTCCGCGGAGCGTCCTAGCTAATGTAGTTGCCTTTAAAACTTGTGAAAAACGCAAATCACTTGACTCGAAAATGTTTGCACATTCCGGAGCAACCCGGTTGTAAAAGCAAATACACGAAAACTGGTGTACGCCTAAAGAATCTGCACGTGGGTGACGGGCGTTCCTTAAAAGCGTCGTCTGTTTTCACTCCGGGAGCAACCGAAACAGCACTCCTCTACCCGGAACTCGACGGCGCATTTTTGCAGTAATTTATTGGCCCGCCAAACGTCTCTCGAGCCTCGGGTGCCAAGAGAGAAGAGAGCGTAACGTCCCGGAGCCAAAATAACTGACCCGACCGCTAGGGCGTGCGATGACTATCAATACGTAGATATCGCTCGCTCCTGGCTCCGTGCCTCCGTTTCGCGGCATTGCGACACGACTGTTGTAAACGGCGTATCCGCCCGCACTCAATCGCCGCTTCTGAGACGCGGTTTCAGGGTGCGTAAAATTCTCGTCTGAGTGTAACGCACTCACGCGTGACGTAGCTTTTCCCGGGTTTTTCAAGTATCCTTCTCCGCAGCGGAACGTTCATGCCTATCTCTGCTCCATTTTTACCGTGATTGCGCACCGTAGCGACCATAGGACGTGGTACTTGTCGCGCTATAAATGAAAAGCTACGTCAGATAGACGGGGAACGTTCTTGCGGTATTACGCTGAAGTTTCGTAAGCGTCAGCAGGTTTTGTGGGAGCAGAATATTGTTTTGCTTGGTAATTGGTTACAGACCATTGCGCAATGTAGATGTAGTTCACGTGTCCCTGTCACACGCGTGGGATACATAATATGATGCAAATGAACGCACCAAAAATAATATGGGGGCCTTTATAAGTTTTTCACATACAACCGCCCACTTCGTCAAGCAAAAAATCACATTGATTGATTGATTGATCGGTAGATTGATTAATTGATTGACTGGTTGATCCTTTGATTGGTTGATTCGTGGATTGTTTGATTGATTGATTGACTGATTGATTGATTGATTGGTTAGTTGCTTCGTTGGTTGGTCGGTTGGTTGGTTGGTTCGTTGGTTGGTTGGTTGGTTGGTTGGTTGGATGATTGATTGATTGATTGATTGATTGATTGATTGATTGATTGATTGATTGATTGATTGATTGATTGATTGATTGAAGGGTTTAATGCGCCGACGCAACGCAAGGGATGAGGCACGCCGTAGCGGAGGGCTCCGGATTAATTTTGACCACCTGGGGATCTTAAACATGCGTCGAAATCTCGTACACACGGGCGTTTCTGCTTTTCGCCTCCATCAGAAAAGCGGCCGCGCACCCGAGAATCGAACCCGTGTCCTCGTGCTCCGCAGCACAACGTCTTAGCCACTGAGCCACTGCTGCGGGTCCGTGAAAAATCTGTTTAATAAAATGCCTAAGTAACTTCTGATAGCTTCAGAGCGGAAGTGTTTTCTAACTCTCGTAGTTCGGTTGTGAATAAGATAACTATAACGACAACTGAAAGTCTTATAATCTCCATTTATATTTTTCTTTTCAGGTTTTAAAGAATACTCGTTGTTTCGGAAAATGCTTTCGGGCTGTGTTTAATCTCATCCGTTAAACTATATGACGCGACCGCAAAACAGACATTGTCCACATTAACGTTGGGGTAGCTCAGCGTAGGAATGCAAAGACTCAAGTTCCTCGCTGAAACAGAGTCGACCGAGTGGCGATAAATGGCCTATTTTTCACAACAGGGTGCTCTAAAAGCTATTCATAGAAGTTGTAAGCAATGCTTAGAAGCATTGACAGCAGAGTTACACTGTATTTAGGCGGAGCTTTTCTAAGCATCACCGCATAGCTGTGTATAGGCACAATTTAAAGCTGAAGCCATAAGGCTACCTCCTACGCTCACGTAGAAACGACGGCAGAAGAGGTCCTAAACACGAGCCAGACACGGGTATTCAAACAAACTGTATGGGTGGCGACACAAAACAGCGCCTACGACGAGTGCGAGAAACCAGCGTACAACAAAGGCGCTGGCGAGCAACTAAAAAGCGTTTTGTGGGCATTCAGGAATTTCTTTTGAATATCGGAGCAAGCCTTGTCTTATATTTGATAGGTGGTACCAGAGGTATCTTCTCTTCATTGTCATTTTCCTGCTTGGTGCCATTAGCATGGGACGCGTTTTTCGTAATTGCTCGCAAAAAATTTTGGTTCGTAGTCAGAGCCAGTGTTCTCTGCTCTTTTCTCCTCCATTACCTCAGCCTTGTTTTATGTTCCCATGATTAACCAAGTCTCCAAGGCTTCTTTCCAGAACTGTCTTGCAAATTTCATAAACAGTGATCACGCATTTATTTATTTATTTATTTTTACTTATTCATTTATTTATTTATTTATTTATTTATTTATTTGTAAATTCTGCAGTCTCTCTCGAGATGTTTTGCCGGGTGGGTATAGGTAAGTAAATAAAATACATACAAAACAAGGCAACAAACAATAGAACATAACATGCACAACAACATGATCATTTCGAGGCCAGTAATTTATTTTTACCCAATAATATGTTATTATAGTGCACAGTATTATGGTAGACAAACGTAACAGCAGCAAATAGATACAAATGTTTTTGGAGGTATTGGCACCTGGATAATTGGTGTCCAGTTTAGACAACAACAGAGTGATTTTTAACATTGAAATACTTCCGTTACTAGGATTTATTTTACAAAGAAGAAGAAATCTGAAGTTTTTTCTAATGAAAATGTGGTGAAAACATTGCGAGTTGCATCTGAGGATAAAGCAAAAAATGGAACTGCTGATGCTCATATTATGGAAAACGTTTTGCTTGACATAAGTAGGAAAGCTTGTTGTACGCGTTGATAAAATCATGAGCCCGTTGGTACTGGTGATGAAGTTCAATGGGCTGGCACTGATACGTTCATCATTGTTGGTTTGACCTTGCTTTCAGAAAGAAGAGAGCAAGGAAATGTTGTTTCTGAGAAAGAGTTTCTACCAACACTTACGCGGCCAAATACTGGTTGAAATTGACAATTGGCGGAATGTTCATCACAAAATAGACGAGATTATTTTAGGTTCAGGTTAACCTGAACGTAAAATTTTAATTTTTACTAAATAAATTTCTCAAACGTGCACTCTACACGACCTACTCACATTCTTCACAGAAAGTATGCAGCTACTCACGCTCAACATTTCATCGTTTTTATTCAAGCGCGAACTCGCTTTTCCAATACCACGTGACAGACTTCACAATGCCTCAGGTACATCGCTAACGTCGTTCTAACAGGCAGCTGATTAATTGTGATTAATGATGTAGCATCAGTCATTTATACTGATCTCTGCTAAACCCTGAGCCCAGTGAGCGGATCCTCACCTTCTCACAAAACCCATACTTCCAATGGGCAAATATTGCGAGGCTGAGACTGAGACAATTATTACGGTTGTCTATCCGTGAAAGGGGCCATTAAGACAATACACATGTTTGGTTCATTCGAAAGATTGCCTCGTTAAAATCCTACTGGCACCCCTTTTAACACACACTTCGCTCAAAAAAGCTATATAATTAGAAAAAGAGGGAATGGCCATGCGAGCCACTAGCTCATTTCCCGCAACAGAATCTATGATGTCATACCAGCCAGCTCTGCGATTGGCAGAGGCCGGCGAAAGCAAACGCAAATTAGGCAGAGCCTTTAAGCTTGCCGAATGAGTTATTTGCGCTTAAATTGAGGGCACATTCTTTTTATAGCAGGAAAAATGGGGTATAAGCTTTGGAGGTTATGAAACCACACGTAAACATGGAAGTACCGATCCGTACTGTTCTTGGTACTGCGCGCACTATGCTTGTTTTAGCTGCACAGCAGTTCGCCGCTTTCGAGTTGTCTTACACGCTCTGGCCGATTGGCTTAAGCGAACTTGTCTTACGTGAGTCGTGACACCCCTGTTTGTCGCGGATAAACCATGTACAACGAAACGATTACTTTCTACAGTAGCAAAAACAAGCCACGTGCAAATATGGTCAAAAAACAGAGCAACGGCAGACAACGGTCCGTGCATCAGTATGGTAGCGCCATCTGGGAAGACCGACGGCAAGCACCGCTGCAGCCGAATCACGCAGTGGAAGTTCGTCTGTATACGCGCGCTTATGACTTTCTTTCTGACGTCCCGAAAACGCACGATTTGGCGGGAGAATCAAAATTATAACCTGAATTGCTTAATTTCTCAATTAATACGGAACTATTTGCTGCCTGCCAAGCGGTAGGAGCAGTATAAAACAGGAAATCTTTCGATTAAAACAAACTTGTAGTTTGAACTCATGGCCGCTTTAAAGTGTCGACAGAAGACGAATGCATACGGAGATCGAGGTAGCAGTGAAGACAGTAGAGTATAAATGGACAGTAAAGGATAATGGCATGACATACCACCTTGAGACGAGGAACGGTTACCTCTCTAATCAAGACAAAACGTCCCGTCACATGTATGGCGGGATCTGATTTTGTATGTGAGGGTTTGTGTTTATTAATCCTTTTCTTTCCTTTTGATTAGTCATGGCCACAAAAGATTACAGCGCTCATCTACGACAGGTGGAGGCAACTTAGGTGGAGGGTGGATATGTGACCAGTTCATAGACTTTTTCGCTGTCTTCACCAACCACGGTAACGAACGGATCGGGACTTGGTCACCTACAGATATTTTAATGCAATAGTTTTTAGAACATCGTCCCCGTCGTGCACGTAAATCAGTTCTGTGCTCTGACGGATTGCGATCAATTATAAATCTGGTGCGTAGGCTAGAGGTGGTTGTGCTTATGGATCCACCCTTCAGAGGCCTTGAGGTAACCTAAGGCCAGCAGCATCGATGTCATATCGATGTCAACGCGTCTGTGTCCAAGGCAGGAATGTTGACAGTTTATTGGTGTGTTCCCCATAATAGAGGTTGACAAAACCCAGACTGAGCCCTAAAGCTGTACCCAAATAGTTTGCTGTTTTTTTATTTTACGACCAATATTTAGCATACAATTCCATCGACAAAATTGTACGATAGACAAGAACACCAATAAAAACCCAACCAAATTTCTGCTATTTTGATGGTGAGAAGACAAAGATAAAGAACTAAAGAAATTGGAATATTTGGGAAAGCGATAACAACCTGAGGCACCGAGAAGTGCGAGGAAGAATAAAAGGAACTGCGAACGCAAAAATGCAGACAAGAGCTAGAGATAGCCAGGTTGCACGATTAGGTATGAACTTGGCATGAATTCAGGAAAAGTGTTCCGCATGGCTTCGTGCAACGAAAGTGCAATGGAAAACTAGAGCGTTCGGTTTACAAACAGAACAAAAGAGTCTTTATTTTGTTTTTGAGATTATCCTTGCCCAATTCAAGATGTTAAAAAGCCCTCTTCGGGTAAAGAGTTGTTTAAAATGAGATAAAAGAAGATTTAGTTTCCCTTGAACTTCATTTGCTGTGAGAAGGAAAAATGTTCCCACGCAGGAATCTTTCAAAATTCTCGCGCCAGCAGCGTTAAATTTTAGGCCACGGAAAATGGAGAAAATGTAATGAGTCTGCGCAATCCACTCACGCGCGCTTTCTGAACTAAGATTACTAGATTACTTGTCTCAGAGTTTCTCAATGCTTTTGAGGGACTCTGCTTGTGTGAAGCTCTGAGCGGAGTGCGTTTGCTGTAATCTAATCGCGAGCGTACACTTTATCGGTGCAGGGAACTATGTATCCGCGACAAAACTCTTGCGCAGGCAAAGTCGACTCTTGCAATCACGATATACGACGTACCTCGCGCTAAAAGTCCGTAAGGACTGGGAAGCTAGCTACAAAAAAACTGGCAGCGTATCTGCTCCTTTCGTTGCAAATGTCGAGGCAAGACGATAGCCGACTGGCGCACCTGGCAAGTAAATGGATCCCTTTTCTTTCCCGCTCACCTGTCACGCTGTTCCTCTGCCGTCTCGTTCCTCCCAAGATACACGCTTGAGGCTTGCTGAAGTCAATTTTAATTTACGGCATTCCACTGCTCCAAGTCGGGTACATCGATGCCAGCGCGGCCGTATGGCGGAGACGCGCGTGAATCGAGCAATCCGACTACAACACTCATAGAACCCCGTTGCCCTACTCCACGAGCGTTCCAAGCCGAACGCAGAACGAATCAACTGGAACCTTTTGTTGTAGTTGCCGTTTGATTTTTTGTAATTGCGTCAGGTAGCGCAAGCAACAGCAGGCGACGGTTTTCTGCAATTGATGTAGTATTTTATTTGGTAAAATCAAGCATCCGTAAGTTTTTAAATAAAAGAACACTGCAAATATCACTTATGTATTGAATTTCTGTCTAATATTTGCTAGTGTCTCGTTCTTATTCCACAATGTTCACAAGTCTGAACATTAACACCGGACCTACACGTTTAGATTTGCATGTGAGTATATAAAACTATTGCGCAGCATCTGTTTCACTTTGACCGGCTGGCTGAATGGAGTGAAGGACAGACAGACAGACGGGCAGACAGACAGACCAAATTTTTCCTGTTCACGTAGTCTAAGAAAGACTATCGTCTTTACCAAGCGTCGTTGTCCCATGTGCGACCCACTTGGTGAAGTAACCTTGGTAACGACGATGCTATGAGCAAAGGCCGGTAGAACCGCCGCCGTCAAAAATCGCGACCATAAAAGCGAACTCAGACGGCCAAATATGAAATGAGTGCTTCGCCTTGGACGAGGTCGGACTTCTACGTCATCGCAAGCCGCCGAGCCAACAAATAATTCTGTCTCGTCGGGGTAGACCTTGTGTTAGCGTGAGCGGATATGCTACTATTTTGGACATGCCTCTACAGGAACTACAGAGTAGATTTCTGACACAAACAAAACCACATTCAAATCCATCTCAGGGGCTCTTTAAGGAACAAAAAGAGAGCGGAGTGGGTCAGGGAAGAAACGCGTACGAAAGACGTATTAGCAGAAATTAGGAAGACAAAATGTGCGTGGGCAGGGCATGTAATGCAAAGGCAAGATTACATAACCGTTGGTCATTAAGTGTAACAGGCTGGATCCCTAGAGCAGGAAGGAGTGGAAGGGAAGGCAGAAAAGTAGATGGGCAGATGAGATCAAGAAGTTTGCGCGGAAAAGTTAATCGCTGTTAGCACAGGATCGGTATAAATGGAGATTTGTTGGAGAGGCCTTTGCCCTGCAGTGGGCGTACATGATTATCACGATAATGATGATGGTGATGATGATGATGATGATGAAATTCTCTGGTTTCTACGGGAAAATTTCTGCGGCTGTACTATGATTCCTCCGAGTGTTATGGAAGCTCCACTGGTAATGTTATTTTGTACAAAGCAACCACGCTTCGACATGATGTTTTTTTTTTAGCGTTGGAAACGAAAACACGTTTCAAGCCTCGACAACTTCACTTGACTTTCGAGTTTCTACTTAATGAAATTCCAGGAGAACTAGACCAGTAAAACATCCGCCGCAGTAGACTTGAACAAGAATGGATCGCGAATGGCTCATTCAAAGATATAGCTTCAGAATGCGGACGAAATCGCCTGAACACGTAAGCGTTCAAAAAAAAAAAGGCTGCTATTTTCTGCGGGGACACATCATGAATTGCATTACAAACGGACATAATTGCTATCTCCTAAACATGACTCGTCAGAACCGTTCATGATTGTGTTACACGTGCTTACAAAACCAGGAATTTTTAACAAAATGACTGCGTGCTCTGCTGCGGAGGAAATTTAGACGCCATGTTTCAGGTAGGTTCGACACTCCTACCACGACATATCATAAAGTAACCATTACACATTACTCTCTCAACGCGCAATCTAAATGCATTTTGTCCTAAAAACTACAAGAATGATAAATAACTAGTTATCAATACCCTGGCTACATAAAATTCAAAATTTAATGCGGAATACTTCCTACCGTTACCTATTAGCGAAAATTGTTCACAAATGCGGCGAGCTTTGCAGTTATTTAAACTTGAATATAAGCAGCAAAAATCAAAAATAGTTTCTAATTTGACGCTATTTTTTGGCGTACGGTGGGATTCCCACGTGTATATTAAAGCAGGTACTTTAGTACGGCATGCCTTAAATACCATCAATGCGCTTGCGTTGTAAAACCACGAAATTTCATTTTGAACATTCTAAGCCCTATTTATTACGCCATATGATAGAAGCGACCCTTAGAGGTTTTGCAGAATAACCAGCAAATCAACAAGCGCTAGAGGAAGTTTAAATATACTTATTTTGAATCTCTAAAAGTTTGCGGAGTTGGTTTTTTTTTGTTTGTTTCATTAATTACGTTCCTCCAATAGAATCGTCGGCGCGTAAAATGATTTTTTAAGCAATGTACTCATAGCTCGAAGTGTGAGGTATTTTTCTTCTGTTGTTTATCGACTGACAAATTCAATTTTCATGACGAAAAATTCTGAGGTGTTAACACTAACAGAAGCAGCTCTTGCTCTGAAATTTGATAGCCAAGCTAAGCATTTAAACAAACAAATAACCTTAGAGGCGTACTGCGCATGTACATACGTTAGCCGCGTTCGCTACCGCTAACAGTCGGAACGCCCTACGCCATCAATTAACCATAGCAGTCAACGAAACTTGTACGCACGAGGACACACACACAAACACACACACACGCACATACACACAAACACACTAATGACAACCACACTACGGTAACCTAAGTCGGAATGCCGCACTACTCACAGAACGTCTCGTACTCAGCCCCACTGGCGCAGGCGGCGAGGAGAGCGCACATCCATAGCAGCGACCTCATTTCTCGGCCAGCGTCGACGCTCTCAACACCATCTGGCCGCTCCTAACACTCTCGGCGGCGCGAGGAGCTTGCGCTTCCCGCCAGCAACTTTCTTGCTCTCTTTTCTTTGTATCTTGCCCCTATCTTGGTCCGTTCCTTCGCGCCCCTTCAGTCCGGCCGCCTCCGCATCCGAATGCTTCTCCATCTTTCACCCTCGCCCTCTTTTTTGGCAGCACAATACAAACGCTTGCGGACGCCTCTGTTTTGCGACTTGGCGCTCATAGGCTCTCTTTGCTATGCAAGGAATTGTATGCCTTACTGTTGGTGACCTTGTGCGCAGTAGGCCACGTACGAATAAGCGCTTACGTCAGAGTTGGATACAGCTCCAAGCAAAGTATTTTATCTTCCTGGCTCAATTGTTCCAAATTTTAAAAGAAGGGGGAGTCGAACTGCACATATGCTGGCTTTTAAACTATTTTTGTTGGCGTAAAAGTGATCGTTGTGTCACGGAACCTTATGAACGTGACGTTTATGATTTTACCACTCGGGCTGTTCACCGAGGATTACCCTACTCGTGTTAGACTATTACGCCAATACGACGTGTTGTTGAACGAGTCGCTGAATCATAACACAAGGTTTAGCGCAATGAAGAAGTAGTAAGTTACTTTATGTAGACAATGACGCCAGACAGGCGTCGTGGGAGTTGCTATACCCCACGCATGGTTACTTATCTTGCGCTATGACTTCGCAAACAATGCGCACGCTCGAACTCGTACACGTGCATGTAGGTGTGTAATTGCGGTAGTACCAGGCAATGCCCAGTTGGATTACTACCCTAATGACAGTAATCTGTATCACACGTTGTGAGTCATTTCTTACTTGTCATTATCAGTTGCCCGTGAGGATCTACACAATTTAAATCTGCCGCCTCAAGTCAACGCCTGAGCGGACCGTCGCAGCAGCTTGCACTCCTGCGCGGAAGTCCAAGATGGCTGCTCCCAGAGTGACGAACGCACTCCGTTTTATCTACTGAAACCGCAGTGGCAAAATCGCCAAAGCGCTCCCGAATAGGCTAAGATATCACACACCTCCAGGTAGGGTAGAAGGCAAGCAAAAAAAAAAAATTCACGCATTTCTACGAAGTGAATATGACAAGTGGGCGAAGCACTGGGGATCGTTCTTACCGTAAATCCCCCGTGGCATTGCGCACTCGCTCATGTAAATGAGTGACAACGCGTGTCTACAGTATATACAATTCCAATCCAGTCCAATCCAATCCAATCCAATGCCATGCTCCTCGCGCATGCGCAACACTGTGTGCAGGGACCCCAAGGGACAAGCCACGGACAAAGCCAGGGCCTAAGGTGCTTCGCCCCTAAAACGTCGCCCCAAGCTCCAGTCAACTTTTATGCGGGCCCCCCAAAAGCCACCGTTGTCTTGGCTACTCGAGAAATGAAAACTTTCTTTTCAGTTAGTTGTGACTGCCACTTAAGTTCTGTCACTAAATTACGTGAAAAATTTTGAAGGGGCATTAAACACGGTATTTTGCCTTATCAGAATGATTAAAATATCCTTTCTTATATTTCCTTTTGGAAGACGTTAATCACCAGCGGATCGTTCGAAGGTATGAATTGGGTGCCCACGTTTGCAGTATTTAGTAAAAATAGGGGGCTGATAACAATTGCGAATTGCTAAATGAACGACCCAAAGAGTTTCAGCCGCATGGCGAAATTTGTTTCACTGGCTAAATACATGCTTCCGCTCTCGCTAACGCTTCATCAGAGTTATAAACGGCGTGGGCCGCGAAGTTATTACTCTAATCCTTATATGCCCCCTCTGCGCGAATAACCGGTGTTGTCTTTAGTTGCTCCTGTTTTCCGATACAGAAAACACTGGGCGTTGTAAAGATAAAGTGAAACATTAGTCCAGCTTTGCTGACCTAACGTCCCGAACGCTTATGTTAACCGCGAAGCTGCCTTGAGTTCCCTAATCGCAAGGCAGAGATTGACAGATCTTCACAAAGCCAGCAGATCGACTCCCGTTACCGCTTATTCATTTTGTAGCATGAGCTACACTGGCAGAGGTTGAGCAGTTTCGCGTGGACCTTGAAGGGCCGTGGTGCGCAAGCGCGAGACATTGGATTGGATTGGGTCGGATTGGACTGCATTGGATTGGATTGGATTTGGATTGGATTAAATTGGATTGGATTGGATTGGATTTGGATTGGATTAAATTGGATTGGATAGGTTTGGAAATTCAATCCAATTGGAGTGCGGGTGTGTAGAGAATTGGGTCTGCACATTCGCCGGTCTGCGCATTCCAGAGGAGTGACGTCATAGCCGCGGCAGACGCACTGGCGCCGGCGCGTGCCCAGCTGTGCGCCTCGGTTGCGCAGTAGCCAAGTCTCACGCTGCGCCCGAGCCGCTTGATAGACGTTTCGCATGGCTCCTGGAGAGCCGTGCTGCGCATGTGCCAGGAGCAATGACTGGAGTAGACTGGACTGGAGTGCCCCTGACTGGATTGGATTGGATCGGATTGTAAATCGTTTTAGCAGCAGTAAGGATGATAATAAGCTAATGCTAAACAACCAGGAAACCTAAGAAAACCAGCTGAACCTTACGTTACGCATATCCTGGCATAGCCGTGCTACGCCACTGCTACGTTTTTTTGTCGTGTTACTCTGCCCACGCCATAGGAGGGAAACTTTTGTTACCTTTAAACCTAGAAACACTGCCACGAGGAGGCGCCTGGAGGGCTTTCGTTTTTCCCAGCGTATTTTTATTTGCTATAGGGCAAGTCAGACAGCCATGCATATTTATTTAAAAGAACAATGCAAGTAACACTATGTGCCGACGTCTTGCCTCAAATATAATTAATGTTATCTTCCTGCTCAACAATGCCCACAAGTTTAAACATTGCTACCAGAATAAGTGCTTTAAAATAGCTTTGCCTATCTAAGCGTCCCGGTAAAGCATTGTTATAACTTGCTGCATGCGTGCTCGGTGCTCGCCGCGGTGTTTCAGTGGCTAAGGCGTTGTGGGGCTCAGCACGAGTTTACGGGTTCGATACCCGGCCACGGCGCCCGCTTTTCTGATGGAGGCGAAAAGCAAAAACGCCCCTGTGTACGAGATTTCGGCGCACGTTAAAGATTCGCTGGTGGTCGAAATTATTCCGGAGCCCTCGACTACGGCGCGGCATCATCGCCTGCGTTTCAGCGGCGCGTTAAAACCGTACAATCAATCAATCAGGGTGCTTGGCTCTTGCTCTTGTGCCTTATTATTAAGGTAGAACGATTGTGTGTTTTCTAGGGAAGGGAGACGTATGTTCAGAGGCCAGGACGCCGATTATGCAGCCTGGCTGAGCATGCCTCTTTGTACGGACATAGGCATGAGTAAAGAGTAGCAACGATGTGTGTGAACTGTTTTGGCTTTTATGTTGACTCTCTCAACGTGAACTATGGTGTGTGGACCTTGTGCCGTGGACATTATTTGAAAATGACGTCGGTGCGGTTGGCCTTATGTTTCTGAACTTGGGTGATGTTCACTTCGTTTTCTCTGCAGCACATTGGGTATAGCCTCTGCCCTGTCTAACCGTGTAGTACCTAACTACAGCGGGTCCTAGCTGTAACTAAATTTAATTAAATCTCTTTTCGACAATCCCTCACCCTATACTTCAACATCGCAGCGACCGCGCTACCACATTTCATCCCATGAAATCTCCTGCGAAGAACAACTGCGCTGTTAAAAGCACACTTGACTTCGTATGGGAAATTAACCTTCGCCTCCGAGCAGATGCCTAGTGTTTACACCCGCGCTAGCACAGCTCGTTACAGTGGCGGTAGAAAAAAATAGTGCGTGCCGCCTGACAGACGAACGTATGCTGCGTGAGCAGAAAAGGAGCACGCCAGCCAGGGGGGACGATTATTCTAAGAACGCTGTGGCGTGAAGCGTGGCTAGCCTCTTGTTCAAGTCATTCGCACTAAAACGCGAAGAAACGAATGCGAACAAATGCACGCAAATTCTACGTAGCTGCCAAGATATCATTTTTTCAGTGTCGGCAGGCTTTCGCCTTCAACGTACGTAAGCAGAGCTGAGGGCCCTCAGAAATATTTTTAGCGGACTTTAAAAGAAGTGCAGAAGTTACTTTCAGAAGTCTATGGTTTAGGGCCATGGCTGGAACAATTAAACAATTTCGACCGTCCACGGGCACGGCTCCACCTATATGCGCCTCTGGCGCAAGTCTTTCGTTTCATTTCCTTTCCTCCCAACCCTGTGTTTTCACAATGGATGCTCGATAATGTGAGCGGATGCCGGGTCAGCGACTCATGGTGGGAGAAAAGCCATCGGCACCAGCCGATACGGGTTGGTCAACCCCGTGGAAATACGTGAGCAACAACTACGTATACGTGGTTTCGAGATGTATTCGTTGAATACAAAAAGACAAGAAAACCTAATGAAATACAGAAGCGTTTACATGATGCAAATTGCCCACGCGTTCACGCGTCCTGACGTGCTATGTTGCTGTCGCACTGCCGTGGCTCAGAGCACGCGGAGCTAATGTTACCACTCTCACCCACAAGTGCCACTTCACACAGTGTAATGCAACTGTGTTAGCCTGAAACCACGCTGAACAGAATTTGTTAGGTGTAGTTCTACAAAATATACATTTCCTTTCACTTCGAGGGAGTGCACTTGATCATTGTGAGAACTAAGAATAAAACTCTAGGCTGCTTTGCTGTCATTTCTGGTAATGCACGTATAGGGCTTTAAAAACTGTGGAAATGAAATTGTATCTATTTTAATTACATTTATTTGTGCGCTAACAAGAACATTTACGTGATATATGCGCAGACAGTACTAGAAACGACGTCCTGAAGACTTGCCATTAAGTTGTAGAACTTCAACTGAAGTTTTTCGTATACAGGTACCTTCTGGGCAATGAGACACCGCGCTTTACCTGGGGGTATGTAATGTGAACCAAAATAAGGAAAGCGAAGCCTCAATTAGCAACGTGCAGTATAGTCAAACATTTCCGTGTATACGGACGACTAACTTAATGTGAGCAAAATTATTTAATAGCTCGGGTGCGCCCAAGGAAACTGTCCTGTAAATAAGAGGTGTACTTTCTTTTCTGAAACAAATATTTGGAAGCACGCAAATTCGCTTGCGAGATGTAAACAAATTCAGCACCAATTAAAGATCACTTTTATCAAGGTATATACCACAAGGTACTTGATGAAGGTGACGTTCGGGTGGGGCAGCATTTCAGGAAACGCTTCATGAATAAGAAGTGTTCCTCCCAGACTCTAATAATAAAGACCCTGAATTTTGGCGGCCCAGTGAGTGTCTTGTTCCGACTGAAAGAGGAACTGCATTTTTAAAGACAACGGCTGAGTGACATGTTGTGTAAAGAGGAGCAAAGCATGACCCCGCGATTTTGCTTGACGTAACGAAATCCGCATCGAGCTGTTTCTTAAGCTCTTTCTCCTAATACATAGAATTAAATTGTCTAGAAAAGGAAAATTGGATAGACAAGGTTTTTTTGCACTCTTACGCTGTATCAGAATACACCGAATTCTAATTCTCCACTCAAAATTCCAGCTGTTGTTCATGGCTATCGCAAGCATGGCTTGGAATAGGAAAAATTACAAACCAATCAACGGCGTCAAAACAAAAACAGAAAGCTAATCAAATGGCTGCCAATTTTGTAAGGACTCAGTAATCGGTGGATGCTCTATGGCAATTAAAAGATTGAACAACTCTGTAAGACCGAATACCCCTATGGGCGTCGGCAGAGGGGTGCAACACTCGTTCCCCCGTCCCCCTAAGCCATCCAAGTACAATTTATTCAGCCTCTCCCGCACTCCCTCTTTCCACTCAATGCAATCGGTTTGCACTCCTCAAGACGAAATCCTGCCGACGCACATGAATACCACTGGCAGCCAAAGCGCTCTGCAGAACCTTAGGGATAGCATGGCTGCGTCTGGAGCCAGAATAACGTCAAATGCACAGTGTTCCATGCATCTCTTATAGAGACCGCTTAAGAAACGCGAAAATAATATAGGCGTCATCAATGAAAAGGCAGACATCGTTGACCGTCCAAGGGAACATGTTATACAAGGCCAGCCCGTCGTCCTTTAAATCAAAGATTTTGCGAGGCTCTGGAATAGAACTTCGGGACATGCAATGACGGTCCAGTGACATCACTATTTTATGTAGACACTACATATAACGCTGCTTTCAAAGTAAATAAAAGATGAACAAAAGTACACGAAGAAAACAATCCTCAGGGCAATAATTTCTATTCACGTCCTTTAAATATAAACATCTTCGACGTCATCAGTTAAGAGTGAACGGGTTACTACGGGACAATGTCTAACCGACATGTGTTCGAGTTTCCAGTCAAAACAGACTTGAAGACGCTACATTTATTCGGGCGAATAGAACCGCTGGTCGCGATAAAGTGGCAAGAAGCCAGAATAAGGCCAGGTGGTTAAGAAGCCAGGTGGCTGGCAAGATATAATTGATCCTGATGTCGGACGCGCTAATCGCAGTTAATGTCTCGGACAGAAAATATCACAGAAATTTTTTTTTGACATGCAATGCGCCATCATAGCACTAAATTCAAAGAAATCCTGGAGCTGCAAACTGAGGTGCTCCATTTTAAGACCTGCTCAAAACGTTTACCATCCCTTCTATAAGAAAGTTCAGAGATGCGAGAAAGCTTTCTCACATCAAAACTGCCTCAAAAGTGCGTAAAAACCTTCGTTAAAAGTGCGTCCAATGAATCTTCAAACCTTCAAGGCCCCAAATCGCCAACGGAGAAAGAACCTATGCGACGATCTTTCGCGCAGTGAGCAACCGTATCTACGAAAGATTCAAATGTATACCGATGCGCGGTTTATGGTATCAAATTATACTTCGTACACCATTTTATGATTGATGTACGCATTGTTTTTGCTTATTAAGGAACAAACCCATGGATAACGAATGGTCTCCTACGCAGCATTCGTAAAAGAGACAACCTTTACAAAAAAGTTAAAGCTCGGCCCTTCAATATTCCTCTTAAAATTCGTCATAAAAAGTATTCGCAAACCCTCGATGCAACGTTGAAGGAAGCTAAAAAGAACTACTACCAAAATAAAATTCTTCAAAACGGTAACAACACCCATAAGAACTGGCAACTAATCAGAGAATTGCTTAAGCTGGGTGACGAGCACTCCTCTATAACTGAAATTAACGATGGTATGCAGACTTTAACGAATCCTATGGACATTGCTGACTCATTTAACACTTTCTTTTCTAAAGTGAATGTAACACAGGCTAGTAACGTTTCATGCCTCCCTAGATGTCGCCATAGTTTTTACCTGCGTCCTACCTCAGCTGACGAAGTCCATAATGTAATTCAAAATTAAAAAAAAACTGGCCCCGGGTTAGATTTAATTCACCCTTGTAAAATAAAGCTAGTTTCTCGTGACGTGTCCGCCGTACTTGCTAGCATAAGCAATAACATATTTACGACCGGCGTTTTTCCGTCTGAACTTAAAAGTGGCAAAATTGTTCCAGTCTTCAAAAAAGCAGAGCGTAATTTTTTAGCTAATTACCGCCCTTTAACTATTCTTCCGTTCTTTAGTAAATTAATCGAGAAGCTTATTTCAGATCGTCTAATGGCATATTTTGCTAAATTCAACCTTCTAACCAACTGCCAGTTTGGTTTTCGCCCTAATCTTTCAACAGAACTTGCGCTTATAGAATTTACAGATAAGGTTAAACAGCTCATTGACAAAGGACACTGGGCTGGAGCGGTATTTATTGATATCACATATCACAAAAGCTTTCGATACCATTAATCATGAAATTCTTTATTCGAAAGTAGAATCACTGGGAATTTGTGGGCCACCTCTAACACTTTTGCGGAGCTATTTAGCAGACAGGACCCAAGTGGTACGCCTTTTAGACGCAACTTCCCAACCTATAACTGTAAATCAAGGCGTTCCGCAAGGGTCAATTTTAGGTCCACTTCTCTTCTTAGTGTATATTAATGACTTGCCTACGTGCCTAAATAACACAACTTGTATTCTTTACGCCGATGACACAACAATACTAACAGGTGATCCTAATCTAGACGTCCTAACAGCAAGGCTAAACAAAAACCTCGAAAATATTGCAGCATGGTGTAATAGAAACGCACTCCAGATAAACCCCACAAAAACAAAATATTTAATATTTCATACCTCTAATAAGCATCCAGTTTCAGCTCCAAGCCTTTGCTTTGAACGCACCGCCATTCCTGTGTCACGCACAGTAACATTCCTCGGAGTTCTACTCGACACTCATCTGAAATTTAATCTCCACGTGAAATCACTTACAAAAAAAATTGTTTTTGGCATAGGCGTACTAATTAGATCTCCAAGCTATTTTCAGAACAGAAACATATCCTGATATCTCTATACTATGCATTTGTTCACAGTCATCTTAATTACTGCGTATAGTCATGGGGAAACACATATTCTACTCATTTGTCATGTATCCATCATTTACAAAACCAGGCAGTTCGCCTAATTACATTCAGCCCTTACAACGCATCGGCGCTTCCCATCTACACCAGTCTGAAGATTCCACCACTAAAACTTGCTTTTCAACTAAAACTGGGTGCTATCATCTTTCGGGCTCGCACACACGGCATAATTGTTAGTAGCTTCTTAGATTCCCACCTAACAAACACCAACCCCACAAGATTTGCACAAGGCCTTAACCTACTGCTGCCTAAGGTCTACACTAACTACGGCAAACAAACAGCCATTTTCGCAGCCATTCAACTATGGAATTCATTACCAATAACAATTAAATTGTCTTATTCTATGCGTTCATTCAACAGTAGTTAAGATCGTTTTTGCTTAACAATCTTCCCGAATAATAAAGTCTCGTATAGTAGTTATTCCTGTTTTTCCAGATGTAATATTGTATAATTTCTTGTTCTAGTGCTGCCATATTTTATTGGCGTGTTACACTGATCCGTACCTAACTGCAAAATTTTAGTACTTGTACAAAATATTGCTTCTTCATTGTACAGTAATTTAAGACCATGCTTGCTAACATATTTCTTTTATTTTTCTTTATTTTTTTTCTGATTAATACTTTTTGTCCTTCCCCCTGTTTACAGTACTCAAACCTTTTTTTTCTGAGATAATATTGCAGAATTTCTGGTTATAGTGTTTGCATATTCAATTAGCGTGCTAAACTGACCCGTACATCGACTGCCTACAAAACAAAACTTTCGCATTTATTAACACGAGGTCCCCCCGACAGTTTTACTTTGGGATCTCCTTCTGTACTAATAACTACGTGCAATGTGTATGTACCGAAAAATGTTTAATAAAATCCTTGAAATCCTTGAAACTGCCTGGCGGGTCTGAGCAACTCCGTCAGGCAGTCAGTGCCTTTACTCCTAGTCTCCTGTCTCCCTGACATAAATAAAAGTTTTTTTAAATTGAATTCAGAACCGTCACCTTTTTCGCGGTTTTTCAAGTAACCGTTTTGACCAAAAGAGAGCCCGGTTTTACGCACGCGTGATGCGTCCAGAGACCTTATCAGAACTTTTCGGTCGACCAACGGGTCTAGGGGAAACGCATTAGTTTCTTGACAGACCGTCATCGGTACTACTAAGAGCGGTTTCGCTTTATTTCGCGCCAGGTATTCCAGTTGCTCGCAGGCCTCCTGTGCTGACATTATTCGAAGCGACCGCGACGTTTCTGCTGTCAGCGATGTACGTTCTGCTAAGACAACTCCCTCGTACCATAAGCCGTCAAAACCATGTTGGCTTTTTTCCGCTTGTATTGCAACTTGCGCATCCTGAAGCGAACATTAACCTTATAACCGCCATGCCCGGAAATGATCCCTTCGGAATGGATGCATATCACGCGACGCTTATTCAAAGGCGACTGTGACTCCTTTTTCGAGCTTCGGCCGGTAATTGCTAAAAAGCGCTTATCAACAACTACCTGGTGAAGGTAATGCTAAATATTACACTTCCATGCATTCTCTTACCCCCGGTTTAAATATTTCGTGTTGGCCCAAGCATTCTTGTATTTGGCGAGCAAGCGTCAATTCAAGAAACCGCCAGGGCTTATGACCAAGAGGAAGGGTATTGGCACCCCAACTGCATCAAGGCTAACGCCTGCAACAATGTCCATGTAAATATTTTTGCCGTTTATGAGGGTAGCAAATTATTTTTAACGCTCTAGGAATTGCAGCTAGATTTTACATTATTAGAGTCATCTTGTTTGCGGTACTTGGTGTTTCCTCCCTCTCTGTGTAGTTTGGTGAGCCACCACTATATTTCTCACACCTGCCCCTGCACTTATAAATCAATGCAGTCACCGTTTATGCAATAGCAGGTTGTGTGGAGGGGTAACCGGTTTAATGACGCTACAATAGCAGGCGCGCACAAATAAAAAATGAACTCAAAACTGAAGATTCAGACTGCTGCAGTGAAAAAGTTTTGAGTTACTGCCCCTGCCGTAAGATCCCCAAAAGGCACCGAAATTAAAACGTTTAAGAGAAATGAACGGGAGAAATTTGATATTCCCGTGACGCACGGAAGACGCGGCGCGCATCACCGCTTCCTTGGCGCCAACGTGACGCGGAGGCTGACGTTGTCTTGCTTTCCGCCACCGCCCAAACCCGCGAAGCGTGCATTTCAGGCTTCGGGGAAAACCTTTACTCAGGTTCACTCAACGCGCTTTTAGTAGCTAAACATGCTCACGTAAGTCATGCGTAAGCCCGCTCATTTTTAGGCCGACAGCGGAGGGGCTTGCCCAGACGGAAACGTTCATTCAGGCGCCGTGGGAGTAATCCGTTACACAACCGAGCGCCGAGCCACCAGACAGACAGACCAGAATAGAGCGGGCCCCGACGCCTCGGCGACCAAAACAACTGCCGCCGGAATGTGAGCGCTATGCGGGCGCCCTTGCCAACCCACACAGGGCTTGCCGCTTGATGCGAGCGCTGTGTTTACATTTGCAGGAATACCCGCCGCGGTGTTTCAGTGGCTCAGGCGTTGTGCTGCTGAGCCCGAAGATTCGGGTTCGATTCCAGTAGTAGCTGCCACCTTTCTGATGGAGGAAATAAAGCAGAAATGCCCGTGTGTCCCGATTTTAACGCGTGCTAGAGATCCCCAGGTGGAAAACATTTATCCGGAGCCCTCAACTACGCCGAGCTTCGTATTCCATATGTGTAACTTTGACACCGAACCCCCCCCAATAAATAATTAAACAACATTTGAAGAAAGGAAACAGAAAAAACCTTTCTATTTCTGCCTGGGATAATTGTTCACACCGAATAATGAACTGCACCTACCATGTTGGGAGTGTTGCAAAAGATGGTGGTTCATTTTCTATAATTTGCATTCTCTTATTTTCTTTAATTCTGGATGAAACGACTTAGGATAGTTCATTTACGCAAGCCTTCCGAACCAAATGCCCCTTTTGGTTGGCATGCGCCTAACATCGGCCACACATTTATTTGACGTGAAATATACTTTTTACTTCCGAGCAGCTTATAAGAACGCTTCCATGAAAAAGGGTTAAGTAATCCATCGAAGCTCTTACAAACAATCAAATTTGTAAAGGTGCAATGAGAAGGACAAAACTATAACTAAATAGTGCAGACAACTTTTTAACAGCCAAGCTGTTTAGAAAATCGTAATTGTCCATGTTCGCAGTTAAGAATACCGAGCGCGCGCACGTGAGTACGGGTTTCGCGGCGACCGCTCGGCA
Source organism: Haemaphysalis longicornis (assembly GCF_048455015.1). NCBI lineage: Eukaryota > Metazoa > Arthropoda > Arachnida > Ixodida > Ixodidae > Haemaphysalis > Haemaphysalis longicornis. The sequence goes on from NW_027526388.1 coordinate 1,319,939, forward strand.
GTTACGAAAACCAAGAAAATTCCTAGCGCTCGTGTGTGCGTGCGTCGCGACGAGCGCCCAGTCTCCTGCGAACGTTTGTCAACCCAAGCATACCCACTTAGATAGATGGCCAAGATGGACAAAAAGACACTCCAGTGTTCGGCGTAATCTACGCAACACTTCCTCGGAACGAGCAAGATACGTCATAGTGTACAACCCCCTCAGGTGATATCCAATGATTATCGCTTCCAAAAAAATGAAAGCTCACGGTTATAGCAACCATGACGGAGTAAACGCCGTTAAGACTGCGAAGGAGCAGCAAATCGGACGCAATCAGGGACTTAAACGGTCGTGATGGTCGTTAAGGTTGCGAACTGCTCCACTACCTTCAAGTCTTACGCGTTAGTGTGAGCTTCCTTCATTTTTAGGAGGCAGTCTGCTTAAGATGTTGTATGCCCGAGTTGCGAAATGTCAAGCGTTGCAGCCATGGGCATGTGTCGGTGTTATTATGTTGTCGATGGTGTCAGGATTTTCATATTTTTATGGTGAAAATCTTATATACGTCATACTCAACAAGTTACGTCAGTTTTATCGTGCAAACGGTAGCAATGAACGCGTTCCGCGCGTCCCTGAATTAGGCACCTTAGAATGAGGCGAGCTTCACCTACCCTCAGTAGGCACTCCGCAAGGAGCTGTGCTATCCCCTCTCCTTTTCAATATAGCCCTCTTTCATATTCCAAAGGCTCTAGATTGCATTCCCAACCTACACTTTAGCCTAATGCAGACGACTTCACACTTTGGGCAAGCGGAGGTAGTGACACACAAGCAGAGGAAACTCTCCAAGCAGCAGCATCAGCCGTGGTTGAGGGAGCCACTATAGCCGGCCTACAATGCTACACATCTAAATCAGAACTACTTCTCCTCAATCAGAAGCGCGCAAACCGCACAACTCCCAACATCCAAATCTACATAGATTCAAAGCCTGTGCCAGTTGCCCCACAAACCAAAATCATCGGCCTAGTCATAAACCGTAATCATTCATACAAAGAGTACATCAAGCGCCTTTCTTCACATGTTTCGCAAACCATCGGACTCCTTCGCCGCATCACTTCCAAAAAACATGGGCTTAAGGAAGCAGATAGGCTCGGCCTCGTTCAAGCATTCGTTGTTAGCCGGATCACCTATGCTCTCCCGTACCTCCTGCCCTTTAATTCAGCACTGGCCAAAATCAATTGCCTTATCCGCACAATATATAAAGCTGCTCTGCAACTCCAACCAGGCTACTCCACTGCCAGACTAGAAGGAACAGGTGTGTACAACACGGCCCAAGAGCTGATAGAGGCGCACCGGATGAGCCAACTAAGCCGCCTAGCCAAAACTAACCCCTGCACACACCTCCTTCAGCGCCCACAGCTAAATGCGCCTATTATTAGAGATCCAAAACTCCACACACCTATTGAAACCCACTCCTACCTCAAAGTACGTCCCCTACCCCGCTATATGCTTCCTCATATTCACCAGCGCCGCAAACAGCAACGAGCTAGAGCCTTAGCCGAACGCTGCCCCATACGGCCCGCCATGGTGTACGTAGATGCCGTCGAGTACCGGCACAAGACCTCTTTCGCATTGGCAATCATTAATGCCTCCAACTCCCCCCCAAATCAACTCCCTCACAATTCGTACCTCGGAACCTGCGACGGCGGAAGAGGCGGCAACCGCACTAGCCCTGTCGCAGCGGCCAACCCCTGAATTCATATTATCCCATTCGAAAACCGCCATTCGAAATTTTGCTGTGGGTGCCATCTCACCCCCGGCCCTAAAACGTCTTATGCAAAATCCACCAACCGCCCAAGTAGACCTGATCTGGATCCTGCCCACACTGGGCTTGGAGGCAATGAGGGGGCTCATGCAACGGCCTGAGCGCTCACCTCACGGGCATACCCCGGCCCCATTGCTTCCCACGGAGCCAGGTTAGCTCACGACAGCCTCTTGGGCTACCACGACATCACCACGTATTACCGCCTCTCTCGCCTCCGGTACCCCCGGCCACCCTTCCCTGAGCTACACGGAAGAACGACTCTGGAGAATCCTACAAACAGAATAATTACCCAACAAAGCTGTCCTTCACGGTATTCACCCCTTCCTATTCCCCTCTCCCAACTGCACATCATGCGGCTTGAAGGATATCGTGCATCACCACATGTGGGCCTGTCCCGACGACCCCCTACCCCCAATCCCCACCCTGGAGCTATGGGAGGCGGCGCTGAGCTTCTCTGACCTGACGACGCAACAAGCCCTGACAGACAGAGCAGCCAAGGTCGCTGAGCAGCTGCGGCTGCTGGCCACGCGCCCCGTCTAACAGGGCCCGATTTTAATAAAGTGTTTCTTTCTCTCTCTCCCTGGATTGCTTCAAAACGCAGATGTGCGAAGTGGTGCCTCAATTCTCTTTGAGCACTCTGAATGGCATATGACTCAGATGATTGAGCATATCACACAATGCTACAGTGCTTTTTGAAGCAAAACAGTTAAAATTCGTATGTGAAATGTGTTACGAGATGATTTCACTGCAGGCTACAAGGTGCTGTGTACTTACGGCCAGATTTTTATACAGGAACAGAAAAGGGGCTGGCTGTGCAAAGCGACCTTAAGATAGTTTCTTCGGAATACAACATGCCCTAGAAGTGTAACGAATTCATTCATCAGTCCATTTGCTTTGCTGCTCGATGAAGGGCTCTCTCGGTAAGACTGATTTCCGTAGAATACTCCACAAAATCTTCCACTTACGGATATGGTTAGGGTGAATTTTGTGGTCTCTACCTCACAATATGCACCACCCTAGCATTGCACAAGGCATGCACTCATGCACACTGCGAGGAACCACTGCGGGTTCGAGCTATTTGAGAACGCTCACGAAACTGAAACGCCGTCGCGCCAGCTCAACACCGCCTCTGTTGGGCAGGTGGGATAAGGGGCGACAAAGGAATATACCCAGTGTACGTCAGAAGAAGGCGTTTATTCGCGCCAACCCCTTCAGTTACATTTCAACATCCCCGTGGGTGAAAAGGGGCGATGGGCGATCTGGCGCCACGCGCAAGTGTGCGCGTCATCGGCGCGCTGAACCGCTGGGCTCAGCAATAAGGGCAAACTCTGTGGTGCTGGCCGATGGAGTCGCAATGAAAAGACACTGTCCTTCCGTTCCCAGGCACGTACCGCACGGCGCGATCATCGAGTGTCAGGTACGGCAAATATGTGGGAGAAGGGACTAAGGATCAACCTAAGGCACGGGCCGGCAGCCGGAAGGGCTTGCGGGCTTAGAGCCGGCGCAAAGAGCTGCGACCGGGCGGTGAGGGAAATCGTTACGCACCTTAGGCTGTCCTCCTGAGCGTCTCCCCGAACGGACCTCCGCGCAGGGCGCTTGTCCACGTCCCGGCGAGAGTGGGGTTCGGGAATCGTTCAAACGGGCCAATGAGGTGAGATTAGCTCCAACACCAGGGCGGAGCGCCCGCTGCGTGACAGTGTTTTATCGCCGCAACGGTCGCTGCAGCCTTCACCTCAGGCAGAAGTTTGAGAAGATGGCTCGGCTCTACACAGTGGCGCGGGGCGAGCCGGCATTTTGAGGAGAGAGGGGGAAAAGCGCTGCGCAATGGCACAAACCTAGCGATCGCGCAATGGCTCGGGCGCCAGGATCCCCAGAATTTTTGGGAAAATAAAACCTTGTGGATATGCTAAAGAACGTATAACATCGGTAAAACGGTTTGTTTAGAAATGTATACTCTTGTAATCCCTTCTTAATATTTCCCGCTGTTATGTTCTGTATAATACGCATATGCGGGCAAGCATGCCCGGAACTCACGCTTTGAGAGGAGTTACTGCAAACCTTTATAGCACGTTAATATGCCTGCCTAATAGGAGGTATAGCGCAGTTTTACACTCCTACGCTGCACTCACAGCCGTAAATTGCTGGGGCTAGGTTGGATTTCACTCTCAATTTCTTGGAAGCATCTGTGACTTAAAATCTAAAGATTTTATCTTAGTATTAGAGGCTGCTCAATGCCTCGCGTGAAAAAAAAACATGGTTCAATTATCATAAATTCACATGTAAGCCTGAGCAGCTGTTTTTGAAGTGTTTAGTGCACCATCACTATGTGCATGAAACAGTGTGTATTCGTTCAATTATTGATGTCTTCTTAGGGTATTCCAGAGAGCAAAGTAGCGTAGTACTATTCTTTCTTTCAGAATGCGGCCTAAAGAATTCGTTACCATATTTTGCCGAAAGGTTTCTACTTTGTATTTCACAAACACAAGTATTCTAAACATCAAGACTACACACTTGAGAGCGAACTGTATAAATGTAGATGAAAAATTCTTTTCGGTGCTTCGTCTGTACGGAATAATCTATAGACAACAACAAGACTGTTCGATTTAGTTCGAACAAGAGAAACAAGAAAGCAGAGGACAGAGTGTACAGACGCCTGTTAGTGCTCTCTTTCTTGTGTTTCGTCGTTTCACGCTGTTCACACTTTTCTACAAATGCACCAAATCGCGACCTTCCATATTCGTACGTTTATTTTTGTATGCCACAGGAATATTTTAACTGTTGTTATGTGGAACCATGTCTGTGTATTTCATTCATTGACATCGAAAAAGAGTGCTGTGTGTGTTCGTACTCGTTCTTGTGTTTCGTTGTTATGAGCCGTTGATACATTTGAAGATGTATGAAAGAGCAAGAAAGCCGAGCATACACAAGGAAAAAAATCACTGGCTGCGTAGGAAAACAGAGAAACAAATGTTGGTTCATTATCTGTTACTGGTGTGACGCCCCGAAAAGCGTCTCGCCACCAAAGGTGATTCATAGAGAGTTTAGGGTGAAAGAGGCAACACAGAATTGGTAAAACAATTTAAGCAGCAATTAGTTTGGGCTGGTGTCGATGGCCTCACCAGATTATGATTCGATTCCGACTATGCTATGATTCGGCAGGAGGGGTGTGTAGGCGGGTGGTCCTCGGCTGTTGGGAACCTCTCGTTCTCGTGCCGGATTGCAAGGGTTGCACTCACTCTTGCTGGCCCGTGCGGGCCCCAAGGCTTCAGCAAAGGTGCGAGGGGAGTTTCTGGTACGCTGCTGGGCCAAGGCCCGAAAGTCTGGTACCAAGGTACGAGTACTCTGCAGGGCCTTTGAGGCGACCCAGAAGTTCAGCTGAGGACCCGCTGATTCGCATAGGTTGGAAATGCAGGAGGCGGAGATTCCCTCGTCTCGATCTTGGGCCGGGATGTGGGAGCGCGCTGTCGGATGGCTGCTACGGCGGCTTGCTCGTTTGACCGGATCGGTAAGCTGAGGGTGTAGAAGGCGACCATAACGCTTATCCGCGGACCCTATTATACCCTGTGGGAGTTGCTTGAAGGGCCTCATGTGGCTCATCAATTAGGCAGAGCTCAAGGTCAAAGTGGACCCTTCTCAGAAATAAGACAATAAAAGCACAGCAACGCAGACATTCCTCGTCGGAAGCCGTGAAGCCAGCGGTGGCGCCGCGTCTGTTTAAAGGGAGGACGTGGTTTGACCGCCGGCTTGAGTGTGGAATAGAAAGACTGCAGGGGTTGACATGGGTACGAGCTGCCCTCACATAATGCCGCGGCAATCTCCAGCGCGGCAAGTCTTCCGGCGCAGTGCATCGGCGTAAACAGTGACCGTTTCTACTGAATGGCAGCGCTCAAGATACCGACATAGTCGTTCTCCTCGCCCACCCCTCCTCCCCATGCCCATGAAATAAGAAACAAGACGAGAGAAGAAACGACGCTCCGTAGGGGGGCCAGAGAACATCACAAGTGCTTGGCCTAGATTAAGTTGGCGGCATCTGTCGCGGGAGAAAAAACTGCGCTGATGTAGCGAGCGCCATGTCACTGCGCTTCCCCGGAATTAATTGAGGCCACTATAAGTTGGTCCATCAGGTACTGCTAGCCTCTCGTGCACGTCGCAGCTGCGAAGCTTTGTAGTTAGAGTTGGTTTACATTGTGACATTACCCGGACGCTCACCCGCAGTTGCCGCAAAAGACCGTTTCACCTCCTATATATATTCTTGCTCGTTCCGCGGCCAGGCTCGATGCTCTCCATTATACAATACTGATTTTGCTTCCACAACTCAAAAGAAGTGTTTTAAGTGAAATTTTTTTAGTGGCATCGGTAGCGTCCTGTGAAAAAACATAAATTTCACCATGCACCCTTTAGTCAACCGAATAGCTCTGATAAGACCTCTAGACCCACTGCGCGTGCGTGAAACCGAGCTTCGATTGTGTCAAAGCGGTTACTTCAAAATCGCAAAAAAGGAATGGTTCTAGATAAGACAATAGACGCTTCGGTCATGAAGAAGGAGAGCAACAGCATACACGTGTTTCATAAACCGCGTATGGGTATATGTTTATATCGTTCGTGTACTATAGATGCGTATAGATTGTGCGCGAGAAATCCATACCCAGCTTTCTCGCTCAAAATTCCGACCTCTCAGGAACCTAGGGAAACCACTTTAGGAAAATGATATTTGTCACAAAGCAAGACCTCAACGTGGAGATGAAACCACTAGAAGAATTTTCCAGGATTCTGAATATTTTGTGTGCCATTCGCTGTCAAATCGTACTCCCCATGCATTTGTATGGGATAGTTTCCATGGCTCAGGAACCTAGCCGCAAAAGGTGTAAGACTTGAAACTCTGCGCAAAGCAAGTTCTCACCCCCAATATTAGCAGCGCAAAATAACTTTCAATTACGCTAAATAACTACACGATAATCGCTGTTGAAAGGACTGCCATGAGCGGGAAAGCTGCACATGCGTTGCGTGGATTTCTTTTTTATTTGCGACTTGGATCTTTGAAGGTTTAACGATTGACTGGAGGCACGTTAAGCGATGCTTGTACGTACTTTCAGCTTTCCGGTATCTACACAATATCTTTAGTTAGCTATGATACATTATTATATAATTGAGGAGTTTGAAAGTGTCCACAATTTTAGTACGCTAATCGCCCACCGTCCTGATATGGTGCGTTGAGGAAATATTTCGTTCGTCTGTCCAAAAATGAACACTATTTTCCCCTTGATTCCCGGATGATTTTCGTGCACCCACAAAACCGCAAACAGAATGGCTATACGATGCGACATTCCCTATAGCGTTGAAACTTCAGCTGTTACCTAAACGTGCCCGAGGTGGCAGCGGCTGTTTAGGAGGTCTTTCCTTTAACTGTGCTATATGGGAGTCCTGTTGAAAGAACTTTCCACTGTTTTTAGCGACAATCTCGGCAGGAGTTTTCGCACTTCATTTCGCACGCTGAAGTAAACATTTTATAAATTTAGCCTTTTTCTATTTGGACTTTGCTGGACTCCTTTGCTGCAGCGGCTGGAAGCATGCGGGGGGGAAGGTGTAAGGAGACGCCAAACGCAAATAGCGCTACATAAATGCGACGCGGTGGTCTCCGCACGCGAGACTTAAGCATCTTAGCGGGGTTATTTTGCTCCCCGCCGCCGTCATGATTGGGAACTCAAAGGGGAGGGCTGCGACTTTACAGGCAGTTCCCCACCTGGATGAGCGAGGATGGAAAGGTATAAGGGCGCAATTTAGGCAAGCCAAATAAATATCACCGCGAATTTCGAAGTTCGTTATCGGCAGGACCAAGCACTGGGCAGAAAAATGGCTTTCGGCGTGGACAGAACAGTAAAAAAAGAAGAAGATTAGGTGAATTTGAGTCTGTCATTCAAACCGAGGCCTACTGAGCCAAAGGCCGACACGTATGCCCCTCACAACGGTTTATCCTATGTTTTATAGCTAACTGAAGTTACAGCTAGTGAATGTATTCGGGCCTTTTACATACTGAATTCCGCTATGTAAAAAAATAGAAATGGGACGCTAATAGGACTGGGACGAGGCGCCAACTTGCTACTGTTTATTTAAAAAGACGGCAGAAACGGGGGACCCCTAAATATATACACGTAAAAACCAATAAAAACATCCAAGCCAAAAGTAACAGGAAAGTGAAGAAACAGTCGTGTTTGTATACGGAGCTCAATTCAACATAAAACATCACCAACTAGCCTGATTCTACGTCCTTTTGGTCCTTGTACGCATAAATGTGGCTTCGAGATAAGTATAAAGGCTGACAGAAGTAAGTTGAGGCTGGTGATTGACATGGGGCAAAGAACGCCTACGCTGTCATGGCATCTATCTGGTTTACAAAGCCGAAGAAAAAGAAAACATAGGACGTTAAAACGACGCAAAACAAAAGGGATAGTGACGCCGTAATTGAGACGTGATAATATGCCAGGAGAAGTAATTTGAGAATTTTAATTGCGGAAGTTGCAAATATCATTTACAATAAAGCGTATACGTATTTGCGACTATGAACGTTGTTTAGCCTAGATTATGTGTCATAGTAGTAAAGCAAGGGAGGAACAGAAACGGAAGAAAGAAAAGCAAAGCATCGTTAAAAAAATTATTTCTTTTGCAGTGCGCAGCCAGAAGTGGCGAAGACCGGAGATGCCGAGCGGAACGCGTCCCACTCCCCGCTAGCAGACGACGCTCGCTTTCCTAGCGCAGCTCGCAACCGCAGCGCCGTGGTGGCGAGAGTCAACGGCCGGCCGCCTTCCCTCCACGTCCGCGGCGGGGAGATACGGAACTGAAACTAAAGCGTGGCAAACTGTTCACATGGCGACGCAGTGAAACATCCCCCTCGCGAGGGGCACGATCAAATGCAGAGCATTTTCGGGGGCGCACGACGTTACGTTAATGTTGTTGCACTTGTTGCAACTGCTGACGAGAGAGCGCTCGTCAGCAGTAAAATTGGCAGCCTCGGCGCACGTTGAGTCCGAGAGAGGGGAGAGAGTGTCCTTGAAACGTGCGTGGGCGCGCTGTCGAATGTTGATCGCGCCGATAGCGAAACGTCTGAGCCAGGCATGTCGAGGCGAGCGATGCGGACAACTACGGACGCCAAGAACGGGTGACATCGTGAGTTAAAGAAATGCTCTGCATTTAAAAGACCGTAGCAGCATGACCCGACCTCTTAGGCTCCATAAAAGATGTGTAACGAGATGGACTCCCAAGAGTTTGCATATGAAATAACTATGAAACATCGTACAAAAGTCGCCAACGGAAGCGGAACTCAGAAGAGGATGCAAGGTAACACAAAAGTACCACATGAAGAGCAGAGGAGCAGGCAGGCGCTCCAGGTAAACCCACCACCATTGGCACCCCCGCAATTGTCACAAACTGAACGTTACACGGCAGACTCGTGTTCGTTTTAAGAAGACCCTGAAAAATCAGACATCTAGTGCTTGCGCGTTCGACCGTAAGCCGTCTTTTTTGTCTCTGTGCACATTATTTTACTCCATGCCGAAGTTTGTGTATTTATTGAAACGTCGCTCCATCTATACACCTTATTTTCTATTAATATATATGGCGGTTGTAACCGTCGTCCACAACCCAATTTGAAAAGTCATACCTGTTGCGCAAATATGACGACTTCGCATTCGCATGCACCTAGAGCTTAAAGGACAACTTCAGTTTACCTGCTCAGAATTGTTTTATTTTGTGATATACACCCCTAGCGTCTCTTGTGATCTAATTTTGAACTCGGCACCGGCGCAGTATTTTTACTGAAACCGTTTGAAAACACGCCGAACCAGCCGACGGAGTACCTATTGTCGCCACATGGTCGCCACTGTAGCAAATGTCCGGATCTGTCCTTAGAGTCGGTACTCCCGTTGCTCTCGCCGTCTCCCATGAGTAGCCCTTTTACGTGCGGCTTCACTCGAGTAAGCAGCGTGATTTATACCTCCTGCATGAATAGTTGCTTTCACACGTTTCTGAAATGCGAGCAGATGGGAAATCTCTGGTTTCCCGCGACTGATACAGCCGCGCCCGGTCGACGCAAAGCGGCACACCATGGCGACCGAGCGAGCGAGTACGGCATGGCACGACGCCTTATTTCGTGGTCGTCACGGTGGCTGCGGACTCTCGCCAGTATGTGAATACGAGAGACGCCAGTATGGCTGGTGCTAGACTATACGCTGTTCGCGCACCTGTCGGCGATGTTACATGTGAGGAGGAGTACAAGAACCGACCTCTGTCATGTCCCGAAAGCGTGCTGGTCGAGTGGCCTGAAGGGTAGTGGCTTCCATTCCGACGACGCAGAGCCGAGAGCCAAACTTGACTTGTTCAATGCGTGTGATGACTAGAGAACAGCAATAATACATGTAGCAGCAAATTGGTGTGAACGGGCAGAGAAACGTTCTTCACTGTGGCCAAGGGCGTACTGCTCTGCGCTCGCGGGAGGCGTAAATTTACGACAATTTCCAACGGTGAGCTGGCGTTCACCGTGTTGCGCACGCACCAAAAAGTACAAATAAAAAAGGTACCTTTCGTATGTTCCGTGATGGGCCCGCAGAAGCCGGTGCACGCTGTACCGGAGAGAGGGAGGAAAGGGGGAGTCTTCCGGACGGCCGTCGCCTGCGGAAGGCTTGTTGAAACACGGGACGGCTGAACTAGTTCGAATAGGATTTTACCTAACGGCAATGAGTCACAGGCCTCGGGCTTCGGCGCGAAAGCCCGGCTGCGATTTGTCGATACATGTCGAAGCTCGGAATGATTTTGCTTCACGGCAACACACGTAACGTCCGCGCAATGAACAAAACTTAGCCGCCGTTTCACGCCCACACACGGTAACGGCGAAGCACTTCCCCTGAATCGTAACCGGGCGCTTGTACGAGTACGGTAACTGTATGGCGGACTGGAAGCGCGCTGATCCTCTGCTCTTCGAGTAGGCGAAACGCTAGTACGACAGATGCGAGACGATAAGCTGTTGGCCCAGCCGCTCCGGGCGGGAGCGAATATGGCAGCTACAGGAGAGTTTGTTGCTGAGCTAGTTGGTGCAGAATAACTTTAGAAGAAACCAGCTGAACTTTGAAAACAAAGTACTAAGTGTAAAGGAGTACTGACACAAAATTTTGGTGTTACGCTTTTTTCGCTGCTATGCGTGCCTACGAGCCCACTAATCATAGAATGACAGATTAGACGGTCGAGGGCAGCGTAAACATTCATTTACGGCGTCGTGTCAGTTTCGTGTCAGTTTCGGTTTGGACAAAACGAACGCTGAGCGGCCGCCATGACAGGAGGTATCCCGTGACGTCACCATTCTTGCCGTATTGCTGCCGCTCTGTAAGTGCGCGCGAGCGAGCGCACGCGCGCGCCCAGACCGGCCTAGGTGTTCGCCGTCCCCACAGGCCCGGGCAGCATGACGTCAATCCTAAAACCATGACGTGTACACACGCCCGAGCAGCGCGCGCCAACCACAGCCAGCGCGTCGGCTTTGTCACGGGAGCCCCGACGTCGGCAGTTTGGGGCAATTAGCAGATGATGTCATGTCGGTCCATTCTGGGCTTTCTCGTGCGGGCGAAGGTTAAAATGGATTTTAAATATGTTTTGCTAAACGGTTGCTGCTGAAACTTGCTGGGAAATATCTCCTGATAAAAAGGAAGCGTTCTACAAATTTATCTCAGCTGTGAAATTTCGCGGGCGAAGATTAAAATGGATTTTAAATATGTTTTGCTAAACGGTTGCTGCTGAAACTTGCTGGGAAATATCTCCTGATAAAAAGGAAGCGTTCTACAAATTTATCTCAGCTGTGAAATTTCGTGTCAGTACTCCTTTAACAAAGGACTGAACAAGGATGCAGCGCAAACCTGCTTGACAATGCTATCACAGGAAAAAACAAAAACAAGCTGTCGAGAGAAATGATCGAAGCCATTATGATATACGGAAAAGGAAGCGCGTGCGTGAGCAGCCCGTCGGTACTGCTTACCGAAAAGGAAAAGCTGTACCTTAAGCAGGCATGTGCCAAGGCGTAGTTCATCGGGCGTGACAAGGACCCATTTCCACGATAGCGTTTTTCTTAAGAGGGTGAACTGAAGGGCTTGTTGGTACATCATAACGTTTTAAAACAGCGCGGAAGAAGGGACTAAGGAAGTAACAGACGACACAAGCGCTGACCTTGAAGGTACGTGTGTGACGGAGCAAGTTGTTTATTTTTTCATATGTGATAAGCATTCACATCCCGTATATATGTTTGACCTTTGTAATAAACGTTCAGTTGCTAGTGCAGTAGTGTCCCTGTCACTTCTTTGTTTACACTTAGTCCTTTGTTTACAATGTGCAGCTGGTTTCTCCTAAACGGCCGCTACGCGGAGCACTGCACGGAATTGTTTCAGTTCCAACAACTTAGTCAAAGAATAAATAAAACCTAGCCATTGTTGGCACCCTGTGGCCTTGTGGTAAGCAGCAAGGAAAAAACAAAAAAAGGGGATGCTACATTTACAGCAGTAAGTAAGAAGTGGGTAAGGTTGGCAAGATTTAATGTGCATTTAACACGGATATCCCAAAGTAGAGAGGAGACTGTATAACTTTCCCGCTGCATGACTTCATGTACAGGCGGGCACGATTGGCGCTAAAGATTTCGTGAGGCGAGCCTGCATCGATTGCACCTAGACCTGTTGGCTGTTCGATCGGCCACCTCGCGCTCAATACTGCTATGTGTATATGTGATGAGGTCCAGGAAGGAAACAGGCGCAGAAAAGAAAACAGCGGAAGGAGACGGGGCCAATCACTCGCTAATGGGTATGCGTCTCCAGAGAAGGAGGAAGAGGAGGAACGCGACCGGGCTCTTGGGCGGACGAGCGTTCGGGGTGCGCCGGCATCAGCTGCGAATACAACCATCGACGGCGCCCGTGCTACCGCGCCGGAACGTCGCCAGTGAACGCCGCATTACAGGGGCCGTGCCGTAGCGCCGATAGCTCGTACCCGCTACCACACCGGGCACCCGTGCCTTGCGCCGGGGAGTCTGGCCATCAACCCTCAGGCGGGGCCGCCATCGGTTCGAGCGGACCACCCATCGGATCCGTCGCCCCTGCCTGCCTCTCTTGGGTCTCCGGGCGAGAGGTCCGTGCTTCCGCGCCGGGCCGCCTCATGTTTCTGCTGGGCTGCGCCACCGGATCGGGCCACGTGTGGTTCGAGTGACGTGGGGCCACCCAAACGGGACCAGCACGTCTGCGACCCTCGGCTAGTGTGACTGCGACAATCCATGTGAGCCCAGTCCAGATTGCACGCGTATGTTGGGCCTTCGCTACCCTCGATAAACTGGGACTTGCGCGGGACTGTTAGAAGGTGCAGGACTGAATCCCGCTTGTTGTTTTTACGCTTTTCCATTTGCGTTTGCCGCGTGTGTAACGTTTTGGTTTCTCTCCGTTTTGCCCATGACCCATTTGAGCTGTTTTTGCCGCATAATACATCGCTCCTGCGTTTCCCCTTCGTGTTTTGGGATCTGTCGTCATTGACTCCGTGTGCTCGTCTCCTGGTTCCCACCACCGAACCCTGAGTTCATCACAATTGGCGTCCGCGACAGGACCTCTTCAATACATCTCGAAGAGGTCATGAGGCTTGTGCAAGAGGCTTGAGGACAGAGAACCGACATGGAGGTGGAAAAGTTAGTGGCCAGCGGGAAGGAGCTGGGACTCCGCGATGCAGAGCTGCGGGAATGGGTCAAAGCGGAGCAGGATCGGTTGCGCGATGAGAGGGCGGCAGAACGGGAAGCTCTGAAGGCCGCAGCAGAGCTGAAACGCGCAAAGCAGGAGAGCCTGAGGCTCAGCTTAAGACTACAGGAAGGCGCGCAAAACAGCCCACAAGCTGAGGGCTCCCTGGCAGCCCAACATAACCCCGTGCCTGTCTTGTCGACGAGCCCACATAACTTTATCCCCCCATTTGATGCGCGCTGAGACGACCTGGACGCATACCTCCTAAGGTTCGAGAGGGTCGCTGCAGCTCAAAAATGGCCGGAAGATAAATGGGCCGTCGGATTGAGCACATGCCTCACCGGAGACGCGCTCTCCGTCATCGGGAAGATGACGCCAGAACATTCTCTCGACTACCAAAAAGTCAAGCTGGCGCTCCTTCAGCGGTTTCGTTTTACCGCTCAAGGGTACAATGACAAATTCCGCCAGGCGAAAGCTGAGGACGGCGAAACCGGAACTCAGTTCGCAACGCGTCTTTCCGGGTATTTTGACCGATGGCTCGAAACAGCTGGTGTTCCCAAGACGTTCGAAGCGTTACGCGACAAGATGATCGCGGAGCAATTTTCCAAGTGTTTCTCGTCGCAGCTGGCCATTGTCATTAAGGAAAGGGACTGCAAGTCGACCAAAGAAATCGCAGAAGCTTGCGATCGCTTCCTTGAAGCACAAGCTCTCACAAACGTGGGAAAGACCAGGGACGAAATAAAAGAGTCGCAAGCAGACCTGCCTTCCAAGTGAGCTCCCACCTGCTTTTTATGTGGAAAGACTGGGCACAGCGCGCCTAACTGCAGTGTTGCAGGTCACAACATCCGCTGTGAAAATTGCGGAAAACAAGGCCATCACGCAGACCGCTGTCGCTCTAAGTCTGCTGATAGGGAGCAGGTGTCGGCTTGCGCTATTGAGAAGTGTCGTCACGACAACACGCAACGGCACCACGGTAATAAAGGCACATTGGCACCAACACGTCCCCAGCGTAAAAAGCAACGCCAGCTCCAAACGAGCAGTGCTACAAGGCGTATGCCTGTTGTAACCGGTGAGATCTACGGACGACAAGTTTCCGTTCTGAGAGACACCGGAAGCAACGCCTTCATCGTGCGACGAGACCTCGTCCCTGATAGTTGCCTTACAGGCCAGGCATCAACTGTCCGTTTTGTGGACAATACCACAAGGAGACTTGAAGAGGCTTCCATCCACGTGCATACACCATACTTCAGAGGAAACGTCCTGGCCAAATGCATGGCTGATCCCCTGTACGACCTGACACTTGGAAACGTACCAGGTGTTAGGGACCCCAACAATCCTAACCCTGCGTGGAAGCCGCAGCAACCAACGCATCGAGCTACTCCAGCGGTGCTCGGTGGAGAAGCACGTCCTTCTTTGGCCGAAGAGAACACCAGCGGCGTCCATCACAAAGTACAGCATAACGGGCCAGCAAGTCCCATCATGTTCGCCGGCGTTACAAGAAAAGAGATGCGCCAACAGCAGCAGCTGGACAAGACGCTAGAAAACTGCATGAAGATGGCATCTTCACAGTCCTCTTCCGATAAAGAGAACCCCTGCCAGTTTGTTTGGCAAAAGGGGCTCCTGTACCGTCCGTACGCCTTACCATCAGGTCGCCTCATTCAGCAACTTGAGTTCCGCATCCTTTTAGAGACGCGGTAATGAAGAAGGCCCATGAAGGAGTACCAGGTCATCATAGATTCCTAAAAACAACTAAAGGAATTCTCCGGGATTTTTATTGGCCAAATGTTTACGCCGACGTCCGAAAATTTCTTAGGACTTGTGATCCGTGCAAGACGGCACATCTGAAAAGTTAAGTGGGCGTCACTCCTTTGATAAAGATGCCGACTGTTGGCCTGTGCATAACGGAAAGTACGGTTTCAAGGAAAACGACAAGCCCATAGCGCACATACGGACCACGATGAGCGTAAGCATCTCTGCCCGAAGGTCAACATTTTCAACCTTCCTTTGGCGTCTCTGCAGTGAGGTGTCGTGTTCTCCAGACGATGCTTACGGCCAGTTCGCGAAATCTGTTGACTGTGCGAACAATGCTTTTATTTTCTTTTCCTGCACCACCTTTCACCCGCTGGTGTCTTCTAAAAGTGTGTGTGTGGCGTCACCCCAAAACACTTTCTAAAGCCGGGGGTAATGTGATGAAGTCCAGGAAGGAAACAGGCGCAGAAAAGAAAACAGCCGAAGGAGAAGGGGGCCAATCACTCGCTAATGGGTATGCGCCTCCAGAGAAGGAGGAGAGGAGGAACGCGACCGGGCTCTTGGGCGGACGAGCGTTCGGGGTGCGCCGGCATCAGCTGCGAATACACCCATCGACGGCGCCCGTGCTACCGCGCCGGGACGTCGCCAGTGAACGCCGCATTACAAGGGCCGTGCCGTAGCGCCGGTAGCTCGTACCCGCTACCACACCGGGCACCCGTGCCTTGCGCCGGGGAGTCTGGCCATCAACCCTCAGGCGGGGCCGCCATCGGTTCGAGCGGACCACCCATCGGATCCGTCGCCCCTGCCTGCCTCTCTTGGGTCTCCGGGCGAGAGGTCCATGCTACCGCGCCGGGCCGCCTCATGTTTCTGCTGGGCTGCGCCACCGGATCGGGCCACGTGTGGTTCGAGTGACGTGGGGCCACCCAAACGGGACCAGCACGTCTGCGACCCTCGGCTAGTGTGACTGCGACAATCCATGTGAGCCCAGTCCAGATTGCACGCGTATGTTGGGCCTTCGCTACCCTCGATAAACTGGGACTTGCGCGGGACTGTTAGAAGGTGCAGGACTGAATCCCGCTTGTTGTTTTTACGCTTTTCCATTTGCGTTTGCCGCGTGTGTTGCGTTTTGGTTTCTCTCCGTTTTGCCCATGACCCATTTGAGCTGTTTTTGCAGCATAATACATCGCTCCTACGTTTCCCCTTCGTGTTGTGGCCTCTGTCGTCATTGACTCCGTGTGCTCGTCTCGTGGTTCCCACCACCGAACCCTGAGTTCATCACAGTATATTTACTTCATAGTCCTGAGCTTCACCACGACTGCTCGCGATGCCTGTGCTTGCCTTTTACCGCAACTACAGGCGTATCTCACGCGCTCGAAATGAAGCATATTATTGGTGGCACTGACTTCTGAACCACTTTTCGCGCATGTTTTGCTTTCTTGAAGAAACTGACTGCCCAAAACATCTGAAATCGGAGCCGTCTTTTCGCAGGAAGTCATGGGTGCATTCGCCGACAGCGTCTACTCCATTTCTGACTGTAACGTCACTTGCGACTGGCCATAATGGCCGCCATTTTTCCATCTTCGTTTAGGAAAAGACCAATTTTCGGTCTTCATTTACGATGCAGTGACGCATATTTGGGCCTCCATATTCAGCACATCGCACGTTTTAAACTAAGACTACCCGGAAACACTGTATGTAGACGCTACGAAAATGAGTTGAAGTTTGCATTTAAGGGTCGGGATATGACTCTGTTAGGATCTCCCACGTAAATGATAGAGGACACTGGTTTCGGTGGACCCAGCATGTGAGTTCATTGACCTTGAAGCCACGCATCTCCTTTTGTGTAAGTACCAAGTAACGGCCAAAGTCACCATGTCCCTTGCGAAGGACCCATAGGTACAAACGCAGAGGTTTTGATGCACGCATGAACTGGGCCTTTGTAAGGAACATCCCCACATAAAGTGACTCCCCCGGCCGACGCCTTGGACTCTGTGTGGGGGGCCATTGTTACCTCGTGTAACTTCCCGGACACATCCCGCCCACGCAACACGCTTCCCGGTCGCCGCGGGCGCGATGCGGGGAGGCCAGCCTTATCAGGAGTGAGAAGAAACCGAACGGCGCACACGGCCAGAAAACAGCATTAGCAGAAGCCTCAGTCCCCCGTAAAACCGGAAGGTGATCTTTAATACCGTCAAACCTTGTTGTGAAACAAGGTTACTGAGCATGCGCGCCCAGTTCTCTAACTTTGTTAATTCATTCATTCAGTCACTCATTCTATATTAGTGGATTTTTTTACAGGAGGAGGCGAGACAAAAACCTGTTTGAACAGCTTGACGGGGCACCCGCCTTCTTTTCGTTGATAGCTTGTCGGAGATAAGCGGTTGATATGCACGATTTCACAAACACTATGATGCAAACTATCCCTTATTGCAATAATACAGAAAGTGATGTTCCTTCATTTGGAAATTACAACGGAGGAGATGTATAAAGATCCAAACATGTGCTCACAAAACCCTCTAATGCCATTGTTTGCATTACATATGGGTTCAAAGTTTCTTTAAGTACATTATTTAACAAAACGGACAATCGTGCCGTAAAGATTGTT
The DNA here is from genome assembly GCF_048455015.1 of Haemaphysalis longicornis. Classification (NCBI taxonomy): domain Eukaryota; kingdom Metazoa; phylum Arthropoda; class Arachnida; order Ixodida; family Ixodidae; genus Haemaphysalis; species Haemaphysalis longicornis. Next base: position 1,337,826 of record NW_027526388.1, read on the forward strand.
GAGCATAGTAAGCGTGGGGCGGGGGAATTGTTCATGTCTCCATGTGACGAGTTTGCCAAACATGGGTATTTTGTCGTAGTTTTGCGAGCGAGACTCAAGCGCTTTTACTGCGCTTTACAAACCGTTTGTGGGTTATCAACAGCCTGTAAGTACACTAAGAACGCACTGAAAGGATGTCAGACTACAACAAAAGGTTTTTCGTCGGATGAAAGCAGTGCACGCTTGATAAGTATATAGCGAACAGCTCCTTTTTGTAATAGATGCAGCTTTGAGAAATTTGACACACCCGCCTTGTACAACACAAGACTACAGTAGGAGAATAACGAGAACGCCAAAGAGTTCTACAATAACATCTTAGCTTTTACGGGAAAACATGCCTTATTCGAGCCACAATTCTAACAACAGTCACACTTTTGATTGCAGATACTAAATGTGCTCGTTCCGTGTTAGATGTTTTCGAAAAAGCACTCCAAAAGTTTTGAGAGTCGACCATATCTATCGGTGCACTGCCTAAATTTACACTTATCAGAGCTGGTGAACTGCAAACCTAATGTAAATGGCGAGCTACGAACTCTCGCATTCGGAAGCCCGGAGGTCCAAACAGTTGTCGAGGAATAGTATTTTGGAGAGATATAATCCGCCACTGTCGTCAATTATATATGGTGGTTGTGATCGGTTACCGTTTCCATGGTTGCTCTGCCGAACGCACACACAAGGCTGGCGACTAGGTTCAGAAACGTCAAGTACAGCCGTTGCAGCATGATTTTTGCCGTCGAATCGTCCGTTAGCGCCCACTGCTCGCGAATATCTCTAGCGCGTTCTTGATGTTAACGAGGAAGTTCCCTAGGGCAATATATCCGAGTTTCCTTCAAAGCATCACGAATTGCCTGACTTCTACTGCTTTTCAGGGTAAATGTACAGCACTTTCCTTCACGTCCACGCACCATTTCAAACTGCACGAGCAAATAAACGTCCTGCTCTCCCGTCGTTGAAATGGTACCAGCGCCACTGGAATTTCAAGAAAGCCGGCTTTATTAAACAACGGTTCAACAACAGATGTCCCACGACGTTATTCTTTCATTGCGACATATCTTTCCAGGTATAATGGATAGCACGGTACTAGCGTTACCCAGAAATGAACAACATTTATCGCAACGTGAGTAACAGACCTAGCTCTAGCTCTAACTAGAGCCCCGAAAACAAACCACACTGTAAACGCAAACTAGCCGGAAATGGAGTTTTAATCAAGTAATGTGCCCTGAAAAGTACTTATAGCAAACAATGTACTCCCTAGGCATGGTCTAAACAAGTGGACGAACCTCCATGGTAGTACCGTTGCCCATCCGTGTAGCAAAAGGGAGGATTTAGAACGTCATAACACCATTTGTGAGATGGCGTTCGGTCCCTTGTAAACAACCACGTCCACAATAAACTCCCCATCTGGGGTAATCATCTCAAGCGGGCGGTCGCCATGTTAGTCTTGTGTTGTTTACGTGTGTCAGCACTTCAACCGTGGACTAATGCTAATTAGAACGACAAAGCAGGACGTGACAGTTGCATGCAGCTACAAAACCGATACCGTACGTATACCCGTATAGATGCTTCAGCCAGCGCGATCACAAGCAGACAGCGCGGCCGTGTTGTTTCAATCTGTTTATTTTGGCGGTAGGTGTTGTCAAACTCTGCTTCTAACAAAGAGACAGTTCTCGCCGTTGAACACAATTGCAATGTTATCTGCTTCGCTTGCTTGCGCATATATAGACAATTTAAATTCTTGTGCCAGCGCGCCAACGCACCCGACTGCAGCGACTCAACTTGCTCTGGCGGCACGACTTGCTGCCCGGATGTAAACAACCTCCGTGCTATCAATGCAGCGCAGGCCTCTCAAGATTGGACGTTCCCTGGTTTCCCTATAGGAGGCGTAAAAATCGATGCCCCACGTGACCAACCTACTGGGCACTTTTCGACCATCAAGTCCACCAGACGGCGCAAGCGAAAGGTTACTTTTGGTATAGAATACAAAACATTCATTCCGTGACTCAAAGAGCCAACACAGTTCGCTTACAATGTGTTGTTTAAAAATATTATTAACAAGTTCCGCATCAAACATCTGTTGAGCAAAAATGTACGCAACTTTTTACGAACAGCCGACTGGTGCACCACCTCGTTTCTGAATTCGCAACCACAAAGCCGCCAATTCAAATTGAAACCGCTGCTGCAACGGCCCACCGTTTCTATGTGCGCGGAACACTGTTTTCGTGACTGTTATTGCTGTTATGAGCTTTTGCGTCCATCAGTTGTTGAGAGGACTGGCAAAACACGGGAATTGAGGGCTTGTGGAGTGACAAATGTGGGAAATTCCGCATCGCAAGACAGCTGTCGAGGCCAGAATATTTGATTCTTCTAACAGAAGGTGAGTGTTATGCACTCCGCTAGAAAGACGGTGCAAACGAAACCGTTGTCGCCGTCAATATCTCATTTGTGCCCTTCGTTCGAAATCTTAGCGCAAGTGAACGAGTTGTTATTGCAAAAAAGAATGTTGTCACGAAAGCGACGTACAATTGCAGCGGTCGGAATGAAATGATGTCCTGGCCACTGTAAACTTGCGGATGTCAATAAACGATTTGTTCTCACTTGCTGCTCACTGTGGTCTGTGCCAGTCGAGGCCATCTGGTCACCTGGCGTACTGGCGTAACATCACTTCACTAGCGCGGCGCAAGTAAACACGCGGCCAGCGTGCCAGCCATGAACCAGCAGGAGCAGCCACGGCCGGACTCGACGCTCCTTTCGCGCGCGGGAGGAGGAGAGCCGAGTCCGGCCGTGGAGCAGCGAGCCGGCGGCCGTTGTGCGAGGGCAGCCATGTTATTAAGGAGCTCAAGCGGCCTGTGCAAAAAGCATCCGCCATGTTTACAAAGCCGTGTTTACAGCGCCATCAAGCGGGCATACTCGGTAGTTCACGACGCCGCCACTATGCTTTTTCTGGCACTACAGGCAAAGCTAGACCTTTGCTTCTCTAAAATCCTCCCTGTTCTGTGTGCAGCGCGGCCGGTGACTTGGTCCGGCCGGAGCTTCAAGCGCGTCGCCTTGGGCCATCATTTTTTCTTATTTGAGAAGGACTAGTAGTGCCATTTGGTGGAAAGATTTTTATGTGCCTCTGTCACACGACGAACGGCCGCTAACAACATTTGGATACGGCGACAGCTGTGGACAGCTCGCTGGTAAGTGCTCTTTCATCAGTCGATGCGTTTGTCAAACGTTTGGATAGGGTTAACTGCGAAGTACCCGTGCCGCACACAGCACGTACACGCACGGGCCAAGAAAAAAGCGCACACTCGTTTTATCGTACTTGTTTGTGGCTTTTGGGATATGCATTCGCATTCTTTTGTAGGCCGGTTTGTAACAGGGCATTCGAGATGAAATCGTTTGTCGCACGCGGCGTCGTTTCAAAGCAACGTGACGGTTACTCAGGTAGCCGAATCGCCTCCGACAGCGGTGCATCGTCGGGCGCGGTCGGTGAATATTGTGGGACTCTGTCTCTCATATGCATCGAACTGCTCGTGTTCTTTTTAGTTAACTGCTCTACTTTGTAATATCTATTTGTTAACGCTCCTGATGGCTTGCCTGTCCAAATATAAGTCTTTGTGTTGTTTTCATTCAAGGCTCTGACTCATTCTTAGCGCTGTGATCGGCGAAAGCCGCAGATCAGACGGGCACCCCCTTTGAAAACTGTGCCCTGTAGATTCGGTGGGGTTGTTTGCTCGCTTGAGTCGACTCTTCACATCTAACAGCGTACCCTAATAAGGAAACGGTGACATGCGTAAAAGATGCTATGAGCCTATCGAACGATTAAATGCGTATAGTGTGGACCACAACGGCGACGTGGTTCGAAACCGAAATGTTTTTATTCCCTTTCGGATGATAATGAGGGGTCTGTATACAATCGGGGCCCGTCAGTCGCCAGCTAAGGCCACGTAATTAAAAACACAAATTCAAGCCCTTATGGAAGAGAACAAAGTTTGCCGTAGCATGACACAAGTCGGCCGGGCATAAAAAAGGATATCATTTTTTTACAAGAATAATGCACACACTGTTCTTTTGTTGGTAATAAATTTGTCATAATCAATACTAAGACCATACACAAAAATTACTCGATTCATCTGACACCCGATTTTGACACGGGGCTTGCAGCTCCAAAAAGTGCATTGTGGTTTTGCGTGACGGAAACTTCTACAATCACGGTAAATTAACTAAGGCAGGTGTGTGTGGCATGCAGCGTTGGTAAGTTTGCGAGAATAGCGTTTCCATTTCAGCTGTTTTTTTTGTTGCCATGCAATCACAATAATTTGGTGCCATGAACGAGGTTTACGTTAGCTAACAAGGCTGTAGTAACGGTTGCGGCTACAAATGACCTTATGCACCAATCACGCTTGTCAGCTCGGTGACACCGAATATTAAGGTGTCAGAATACGGATGACTGAGTCGCCTAGTTTATTACTACTGTAAAAAAAGAAAGTGTTTTCTGACCCAGTGAAGGACTTTCCTGTATGACTAGCTGTGTTATGACAAATGACCATACTTGATGAGACAAGCCGTAACAAATTAGCTTTGGATGTAACACCAGGAGGGAAATAGGTGGAGGTATCTGCAAGTATAACTAAAACAAGTGGGTGCCTGTCCGGCTTGAATTCATTATTTGCTGACACGATTTTCTTCTGCAGATCCTGATACATGATGGAGTTGAATGACTTCATAGATCTTAAGGCAGGATAGGCTGTGCTGTACAAGGCAAGGCTGCATTCGGAAACCAAGTTGGCCCCTCCAGCAGAAATGAGTATTGCCACGGCTTGCAACAGCCGTCCAGCTCGCAAAAGCTCCACTTTTTCTATGAAAGTGAGCCACCATGGTAGGGGAGAGGCAGTGTAAGGGTTTGCATCTTTAACTGTGTGCCCACTCACTTGAATAGATGCAAGCTGGCATCTTAAAGCACGAAACAGCAGTTAACAAAATCATGCAATACCGAAGTGTTTTTCAGTCAAAAACAAAAACTAATCTATCAACCTACAGAGACTTGCATTTTATCTTCACTGTCATTTAAAGTTGTGCTCGAGTATATTGTGCGGAAGTAATATCTTTTTTTATTGCTGCAAAAGCCACGACGGTTAATGTACTGGCAATTGGTTTTATGAAGCCTTTGTATTCCTAATTTAGGTACTGGAATTCGCAGAGAACCTGGCCTTACAATTTTATTACTGTACCGAATTATTAAGTTCATTTAACCATAGTGTCTGTTTTGAAATTTAGGTGTGGGGCATTTTTTTTCTTTTTTGCTTTTTCAGGCAGATGTTCCTCTTCAAGCGCCTCGCCTTGAAGAGGAGGTGTTCAACAATTGTTTCTACAATTTGCATTCCGTGAACGGGGAAGTTAGCCTCCACATCAATGGCCAGCGTGTCTTGACTGCATCATCTTTACTGGGAGGACTGTGTAGCCTGTTTTCATCGTTCTGGATTTTCAACATTCAATATACCAAGAAGGCACACAGAGCTCTAACATTTGTGGAACAGGGCTTTTTGGACCTTGCCTGCGCCAAACCACGTGTGAAGGATTTAAAACTAGTTAACTTTTATCGCATCAATATCGCTCACTAATATTTGTTTTCAATCCTGTAATCATTGGATAGTAGTCAAAAAGAATTCCGTATTATATTTCTGACTTTTACTTTTTTTACTGAAAAGGGGATATTTGATGGGCCGTTCTGTGTGCTCATAATACAGCTATCTTTCAGTGAAGCAATAATATTAACAAACTAATTAAACTTGAAACAGTTATCTAAATAATATTGGCAACTGGTGCGAAATGAATCAACTAAAAATTATCCGAAAAACACGAATTTCATGGCTTTTTGTTCTCACTCCAAAGAAGCTGTCGCGATACCACCCATTCTGTTCTATATCATTGCAATGAACCCATCAGACTCGGTCACTTTTCTTGGCGCATTTGTGTCTTTATCAAAACGCACTGGTATTTTCCGCAGCATATTTTTCGTTCTTTATATTGCTCATTTATCCATAGCCATCTCACTGCAGTCTGTCTCCTACATCATTTATCTCTTGTGCCTTTACTACCTACAAAATGCTTGTTACCTTTCAATATCACATCGTTGCACAGCTCTCGCTTATTTCACGACAAATTGAAAAATTGTTTTGTTGTTTTTTTTTTCACTTTGTGTACTTAGTACTGATGTGTACTGATAAGTTCTGATAAATACTGACGGGTTCTCGATCCTCTAGTATTATATAATGATTTCATTTACCATGCGGTTGTGTTTGTGCCTATCTGTTTTTCAAGTATTTCCAGTTCTTGTATTATTATTGTTTCTACAATTTATTTAACTAGCAGACAGCTCTCGCTCATTTCACCACCTACTGAATTTTTTTTTGTTGTAAACCACTGCAGCCATTTTTTTCACTGTGTACTGAGCGCTGATGCGTACTGATAAGTTCTGATAAGTACTGACGCGTTCTCGATCCTCTAGTATTCTATAATGATTTCACTTACCATGCGGTTGTGTTTTGCCTATCTTTGTTTTTCGCGTATTTCCAGTTCTTGTAGTAATATTGTTTGTACGTTTTGTTCAACTAGCATCGTATTGCTGTCTTCAATTCCTAACTGGCGTGTTATTTAGCAATGTACCATTTGTGATTTCTAATATGAGGTCGCCATAAGTATTTATTTTGGAACCTCCTTGTGTACACCATGTACCATGTAAACTTGTCTGCGATAGTTCATTTGAAATAAACCTGAAATCGAGAAAAACCGTGTGAAATCAGTACTCCCGCAGGGAACTAGAAATTCTCCCTTGTGGCTTTGAAAACCTCCTTTCGGAAGGCCTACAAAACTCCCCAAGCTTTCGTCAAACTCCATTCAAAAGAAGTAAATGCTTCCCTTGAACCTCCTAAAAACGCCCCTAAACGAACATAAATACTTCCAAAGGGAGCCATAATAGGTTCCTATTCAACCGCCTAAAAATTCCATAAACATCACTTAAAAACGCCCTTCAGGAAGTAAAGAATACTCCATTTTGACCTCCTTAAATTCTCCCGAACATTTCTTAACACTCCCTAAATACCTCCTTTCTATAACCTAAAAACTCCCTGTTTTGAGGAGGTAAACAGAACCTCCCTGTTCCATGTAGTAAAAAAACTCCTACAAGGAGGACCACTAGAGGACAGGCGAAAAAGAACCTCTATGGAGTCTATGGGAGGTACAAAAGTTTAGAGTGCATGTTCTTTCCCTTTTTCGATTTCGAATTGCCCCATTTTGCTAAAACAATACTGTTTTCCCATAACAAAGCTGGTAGTCCTCAAACACCGTGCTGTTTGGCACGGTGTTTAAGGCTTCGGAGTGCAGAAAGGAGGTTTATGTAGAAACCCGGTAAACGCAAAAATAATAAAAACGCCGCCGCCGTTCACGTGAACACGAACAGCGCTAAAAGAAAAGAATAGCCCGGCTTCACTGACTTAACGTCCTGAACGCTAATCTTAACAGCGAAACTGCAGGGCGTTCCTTGACTGCAAGGCTAAGCTTCACAAAACTTTTCAAAACCAGCAGATCAATTTTAGTTCGCGCTAATTCATTTTTGATACGTCCCCCTGCTCGCGCCGTACACTAGAACTATATGTTACATTTGAGCTTGTAACATTCCCACTAGAGGGCACCGCGAGCCTTTGTTTTAAGGTGTAGTGTATGATATGATATCGCACAAAAAGGCAGCCATGTACTGTTAATAAAAGAACAATGCAATTTCACTTATGTATTAAAGTCTTGCCTCAAATATGCCTAATGGTTTTTTGCTCAAAAATCTTGACAAGTATAGACATTGCCAACAGATGTAGTAGTTTAGAAAAGCTTTGCCTATACACGCGTTTTGCTCAAGCATTCTTTCCACTTGCGGCATGTGTGCTTGTCGCTTGCTCTCTTCCTGCTTGGCAACGCCCTCTTCACATCGCTGCGATGACGTTACTGATTGATTGTAGGGTTTAACGCGCCGAGGCAGCGCAGGCGATAAAGCGTTTCGTAGTGGAGGGCTCCGGAGTAATTTTGACCACATGGGGATCTTTAACGTGCGGCGAAATCTCGCAGACGCGGGCGTTTTTGCTTTTCGCCTCAATCAGAAAAGCGGCCGCCGCGGCCGGGAATCGAACCCGCGACCTCGTGCTCAGCAGCGCAACGCCTTAGCCACTGAGCCACCGCGGCGGGTTACGCGACTGCGTTACTACATTTCGCCGTTTGAAAACTTCGACCAAGCACAGCTTCGCTGTTAAATGGAAAGATTGACAGCGCATCTACTTGCGTCACTGTAATTGTCGTGGAAAAACGACATTGGTGGTGACGCCTCTCCTGCCTCATCAGCCCACCCTCTCACGCTCTGCCCTGCTGTCTCGGTTCACGCACTGAAGGTTTTCGGAGTTCAGTTTGGGGGTGGCGCTGCGATCGCCGGAGCGAGCGAACACACCTCACGTAGGCTCCGTCTATTATGCAATTATCGCCGAGTTAATTGCCAATCTCTTAAGTATCGTTATGACCGTACGACGCAGTATCACCCCGGGTACCGTTTGACTCCACCATCGCTCAGGTGAAGTGCGAATTTCCTGGTTTACAAGCGTTCGACTGTATCCCGGCGTGGCCGCCTCGCTAAGCCTAACCGAAGCCTAGGTCGAGTACGGCCCTCGGCGAGCCAGTGACGGCCGCCAGGCCTCGTCCGCGAATGAGATGACCACCAACATGGAGCCAGCCGTCATGGACACGGGAAGCATCCTAACCGACAACGACGGACCTCAAACCTCCAATTTTCAAGTCGACTACAACACGGGGCGCACGGCTATCGTCGTCCGTGGGACGGAGCTTCAACCGACGGACACGGAGGGCTGGCAAGCCGCCAGCAGGCGACTACAACAACGAGCTGTCTCCACCAGCAACGGTGAGCCAATATACACCCGCGAGGAGCCTGTTGTGAACCACGCCGCGTATGCGAAGAGAGTAACAGCACGAATTAACAAAGCTGCCCGCATGCCCCGTTCGCTACCGAGAGACGACAACAAGATCGTGCTACGCCCACGAGGCGTACTCAACGTCGCTCGCACTGAGGCGTCCACAATTATGGCGGCTGTGTTCGCAGCAGCAGGGACAACGCAACAGGAATCCAAAGAAGACACAAGCTGCACCAACGCGGCTCAGAATAGTATCGTGGTAAGCACCCCCGATGAGGACAGGGCCAAACGATACACAGGAACACGTCGCCTCTGCATAAGTGGTCGAGAATACGAAGTGAGTGCCTACCTATCGGCCCCAAATGGGACGGCAAAGGGAATCATCCGTGGCATCGCAACGACAGACACGCGCGAAGACTTGTAAACAAACATTGTCAACGCGGCTAACCCACTAGCTCCAGAAGCGCATCGAATCGGCACGTCAACTACCATCATTGTCGTGTTAGAGGGAACGAAAGTACCAAATTGCATCAAGAATGGCGCAATTCTAGTCAAATGCAGCCTTTACCGCCAGCACTATGAGGTATGCCGGTGCTGCGGCAAAGTGGGACACCGCACAGACGTATGCCCTTTCCCGGACGTCAAAGTATCCTACGCATGCAACGCACCAAACCCGTGCCCTGACCATGAAAAGGAGTGCACGCCACGCTGCAAGCTTTGTAACGGCCCCAATCCCACAGGAGCGGTGGGGTGCAAGAACCACTACAAGGTTCCATACGTCGTCACGCGTCGTCGATGGGAGCGAGAGCACGTGGAGCAGCAACAACCGCCATTAGGCCTACCGTACTTCCCGCAGCTGCAACCACAAGCGCACGAGCAGGCGCACGCGCAGGCGCACGCGCCAGCTGCGGGCAGACGCAGCCGCTCACGTCATCGCAGTAGCAGCCGCCGACGCTCTGCCATCCGCCGCCGCAGCGCCAGGTGCAGCGCTAGTCGGAAAGGTCAAGCGGCGCGCTCAAAAGAGGAAGTGGCGTGGGCCGACGTAGTCACGCCGCCTGCTTCCAAGCAAGCGCCAGCAAAGTCTCCGCCAAGCCCAGAGTTGATAACCCTCCGAACCGAGAACGATCGGTTAAAGCACAGAGTCGCCGAGCAAGATGCCCGCATTGCCAAGATGACCGAAAAGCTGGATCGCCTACTCGCCCCTCAGCAACAATCATCAACGCCTTCCCAAGACACATCCATTGAAGAAATGGCCGACGAAGAATCGGTGACAGATGAACCTGAACCTCAGGCCAAGAGACGAGCCACTGCCGCACCCAAGGGCAGCAAATTGAAAGCAGCCTTTCGACGCCTCGAAGCGCGCTTTAACAGACATGAAGAGCGCTTCAATAGACACGAAGAAGCCTTCAAACGACGTGTCGAAACAACCAACAAGTGCCTAGCAGCACTCGAAGCCACCACGGCGAATATCAACACACGTCTTACAGCGCTCGCGCAGACGTGTCAAGCTATGCAGAACAGCATTCAAGCGATACAAGAGACACTCATTCAGATTCAAGTAGCCTTCTCCCGACCCGGCCCCGGTCCGCACTACCCGCAACCCCACCAACGACCAACATGGCCAGAGCAACACTAGTCTCCAATCAAGACCTAGTAGCCTGGCAATGGAACTCAAACGGATTCCAACGCAGGCGAGCAGCCCTTTAGCAATACATTAGACAGCTCCCACGATCACCAGATGTTATTCTACTCCAAGAAACGCACAGTGATACCCCTCCGAATCTACCAGGATACCGCTCCCACGCCACCCACCCAGCGCTCGTGCCGTCGGTAAAGGGGCTGGCCAGGGGGTTTGTACTCTGGTGAGGAAAGGAATCACTTACCTCGAACACACACTTCTGAAGAACAGCGCTATCGAATACTGCGCCGTGGAACGCATCACGGGCCGGAAAAGAAGAAGAGTACCTTCGTAGTTAACGTAAATAGCAACCCCAATCACTTCCATCAGAAGTTTCGGACCCTAATACACAAGACAAGCCAACTAGCCCAAGACAACACAACGTTGCTCTGGGGTGACTTCAATGCGTTCCACACGGACTGGCGCTACCCCAAGACGAACGTCAAAGGACGAAGCCTGCTTGAGGACGCAACAGACGCTGATTACCATCTCGTCAACGACCCCACGGCAGATACCCGCATCGGCTCGTCGACACAACGAGACACCAACCCCGATCTCACTTTCTGCAAATCGACTCACAGCGGTGCCGGGATACGCTGGCGCAACACCGGGGAGACGCTTGGCAGCGACCATTGCATCATAGAAGTTACCGTGCCGCTACAGTCCACAGTACAAACACTTGCCCACAAAACACAACGCATAACAGACTGGATTGCCTATCGCAGGGCACTGGAAAGCATCCCAGAACATGTGCATGACATCGAGAAATGGACACAAGCCCTTAACGAAGCGGCCCAAGCAGCCACCACTGACGTTGAGCTCGACGACTCCACCCCACAAGCTGACAGTCGACTCGCACGCTTACTCGTGGCAAAGAAGTCCCTACAGAACAGATGGAAAAGACAACGACACAACCGGAAGCTCTGCAAGAGAATTGCAATACTCAACCGAGAAATCGAGGAGCACTGTGCAGCCCTGTGTCGTCAGCAGTGGCACGCGGTATGTCAAGAAGCCGATGGACAGATGCATAAGAGTCGCACCTGGCACCTCCTACGACACTTGCTAGCTGAGAACAAAGCTAAAGGAACGCAGCGCCACGGACTTGCCCGTAATCTTCATCGGCTCAGCAAGAGCTCGGCGAACCTGAAGTCTGCCGACGTCTGAACGCTAGATACCTGCCATCTACCACCCCCCCCTCCCCCTGAGCCTCTCCCAGATTACACGGGAGCAGACAACGCTCTCCTCGACAGAGACATTGAAGAGTGGGAAGTCAGGACAGTATTACAAATAATCAACTGTAGATCGACAGCAGGACCCGACAGGACGTCGAACAAAGCTCTCCGCAACCTAAATGATGCGGCCGTCTCCGCTCTCACACGTTTCTACAACGAGTGCTGGCGTGGCGGTAGACTACCCAAACGCTGGAAGGAGGCGAAAACAGTCCTTGTAACCAAACCTGGGAAGCCTCCTCACCTAGACAATCTGCGCCCCATCTCACTCACACCCTGCGTGGGCAAAGTCCTTGAGCATGTACTGCTCAACCGGTGGCAGCTATACTTGGAAAGCGAAGAGGTATATCAGAACACGATTCTCGGATTCCGGACGAAATTAAGAACTCAGGATGCCATGCTGTTACTCAAGCACGAAGTCATCGACCAACCGACTCGCACCCTCGACAACAGAGAGGTTCTGGGCCTGGACCTTGAAAGCGCCTTTGATCGAGTCCGTCATTCAGCCATCCTAGAGCAGATATCCCTCCTCAACATGGGACGGCGTACCTTCTCGTACGTCAAAGACTTCTTGTCCAACGGCACCACAACCATCCATGCCGGGGATATACAGCTCCCCTCAAAATCACAGGGCAGCATTGGGACACCGCAGGGGTCGGTTATCTCCCCCATGCTATTCAACCTAGTAATGATTGATGTGGCCAACCATCTTGCTAGCCTCCCCGACGTCAGGCACATCATCTACACAGACGATATCACCCTATGGGTGACGGGAGGCAGCGACGGCCACATTGAAGCTACATTGCAACAAGCGATTGACGTTATCGAGTACCGGCTTCGGAGCACGGGCCTAATATGCTCCCCGACCAAGTCTGAGCTTCTAATCCTACCTCCTCACGAGCGCCGCACCCTTACCTCCACGGCTGCAAACATCACCCTTAGAACAAGAGACGGAACCGCAATCCCACACGTAAAGACCCTGTGTGTAATAGGCCTCCACGTAGATGCGCTCAGACACAACGGCCTCACCATCAGCAAGTTGGAAACCAAAGTCGCCGCAGCCGCCCGACTTGTAAGGAGGGTGTCCACGCACCATGCAGGCGTGAGGGAGGCTAGCCTTCTCAGGTTAATACAATCGTTCGCAATCAGTCACATTGCCTATGTGGCAGCCTTTCACAATTAGAAGGCCGTCGAGCGCCAAAAGCTCGACATCATCATCCGCAAGGCATACAAGGCGGCACTCGGCCCCTACCTACACACCAACACAGACAAGCTCCTCGAACTGGGCGTTCATAACACCCTGGAGGAAATAGTCGAAGCCCATCGCATGGCACAGTTCACGAGACTGTCACAGACCCACACTGGACGCTACATCTTACAGCGCCTTGGCTACTAAAGACAAGAATCACAGGACAACAACGTCCCGTTATCCCTACAACAGAGCCTACTGCGCAGCCTCCACGTAACTCCGGTTCCCCGACATATGCACCCGGAGCATAACCAAGAACGCCGACTCGCCAGGGCGAAGGCGCTTACCGCTACACACGCTGCAGAGACCGGCGCTTACTACGTTGACGCCGCAAAGTATCCCAACCGACCTACCTAATACCTACGCCGCGGTAGTGATAGCAGCCGCGTCAGGAGAGACATACACTGCATGAAGTTTCACAGCCCGAGACGCCCACCACGCAGAAGAGCTAGCCATCGCGCTAGCCATCACGAACCCAAAGTGCACTACAGTGCTTAGCGACTCAAGACCCGCAATACTGAGCTATGCCACGAACCATGTGTCCCCCGGTGCAGTGAGGGTGTGCGGTGCTCTACCCCCCCCCCCCCCGGACGATGCCAATAACTCTACGGTGGTTCCCAGCGCATGTGGGCCCCCTGGGTCTCCGCGAAGGGCATGACAACAGGAACGAGGAGGCCGACGGGGCCGCGCACGCGCTCACCTGCCGCGGCGCGCTAGATAGTCCGGCCTCCTCCCCTAAGTCGACCCACCCTTTGGAGACGGAGCCACTCATCACATACGGGGACATCCTCTAGTGGTACCGCATTAATCGCCGGAATCTCCCGCCACCTCACCCAAAATTGACAAGAGAAGAATCAGTGACATTTAGACAGCTACAAGCGAACTCGCTATTAAGCCCGGTGCTAGCCAAGCACATGTGCCCTGAAGTGTATGTAAGTGATAATTGTGTATTGTGTAAGAAGGAGAGAGCCACTGCGGCTCATATCGTATTAAACTGCGAAGTGAATCCAAGCAAAGCCAACGCAGCCACAGTGATCCCGCCGTAATTTGTGGATGCGGCGAGAAGCAAGGACTACAACATCCAATTTCTGGCCGTCCAGCAGGTGTTGGCTGCCCTCGAACGCTAGCGACCCGAAAGTGCTACCTGAGGCCACCGCAGGTTCAGCATGAATAGGTAGCAGGCGACGTGCGGCAGACCGACGCGACGTTTAGGTGACGCCTCATCTGTAGGTCTCAATAAAGTTGTTTTCTCCTCCTCCGGAGTTCAGTTTAGGCGCGCTCACTCTGCTGGTGCGCCACCTGGTTGGACTGGCGGACCTTATCGCTCCAGCCAAGAGCGCAAGTCTGCGGCGCCAGCCTTGTTTGCAATCTGGGGAAATAACAAAACTTTAAAAGGATTTTTCTTTGCTCTCCGACAAATTGAGTACACGTACTGTTTTATTTTAAAAAGAGCTTCACAAGCAGCTTCTATGTATTGATGTTCTTCCAGAAGTAGGGCTAATATAATCTTTTTGCTCACCAATGTTCAGAAATATGCCGCATATTTCTGATATGTTAGATTGAAAATATTGTGCCGTTATAAACGAAAGGCCAGCGCCTGAAAAAGTTCAGAAAAGAATGAACGCGGCACAGCCACTGCGCGCTGTTTCTCCATTTTCTTGCCAAGAGAAATATAAAGAAAGAAGACCAACCCCGCCCTTACCGGGAATAGGAGTGCACGCAAAGCTTGTCCAACCCTGTGAAATAAACCAATCCTATGTAAAATTCCTGTCAAATGAAATGCCCAAATCCTGCTTGACGGATCCCTTTAGTTGCCCAAGGTAGTCGTTTCGCCTGGCTTTCAAATTGATGAAACTCAGATTAGCTCGCTGAGCACGCGCACGTTCATGGGCCCTCTGCTGTTGTAGTTCTCGCGGGGCGGCCTGCTGTTGTTCGGAGCGGACCAAGCGCGGCCTACCTAGCGCGCAACTGGTTTGAGCGGACGAGAACACGCCGCGAGCTAACCTCCATTTGTCTTCTCTGCAAGAACGTATGCGTGTGATTTGCTGAGAGAATGGCGTGATTCGGCGCGCCACTTGCTGGAGCGGGTCGCAAGCTGCGGGTGAGGACAGAGGGAAATGGGGTGAGGAGGGGGTTTTGCCCGCAATGCGAACGGGTAGCACAGAGGAAGTTAACTGCAAGGCTGTCGAGGGCACGAAAAGAAGATTAGAATGCTGGTGGACGAAAAGCAGAGAGGGGAATATTGCCTAGGACAGTCACCACCTGTAACAGGGAAAAAAAGTATTTTGTGCCTAATAAGCTTTTCGTGCCTGCCCTAAGCAGCGCTAGTATTAAACCAAGAGTATAAAACATAGATTTATTAGTCCTTTTTGGTAAGATGACATGTCATCCCCTCTACACAAAGGGGAAACCACTAGCGGTCATCATCAACAGCCATCAACGCCTACGGCGAAACGAGTGAGCACATACAAGCTTTGCTTCAATAGCCGCAGGGAACACCACCGGCCTAGGCCGGTCGTGCTCCGTATGGGGATCAAAAGCAAAGGTTTTTAATGCCTCACCTTCCGTGAGGTTTTTCAAAACTTCCATAAAGTTTCTTTAACCACGTTTTTGTACCTGTCATCAGATTTAATTACTACTCATGCACACATGCAGTTACGAGAATTGTCGAAATGGCTTACGGAGTATAATCTACCATTAGGGGGACTCACCTAATAGCATTCCCAAGGGAGTTAATAATTCATGACACATGGGCTTAAAAAGCACCAAGAGACAATACAAATAGTTTCATAAATCCACAAAAATGCTCCTAACAGCCTAGTTTTCTGCTTTTAGAAATATAGCATATCTTTACTGAAATACCAAATAAACAAGAAATGCATTGTAGTACATTTAGTCTTTATAAGATGGCACTAGCAGTCTTCCATACGACATTTTATTTTTTTATTTCAGTGCAGAAGTGTCATATTTCTCAAATAAGCAAACTAGGTCGTTGTGCACTTTTCTATGTATTTGTAAAACTTCGCGTATTGGTGCACGATGGTAAGTACCGGTAAGTACCGTTGGAAACTTAAGTACCGTTGGAAACTTAACAGGACAGTCCCCCTTAACTCTGGAAACCAGAGAACAGAATAGCAGCTAAATTTCCTTCCAGTCATCACATTTAAAAATACCTTCTTCGGGAGTTGCTTCAATGCGTTCCTTTGGCGTTAATTTCAAACGCACATTGTCATCAATAGTCACGAAATTTATATAGGTATTATGATTTAGCTCTGTATCGATATTTTATGTAAATGTAAACATTTGTAAGTGTTTTGGTCTTAAGAAGTTTTATTCTGCACTCATACAGCCCTAATTGTTACCCTATTTGCTCCTGATATTGGGAAAGCAATTGTAATTTTATTTCCTATCTCCTGCTAGAGAAAAGCAAGGGCTAATACAAACTTATTTTACAGAGAGAGTATCGGTCGCCTTGGAAAAGCCTTGGCAAGCTGGCAAAACATAAATTAGCAAATTTTCGATGTGCGCACGACATTCATCTCGTACTTCATCAACACACGGTTCAAGTTTCTTTTGTGGAATGATAACGCGGAAGCACTACAACCCCGAATAAAAAAGCGGCTGAGAACGGCGAGGTTAAAAGCGAACTGATATATCTACGTTCATAATTGCCAATGGGTTGCCTTTCTAAATACGAACGAGACGGATAAAGCGTTTAACAAGGAATCTATTCCATGGACAGTTCCAAAAACATTTATTGGAACTGTTACAATACTTTGTCTTTCCCGAATGGTTTGGTGTGTTTGTAAATAGCGTGTATAAATATATTGAAACATGTGGTTTTCTTGTGCTTGCTTTCTTGACAGTTTTTTGTCTCATATCTCATTTCATCTACTTGGCTCAGTAAACTTCCTGTTTTGTGTATATTTATTTTGAATACGTATTTATTCTTATTGCGTATATTTTTGTACATATTAGAGTCCTAGCCGTTTTGTTTTCCTTAACATGTCGCTAATTCGTTATGGCGCCGGTCAAACGTGCGTGGTTATGCATTGTATTCTTTCTTCCCTTGATATAACGGGAATGCGTATTACGTTGTTTCTGTTCAGCATTAGACGACTGAATTTTTGTGTCCCAATGGAGCAGTTGGCTGCTCCAGGCAAAGTGTAAGATACTTTGGGAGAAAGGGCCTCGTCAGGTTATCACCTTTCGAGCTCCTCCTTACTTGTGAGTTCACTTATACACTGAAAGAATTAAAGTGTTGCTCTGCGGAATGGGAACAGAAAGCTTAGAGGTTTTTTTTTCTGTGCGTTTATTTTTCGTGAAAGGTACGTAAATATTTTTTGTTCCCGGGCTTCTGGATGCGCTATCCTAACCAAAGTAATGTCCATGGCACTTCAAACAATGCGCCAGGACAATTAGTTTATATATTTCATAAATGGAAGTGAGTTTTAGGTTTTCCGAGTGTATTTTATTCAAAATACACTCAACAGCGAACCACGACCACGCTGGGTTATTTTAACAGTTACTCTAGCCCTGTCTGTTCTAAGGCAGATTACCGTCGCGCGCCATGTGGGGGGCGCAGTCTCCAGCTGTTGAAAAGAGTGTACTTTCTAAGGCCATTTGACAGTAAAACGTAAACGGACGTAAAACTTTGATTTGGGTAATTTAATGTACAAGATATACAGTGTTCAGCCAATACATGTTGGCTGCCATGCATACTAGTTCAATGGTTATTTCGCTTTGAGGGGGTGTTTCCAAACTAGTATTTTGTGGTAGTATTTGGGAGTGCCGAATTTGATTCCTCTATATCGCTCGTTTGTCGCGTTTCTGGAGGATAAACCTGATAAGCCTTTTTGTACCTCAGGAGAGGACGAACTTTTTCATTTTTTTACAGCGTACTTTGCGGAGTTCCACTGAGCTGTAGAAAAAATAGAAGAAATCCAACCGTACGAACAAAAGAAGCTACGAAATCTATTCTTTTTTATATCCCATGCAGAGAAAAGCTTATTCTTTTTGGTGTATTTGTGCAGTGCTTCTTCGCAGAAAGGCTCTTGCCTGGTGCTTTTTAAAAAAGCGTGGGCTGTCATTCGCTCCAAGGGAAAAAATGAATTGGCGGGCTAAAAATGCAATCAGCTTTCTTGGACATTTGTATCCTGAACAGGTGCAGATTTTCTAGTTCCTTTGGAGTGGCTTTTGTTCATTGTCCTCCAGCAGAAAGCAGTCGGTCGTTTCGCGGTCAAAAAAGTAGCATTGGGAGCGCTGCATGCAATGAAAATCTTCGTCTGGGAATGACCTGTGAAATTTTCGACCACGGTTGGTCGAAGAAGTTGAAATCTGTTTCAACCAAATGATTAACACGTTTCCTCAAGAAATCAACTTACCCATTTGTCGACACGCATACAATGGGGGACGCAAAGCTTGAAAGCCAAGTCTAACATCGAACTAACCAACCCAGGTGCGACAAGATCCTATGTGTTTACGCTGATTAGTACGGTGAAAAGGCGATTTCTACCTTATGGGTCTACGGTAAGGGGCTGTGACGTGGGTCTGCTCACTGCAGTGATTCGGGCATTCAATGGCTTTCCCTAGCGTTCAACCATCGTCGTCGTTAAACGGAGGGCTGCATTTTCTGTGTACGTTTGCACGTCCATGCACCCCTCTCCAAATGAAAAATGCTTCGTCCGTAACTAATAACGCAAAGGACCCCGGTTCGATTCCGGCCGCCGGGAGCGTTTAATTTTTCTTCACTTGACGTACGAGAATCGTCATCGTCAGATAAAGTTGGCGTTCCTGCAGTGCGTTTTGTGTGGACTATGGTCGACGTCTGTGAAAGGCTGAAAGCTCCGCTTTATTATTATGATTTTGAAGTTTCTGGAGAACCTTCGTTTTGCTCGAAGTGCAAAACATGTTTATTTCTTTTCTCTGAGCTCTATACATTACGGGTGCATAAGTCTCGCTTAGGCGCTGAAGAAATAGATGGATGGCATTTTGATTCCCTTTACGTCGGTGGTTGCGTTCACTGTCTACCAGTCCTGTAATAAATGATGTAGTTCAGTAGACATGCCGGCATTTTACATGCAGATTTTTTTTAAGAAGAAGAAAAAGAAGAAGAAGTTTATTAAAATGCAGTAGGAAGTGATACAACAGTACAAAATTTTACAGACAAGGGTCCCAAAGTCGAAGACTGTACCGGGACCCTCGATAAGTTAACAACAGGGGTAATCTCTGATTAAATTTCAGGCAGCAAACAATATACAGCGACAAGTAATTATGATCCAAAACAACAATAAATAGTAGAAAACATTTCAATTGGAAATGTATGCCAATTACAACATAAAAAGAACTACAACATTTTGAGGAAACCATAGAAGCAGAAAAAGTACGAGGTAGGTGTACAAGGTCGTCATATCAATTATACAATGGGAAAGACTAACAAGAAAAAGAATAAGCGATAGAAACACAATTAATCAGACAACAGATGGTTTTTCAAGGATGATTTAAATAAAGACACGCATTTAGTGGATTTAACAGCAGCTGGTAGACTATTCCAAATTGATATGGCTGTGAAAGTTGAAGTTATTTTGCCGTAATTAGTTAAAAGACGTGGTAGCAGAAAATTTTTATTTGAGGCAAATGTTGTGGTGTTCTGGTTTACTAAGAATTTTGGGTCGACAAAATTGAAATGTAGTTGGGAACATAGAGACTTAAAAAATATTATGCCTAAATTATACTGAAACAACTTGTTGATTGGTAACACATTATAATGGCGCAATAAATCCTGGGAATTGCACTGAGGATGGCTCCTGGTGATAATGCGAATTGATTGATTTTGGATATGTTGGGCTGATGATGTATGACAATGATAGGTATTGCCCCATGCTACGATTCCGTAATTTAAATGAATATGAATGAAAGAAAAGTAAAGTGATAAAAGCGCATCATGTGAGAAAAATGGACGAGCTTTAATCAGGGCCCTAATACCGTATGCAGTTTTTTTCTTGATAAGGTTGATATGAGAATTAAATTTTAGGTTAGAGTCCAGCAAAACGCCAAGAAACGACACAGAGTTACAAACAGCGAAAAGATTGGTGTCAAGCGTTAAAGCAGGAACGGAGGGTATTTGCCTTTGACTAGTTTTAAAGATCATATACTTCGTTTTTTCAGGATTAATATATAAGCAATTATTACGGCACCAATTAACCACGTTCGCGAGATCAGTGTCTAACTTAGATGTAAGGCCATCGATGGATTTGTCAGAAGATGTTATTGTAGTATCATCCGCATATGAAAAGCAATGGCATGAATTCGGGCTGTTAGGAAGATCATTGATGTACAGTATGAACAGCAGGGGTCCAAGTATCGACCCCTGGGGCATGCCTTGATTAATAGTTTTTGATTCTGAAAAGACACCGTTAGTGTACACAACGTATTCCCTGTTTAAAACTTAGTTTTTTTGAAGTGTTAAGGTAGGGCCAGTTACTCGAAAGCTTTCAAGCTTTGTAAATAAGATGCTATGATTTATGGTATCAAAAGCTTTGGTGAAGTCCAGAAATACTGAGCCAACTAGGTAACCATTGTCAATTGAATGTTTAATGTGATCAGTTAAAGAAAGTAAGGCTCGACTAGTAGAACTTCCAGAACGAAAACCAAATTTACATTGTTTTAATAGGCTAAACGTATCTAAATAATTAGTTAAACGCTTAACAAACAACTTCTCAATAATCTTGCTGAAGGAAGAAAGAATTGAAATAGGTCGATAGTTTAAAGTTGACGGTTTATCACCTTTTTTATACACCGGAATGACCTTTGCGCGTTTTAACAAGGGGGGCGGGAATGCCGGTTATGAAAATTAGAATAATTATATGGCTCATGGGTACGCAGATCAAGTCCGCCACTATTTTTAGATGACGTGAGCAGATATTGTCTAATCCGGGACTCTTTTTTTTATGTTGCGGATTGTTCGATATACTTCTTCAGACGTTACTGGAAAAAGAAAAAAATGAACGCGTGGGACGCGGCAAGTCTATTTGATACGTTCCTTGTTTATGTAGGTGAGATAATGAAAAGTAGGTACTAAAAGCGTTAGCTATGTGGCCAGGCTGACTGTATGTTTCGTTGTTAAATCGAATTTTAGGTATGGTCTTAGGAGCAAAGGACGGCTTCAAAAATTCGTTCATGAGCTTCCATTGATATTTGGGAATATTTTTATTATTCACCAATGCATTGCTATAGTAGCGTTGCTTGGCCACTTTCAATAGTTTGTTCAATACGTTACAGTATTTTTTATATCGTTCCGCTAGAGTTGTGTTGAAAGGTTGTTTCTTAGTTTTTTTATACAATTTTTTTTCTTTCTTAAACTAGTTAACAGTGCACTCGTCATCCAAGGGTTACTAGGAAAGTTATGTTGCTTTTTGCACTTCACTTTCCTCGAGCTGACAAAAACTGCTTCTTGGAAAACGCTACAGAATTCAGTTACTGCTTCGACGGGATCAGATGATGAATTAACGTTAGACCAGTCAGTGGAAATTATGGCGTCAACAAACTTATTCTTATTAAAGACAGTTGTAAAATACGAGGACTTCATTGGAGAGGCCTCACCAAGGAAAGCAACAAAAATCGGAAAATGATCGGTAATGTCAACTTCAACTACACCTGAGACTGAGGGTGGCGTAACAGTTGATAGATCATGATCTAATAGGCTGTTTGTCCCATGAATGCTGCATCTTGTGGGAGAAGTAATTAATGACTCAAGGCCATAGCCAGTAAAGCAATCGGTATAAGCTGCATACATATTGGAAGTTTCATCTAATAAATTTATGTTTATATCGCCCACAAGTAAGATATCTTTTTTTTTCAAAGGATAATTTGTTAAGAATTTGATAAAGAGCTAATAAAAATTCAGTGACCGAAGATGATGGTGACCGATAAATGCAGCCGAGAATGAATTTATTGCGACTATCTGGAATAAATTAATGGTCGGTCTCTATCCAAACTGATTCACAGTTACTGACGTCAATGGCAAGGTCATGCCTGCGTCTGTACGCAATGCCAGAAGAAACAAAAATGGCAGCACCACCATGACTACCCTTTTCGCGGGTAGTCATGGTGGTGCCCTGCGCTGCCATGCGGGTTGCATAGAAAGGACCGGTCTGTGCGATATTATTTCGCAATTTTGACAAAAGGGATTATTAGGGGCGTTGACACTATCTGCGAATGCGACATTTCAGTGGCTGCAGGAAAACATTTTTCCCCACGTATTCACTGCGTCCCTTCATTCAAATTCTCCTAGCCTCCCCTTTCTTTGGCGTGTTATAATCTCCGTGTTGCGGTCTTTGCATAGTATTGACGCGTTAGAATGGGGATCAATTTTTTTCATGCCACTTTTTAAAGGACGACTGCATTTTATATAACTCAATGCGATGTATGAAGTTTTCTCAAATAAATTGACCCGTCCGTTCGCAGTAACAACCTCTCTCAACGTAAACTTTCTCACGCGTTACATCTGGTGTGGAAGATTAGTAGGACAGCATAGTGAAAACAACCCTCTCGACTATTTAAAAGCTCGGCTTGTTTCTGCCCGAGGTATGCGGCAGAAAACGCAAGAAGGATATACAATGTGTGAATGCCTTTACAACATTTCTCATTAGGATAACATTGCGGGAGGTTTGTAGGCAATTTAAAAGGCAAAATCGGTACGTTGGTGCATCCTACGCGTCAATGCAGAAAGCGTAGGGTGGTTGAAGGGGTTCGAGTTCGTTAGTTGTATAAAAACAAGAAGCTGTCATAAAATGGTCTTTAAGAAAATAAGGTAATTTTGCTGGGATCTTCCTTCGTGTAGCCATTCTGGATTTAGATAGGCTGTGTCTAGAGTACTGTCGGACGGTATTATAAGCACTCTCCTATGTCGACGTCCACCGGCGTTTTGTGACAAAATTGCCGCGTCCGGCACTACATCGCTCTAGATAACGAAAAGCTAGGCAACCTAACCTAAACATAACACAATGAGACCTAACGCACACAAAGAAATGATTTAAAACACCAAAACTAACCTAGGGCATAAAAATTATAGTTCAATTTAGAGATGAAAATATAACCGAGGCAAGAGCCAGTTTCGAACCACCGACCTTGGGATCAAAAAGCTAAGACGGATCCTCTACACTACAACGACAGACACTTTGGTCGGTGCTAGCGTAGTGTTAAATATTGGAATGTCGTCAGACGGCACTCTAGCCATGCCTGCCGCGATCAGCTACAGTGCCGTCGGACGGCACTCTAGACACTGCGATTTAGATAAGGCGTATCTTTTTGGGAACACTTGTGGATACCGGACAAGACACAGTGAAACCTGGATGTAACGAACCTCTATGTAAGGCATTTCTGGATTTAGCGAAGTTTTTCAATTCCTCATTGCCACCCTCATGGAAGCCAAGTGCTTGCGACCTCTAAGTAAACAAACGCCACGGCGGGTAACCTTGTTGAGACGACGTGGGCGAGCTGGTCAGTCATAATTTTTTGTCCTTTTACTCAAAAATAGACCGGATAAATAAACTAATTTAGCAAAGACTACCAGTATACGTAAGGAGCAAGCAGCAATGAAAAAGTCTGGAATCGCCTAACCACGAAATTCGTCATGATGCTGAAGATGATGAACGGAGGGCTAGCACCATCCCGTAATTAACGTAGCAGTCACTACTGGTTTTGCTTGTAGCACCGCACAAGCTAGCAACGGCAACTACCGTTTACGTTGTCTTTTCGCCGGCGCTGCGAATAACCATGCGTGTCCACGTTGGAGGGTGGTTTCGGCTCTTGAGTGCTGAGATTTTGAAGTTTCGAGGTGCTAGGCGGTCGTGTCGGCCTGTAGTCGTGCGTCTCCACGTCTATCTGTGGTATCGGTTCACCAGTGACGAGTGCTGCTGCTAGAAATCGAAAAGTTGCGTCTTTCAATAAAAACCGCAGAATTTCAAATGCTGTCTTGTCTGGCGAGAAAGAACAACGTTGCCGCCCGGTATAGTACCAAACCTAGCATCCTTTCAACCTTCTTAACTGCGTTAAAAAGCATCAAGTTCGCACAAAGGCACCTTTTGGGCATACGTTTGGTTCCTGTAACGCGTTAAGACGCCAAAAAGTGTCAAAAGGCAAACGTGATACGTAAGGTACGTTTGTTAATATGGGTATGGGGGTAAGTCAACTTGTTTATTTGGTGCGCCGTGTAATGCCTAAGCCCGTGCGAAAGCAGGAGGGGCAACTCACGCTGTTTTTTTTTGCTATGAAATAAATCCATGAAGGCTGAGTTCACCATCACTTGTGTCTAGCATGTTGCCTTCGTTTTTTATGTATTCCCGCAAGCCTTAACTCGAAACATGCATGCAACGTAAACCTGGATGTAACAAAAAATTGCGAACTTTTTCCAAGTTCGTTAAATCCGGGTTTAACTCTAGGATATTTATATTGTTCTTGCTTAATTATTACTTGCATAAAGTCATCAAAATCACCCACTTTTTAACTGGCTATTTCATTTAAAATAGGCCACAAGTGTTTTCACTGTTTTTAATACAAGAAGTTTGCACATGAGGGTTAAAACTCATTCTTATTAAACCATCTTCTAGATCAAGCGTAGGTTTCGGGCGCCAATTTTTCTGACGCCTCTTTTAAAAGCGTGTACCTCTCCGAGCAGAAGATTTACCTTCGCAAAAAAGACATCCTTTTTGTGCCCATCATATTTCTCCGCATACAACCCTACGAAACGCCTGCTACCGTCTCTCTGGCATTCAAGCAAGCGCCTCCTGTGCTCAAGGTCAAGCAAGCGAACGTCCGCTGTCCGCACCGATGGCAGCGCCACCGAGCAAACTTCGGCCACTGACCGAACCACTTCGCGGCGGCGACGGCTCCTGCAGTGAAAGCGCTTAAAATCACTCGTGTGATCCACGGGGGGGAGCAAGAACGCCAGCATCAGGACATGACACATGGCGCTGTCTGAACCAAACGTTAGTTCACGTCCTCCCCCACAGCCGGACAGCGTCGAGCAGAGTCTGTGTTTAGTCTTGCCAGGGAATTGTGTGTGCCTTCATTGCGTGCTCTAGCCTGGAAAGTGACCATGTGCTCGACAAGCTTGGTTAAATCGTGATCAACCACGGCAAAATGTATGGTTACGGTTCCGTGTATGTGTCGTCTACTAGATGCAAAACTCTTTCGCACGGATGACAGCCCTAACGTTCAGGAGCAAAAATTTCTTAGTACCCTTGGCTTAAATTCTCTGCCACCTTACTCTCATGTCCCAAAAACCTTCCTGGTCATACACCTTTACCGAGTAAAAATAATGTAATTATATTTCTTTTGTTCTTTCGTACTGTGTGCTGTTCTTGATATAAATATAGACTACCTAGCCGAAGTTACCTGCCATCTTTGAAAAGATGTCTCGACATAACGAAATGCAGGTACAGGGAGTATATATAGAAATGACGATTACCATAGAAGTGCCATTGCAAACATTGCTAGGGTTAAAAAACATTGGGCACATATGAAGCAAACCTATTTGCACAATGAAACATAGCAGGATTGTTTGAATTAAAAACACCTATGAAATCATGTGTACGTTGCGAAAAGAGCTAGGAAAACCAGCTACGAGCATATACACGCAACAATAGAAAACTTTGATGGCGACTTAAGACAGTGCACGTCTGGGAACGCGAAAGTTACACTTTTTTTTCAAAAACTGCTCACTTTCTGAAAATCCTTCAAAATCATGAGCTTCCAGAATTATGAAAATAATTTTTGCGGCTGACATTTTATATCATTGCAGTTTCAGAGACATAGTCGTCCTATCAATACGACTATATGTATAATTTAGGAGGCTATCAGCTAGACGACACATATTTCCTACGGAATAAAGTTTACACAAATGGAATGCTACATAGGTCTCAGAAACTAATGTATACACTCCTTAAGTCCGTTGGAAAAGTTTTCTGCAGTTATCAAAATTTTAGAACATCAGAAATATTCGGCCAAAATTATTGACGTCTCAAAAAACGTATCACCGAAAGTCAGCTATATAGCCCTTAGAATGAGAGAGTTCTTGGAAGGCTTCGTTTCTAGTAAAAATAGGAAATGCATCGACCGCGGTATATTGGTACGGAACCGATAATCCTTCGTCATTCATAATGAATAGGGGAACTGATCACTGCCGATAAACAGAACCAGGTCACTGTCGAGCAGCCTACTTCTGTACGGCTCTGTGGTTTTACGCCTGGGAGCCATACGGAAATATTACTTGACCCCGGCGGCCGTCCTAGCTACCCATTCTTGCGGACGTGCTGCAGTGTGTAAGCGTAAAGCACATGTCTTTCCATGTTCGACGTGCTAATAGATGGCGCGTAGCCCTATATGTGGCTTGGAGAGGGGACAAGCGAGTCTGTAAATTCTCACATGAACATACAGTCGAGTCCACTTATAACAATATCCAAGTGCCAAGGAAATCCCATCATTATAACCGATAATTGTTATAAGCGGGTTGCGGAATAAAAAGACGGCACAGATCTCAAAACATTTTATTCGCACGCCAGCAAGGTCGTACTACTACTAATTTGCGGAAAAGAAGCCACAGTCGGTCACCTTTGTTTGCCGCATGTGAAGCTAGCGCAAATCTTTTCCAAGAGCATCTATAGGTGCTTCTCCTGGCTGAGGTAAATGTCCTTGGTGGAAACAAAGTCCCCGAGGGACTGTGTCACGCATAGGGCTCCTGCGAAAACACTACCTGAGTAGGCTGCGCAACCGCGTCATTAGAGTCATCACTGTTCATTTTTGGCGCACAATATAACCGGATTCAATCGTTATATCCGATATCGTGGCACTGGAGCATTGTAATAAGCGGTTTATTTTACCATAGAAAGAATACAGAAGTTGACGGTGCCATAGCTGTTCATCGTTATATCCGATATATTGTTATAAACGGTATCGTTATAAGTGGACTCGACTGTATCAAAAGGCGAGGACGAAATGATGTATTTCTACAAATGTTCAAATGTGGTCTAAGAACACTTACAAACACTTTCATTCGTCTACCTTTGGTGACTGTCCTGAATAGCTTAAGCTACTCTCGGATGAAGTAGTCCGTTTTATCGGTCTCCTGCTTTCTCCGAGGAGGCTGGTGAAGCATCCATAATGTTTTCAAACACAGCTGAACTTCCCCTTCATCAGATAAGGTAAGCCACGTCATTGGTCCGGTTAGACAATCGGGCAGTGGTTGACGATGTCATGCTTGGACACTGGACCGACCCGCAGTGCTCAAACAAGGCATCAATGGCAGTGCTGGTATTTATGAAAAGCAAGGGTTTTCCAGCTTCAGTGTAGCCGAAGCCCGTTCGGTACAAATCATTTAACATGCACTGTAGACGGTATAGAATTTTTTTGCATATAGTGTGAGCATCGCACAAGTCATGTTTCAGCATGTAGGCAATCCCCCTACTACAAATGTCCCTATCTTTTAAGAGCAGCCTTGTAGCTATAAGAGCAGCCATGTAGGAGGATTTATTTTTGTGGTCACAGCTCCAGGAAGGCCCGCCCAGAAAGCGATGTCGATGACGCTGGTGCCGCTGAGCAAATGAAGATTATGCGATGATGACTGGGTGCGCACCCAATAGAGGGCAATTTTCCCCATGCTGAAACTTATAGCTAGCACCGCTCCTCACTAGGTGTACTCTCATCCCTATCTCAATCACCATACGTGTCTCTCTCTATCTATGCTCTTTTCCACCACCACCTCCGCCACACAGAATCAGGACGGGGGGTATTTGTTCAAATCAACCTCTCTGTGCTTTAGTTTCATTCAATAAGATTAATCTCTCTTTGTCTCTTAGAGCGCGTCATAATAAATCGAAATATTTCAAATGGCGTTTGAAACACTTTTGCGCAAGACATTTTTATACTCATAACAGCTGCCGAGTCAACGAACACCGGAGTTCTCACGACCCTGAAGCGTGATTCCGTTGTTCCGACACCGCTATATCCTCTCGCCGCTTCATTTTACTCGTTTAAAGGAATGAAAGAATCCTACTCCCACGCGTCCCCGACACGCAGTGGGAGTTGCTCGAGGAGCAGGACGGGTTTTTTTTGTCTTGCGCTCCTACATTGCTGTACTTCTTAACATGATAGCCTGCCTAATACAAAGAAAAACATAAAAAAGACAACAAAAAGTCCTTTTTGAAAATAATGTGGTGCAAAAATAGGTATTAGTATAGAATATGCGGCGCGCCGTAGTCTCTGTGCGAACACTGTTTAGGCTCCCTCCACAGTTGTTTTTACTTTCAATCTTTAGTGACGGTTTGCCAATGTCAAAAGAAAAACCGTCAGCATTGATTTTTAGTTCAATCTGCCTTCACGTACAGCTTCATAGTATACGCACAAAGATGTAAGATACCCTAACCCTTTCCTCAGATTCGCTGCGGGCATAGACTGGATTACGACCACAGGAACAGTACCCTTCCATACCAGTTTTTTGAAGCACGTTTTGTAGTCCATGGTGGTGAACGTATACTGCGTGCAGAGGCGTCCATAAAGCATATGATTATCCTACATGACACAATTTCGTGCACTTCTCCGCGGCCGTCTCAAGTGGCAACCAACTGTTTAAAGTTTCATGAACCAAAACACGGCCCATAGCTTTGTATTTGCGTTTTTTATTCGTTTAAACAAGCATTGTTTTCAGGACAGCGCATGACGCAAACGAGTTTCAATTTTGTTTTCATTGTCGAAAGAAAATTTTTGGCGATAGAAAGCCTGAGGTCGCCATCTGCTGGCGCTCAGAAAAAATAGGACAGTTGCTTGTGTCTCCGTATGTCGCTAGACGTTCGGCAGACGGCGCTGCTATTCTGTGGAAGGCAAGCGGAAGCTTATTAACGGCGTTCGAGCAGTTCGAGCGAGCAGTGCCTCCGCTTGCGTTTGGCCAGGGTGCGTGGATGCGCGCGCTAGATGCCACCAAGAACAACTGAACACGCGTCGCAACAAAGAGAAGTGAAGGCACCGTTATCAGAAGGAAATAAATGCAGTAAGCTCACACTAACGCGTATGATTTCACGGTAGCGAAGCTGTACGCAACCTGCACGACTGCCATGACTCTTTAAGTCCACGATTGCTGCCGATTTCCTTCTTCTTCGCTGCCGCAACAACCTTTACTCCATCTTTGTTGCTATAACGGTGAAGAAGAAGCAAATCGAAGAAGCAGAGCGAACGAACGGAACGCGTACACTTAAACTAGGTGCCCGCAGGTGGAACGTGTACTCAACCACGTGTACTGTGCCGAGCGGGTGGCGTGATATCTGTCCCCACAGTCACGGCCGGGTGAGTAAACCGTTTGACGTTCGGTCATAACCGAGTGGGTAAGACCAGTGACTCTAAATACATTTATCTACCAGACACCGATTCGAATCATGCCCGTGCCTTCGACTTCTTTTCTTTGTAGTGAGTTTTGTGAAACGCCGAAATCAACTAATTGCTAAAACGCTTCGCTGTTCAAAACCGTGCAAATATTTAAGCACTTTTTGTGGGTTGTGATTGTGAGGGTGGTACCACGAACGTACAGTTGAACGCCTCGGACGTCTTACTTCCTCCTCGCGCTCTTAATAGGTTTGTAATCAATGAGAAGCTGTGCTGAGCGATGCGCGTTGGGCCGCTTGAATGACATTGACCCGTTTCTTGCGAGTTTCAGTGCTACTTATTTCTGCCGTAGTTTCAGCGGTTAGTTGACCAAGATGTTGAACTTAGCTGCTTACCTATTTATTTGTTTCGTTACGTCGTACCGCTCCATTGACGTGGCGTGAACACTTGTGGGGGCTACCTCTGACTATCTTAATTTCGCGGTGTGGAATAGAATGCATCCTGCTATTAAAACCTTCCGCATGAGCCACCTGCTGCCGAGGTAAAGTTCGCGCTTTGGAACACCCGTGGTATGGAACGCTTTTGGGGGAGCCCTCTAACAGTGGAGAGAGAGAGAGATGAAACTTTATTAGGCAGCTCAAGTCCGAGCCGCGGAGTTATCAGTCCACGGAGGAAGGGGGTGTTCCACGGTCCTCCGACGGTGGTGGGCTTGGCGGAGGTGCACAAAGAGTTTCAATGTGGAGCTGTTCTAGGAATGGTCGTGAGGAGTCTCTGCTGACTTCGGGTCACGGTCTTTTTGGAGTAGATTTCTCCACCCCGCAAAAAAAACTGTTACCATTGCAGAAAAAACTCATAACAAGAAGACGCCCTAGGGCCTCGATATTTTGATGTGTGACGGCTTATACTGCCCTTGAAAAAATGACTTCCCAGCAATGAATCTAAAGAGCCTTTTTCTCAAATGAGTCAAATCAACCTGAGCAGAATTTAATAAACAAGCGAAAATTTTGTTAACGGGAATAAATGCAACGCTGTGGAAGGCATTATAAATGTTGTACATATTGCGGCGAACCATGTATGGGTTTGCTTATTTATTGTTTGTTTTTATTGCCTGGCTCTTTTATCTGTGTCCCAAGCGAAGCGCGTCTTCCATTCTTCATTTTTATGCTGCACGGGCACTCATATAAGCAGTCTTAACCTCAGTCTTAACCTCACTAGCCTAGAATAATCTTCTCTGCTCTACAATTTTCTGGGTGTAATCGACGGTTCCAGAAACACTCGCACCGAAGGATAAAAGCCTGCAGACCAGACGCCGCGGCATTCGAATCGTCGACGATCGCCTTCGCACGTCGCTTTCTTGACTGCTGCTTCGCCGCCTGTATTCTTTGAGTTGTTTGGGGAGCACAAGTTCACTCCAATAAACTCGTTTTCCTTGAAGACAGCTGTGTCGTCTTTGGCCACGTGACAATATCAGCTCGGGGAAGTTAGATTTTACAGCATTGAATTTATGCCCGTTAACAAAATTTTCTCTTGTTTCTTAAATTTTATTCCGGGTGGGTTAGATCCATATAAAAAAGCTCCTGATGTGTTCCTTAGGAGGAGCCCACTTCAATGTGATCGCTCTAAGCTCGGGCTCTGTATGCAGGTTTCCCACATCGTGCGTTTGTTAGCGAAGCATAGTTGCTACGGAGCAAGTACGATTACAGAAAATGGCTCTAACTATTGTGTTGTCGAAAGTATCCCGAATCAAATGATATGATAATTAGCCGCTATGATGGCTCTACCATTATGACGAGGTTCATTTACTTTTCAGTGTCCTTGGTTCACACTGAAGTAGTAAATGTTAAAGAAATGTTGTCAAGACAAAATGTTGTCTGCTGTCAAGACAAAGCCATATAAGCAGGGAGTACGGTTACAACAAAAAACGGGCCATGTAATTGCGTGGAACTTGAGGACGGGCGAATGTATTCAAAGATTGAAAGTCTCTCTTGGCACACGGCGCGCTGTTTGGGCGCTTGAGAAGCGCCGCTGGGAGGAGCAATCGCGCGTTTGATGAGGCGGTGACGCCCTTTCTTGCGTTGAACCTGATTTAAGCAATTTGCATGCCCTATCTGCTCCAGTTTGGGGTAGTGAAGGTGTCTCACGTATGCGGAATGAAATGCCCGCGCTTCACCCTGGGTGTTCATGCTCGGTGATCAACGAGGCCCCGGTACCAGGTACGTAGGCCTTTTCTTGCTTTGACCGACCACCATCCCCGATCAGGCCAAGCGTCTAAATCCGTTCGTTGCGTACCTAAGTGTAACACAAAGCATAACCTAGCACAAACAATTTCCCACCCGACCCGCCAGGCCACGCGTATAAAACCGGTGAGTAGTTGTCTGTAACACAAATTACAACCTATCTACAAACAGCTTATGTTTGTGCTTGACGATTGCTTAAGCGCACAGGCAGCGTTATAGAAATCGTTAAGTCATGTTGGTTTATTTTGAACCAGTTTTATGTGTTGTACACTATCATTTTCGCACGTGTTACGTTCTTGCGTTAGGAGTTGGAAATCGAGTGTCCCAGTGTTTTAGTACCGGGACTACAGGAGACTACTGCAGGAGACGCCGACAGCCCGAGCCGCTAAGGTGCTTCACACCAAAAAGCTGAAACTGTTGTTATACCGGAACTCATCATCATCATCATCACCAGCCTATCTACGCCCACTGCAGGGCAAAGGCCTCTCCCATTATTGTCCAATTACCTCGGTCCTGTGCCAATTGTGACCCATTTATCCCCGCAAACTTCTTGATCTCATCTGCCCATCTAACTTTCTGCCGCCCCCTGCAACGCTTGCCTTCTCTGGGGATCCACTCTGTTACCCTTATGACCAGCGGTTATCTTGCCTTCGCATTACATGCCCTGCTCACGTCCATTTCTTCTTCTTAATTTCTACTAATATGCCTTTAACACCAGTTTGCTCCCTGACCCACTCCGCTCTCTTCTTGTCCCTTAATGTTACACCTATCATTTTCCGCTCCATTGCCCGCTGAGTTGTTCTCAATTTAAGTTGAACCCTCTTAGTGAGCCTCCAGGTTTCTGCCCCGTAGGTGAGTACCGGTAAGATGCAGCTGTCATACACTTTCTTCTTCAGCGACAATGGTAGGCTGCTATTCATTATCTGAGAATGTCTGCCATATGCACCCCACCCCATTCTGATCCTTCTAATTACCTCTGCCTCATGGTTGGGATCTGGGGTAACAACTTGGCCTAAGTAGATATATTCGCTTACCACTTCCACTGCCTCGCCACCTATCTCAAACTGCTGTGCTGTCCCGAGGTTATTGATCGTTACTTTAGTTTTCTGCATATTAATTTTCAGGCCCACGGTTTTACTCTGTTCGTCCAGTGCGGAAGGCATGTTTTGCAATTCGTCCCCTGAGTTACTTAGCAAGGCAACGTCATCAGCAAATCTGAGGTTACTGAGGTATTCTCCAGTAACCCTTACTCCCACCTGTTCCCAATCCAACGTTCTGAATACTTCTTGTAAACATGCTGTGAATAACAGTGGAGAGATTGTGTATCCTCGTCCGACACCCTTCCTTATAGGTATTTTACTGCTCTCCTTATGTCGGATGATGGTAGCTGTGGACCCATTGTAGATATCCTCTAGTATTCTTACATAATGCTCATCTGCCCCCTGGTTCCGTAATGACAGAATGACGGCTAGGGTTTCGACCGAGTCAAATGCTTTCTCATAATCTATGAAGGCTATATATAGGGGTTCAGTATACTCAGCGCACTTCTCTATCGCCTGATTGATCGTGTGATTATGGTCCATTGTTGAATAACCTTTACGGAATCCTGATTGTTCTTTAGGTTGACTGAAATCTAAGGTTGCAGAGATTCGGTTGGCGATTACCTTGGTAAATACCTTGTAGACGACTGACAGTAAGCTGTTCGGCCGGTAATTTTTCAAGTCCTTCATGTCACCTTTCTTACGGATTAGGATGATGTTCGCGTTCTTCCAAGATTCCGGTACACTTGCGGTGATTAGGCATTGCGTATACAGGTTTGCCAGTTTTTCAAGTACAATTTCTCCGCCAACCTTCAAGAGGTCTGCTGTTATCTGATCCTCACCAGATGGTTTGCCCCCTTTCATTTCTTTCAAAGCCTTCGTTACTTCTTCGGTCGTTACTGGTGGGATGTCTATCTCCTCTGAACTACTGTATCGTTCGGCATTATCCTGTATGTCCCGGCTACTGTACAGATCCCTATAAAACTCCTCGGCCACTGTGACTATTTTATCCCTATTTGTGATGACATTGCCTTCTTATCCTTAAGTGCATACATCTGATTTTTCCCCACGCCAAGACGTCTCTTCACTGCTTTC
The DNA here is from genome assembly GCF_048455015.1 of Haemaphysalis longicornis. Taxonomy (NCBI): domain Eukaryota; kingdom Metazoa; phylum Arthropoda; class Arachnida; order Ixodida; family Ixodidae; genus Haemaphysalis; species Haemaphysalis longicornis. The sequence continues at coordinate 1,371,712 of NW_027526388.1, forward strand.
AGCCTACCTCCGTTCTTTACAGCGTATTCGATCCTCTCCATATTATACTTCCGTATGTCAGCTGTCTTACGCTTATTGATTAACTTCGAGAGCTCGGCTAGTTCTATTCTGTCAGCTGCGGTAGAGATTGTCATGGTTTGCCGTTTCCTGATTAGATCTTTCGTCTCCTGTGAAAGTGTACCAGTATCCTGTCTAGCCATAGTGCCCCCGACTTCTACTGCACACTCCGTGATAATGCGTGTAAGGTTGTCGCTGGCTTCCTGTGTCGTAAGCTCGGCTTCCTCGTTAAGGGCGGAATATCGGTTCTGCAGCGCGATCCTGAATTCTTCTACTTTACGTCTTACTGTTAGCTCATTTATCGGCTTCTCTCGTACTAGCTTGTTGCGGAACCTCCTCAAATCTATCCTAATTCGAGGTCTTACCATATGGTGGTCACTACACCTTACCCTATAGAGCACTTCCACATCCTGTACGACGCCAGGGTTATCGCATTATATGAAGTCTATTTCATTTTTGTGCTCCCCATTCGGGCTCCTCCAGGTCCACTTCCGACTCTCCCGTTTACAGAAGAAGGTATTCATTATGCCTAGGTTATTCCGTTCTGCAAACTCAACTAGTAGGTCCCCCCTGCTATTTCTACAGCCCAGACCATAGTTTCCAACTGCCTTGTCTCCAGCCTGATTCTTGCCTACTTTAGCATTTAGAATTGTTTAACTATCTGGAAACAAATTGTTTAACAATTAGCAATTTTGACGACTCTAAAAGTACGCACAATAAAGAAGACTAGTTAGAAGGAATCTTCCTAACGACAGCCCACAGCTCCACTGTTTGAGCAGATTTCAGTTTTTATGTGTTACATACAGTTACGCCCGACGCCAGATTTATCGCTTAATGCGTGATTTTATGCTTTCTCCTGAAAAAGCACGTTAAAATACAGACTTTTATAGGTGAGTATTCTTGCTCCTGGTGGGCTATTTTTTCTTGTTTTCTTTTTGCAAAAGTGTCAAACGACGATGGCGTTCAGCAAGCAACCAAAACAATTCTTGCTGGGAGGAGGTGTGTGGAAATAGGCAGAAACAGAATGTCACATTAAGCCATAAAGGAAATTATGATTCCAAATTTTTTGAACCACAACAATTTTTATAAGTTGTTTCACTTTACTCGGCCACCAAATACTTGTTTTCATTGTTAATGAGCGCAGGTTTCTGTGAATCTTAGTTCTTAATTTGTTACCTTTCGCGAGATGCTAGAAAGCCTAGAGGAATATAGGAAAGTTTTCTAATGATTGCAACCATTATTTTGAAAGAATGACATTGCAAACTTTTGTGCAACGCTGACTTTTCTTACATTTTTTAAATCTTTAACGTTCGAAATCGTATTGCTGCCAGAACACATATATACTGAGAACTCAAAGTGTACTCAAACTCCATTGTACTCAAACTCAAAATGTACACACAACTCAAAATATACTCAAAACTCCAAATGTACTCAGAACTCAAAATGTACTCATAACTCAAAGTGTACTCAAACACCAATGTATTCAAAACTCAAAGTGTACTAAAACTCAAAATGTACTCAACCTCAAAATGTACTCAGAACTCGAAGTGTACTCTAAACTCCAATGTACTCGAAATGCACTCAAAACTCAAAATGGACTCAGAACTCAAATGTACTCCGAGCTCAAAGTGTACTCAAACTCCAATGTACTCAAAACTCAAACTGTACTGAAATTCGAAATGTACTCAAACTCCAAATGTACTGAGAACTCCAAATGTACTCAGCACTCAAAGTGTACTGAAACTCCAATGTACTCAAAACTCAAACTGTTCTCAAACTCAAAATGTACTCAGAACTCAAAATGTTCTTAGAACTCAAAGTGTACTCAAACTCCAATGTACTCGAACTCAAAATGTACTCGAAACTCAAAATGTTCTCACAACTCGAAATGTACTTACTCAAAATTTACTCACACTCAAAATGTACTCAAACTGAAAATGTACTCACAACTCAAAATGTACTCAGGACCTAAAGTGTACTCAAACTTTATTATACTCAAAACTCAAAATGTACTCCAACTCAAAATGTACTCAGAACTCTAAAGGTACTCAGAACTCAACGTGTACTCAAACTCCAATGTACTCAAAACTCAAAATGTACTATGAACTCAAATGTACTAAGACCTCAGAGTGTGTTCAAAACTCAAAATGTACTGAAACTCAAAATGTATTCAAACTCGAAATATACTCACAACTCAAAGTGTACTCAGAACTCAAAGTGTACTCAAACTCCAATGTACTCAAAACACAAAATGTACTCAAAATTCAAAATGTACTCAAACTCAAAATGCAATAAAACTCAAAATGCACTCAGAACTCAAAATGTGCTCACAACTCAAAGTGTGCTCACACTGCAATCTACCCAAAGCTCAAACAGCACTCAAAGTCCAATGTACTCAAAATTCAGAATTTACTCAAACTAAAAATGTACTCAGAAGTGAAAATTTACTCAGAACTCAGTGTACTGAAACTCCAATGTACTCTCAAGTCAAAATGTACTCAAACTCAAAAAACACTAAATGTACTCAGAACTCAAAATATACTAATAACTCAGTCTACTCAAACTCCAATGTACTCAAAACTCCAAATGTATTCAAAACTCAAAATGTACTCAAAGTCAAAATGCACTCAATCAAAATGTACTCAAACTCAAAAAACACTAAATGTACTCAGAACTCAAAATATACTAATAACTCATTCTACTCAAACTCCAATGTACTCAAAACTCCAAATGTATTCAAAACTCAAAATGTACTCAAACTCAAAATGCACTCAAATCAAAATGCACTCAGAACTCAAAATGTGCTGAGAACTCAAAGTGTACACAAACTCCAATGTACTCAAAACTACAAATGTACTCAAAACTCAAAATGTACTCAACCTAAAATGTGCTCAAACTCAAAATATACTCAGAACTCAAAATGTACTCAAACTCAAAATTACTCACAACTAAGAATGGACTCAGAACTCAATCGGTCTCAGGCGTACTCAAACTCAGTCGGGCTCAAACTCACTCAAGCTCACAGTAACCATTGTCATGAATGTTGGGCCGGAGCGCGTGCAGAGCAATGAGCCGGACTACTTTCTACACAAACACACGCGTTATATTCAACAGGCAATCCAAACAGGCAGGTATCGAAAGGGGGAAGACAATATTTACAAGACTCGTGGAGAACTAGCGAGGAACCGGTCCACTACTGTCCGCTGGGGCTGGCACGATGGATGGAGAGGAGACGAGCCGGTGACTTCGGTGAGTTGACGCGAGGTGGCAGTCTTTCCGCAGAGCCGATGAGACGTGTGAGCCGAGATGCTTAAACCCGTCGAAGAACGTGGCGGTGCCGATGATTAGCGGCGGCAAGAGTTACCTTGGGCTCGAAACGAGGCCTCGCTGCCCGCGCTCTGCGTCACCGGCACAACGCTCACTCTTGTGCCGGACCCCGGTTTCTCCCGGCGGCGTCCAGGGCTCTCGTCGGGCCTACACAGCGACGGACGGAAACTTCTAAAGAAGCGCTGGCGACGGACCTCGGGCCAAACACCGCAAGGGCGCCGTCATGCGGTCGTCTGGCCCGACCGCTTCCTAGCTCCTTCCTTTTCTTAGTCCCTGCTGGCCCGTTGCCTTCGGCAGGCGCTACACCCCTTGTTCGCCGGCTTGGCCACCACACTGCACTGGCCCTTCACTACAACCATGTCACACTAGCCTCACGCGTAGACTCAAACTCACGCGTGAGTTTGAGTCCAAATGAGTCTAAGTGAGTGGACTCATGAGTGAGTCTGCCGACCTCTGATGATGAGTGCAATTACAGGTTGTCAAGTTGTTTCAATTTTCCAGCCCCTGCAATGCTCGCCACCTTCGAATTGAACCGTTTGTTTTGGTGATACTTTGAACAGCTCGACGACTTTTGTTTTATTGTATGCGTTTGTGTTGCCTGTCTTTGACCCCGCTTTAGCGTGTTTTTGATACAAAAATCTGCAACACGCAAAACATATTTAACAGGTATTCTACTTCAGAAAAATATGTGTTTTATTAGGTTTGTACATTTTGCCGCAAGTATGCTTGTGGTTTACTCCATCATAAATATCCCTAAAATGTATGGGCCATGGCTGTATTTTTAGTCGTTTCAAATTATCGTGCTCCTATACACTTAGTGTTGAGGCAGTTATCACCTGTTTATTGGTGGCCCCCGCAGTCCAGTAACAGACAGACAGACAGACAGACAGACAGACAGACAGACAGACAGACAGACAGACAGACAGACAGACAGACTAAAACTCTTGCGTTGAGGTTAGTCCAGAAACGCAATTGTTTCTGAAAAAGTAAAAAGCCATAGACAAAAATACATGAAATATTGGCCATAAAAGCTTTGCTTAAGAGAAAATTGGCTACGTTACTGTTTGCATCACTGCAGATGCCGTCAAAAGGAAGATTTCACCGGCGCCCCTGCGCGATCTCGGCCAACGGCGCAAGTCCACCTCTCTATACATGCACCGATAAACTACCAGACGTCTTTAGTTCAACCCCATAAGCTTTCACAGGCGTGGAACTGGATTTATTTTTTTCTGAAACTCTTGTTATCTACGTGTATTTGAGTAGCTTTAAAATGCTGTTTAATGATAACCTCGTTTCTCATACTGCGCATCCAAATGGGGACCCGTATAGGTATAACTCAATTTGGGATCTTAAAGGATGCCTATTAACAACCTATCTATTCACTCACCTCCCTGTATATGCACCGATAAACAACAATTCCTCCGTGAGTGAGCTTCGAGTACATAAATACCGTGGAGACTGGCGTTGTTAGCGTGCATGTATAGGGCGGTGAACCTGCACCGCTCCGTGCACCGGGGTCTGGCGACTGGGCCATCTCAGCTCAGTCGCCACTGTTGTGACGATGCCGTGCTCCGTCCGCTATCGACGCGGCACAGAGCAGAGCGACGAAGTTCTCGAGCCGACAAAGAGTTGAAGCAACATTTATATACAGTACGTAGAAGGGCAACAAACGCGTTACATGGCTCACACAAAGCCGGCAGCACGTCTCAAGTCGATGCCTCCTAAAAGTGCCGCGCTCGCTGATGCTTCCGGGCTGTTTTATACCCCCGAGGGTCCGTTGCAGCCGCGAGAACTTTGAATCCCTCCAAACAGGACTCTCACTGGCTGAAGTTTGAATCCGACGAATGGAGGCGAAGCGGTTGCGTCAGACAAAGCTGCGGTGACGGGAAAGGGAATGCGACTATGCGGCACCTTCAAGTAGGGGCACGTCTGCCGTGGGTGGTTTGGGTTGGGCCCTGAGGCACAACAATATATATGGAGGTGTACCTGTGCCGCGAGCCGAGATCGCGCATGGACGGCTGTGAAATCTGCCTTTCGACGGCTTTATTTTAGCCACTTATGACCGGTTGTTGCGATTTCGCATCACGCCAATTGTAAGCCGCGCAACCAGAATAAAGAATCGGTAGCTGCAACACCTGCGCTCTGACGGAGTCTACACATTGATGGCAACATATGGAACAAGTGGCATCATATACCTCGCTTTCAGTGAAGTTCTGACTGCTCCCCTTCCTCCGGTTTATGCCAATGATCACCGTTGCTTTGTGGCCGTTCATTTACAACCCTGTTTACAAAAAGAATGTAACTATTTTGATTTCGATAAAAATGCCACCAATAAAAATGCCGCCTGCCACAAATGCGGGCAACTCCGTGTGTTGAAAAACACGCGGAGTTGCCGTAAATAATTTGTTTCTGAAAAAATTTACTATGTACTCATCTATTATGAACTGTTGTTTTGCTTTTGTGCCATAGTCGTGACTTTCTTTCGAAAAGCCAGGCATGTGTAAAAGTTTTTTTAGCCTTCCTCTATAAGCAGACTACAAAAAGCGATTGCAAAAATATTTTTTTCATGCCTTACGGAACATTCAGTCTAGAAGAGGTTAATAGTTATCATTTGCAATATTACAGAGTGTTTACACCAATATTTGTCACAACTTGTATATGCATTTTGAGTAGTCTAAGTTAAGCCGTCTTATCAACAAACAACATCTTAAACATAGCAGAGTGTACGTAAGGCAACAGTCATCTTACCCTCCTTGCACCTAACTGGGTCACCTCTCCGCCCCGCCTGTAGTTGACGCTAAAGCACCCAATTTTTCACATGCTTGAACTAGCTTTCATTTTATTCTAAAACCCCTGTTACCTATGCGGACTCGGTACCTTGACAGCGGTGTTTATTGATGACTACCCTACTTAAAATGCACATCAAAGTGGACTTTGAGTAGGTTAGTTATCAATTAACACCGTTTTCAAGGTACCGGAGTCCACATAGGGAACAAGGGTATAAGACAAAAATTAAAGCCAGTTAAAATAGAAGGTGGCAAGCGTTTCAAACGCGGGAAAGTTTAAATAACTAGAAAAACATTAATTTCGCTGATCATGCGAGAAGCGGGAAGGCAGGTGAAAAAGTGTTGGAAACAGGTAATGTAGGAAAGCCAGCTTGCAAAGTTCAAGCCGCATAAGATTCTGTAAAGTCGGCTTCACCTCTAAACACTAAGGCAATGTTCGGAAGACATTTTCTAGGGGCAATAGAAGCCTTTTTATACGAAAGGATGAAAGACCTAGGACCTTTTTATTGTGATTTTTTTCACTGGGACCGAGTTTTGCCAACTGAAATTCCAGCTGCGATCGCGGCAGCGGACGACAGGTTCGAAGAACAAGGCAGGTCCCTAAACAGCTCCGCTTTTATAAATAGTCCAGTTATGAAGCGCAGGGTGGCGTTGTAGATTTCTCCATGATTTTGCTTCTGTTGTCCTGTTGAAGTCAGGTACAGGGCGCAGCAGCCGCGGACAACGTTGGAAGGGTTCCAGCATACAGTTTTTTAGTAAATATACTAGAGATGAAACTGCGCTGGGAATCTATGTCGTCATGGGAGAATATGGTAATAGTACAGCTTCTGGCTTGCGCATGGCATGACATTTGTATTCTAAGCGTTCCTTTTCTTTTGTACTGATGTGTCAATGCCTTCTTTTTAAAACAGAGACAACCGCTCCGACAGTCTCTCAGAAAAAGGAACGTGCTTTACTTTCTTTTTCTTAATATTTAAAGTGCGTGTTTTATTTTCTACCGATGTAATAAAACCCTGTTCTTGGCGTTCCTGTAACACTGTGTGTGAATTTACGGTCACTAAATTGTGTTAATCCAGGCGAATGACGAAAGTAAGGCGACAGTGTGCCATCATGGAAGCCCACGACTACACGAACGGCATTGATGAGAGCCATGTAACGCTAGCGCCAGATCTCTCTCTGATGTATGTTTTAAAAAACTCTAAGGGTTCCGTCACGCGGATGAGTTAAAGACTGTCCGAATGGCTGTTTAGTGTACAAAACAAGGAGACTTCTTCTGGTGTGGCAATACTCAGACAAGAACAGTTGCTTTAACCTGTGGAATTACACTCGGAAATTTGCTTCAGGTTACTTAGAAAGCGTAGTTTAAAACATTGATTGAGTGTAGGGTTTAACGCGCCGACGCAACGCAGGCGATGAGGCGCGCCGTAGTGGAGGGCTCCGGATTAATTTTGACCACCTGGGGATCTTTAACGTGCGCCGAAATCTCGTACACACGGGCGTTTTTGCTCTTCGCCTCCATCAGAAAAGCGACCGCTGCGGCCGGGAATCGAATCCGCGACCTCGTGCTCAGCAGCGCAACGCCTTACCCAGGCGGCACAGAAAGTGTGCCCCAAGACCGGCCCGTCTATGGCCGCTTTCTGGCATGTCTGGCCAGCATCCAGGTTTAGGCAGCCACTGATCATGCGTTGAACGGCCAACATTCGGCAACCAGCGCTTCGGCATTTTCCCGTCCGCCCGTGTCCGGACGCACAACGGTAGCTAACCAGCTGCCAGATATTCAGTTCTCCTACGGCTGCCGATGTTGAGAAAGAAAACGGCCGAAGTACGGCCTTAGGGAATCCTTTTTTTCTTCGGGAAGCGGTAATCGGCCGAAGCACGGCAAGCGACCGGCCACAGAATATGCGTATTCTTGCGGCAGTAGGTGTTCGAAAGGAGACCGTCCGGAGCGCGGCTGCCATGCATTCGTTGTTTCAACGGTCAACCGCGCGTCCGGCGGTAGAATATTCGTTTTCTTCGGGCAACCAGTGTTATGAAGGATGCCGGCCGACGTACGGCCCCAGAATATACGTTTTTCATTCGGTTAGCTGTCCTCGGCCGAATTACGGCAAGCGAATGGCCATAGAATATTTCGCAACCGGTGTTCAAGAGGAGACCGGCCTACGTAAGGTATCTGGTTATACGTCATTTTTTCGGCAAACGGCATACAGCCGAAAAACGGCTCGCGCCTGGCCGCCGAGAATTTATGCACAGACGTGTTTGGAAGGAGACCGACCGGTTTTTTCCTGGGGATAGAAAAAGCCGTTAGGGAGCCGAACGACGGGGACGCGTTTTTCATCCGCTCCGTGTTTCTACGTTTTAAATGAACGAACATCGTTTGTCAAACAGTAATGAGTGTTCTCGGTGAACGGGCAAGGTGCAAGGACTCACTGGACATTATCAGGGAACCTTTTAGGCCATCTAAATGTCATTTATTACCACAAGAAGACTGTGCCACACCGACGGGTGAGCTAAGCCTCGCCAGTCATCGCCGCTACCACGCCTCTGCCGCCGGTTTCGTCGACGCATCAGCTCGAGGCTATTCGCCCCCTCAAGAAATGGAGAGCATTGGAGACATCGACCCGGCAGAGATGTCCGATCCGAGATGGAGATGGTTCACCAAAATAACTGGCCTTCAAGGGCGTCGAGCAAGCGGCCGCCATGCAGGAGCTAAACCGCCACCATGTCAAGGACTCCCCACCAAAGAAAGGCAAGTGCGAGCAAAAGCGCAAGTTATTCTGCTTACAATTAAACTGCGACAAGCAATGTTGCACTATGTTGTTGGTGATAAACGTAGAAGAGACTCGCCCGTGCATTGGTAGGATCAACTTCATGCCGTGCACTATGTTACTTCATGGGATTTTACGACTGCTTATTTAGAAAAAAAAATATTTTAAATTTGCGATAACAACAGAGCCTTGTCACTGACGAAGCCTAGCTGTTAATTTAGTTCCAATGTTCGAAGGTGAGCTTAGCTACTCTTGGGATATGACTCATTTGGTTAAACATAATCGCCAGCATCCTAGCAAACACGGATTTTGTCAGGATTTTAAATGCAGAGCATTTCAGTAACTCACGATGTCACCCGCGTTGGCGTCCGTAGTCCGCACGCTCACTGCGCATGCGCGTCGAGTCGAGGCGATAGCGAACTCTCTCGCGAGGGGCATTTGATTGGATTCATACACACTCTCGCGAGGGGCATTGGATTGGATTCCATTGGATTGGCTTGGATTGGATTGTATTGGATTGGCTTGGCTTGGCTTGGATTAGGTTGGATTGGATTTGGATTGGATTGGATTAAAGTGGATTGTGTTGGATTGTGTTGCGTCATAGCCGCGGCACGTGGCGTCATAGCCGCGGCAGACGCGCTGGGGCCGGCGCATGTGCTGTACTCTCTCTTCCGCGGTTTCCTCTCCTTCTAGCGCGGCGCATATAACCGGTGTGCCGTTCTCCGGCGAAGCAACATCCGCGCTTGGCTCAAACACCTAGAGTCCACGCCGCTTTACAAGTACGCCAACGTCGTCGACTGGGACCGGCTTACGGAGTCCCCTCAACGTATATAAGCGGCGGAGCGCGCGTTCGGAATTCAGTCAAGGGCGTCCATGCTTGGCTTTCGCTTGACGTGACGCTTTGCTTGACTCGAGTAGATGCGACGCATTTACTCGAGTTCCCCCCGTGGGAAGATGCGGGCGGCTTTTTTCTTGCTCAACGCAGATTGTTGAGTTCACGCACGATTTGGGTCTTGCAATAGATAAGCTTAAAGTGGTTGACTGTATATTCTTGGACTGCAAAAAAGCAAATGATGGTGTTCCATATCACCTTCTGCGTAGTACAATACACCCTATGAACTGAATGAATCGGTTTTTGCATTGTTATTACTATTGGCCCTATAGCTTTGTTCAAAAGTACTGTGTAGTTTACCGGACTATAGCGAATGAACGTGATTCCGTATACCTGCAGCTTTATTCGAATTTAATAACATCCTGGTGTGCTGATTCAGAAAAGTTTTTGGATGTTAAACAGTGTGTTAACGGCACCTTTACAAGAAAACCTTCATTCCAATTGAATACGTATACCGTAAATTATGCTGCTGTGACAACGGCCGAGGAATATAAATACCTAGGAGTTTATTTAGGGAGTGGTTAGAGGTTAAATAGGCAGGTTCACACCATAAAAATTACGGCTGCATATGTTTCTGGCTTTCTGAGACGAAATTTCAGTGAAACTCCATCTAACTGAAAAGAACAACCGTATTTCACTCATGTGCGCTCAATCTTGGAATACGCATGTGTTTTCGTGGATCCCTACACCAAAGAGCTGGTTGATACGCTCGAAAACATACAGAATATGTCAGTGCGGTTAGTATTAGGTAATTAGCACGCTCAACTTAGCATGAGAGAAAGTAAAAGTAAACTGAAATGGCAGGACGTGAAAGATCACAGACGAAACCACAGGTTGAACTCTTTTCGTAATATCTATCCTTCAAAAACTGGAGTAGAAGGGGAGAAGTATGTCCGAACGCCATTCTACATATCGAAAAGTGGGACCGCTATAAAGCTTTATAGCTTAAAGCAAATTATTAACTTTCCTTTAAAGGTGACGCCTTGCGCGATTCATTTTATTTTACATGATTACTGCAGTGTAATTATCTTCCACGTATGATTGCATTAACTGTTTATATTGACGATTTTCAGGGATTATTTTGTTATTTTGTCTCATATTTAATACCTAGTGTTATGTATCTCCCTTCTGTAATGCATGCAAAGGAAAGCAGGCATCAAATGAATCAAAAATTAAATAAAACAACGAATAAATAAATGATTAAAAATAAATAAATAAACAAACAAATAAATAAATAAATAAATAAACTTCCAGAGGCGCAAGTTTGCCTCTGACGGGTTGAGAACCCTACGCATTCAAGCTTGATCAATAAAATATTTATTTCCCTATTCGTTGCAGTATGCAAGGTTTCCTGTATGCATGCTACCATTGCTATGTTATTGGTTTGAAACAAATTATGTAACTCTAATTTTACGCCTTTCCTTGCGTGAACACAAAGGTATACAACTGCAGCCACCTGAAGCAGGGCGGCTTTCGCAACGCGTCTAGAATTTTTTGAAGAAAATTAGAAGAAAATTAAGCTCTTTTGGACTATTAAGTGGTGTGGACGTATACTCATGAAAACAACATTAAAATAGATTGAAAATTAAAGTACCTGTTCGCTCCTTCTTAGGAACAGCCCTGCGTAAGATCATCGGAAAAGTTGATCGACTACAAAATGTCTTTGCAAGAAAAATGGGCAAAAACTGGAGAAAATTTTTTGTGAAGGAGTTATATTAAATGCTCCTGAGTGTTTTGTTAAGAACCAAAACGCTTCGTAAAGGCATTCACGCCGGTTTTATATACATCAAAATTGGTCAAGCAACTGTTATAAAAATAGTTTAGGTAGCCATAGCATGAAAGTGTTCCGGAATATTGCCCTAAATAAAATTGGCTAAAAGCGGCGACATTTATCTATCTGAAATTCAACCCACTAAAGCATGCGCCCTCCGCCGCCACCCCCCCCCCCCCTCCTCTTTCCCCGTTTATTACAGGTAAGCCGCCCCACAGAGGATATCAGGAATGGACAATACATCTATTCAAGCTCTACAACGAACTGAATATTTTCTGTGTTCGGCAGTAAATGAGGCACAGCAATTAAAGGAACGACAATTTGTGAGCACTGTTTAATAAATTAATTTTGCTGTCAACTGAGGCTGGTAATTAAGCAAGGCTGCGCTGAAAGCTTGACGGCTGGTGGTTGCGCGCGAGCTCACTTTGATGTGGCCGCATTGGACCCAAAATGCTGGGTTTGTGCTGCTTCTGCACTGCGTGAATGAGTCATCTGCTTGCGCGACATGCAGTGACCGGCCTCAGTAGAGTTAACGTACTGTGGCTGAACTCCAATGCCCGTAGCACGGCCGTATTTCCGGTAGCTGTAGTCCGGCTGGAGTCCGACGACCGCATCTCGGCTGTCCTCCGGCGGCCGTACTTCGGCCGTACACGGGTGGCTTTGGAATGGCCGGAGCCCTACGGCTGGAATCTGGCCGTACGACCGTAAGCCGGTCGACTGGCCGACGGACACTGGCCGTTGGACAGCCATGGGAGTACGGCCGTATACGGCCAAAAGGCCCACAGGACATGGGCCGAACATGGCTGCCGGAAAACGGCCGGACAGAAAATCACCGGCCAAAGTACACCGTCCTGCTTTAGGCCGAACAGTCCTGTGCTGCCTGGGTAGCCACTGAGCCACCGCAGCGGGTGAGTTTAAAACATTCCTATGAAGAAAAATTAGCAGTGGCTTAGCTCGGCTATGCCAGGATATACGTAGCGTGAGCTAAGGTTCCGCTTGGGTTTCCTGGTTGTCTAGCATTACCTGATTATCATGCTTACTGCTGCTAAAACGATTTACAATCCAATCCAATCCGATCCAGTCAGGGGCACTCCAGTCCAGTCTACTCCAGTCACTGCTCCTGGCGCATGCGCAGCACGCCTCTCCGGGAGCCACGCGAAACGGCTATCAAGCGGCTCTGCTGCAGCGTCAGACTTGGCCACTGCGCAACGGAGGCGCACAGGTGGGCACGCGCCGTCGCCAGTTCGTCTGCTGCGGCTATGACGTGATTCCTCTGGAATGCGCAGACCAGCGAATGGGCAGACCCAATAATGATTTATTTTTATTTATTTAAGAAATACTGCAGGCCATAAGCCCGAGCAGGAGGGGTACATACATCGCACACACACACAAACATCAAAAGCATCTTGTGTACATACTGGAAAATACACAAGATGAGCCAAGACATCGAGTAACTCAACGACAATACAGGAGGAACAACAATGGGTCAGAACAGTGAAGAAATGCAACAAAGCGGTCAGCAAAACCCATACAAACCTACAAACCCGTACTCTACAATCCCGGATAATCTACAAACCCGTACTCAATTGGATTGTATTTCCAATCCAATCCAAAACAACACAATCCAATTTAATCCAATCCAATCCTAATTTAATCCAATCCAATCCAGTTCAGTCCAAGTCAATCCAATCCAATTCAATCCAATGCTCCTCGCGCTTGCGCAGCATGGCCCTTCAAGGTCCACCCGAAACTGGTCAACCTCGGGCAGTGTAGCTTACGCTACAAAATCGCATGCGTGGAGGGAGAATTTATGCGCGCATGTGTGTCTTTTGCATGAGTGACCCGCAACGGTGTAGCAACCATCTAACGTTTTTATCACGGTTTCTTTTCTGCAATAGACGGCCCGACATTTTCCCAAAATTAAACGCAGGTAAATGTTTCTGAAGCTATCGCTCGTAGCTGCAGCCGTCGCTCATGCTGTTCACGCTGATTACTCCATTTAAAGTTTTATAATAACCTTAACGCGGCTTGGATGACTGCTTCACGTTCGCTCAGTAACGAGTACTTCACTAGTAGAGCGTGCTCTTGGGCCAGTTGGTGCATCATTTCAAGCGTTGAAAAAACTGCGTGTAACAGACAAGACAATAAGGAAGGGTCAGGACGGGCAAAGACTCACAACTAGCTTTATCGAAATAACGAACGTGCTGTATCCCGTCAATTGACCATGCCACGAAGCAGCTAGTGTTTGCTCTTTTGTTATCAATGCACCATCCTGTTACGCTGTACGGAAGTGAGTTTGAGTTCTTGAACAGGATGGTTCATTGACAAGAAAAGAGCAAAAACTGGCTGCTTCGTGCGCATGGTCAATGGATGGTATACAGTCACGTTAGTTTTTTCAATAAAGCTAGTTGTGAGTCTGCACCCGTCCTGTCCCTTCCTTATTGTCTTGTCTGTTACACGCTGTTTTTGAGGCCCTTGAAAAGTATTGAAAGAGACCCTGGAACAGTTTTTTCAACTTTGTTTGAAATCCTAAATGCTTGCAAAATGTAGTCACCCAACACACCCTGTACTTAGATTAGGGGGTCGCAACGTAGCTCATCCAAAAATTACTGCTCTACACCAATCAGATAACTTGAAAACTCGCACAAAAGATTTTTATCTCTTTCCTGGTCTTGACGTTATTCGACGGCTCGAATTACGTCACTAAGGCCATGTAGCAGCTGTTGGCTGATTTTCCTGCAGTTGCAGCAATGAACGCTTTTCGACAGCAACTTAAAAACAATGCCACTAAACAAAGCAGAAATAGAAGCCGTATCTGGTGCGACGAGCAAATCACACAGTGCCGCTCCGTGCAGGCTATAACTATAGCTTTGGCAGTGGTTCCAGACGTGAAGGAAAGCGTGAAAGCGCGTATCGAAAGTGTTGCAGGGTCCCTTTAACTAGGCAATAAGCATTTTGTCCTGCGTTTACCCACTGAGCAGAAACTTACGAGCAGAGCTTGCGACCAATTATTTCGCTGTATTACGTCAAACAAAAAACCGTACTGTGCCTCTATGTCATATATTCGAAAACAGAACACTCAGGTGTCGTTCCTGTGGCAAGTAAACAGAACTAAACTATACAAACTAGCTGTAAATTTTAAAAGCCCGCGTGGCAGGTCAGGTCACTCTGACAGGTTTTTTTATTTGTAGCAAGAAGAGACAGGGAAACAATATACATCACAGCGCAGAAAAATTGACCGTGGCATTTCTCTTTTACGCGTACGTAGCAAAACCACTTGTTTTATACCACAGTGCGATAAGGTTAAATACTGCGCACCTATGTCTGTAAAGACGAGAAAAACATGTCTACAAGCTGAATGGCATCAGAAATGTCAAGGTTTTTGTTGCAATAAAATATGGCACAGGAAAATAAAGGGTAAAACTGTGCGCTGCTAAAATCACTCTAAACACAGCAACTGTTTCTCAACTGGACATCCCTTGACAGTATAGTTCAGACTGTAGCCAACATAATTACCAATGCGACATTTGCATCTAGGGGCTGCAAACACCAGCGTACTGAAAAACACTTTATAACCTGGTTTTATTTTTTCGTTGATTTGGTAATCTCATGCATGGCGCTTTCTAAAACGCGTAGTTCCTTTCTATATTGAAAACTGAAAACCAACGCCCCTTCATCTAACGGCAACAATGGTTGAAACACTCCGCTTTCACGTGGGGGATTTGTTCTTTCGTGGGGTCATAGTCGTTCGCAGAGTTTTGGTGACATGATGGTCGCCGTCAGTGAGACTTAAGCTTCTCTTTAAATCCCAACTGCACACGCACACACACCCACGCATGGTCAAGCACGTACACACACACACACACACACGCTCAAGCACACACACACACGCACGCGCTCATGCTCAAGCACGCCCACATGCCCACACACACACACACACCTACACACACACGCACGCACGAACGCACACGCACGCACACACACACGCGTGCGCGCATGCACACACATACACACTTACATACACACACAACACACACACATACACACACACACACACGGACGTGCGCGGATGCACACGCAAACGCAAACGCGAACGCACACACCCACACACACACATGCTAATAACTTATACGGAAAATGTACAGTTGCTCTTTCTTCAAACCTGGACGGTTATTTGCGGTATATTCCCACAGCCATATCTTCCCCGTATTCAGATATGCATTGAAGTGAAACTGCACTTAATAATGCAAGTGTCATTTTCTTCAATTGATTGACCGTCATGCCGAGTAGGCGAGGATTAGTTCTTTACTGCTGAAGGGGTTTAAAAATTATAAAGAGCTGCTTGCACATATTCATCGGTTTCGACTCGTTTAATACTGGCAACGGGCACGTTGACCATTTAATGGGTCTGTTTAGCGAGTATATCAAGACTTCAACAGCGTAATCATGTCATAACCGCTCGGGTTCAGTACCAGTTTGCTGTGATAATCATGGTCGCTATAGAAATGCGGGGCCAAATAGCCGCCATCGAGTACTGTGGCAACATTGTTTAGGTAGATTCGCGCAGGCGCAGACAGCGTTTTGAATGTACGCTTTAATGCGCGTTTTTTAATGCACGAAGACAATGTGAAACGAGCGACTTCTAGGACGGGCACTGCTGCCCCTCCGATGACAGCGGCGTGAGTCCTTAAGATGACGTCAGGAGCAAGGGGCCGCCACTCAAACAACTCAGTGTGAGTAGCTGTCAGCGTAACCTGAATTTTTCAAAAACAATCGCGTCACAGTTCCCTAGCGGGCACAAAGGAGTAGAAATTTACAAATAAAACACGTCAATGCAATACTGGACATGGATCGTAATAAATGCGTCCATTGGATGGCATGCTGTTTAGTTACTTTGATGTATCGGCGCAGACATTTCTTCTCTTTTTGATATATTCGAACATTTATTGATTAGAGGGCATCGGGTGCTTTGCTTTGTAATGTATCTCCTCCTGCGCAGGAAGCCGTCATGAGCGTAACAGACCGATATCTGAGTGAGTCAGAGGTTGCGTCATATTTTATTCGGTATGTAAACTGTAGTGAACAACAAAACACATATTTCACACCATGACTTAGACAGTAGGACTAATCACCCGAAAGCGAAACGTTCGCACCACTTGCACCGCTTACAAATAAGGCTAAAGTTGGGCACATCGAATTCTTGTGCTGGCCTAAATTTTTATATGGCCTTAACCGACGACCTGAGAAAACATCTCGTGTCACGGCGGAAGTTTCTAATACCGATTGGCGCTAGCTACACATAGCTGCTGGTTTACGCCTGGGTAGCACAATACGCATCACTAGTGTGTGCCTTCTAGTGCATTTGTATTAGACATCATTATGTTGTGCGTCGGGCTGTAGTTTTAATCGAAGCGTGACAGTGAACTCACCAAGAAAATTCGCTCCGTATCTGCTTCCTCCACTGCCAATGACGTCCAAAGTCAATGTTTTTCTGGTCCCCTGATGCATTGAACCAATTTCTCTCCCTCTGTTACTCTCCAAACCCTTCCCCTCCCCTTTATGTTCTCCCACATTCAATGATTTAGAGGTCTGTTGAGTTTGCGCGCCACTGCTTGCGCGCCATCTGTGATGCAGCAAGAGACAAAATATTTTTAGTCATTGCTTTTATCTCGCCTTACTTTGACGCCTTTTCAACGGGTTGTTTCTGGTTCACTAGCTATCGTAAAAGAATCCAACAAGGATTCATAATAAAAATGTCCTTTCTAATTTTAGTTACGTGCCTACCCATGGTCCCAAATGAGCCCAATGTTTAGTTTTAGTTTTTGCTGATAAATGCACATCATTCAGCAATTATTCACATTAACCATGGCAACAGTTTTACTAGTTTGGAGTAGGCTTGCCAAATATATTATTTGTGTGCAAGTATCCTCCGGACCATTTTTTACCTATGGATTGGAGCCGGTGACAGACAGACAGACAGACAGACAGACAGACAGGCATAGAGACCAAAATTTCCGCGTTTGAAAAGCCCAAGAAAGGCTATCGTCCAAGAGCGTTGTGAAGCCCCCCCCCCGGGTTGGTTCCACCGTGTATGGCATCTTAAAAATTGGCCACCAATCTGCTTACTCACCTACCCGCCGCGGTGGCTCAGTGGCTAAGGCGTTGCGCTTCTGAGCACGAGGTCGCGGGTTCGATTCCCGGCCGCGGCGGCCGATTTTCTGATGGAGGCGAAAAGCAAAAACGGCCCGTGTGTTCGAAATTTTGGCGCACGTTAAAGATCCCCAGGTGGTCAAAATTAATCCGGAGCCCTCCACTACGGCGCGCCTCATCGCCTGCGTTGCGTCGGCGCGTTAAACCCTAGAATCAATCAAATGCTTACTTACCTGCAAATGTCTTCAAAAGATCATATTGCCGCGAGCCATGCATTCGGTTTGTTTGTTTGTTTTCTTTTTACTGCCCGGCCGTGCCCGGCTTTTATCTGTGTCCCACGCGAAGCGCGTGTTCCATTCGTTATTTTTATGCCGCACGGGGGAGAGCGTTTAGGAGAGCGTTAAGGAGAGCGTTTTGCCATAACCTCACTGGCCTAGAATAATGCTCTTTGATCTACAATGTTATGGATGTAAATCGACGGTTCGAGAAACACACGCGTCGAAAGATAAAAACCTCCAGACCAGACACCGTGGTATTTGATTAACCGACAATCGCCATGGGACGTCACTTTGTTGATTGCTGCTTCGCCACCTGTGTATTCTTTGAGTCGTTAGGGGAGCACACGTTCGCTCCAATAAACTGTTTTTCCTTCAAGGAAACTGCGTCGTCTGTGGCAACGTGACAGTATAGTCTTCTGCCCTCCTGACTCGTAAATGCATCTCTTGTCTGTATATTGTTTGTTGACTCTGTATTGTTCTTTAATGTCCTGTCTGTGCGCATACAGATATGTAGGATTAGATGAGCACGTCTTGATATCGCATAGTGTATTTCAGGTAGGAGGGCTGCGTCCCATTGGAAGCTTGCTTCAATTATTCAAACAGTCTCCCCTTCCAGAATGGGTTCTTGGTGAACCGTGCTCTGAGGATCATGTTCCCGGTAGGGCGGTCTTCTCGGGTGCTTGAAAGAAGGATAAGGACAGATCTGACGCGGTGACAAGTAAGACGACGTGGCGCGACGAAGTCTGTGATAGTCCCCACACCTTATACGGCGGACATGTGGACACCCGACGAGCATTTAATGTCGAAACAAGCAAAACCATCCCCGTAGAGACAATGTTGAAAGGTAGGAGTTCCTGATAGATAGACGGAAGGTGTAGAATTTTAAAAGTGGTCCCCGAACCTTAGGGGTTTGGGGTTCTTGGTTCTTACGGAAGCCGTTGGGGACGTAATACCCATGAACAGTCGCATCTGTGCTACTTGCAGCGCGTGGTGTTTCGGCAGACGAAGATAGCTTTATAGGTGAAGTTGGAGTAGGCGCTGTGGAGTTCCAAAGGTAAAATTGTGCAGGAAGAGTTACAGTGCCTATTAGGTGCTCTCTGAGCTGAAGCGGTACGTTTTGTGTGGAGAGGTTGTCACGCAAGCCGAACAGGGTGGAAGGGAAGAGTTCTTGCGTTCAGACTGGAAATGAGTGCTATGACAATATGTTTATCTTGATTGAAGAGATATAAGAGGAGAGATATACCGGGCGTAAGTTATGGGGCTTAACTTGTTAATTGGCAGTATACATGGAAGTAATGACGGCGTGAGCAGTCGGGAAGGCAAGGTGACTGCGTGCGAGTGGCGGGTAAATTTGCAATTTTTAATTTCAGACTGCCTACCATATTTAGCTACTTTGTGGAAAGATTAGGCTACTTTGACTATGTGAGGCAAATGTTTGGGGCTTTGCGTTTCGTGGGGTGTTTTTCGTTTTGTTGCTTTTTTGGCTATAACGAACACCATTCCATCACAGTGAATACGGGTACAATAACGACGGTTATGAATTTGTTAGGAGCTACAATTCGTGTCATGCTTGGTCATTTGGGCGATTTGTTTCACATTTCTTTTTTGTTTTCAAAGGTTTCTTTATTGTTGACCTACTAACGTCAGGAGTACGATTAAAGAAACATTCTCGATGGGGTTTATAGGTTTTTTATTTTCAAAATAGTTCTTTTGTTATGTATGTTGTATAATAATTTATATATGCACTATTCTAGTTATTAAGCAGGCGAACATCGCACATGTGCCTGTTTCGCAATTACAAGCGTTATGCAGTTCGTGTTTTTAGAATTGTTCTGTCTGCGTTGAGAATTTTGTATTTTGCTTTATTAGCGCGAGAGCGGTGAAAACGGCAAAGTTTTTTTTTTGCTGGCAACATTTATTTTTAGGAGTTCGCCGACTTTAAAATATCTTTTGCTATTGCAAACTAATCTACATTTCAATATTATAAAGATTGTAATATATTACCTAACAAATTATGCATTTTTGTGCAGGTAATAAGCCTTCCTCGGTTCATGCTCAGAGGAACAGGCCAACAAACCCCTGCTCATTAAAAGTATGCTTATTTGAAATACAATTGCCTTCGAGGAAGGACCCGCTATTTCTTCATATCTGGCCTTTATACCTGTAGCTGCTCCATCCGCGATGCAATAAACGAAATTTAAGCTCTTTAACACCAGGTGCCAAAAAAACTGCAATGAATGAGCCGTTATGCGACACAAAATTTTGAGTTCGGAGAACGCCTCGTATTCGTGTTGGCCCGACTCATAGCAGCCAGTAAATCGCTGGGCAAAAACATATTGATCGAGCGGAATCCTGCTGCATGAGAAGCCCCGGCCACAGGCCGCCGATTGTGTTGCAAACAGGTGTCAGCGGAACACGCGTCAGCAAACACCTGGCTGCGAAACTACGCTCTCATTTCACTGCGACGGCGAACGGTATTTACCACAGTCCACAAACGAGAGCAACGTCAGCAACGTCATACCCGCCTTCGCTGTCCATGCCTCGCCGCTCTTTCCCTGTACCGCCATCGCGCCCACACGTCGTACAATCCGCGCGTTCTCAAAATGCCCTAAATACCAGAGTGCAAGCTTTCGTAAGCGCGCAAGTGCAGCCAACATGGCGTGGAATACGACCTAAGGAAACTCTGAAACGCTTCCGATAGAGGCTTTTACACATTCCTTCGCGTCTAGAAGCCCTGCGAAAGCTATGTTATCGCCAGGAGGGCGGGACAGTGCGTGAATAGCCTGTCGCAGCAGATACGGATTCCAATTCTCCTTTGCTTTTTGGGCTTTCTTTTTTAAAAGGCTCACGAATGCCTTCATTCAGTCAACTGAAAAAAACCGGCCAATATCCGCCGCACCGCTGTAATGACGCCAAGCCGAAAAAAAGCCAAAAATGTTTTGAACAAGTTTCCATGTTACCTGATGGGCATAGAGCAGTAATTTCGGGATGAGGTACTTTGCGGTTCGCTAACACAAGTACTGGGTGTGTTGGTTGGCTACGTTATGGCAGCCTTTACAACTTCAATACATTCACCGGAATCCCTTGTACTCTGTTCCTGATAGCAACATAGGTAACAATCTTCGCGTTGCAATACAGAGTTCCGCGAACATGGACGTATTTTGATGAACAAAAGCTGAGTTTTCAAGCACCCAACGTGCTAAACAAATTCTCCTTTGCTGATGAGTTCGTGTTATCCGGAAATATGTTCAAGAAAAACATCAAACAGCACCTCATTGAAGGTGGAATTCCAATGTAAAATGTAATTGACGGTCTTCGAGATAATTGCATATGTGTATGTATCTGTGTACATGGATGTAAGTGTATATAAATATTTCTATCTTGTTCAGCCAAGTACTTGACCCTAATGATTTACTTTATATCACCCGTATGCACGAAATTTTAATTGTGCATGTATCAATTTGCATTAGCCTATTATTATGCACAAGTTTTTTTTATTCTTGTAAGTGTTACTGCTTGAGTATTATTTTTGTATTTTGATTGCTGCACCTTTTAAGTACTAAGTTTTTTTGCGCTTATAGCTGGGCTGCCCGGTATAGCTTAACCGCCTATTGCAACGTTCCCCTCTTTTCTATGAAAAGAAAAATAAACCTCACTTTACCTCACTTCAAAAAAAAAACGGTGACAAAAGTGTTGCAGGGTCCCTTGATTGGCTACGAACAGGGAGTAAAATGGCGTGGGTGCTCGACTTCCGTCAGGAACGCCCGTTTTCCCCGCGTAGTTGGTCTACAAGGATTGATGCACACCGTGCACGTACACTGTGCGCACATAGGGCGTATCAGTGCAAGTGGCCCATATTTTACCTTCGCGAAATGAAATGTTTAAACCACGACAGGCAGGTCGCGCTATCGGTGCCAGCCTGTCCAAAACAGCTGTACAGGGAGTAAACGCAAACATGTACGCATTCTCGCCTCACGGAAGGATATCATAAAGCTTTTGCTTCGATACATACAGACGAAGGTAGTGTACGAGTTGAAGGGGCGGGGTCGTAATGAATGATGATATAATGCTAGAGCAGTGTGAATACTCGGCAACAAGTAGCGAAATATACGCGCACTGACAAAACATAAATAATGCGGCAAAACTGGAGCAGCTCGCAATAGCGGTGCAAGGCTGGAGGAACAACGGAGCTGGGATTGACCTAGCTTTTTCTGGTTTTTCTAGGTTTTGCTAGGATTCGGCGCGACACTCCGGGTTGGATAGCAGCCTTCTAATATGTTCTGGACAAGGGACATGACTGCGTTCACTCTGCGCTTCTTCTCCCTCGCTAGTTACGTACTTCTTAGGCCGACCCATTTTTTGCGGCAGTGTAGACGATGTGCTCGACGAAGGGTCACGAGGAGCTGCGTGTCGCCGACGAAGTCGCCGCATCGGCAGAGTGACGACATAGGACGGTTCCGCCTGGCTCCGCTTCCGTAGCGGAACGAGGGTCGTTCGGGGAGCCTCACGCAGGAGTTGTTTCTTGGTATTTTTCTTTGACAACGCCACTGGACCAATCTCAAGCTTCGACAGCTAGGCTGTTGAAAAGCAATACAAAAATAGTTGCCCTGTGCAATGGGTACGAGCAGCCGATACTTTAAAGGTACCCTGCAACACTTTCATTTAGCGCTTTCACTCTTTCCTTCGCTTCTGGAAGCACTGCGGAAGCTATAGTTATTGCGAGCATGGAGCGACACTGCGTGATTTGCTCGTCGCAGCAGATACGCCTTCCGTTTCTGCTTTGTTTTTGTGGTGAATTTGTAAAGTTGCTATCGAATGCGTTCATTGCTGCTACTTAAGAAAAACCGGTGAACAGCCGCTACATGGCGTTGACGACGTAATTGGAGCGGTCGAAGAACGCCAAGACCGGGAAAGGAAGAAATATCTTTTGATCGAGTTTCAAAGTTATCTGATGGGCCTAGAGCAGTAACTTTTGGCTTAGGTACTTTGCGACCCCCTAATCAAAGCACCGGGTGTATCGGGTGACTACGTTCTGGAAGCATTTACAATTTTCAAAGTTGAAAAAATTGTTGCAGGGTCCCTTTAATAAATCAATTAATAGGCAAGTATCAAATAACCTGCTGGCAGCCAAGGCTGGGAGACGTGAAGAAACTTCTGGGCCAGATGCACGTGTAGGTGAAGTCCCTCTTTCAATTTACAAAGCTGTACTCACGGAACTGAGCAGAATTTCGTGACGAAAACTTTTAGCCTACCATATTAATCAAAGTCAGCGCGTGGAGCCTGTTGGAGACAACCTGTGATTAAGGCAGTGTAGCGCAACGCGCGCCACAGAAATGGGTAATAGTAAATAATAAATACTTCATGGCGGCTTGCAGGCACTTCTCCACAACACGCCGGTCACTCATGCCAACAGACGCACCGTTCCGAATATCGCGAATATTGGGATATTCCAAAATAAATTCGGAATAAGATTTCTAAATTTGAAGTTCGAGAATTTCGGATTCGAATGTCGCGAATATTCGAATAGCGTCTAGTTTTTTCGAACATATCTAAGCAAATATCGCGGTGTCCTTAACACATAGCACTCTTAAACTCCTACATACTGATAACCGCGGTCCGTCTGGCGCCCAACACGTGCGCATCGCTTTACAGTCGTAGAGCAGTCTTAGCTTTACGCATTACTAAATATGCACAACGACGCAGGAGCCTGCTCACGCACTAAATAAAAAAAATGAACAGAAATATATAGAGAACAAACTCAATGCCAATATGAAAATTATCAACACACATATTGTACAACGAAAAACAGACCAGTGTTTCCAGAAAAAAAAGAGACGTAGCAAAAGTCTTCCAAAAACCTAATCGCATCCCCAGCTGTTTGTTATCCAGCGTTTTCAAGCGGTTACTTGAAAAAATACAAACTAAAAACAGTCAAAAAATGTGCAAACATCTGTTTATTTCAGCTCCCCATCTGATTAACCAAAAACCAAAAAAAGAAGCTGCTTCGGATAAAAACAGCGTCCAAGAGAGGAGAGAAAAAGCAGAACAAACGCTATATAAAAAGACGCCGAATTCTGCGCTTTATATAAAAAAATAATCAATACAGGGCTGTGGGCTAATTGTTGATCGTGTAACAGTGCCTGCAAATATTTCTTTACATATGTTGTCGCAGAGGAGTTCTCTAACAAAGGAAAAAACAGAGCACAAATTATGACAGTATACCACAGATGTCTAGACGTTCTTCCAGGCCTTCCTTTGTACGCTTTTCTTTTAAGCCAACTTTAACTGACATTGATGAAGAATGGTCGTGGGCGAAGTAAAAGGAAAAAGAAACGGTTGCAATGACCGGAATGGTCCTTGGGTCTTTCGCGCTATGAAGCCGGTGTCTATCCGATTGTTCCAGTTCGATATGGTCAGAACTCAGTCCAAGCTCAGACGACGACCCAATCCGTCACGAACAAGCTTCGCGTTCAACTATCGTCTCTGTTAGACGTAGGGATGCATGATTGTCTCCTTTGGTACCGATTACTTTTTTTTATTATATCTTACACATCAATGGAAGAGACAAGTACAAGGATCTAATAAGACATGTCGTCAAGAGATTTTGACGCGTCGGTTTTAGTTTTAGGACGTAGTTTAACCAGTCTAATTTGTTGGCGATGGTTACGCCAATTTGGCGGTAGCTGTCGACTGCGGATAAAGAGGCTGCTTAAGTATATGCTGGCTTATTTGTACTTTTTAAAATGTTTCCGGATAGCTGCAAGTGGTGACAGCGGAAGTGACGTTTTTACTTCGGCAGCCGACAAGCATTAGGCCAGTTCCTGCACTACGATAGGGGCCCTGACAGACATTCAACATCCGGCCGAGACCAGGCCGAGACCTACACTAAGTGTGTGTCCGGCACAGCCGTTCAACGTCACGCCAGGCTTGCCAAAAGCAACGGTCACTGTTAGTTCGTTGAAAACGGGCGTTTAAATAGCTGTGAAATATTTCCTCTCTGCCTGGGCTGGACATCTACAAGCCGCGTGAAAAACCATATAAACAGCGCCTTCTCAGGGCCTTATTAGTCTTCCCATGCTCATAACACACAGCGATTTGCTTGTTACAGACATGTCAGCGTCGGTACCCTAAAGGTGCGCCCTAAAAACAAAGTGGTAATAGATGTGTTTCCGGTAACTTTACATTCAATATGCAACAAGCCAACCACAGTGGAGGGGTAGATTAGGGCGGCTAGTTCACGTCGTGGTTCCCTCGTTCAGCCCGAACGGTGCCGGCACCGTGATAACGATCATCTGCAGAACGCATGAAAAGGGCGGAGTTGAGACTTTCTAACCCACATCTTTCCGTTATGATCCTTACGACCAATCTAGAAAGTTAGTCTACTCAGAGGGAGGTAGTCCGTATCGATGCGCCTTGTATCGCCACGTATACATGAACTCGACGAAGGAGAGTTGAGTCGAGAAAGAGTTTTTTATGTGACCCTTCCATGTATAAGAATACGGGGAGAGTCGAAACATAGTCGGGGCGAGTCCGTTCAACTCGCAGGGAGGGGGTGGATTGACTCGCTCGTTGGGCTGAGTCAGCGGGCAGTGGTTAGCTAAATAGCCCCCTTTCTTCAACCACCTCCGGTCCCCTCACCTCGTCTGTTTAGATAGAGTTCATTAGGACGCAGAAGGGCTTCAGGGGAGTAAACGCTCCAGTCGAGTCGACCCTCCCTCGTCCAGTTACCCGTATGCGCGGCTTATGTCTCTAGTCACGTATCCACACGGTGGAAAACAGAAAAATCCGCCCACGTTCTCGCACCATGGTCCTAGTGAATGTAGCAAAGAGCTATTGACATTTCACCGAACGTGCGTCTCTCTTGTTCCCTTTTCTTCTCTTCACCGTTGAGGCAAGCGGCTTTAGCACCAAGCGGGCAAATACAGATTAAGGACCACCTGTGAGGAGTACCAATACCATGCCTGTGTGGCGTGCGCGAACTGAGTTATCTGCCCTTCCGCCTGGACGAGCCGGCCAAACTTCCGTCGCAGTGGGAACGTTACGTAAGGGGGCCGAGGGCCGAAGGTTTATTGATTGTAAGGTTTTAACGCGCCGACGCAACGTAGGCGATGAGGCGCAATGTAGTGGAGGGCTCCGGATTAATTTTGACCACCTGGGGATCTTTAACGTGCGCCCAAATCTCGTACACACGGGCGTTTTTGCTTTTAGCCTCCATCAGAAAATCGGCCGCCGTGGCCGGGAATCGAACCCGCGACCTCCTTGTGCTCAGCAGCGCAACCCATTAGCCACTGAGCCACCGCGGCAGGTCCGAGGGCCCAAGGGCGGGGCTGTTTGGTTTTGTGTTGGTGCATATTGTCTGCTATCAGCAATGGCGTGACAATGACGTTGATTGCAGATGGCTTCTTTAGCGCGTATCATGTGGTTGCCACTATCATGCCGGTCAGTTATCAATCCTGACCTTTTGTACGACCATGACCTGACGGCAAGAGCGTCATAAGGCGTCATCGAACCATTGAGGCGACCTGAAAGACCCCAGAATGCGGCATGAAGGCACGCGCTGTTCTTCTGTCCTCTTCGCTACAGTAGGTGTACGCCGTGTCATTGAACGGTCTGGCTTTCTGCGAGGTTGAAACCTTCCCATGCCTGTCCGATAAAGTACATCTGCCATTGCAAGGATGTAGGTCTCACTGAATGACATCGAGGTCATCGTTCCTACAGATAGCAGAGCCCGTATATTGCCCCTTTGAGTTCGGCCGTTGAACGCTAGATGAGACAGGTACATTGCCGTGAATTTTCCCTTTTGTTTTTACCCAGCTCCGCTACCTACCTCTCCTCTTACTATAATATCGTTGGACTTGGCGTGTTTGTAATAATAACACTTCCACCACAGGTCATTTTTAGCACTGTAACTTTATTATCGCCATCTTATTCTATTTTCGGCGTGAACGCTATGCGGAATCGCTCACACTGGGAAAGTTTTATTTGTTTTGCTCGTACCGCTTGTCATATGTTCGCACTCATATCATCACAACGGCACCCGACAATCTCGAATTTCGTCTCGCTGTTGCCTTTAATAAACAATCAATACCATAATTCCCCCGATTCTACGCAACCCCCGATTCTGAGCACCGTCCCCTACTTTCGGGAAAACTTTGAAAAGAAAAAAAAAAAAAAAACGTTTGCATGCGCATCTAAGCCCTCGCTTTTGAAACCAACCATCGCAAGGTGAATTTCACACGCGTGGAAGCGGGATCGAGTTGACGTTGTGGCCAAGACATTTGTAAAGCTTGCAATTAAAAACCACTTCAACCGAACAGAAGACGACCTGTCGGGGGATGCCGAAAACGGCGGCCCAAGCGACACAACGAATTCGAATGGTAGTGAAGGTGGCTCGGTGTCATGCAAAAACGGTGAGTTAATTGTCTGCATTTATTTTCCGATTAAATATTGGTCAAATAAAACATTATGGCTTGCGCCTGCTTCGTCGAGATCATGCCGAAAAAAAAATTTCTGGGGAGAGGGGGCGGAATGTAATTGAGGTGTTTCGAATCTTAGCACCCCCCCCCCCCTCATTTTGGGCATCGCGATCTTGAAAAAAGGGGGTGCCTAGAATCGAGTAAATACGGTATATTCAAGGGGGTTCAGATTAGCTTTCGGTATCATTTGTTCCGCGAAAAAGAAGACTGATGCTGCAGGCGTTCCGCCAGCGGACGACACAGACTATTGTCTTTAGGAGGTCCCGTTAGTTCGTACCATTTCTCCGCGAGACGAAAAGAAAGAACTATTCAATTTCTCGAGCTCCGGTATAGATTTCTACAAGCTAATTTTATTTATGTAACAAATAATATTATCCCCCACAGCAATAAGCGCACGGTTTGCCTACAAGCAAACGTACCCGTATAGCAGCCACATGGAATTTTTGTCATAGTAACGGCAGCTTTCATACGCCAAAAGTAAATTTGAAGGACTTCAGTGCTTCTAAAAATTGCTTTGTATCGCATCATCGCACCTCAAGTTCCTTCTCAGATTATACCAGATTTATTTTTAGACACTTAGAGGAACGCGCGAGCTCCCTTAACAAATTTCAGCGATTTGTATTAAGTACATGCTCATTTTGCGTTCAACTCAAAGTTGTACTCGTATATGGAAGGGACAGCTTTACCGTTCCAAACTTCCAAAACCGTTGAATAATGTATATGGCGAATCATGAAATATTGATTTCCCCCAAGTGTTTGTCCGATGCAATCCGGAATGTTGATTCTCCTTTCTACGTAGAAATGCCTTCTGCCGCTAACACTGCCCTGTGTGCGAGACGTTTATAATATTTATCTTTGTGCAGGTAAAACTTGTTTGCAACCGGATGCATTGCACTAAGCAAATGTTGTTTGCAGTGTGAAAACTTGTAATGGGCACTCTGCAACTTCAAGTTGCCTCGTTGTTGCGTAAGGAGGAAACACTGAAGATAATTATGTGTTTTTTATGTTGAGAGAAAAACCGCCAAAATCATTTATTCAAGTCTTAAGGGCGATAGCATTGTGTTTTAAACACTTGCACGTGCCATGTTACATTTGAATGCTGTGGGTGTACGTTTTGTTTCCTTGCTTATCTTTCTTGCTACACTTAACTTGTTTTTAATGCATTTTTAATAATAAACAAAAA
Source organism: Haemaphysalis longicornis (assembly GCF_048455015.1). Taxonomy (NCBI): domain Eukaryota; kingdom Metazoa; phylum Arthropoda; class Arachnida; order Ixodida; family Ixodidae; genus Haemaphysalis; species Haemaphysalis longicornis. The sequence continues at coordinate 1,400,397 of NW_027526388.1, forward strand.
AATGGTTGACTTTCACTCACTAAGTACTTAGACAGCGAAGATGGTGAATATATTATTGCGAAATCAATTACACCTGCACTTTAAATCCCAATTTGACAGTGATTAGTTTACGAATGTGTTGACCTGGGTGCTGTCCAACCTAGAGCGAGACCAACTACGTTCGAAAAATAAAACCCGATTGCTTTTCATGTGAGGAATGGATATTTATGAGTGATTTATCCTAATGAAAGTACGAAGGACTAAGTTATTACCATATTGGACAAACATTGTGCTGTTCGTTTTACCATGGCACTGCAATGCTGCTAAAATTGCTTTCGAAGGCAGCCCCATCCTACATGTAATGAAGGTGCGAATCATAGATATCCTTAATAAATTTCGGAAACAAAGCTTCCCCCAAATATCAGTAATTTAACAGTATAACAGCTTACTATGATACAATCTGTTTAAGCGTAGATTCGGTAAAACATAAGTTAAGTGTCGTTTTCTGTTAAAACATTTTTTAAATATAATACTATGTATTTACGGCAGTTATAATTCGAAAAGTATATAACTATAGTGACAAGGAGTTATCATAAGAAGCAAATAAAACTTCTCCCAGTGATAGAGTCGTCTTTGTTGTAAACTGCGCAATTGTTGTTTGTAAGATACCTACTTTAGATAGAGAGCTCTAAAGCTCTTGTTAGAACACTGGCCTTTTTAAGAAGTCCAACAGTTCCACGGCGACAACCACACAAGAATATTCTGAACGTACACCTAACAGGTTTGCTGCAAGCATTCTTTTATATAAAGGCACTTCAAATGATGTGATGCTATAAGAATATTTTCTAAAGGAGCAAAAAGTTGTCTCCACAAAGAAGGGAGAGTATAGCTTCTATTTGTAAAGCAACGAAAGGTACATTTCAATTTGCGAGTGCCCAGATCAATGAACGAAGAACTTAATTTCAAACCAGTGGAGCAAATGACAACAGACAGGTGCAGTACTGCTACGCAGCCTAAGAAACAAAGCATTTGCTTATTTTGATGACTTTATGCATCGTCCATGTCAGCGAAATTTATCCGGATGACGAAACTTAATTAACTTGCAACAAATAATGCATCCAGGGAAGGAATTCACTTAGCTGTAGGCAGACTAAACAATTTTCGTTTTTGCATCACGGGTCTGATGCACTGGAGTGAGGAAATTTGCCGTCCTCTAAAGGAGACCAGAGCATCGAATTAGGGGACAAAGAACCGTTAGGACGACTGCCATTCCCAGCCTTGATTTCTCAACATGGAAATGATAAAAAACTCGTATGGGAATTATTTCAGATCAAGATGAAGGCAGATGGGAATTGCACGTGATGAACCTACCTCCTCTGACAATTACCTTAGAACGTCGACAGGCCTTAGTTCAAGGATATTTTGTTTATGGCTTACAGGCCGCCGAGATTTTCGCCCTCCACCGTAGGCTGTCACCACGCCGCACTTGAAAGCTCTGATGGAGCTTGTATGTATAGAACACTAATTTATTCAAGAAAAGCAAGATAGAGATACTCGCGTCATAATAAAGCCTGTAGATCTGCATATACTGAAAGATTTTACGGCCGCTACCAAACTTCACTACATCTAGTCACCACAGAAACCAGCAAATACCATTGAAGTTAGCGCTAAACCTAGCTGTTTTCGTTTTGTCGTTTTATTTTTGGTTTTCCCGTGAGTCTGGTAGAAATTTTTTTCCCGAGAGTTATAGGCAAGTATAATCTTTTAATAGCGCAAACTGATTAACTAGTTTCCATCCTGGGCTGTTTGTCTGTTTGTGTTTATATAGAACAGAGGACCCATTCCGAAGTAATTTGTCACATACGTAATCGAAACGTAGCGTGCGTGTTCGCGACTGAAGCGATATCAATAGGCGGTATTCAGAATCCTGTTGGAACAGCTAATAATAGGGTGGCTATGGCTGTGGTTTTACACGTGGCGGACTTTGTTTATTCCCATTAGCGAAAAGGCGGGGTTCACGTGGCGGAACTGTACCGCAGGGACAGGCAGTTAGAAATCGTGCGTAAGTCGTTGCCTTGGTTGTTTGCATTCGCGTTTGTTTTTGGTCGCATTGGAACCTTCCAGGAAATTGCTCACCTGCACAAACCTTTCCCTCTTACTCGCTTTTAGTGGTTCCATGAAGGGAAAGAGAAAGCATTATTTCACAGATCATCCTATAACATTTTTGAGGAAGTGGTGAACTTGGTAGCTCCTAATGCGACATGCCGTTTCGAAGGCACTGGAGGCCGGGCAGTGACGCTGCGATGCATTACTTCAAGTAAACGTTGTGATAAACTCCCCCCGCAACTAAGCCAAGCAAAAAATAATAAACCACCGTTATTTACAAACAACGCAGCAGGTGATCTCAAAGAGCATTTTTCTTATACAAAATGCACAGCGTATTCTATGGACCAGACAAAAAAACAATGGTTGTTAGCTGTATTCCGTCGTCCAGATCACAGGTATTGGTTCTGTTTTGAGCTGCTGCTAAAAGAAATCCGCTCTTCGGCTTTTGTGGCTCAGTGGTAAAGTCTTACGTTTTGGCGCTGATGCCCTGGGTTAGAGTGGGAGCAGTTATGGCCTTTTTTAAAGACGATAGTCTTTCTTGGGCTACTTAAACCCAGAAATTTTGGTCTGTCTGTATGTCTGTCTGTATGTCTGTCTGTCCGTCTGTCTGTCTGTGACTCGATTCAGCCACCCGGCCAAAGTAAAACAATGCCTGCGCAATAGTCTTATATAGTCACAGCTAAATGTGCCCGTCTAAGTCCGGTGTGATGTTCATACTTGTCAATATTGTTGAAGAACAACAAGACATTACGCATATATGAGACAACAAATTAATACTGAAGTGATATTTGCAGCGTTCCTTTATAAAAACTCGTACATGTTTGATTTTGGCGAGATTAAATACTTCATCAACTGAAGAAAAAAATATCACTCCTCCGTCGCCTGCTGTCGCGCGTGCAATATACCTTATGGCGGCATTTGAAGAAATCAAGTGGCAAAAGGTACGAAAGGTTCCACTAGATAGGTTCCACGTTCTGCTCGGAACGCACGTGGACTAGGGAAACGCGGTTCTATAAACGTTGAAGTAGGGTGCCTCGATTCACACGCGTCTTCGCCGTACGGCAGCGTTGGCATCGAGACACCCGGTTTGGAGCAGTGGAACGCGCGAAATTTAAAATGATTTAAGAAAACCTTTGGCGTCTTTACCTTGGGAGGAGCGCGACGCAACAGGAACAACATGAGAGGTGAGCGGGGAAGCGAAAGGAGGCATTTACTTGGCAAAAGTCGATAAAGACTATCGTCTTTTGACGACATTTGCAACGAAAGCAGCACATACGCGGCCAATTTTTTTCAAGTGAATTTATTTTGCTGTAACCTGTTCGCTTAGGTTAATAATAAGCATCATAAATGGAAATAAGTGTTGATTGGTATTTTTTAGTTTGGTTTAGACGAATAAGGATAAACTATACCCTGGCACGGTCCACGGAATGACCTTGGGAAAGTCAGTTGAAAGGCAGCGCTAGTCCTGTCCACTTCTTTCTTATTGTGTCCCTGTTAGTTCGCGCTGTTCCCCAAGATGCAAGTGCACCAACTCGCCCAACTCGCCACCCTGCCACGGAATAAACCTGAACATTACCCCGTGGTGTGATCCACAGAATAACTATTCAACGTAGAAATTCGGGCTACTTAGTCATACGAATTGGGCATGGCAGAAAGCGCCACAGACGGGGACAGAAGAAGCGACAGTGACACGGGACGAGCGCTAGTTCAACGATGTCAACGACATTTATCCGGTCGACGAAGCTTAATTAACTTAAAACAAACAATGCATCCGTGGAAAGCATTCACTGTGCCGTAGGCAGACATACCGATTTTTCTTTTTTGCATTCTGATGCAGAGTACTGAGGCAATTCGCCGTCCTCTAAGGGAGACCAGAACGTGAATGTAGGGGACAACGAACCGTTAGACTTTCAGCCCCAACCTTGATTTCTCCACATGGAGATGCTCAAAACTTATTACGTGAAATTATTTCAGATGAAGACTAAAGCAGCAAGGAATTGCATGTGATGCACCTACTTACTCTGACGCTTAATTTAGAACGTCAGGAGGCCTTACATCAAAAATATTTGGTTTATGGCTTACGGGCCGCCCAGTTTTCCGGCCTCCACCGTAGGCATTCAGCACGCCGCACATGCAAGCCCGGATGCAGCTCATGGGTATAGAACACTCGTTTGTGCAAGAAAAGCAAGACAGATGCTCACGTTACAATCATTTCTGTAGATCTGCATACACTCAAAAATTTACGGCCACTACAAACATTTAGTAAAACTAGATACGACAGGAACCAGCTAATGCCATTGAAGGTCGTGATAAACCTATCTGTGTTATTTTTGTCGTTTTAGCGCTCATTTCGTGTCACTGTCTCTTATACTGCACCCGTGGTAAATTTCAGGACTTCTCCGTATCCAGGAATGCGCCGCAATTTTTCGTGTCGCCGTGAGGGACGAGGCAGACTGATATCCAACCTATTTACAGTTTGTGTGGAGTCGCGTGCGATTTGAAGGTAATCGCTCTAGTTTCGACCTTTAAACACCATAACGCCCCCACGCGGCATTTTTGGGGCGTCTAGGTCCTAGTTTATACATTCTCCTCTCCTTGAGTAGCCGTTCCTTGAAGCTGTCATCACTGCCGCGGCGGTAAACGACCCTTTTCGCTTGGTGGTGCTTTTTTTGATAATAACGTGTGCGATTTCTTATTGGCTATCTGGAGCTCCTATAGCACCCATTGTTATAAATTCCCGGTATTTCCCGACGAAGTGTTTGTGCTCACCTTTTCGAGAACTGCTGTCACTTGTAATGTAACCCCTCTGTGCTATCTAGCACTGCTTTAATAAAATTATATTACCGTCCCCTTTTGTTGTACCTATGGACCAATCAAAATTTTGAGGTGGTCGTTACGTTAAGGTATAAATACTGCATTAGATATTAAAAAAAGAGGAAGGGGTTACTTGTTTTACCACGAGAGGGATGGCTGCTTGAATAAACAGCGAGCGAGGGAGAGAAGACTGCGTAAACTAGCAACCAGGCAGAGTAAAACAAGCCGCGAGGGGGCGTTATCGTCGTGGATGGTCGACGTTCACGCGATTACCTTCAAATTGCAGGCGACTGACAAGGATATTTACAGGACACATACGAGGGAGCAAAACGTAGCCCGCAGTGGGGCTTAGAAGCTTGCCGCGGTATAGCCGCCACAGGCGGGACTCTACCCCCGACAAAACAACAAAAAGCAAGGCCGGCTAATAACACGTTTTCGATAGCACGTCTCTTCAAACTGACTTACGAAGCGGGCAAGAAAGGTGTAACCTTTGGCTCATGGAACTAAACCCTAACAAATGTAAAACTGTTTCCTTCCACCGCCGTCGAAATCCGATTGTATTCCCGTACCAAATTATTGACACAAACTTTGAACTAGTTCCTACCTATAAATATCTCGCAATCATCCTTTGTAGCGATTTAACTTGGGCAACGCACATTATGCACATCACTGCATCTGCTAACAAAACACTCGGGTTCTTAAAACGCCATTTGCGTCACGCCCCTAACAATGTCAAATTATTCGCACATCAATCTCTCGTCAGGACGAAGATAGAATACCCATCTCCCATTTGGAACCCACATCAAGTATATCTCATCAATAAACTCGAGTCGCTTCAAAATCGAGCCACACGATTTATTTATTCAAAGTACTCTTTTGACTTCAGCATATCGACACTGAAAACAAAATATGGCCTATTATTGCTTGCATGTACTCACTGCATTTCTGGTCTTTGCCTTTTTCAGAAGTTTTTTTACAGCTCACTCGGCACGCCACCATACATTCTCCCTCCGGCACGCACCTCACATCGCACCGGTCACCCGCAACAAGTTGCGCGCCCACGTACGCGCAACGTCACTTTTTCGTCTTCACTCTGTTTCGTACAGCAACGCACTGGAACGGCCTTACTAATGAAAACACCGCCATAACCTGTCCTTCCACCTTTTTGAACACCGTAACAAATTACTTTGCATTGTAATAAAATATGGCTTTCATGCTTTCATGTATGTACCCCCCCCTTATGCAATACCCCTTCAATAGGGTATTTAAGAGAATAAAATGAAATGAAATGGAAAATACCCCCCGCCAGAGCAAGGCGCGTTCTGGGAACCCCCATACATGGTGGTCGCTACCCAACTTGTCAAGGGAGCCGCTCGTTTTTGCCCATTGCAGGACACGAGCCTACTCGTTTCCGTAAGCGCCGCGCGTCAAAACGGCCTATTTGTTGGCGACCCCTATGAAGGGTGACAGCCGTCTTCGCGTCTGCGGCGTTGGCTGCGCCCGCAGAGCGATGACCTCCATGGTCAAACCTTACACCCGTCTAGTACGCTTTTCCTCATGTTGAAGTCACAGAATAATGCTGCACATTATCCGGTGTTAATGGTCGTCATCATCCACTGGTCCAAGGAATAAGAACTGCCAATACAAGCTAATCATAGTGTGCCTGGTATCGCTTCGGCATTTCACCCATTTACCTATCTACGCCTACCACTCGATGAATAACATAATGGTCAAAAATGTTTCAACCTTTAGGCCAGATAACTAACGAAAACATTGGGCAGGCGAAACGTCCAAATAAAAACCCGGGGATGTTGTTGGGTGTGTTTTTTTGTGCTTTAAATGGTTACCGCTTTAAAGAGCAAGCAAAACACATTTGAGTTTGTTCAAGAAGTTGAATCCGGGTCTCCAGAGTACGGGCCTAGCGCATTACAGCCCGCTACCTTAGCACGTTTCCGGCAGTGGAATAAGCGTTACACTGGTGATTGCCGAGCGCAATGTCAACATGACGGCCCGTGAGAAAAAAGGCGAATGCCACGTATAAAGATGACGTCCTGGGGATGTTGAGACGTTAAGTGTCATAAGTCTTCCTTTCCAAAAGATTACCACCGAACGACAGAAAAAATGCAAGCAAAAAAAAAGACGCAAGCAGGACGTAGCTACAAAAAGCCATAGTAAGTATCGCCATGAGTAGCCATACTGCTTTTGCCCTTAGAGCACTTCAGCAGACAACTAACGGGCACAGCATAGGGAAAAATAAATGTTTAGTTAACATGGTCTGGTTAGGGCCCCCGCCGGAGAGCGGGTGTCATAAGGCGGGGATTACATGGCCTTGGCCGGCCAGGGCATCGTGTAGTAGGGGTGGCTGTCACCGGACTAGGCTTTAAAAATAGCGCCAGCTTGCGTTAGCTACTTTTTGCAATTTTCCGCATCCCAGGATACAATGCTGTATTTATTCAAGGCGCAACCCTTTATTCCCTTTATTCATGGCGCAACCCTGTATTTATTCATGGCGCAACAATTCCTGGACCACTACTGTTTTTAATCTACATCAATGATATTACATCCTGTGCCAAACATGGTGTTGAAACGCGGCTCTTTGCCGACGATTGCCTTCTGTTTCGTTCAGTCAAATCCACAGATGACCAAGTGTTATTGAACCAAACTATTGATGCAGGTAATATCTGGTGTGAGTGCGGGGACATGCACATAAACCCCGAGAAAACTGTATCTATGCGCATTACTAACAAAAAGCAACCACTAATTTACTCGTACAGTATAAAAGAAACTCCCATTTTACTTACACAAAGTTATAAATATCTTGGCGTCACAATCACCAACAATTTAACTTTGTCCTGCCACATTGAAAAGATTTGCTCATCTGCCCGCAGAAAATTAGGGTTACCAAGGCACACCCTCAAAAGCTCTCCCGCTAAAACTAAACTCCTCGCATTTAACACAATAGTCCGGCCTTGTTTAGAGTACGCGTGTGAAGTCTGGGATCCGCACACTAAAAAAGATCTTAACAATCTTGATAGAGTCCAAAGATTAGCTGTTCGGTTTATTTACAATCGCTTCCGCCAGTCGGACTCCCCGACAGAACTAATAATTAATAACAAAATTCCAACTTTAGAATCCCGAGGGAGACTTGCGAGACCTAAATTTCTTTTTCAACTATCCAGGAAAAACAGCATCATGGACCTTTCGCACGTCCTCACTCCGTTATCTTCACGTCCTACTAGAGGATACCATTCTTACAAATTCACACCTAACTTTGCACGCCCTAGTAACTTCAAGTACTCTTTTTTTCCCTCGCACAATAACAGACTGGAACGAACTGCCGCACCATATTTTTGAGTCTGGAAATGTACTAAAATATCTGGAAAATTACTTTGAAGTGTGATTTATGTTACTTGTGAATATTTTGTATACCTGTCTGTTTCTTCCGTCTTTTTTCTTTTTTTCTCTACACCTCTACGACTGTGTAATTGGTCATATCATTATCGTTGTACCACCTCTCACTCCTGCTTGGGCCATTTTTATGGCCTGCAGTATTTCATAAATAAATAAATAAATAAATAAACCCTCCTGTGGGACCATGATGGTAAAGAAGGGCCAAAGAAGACTAAAACGGCGAATTTACATTTGGCGCGAAAATTTCGACTAACACTACAATTCCTGGAAAACAAAAACAAAAGCAGTAGCGAATGTCACAATAACCCGCAGAGCTGAGTTAAGAGGAGCCAATGAGATAATACTGATGGCCGCGCCGCATCCCCCTACCACGCTCCTCCCAGATCTCTGCCGGATTGCCCGCCTTACCGGCTTCGTCCTTCTGGTTACTTCTCGCAGTCTTTTTCTTAGCATACTTCTGTCATGAAATGAAACCGCGGCATTACCATGTAGGCTCTTCTAGCCTTATCCCTGCGTGTTATTCCCCTGCGTGCCACTCCCCCCCAATTTTTTTTATTTACGGTTACCCAAGGTTGCTTCAGTTCATCGAAGCAAACATAAGTTCATCTGCCTGTTCAGCTTTGGCCGCCTCCCACGTGCCCTCATTTGTCACCCAATACCATTCGAGGGCTGCCACCCTAATTATCAGAAGGAATTCAAGACAACTGCCTAAGTCTGAGCGGCAATGGATAAATCTCAGATTCTCGCAGTTGTTTCTATCCCGTCGGTCTCGGCTGGCTGAGAAGTCGGACGAGCGAGAGAGAGAGAGAGAAGTGGTGGCGGTGAAGCAGAAAGAAACATTTATTCCTCAGGAAGAAATTCTCTAAAATCACTAACGAGCACCCTATGAACAGAGATGCAGATGGAGTATCGAGTAACCTTCCAAAAAAATTCGCGTTTGCCCTGGTGATTCGAGGCTAGAAAAACAGCACAGCTGGCTGCCTTTCTTGCTTCGCCGGAAATCCAGCTGTTCCACCTCGCATGGATTTCCGAACGTGCCGCTGAACGCCCTTCATGACTGGCAGGCCCAAGTATTTTTTCCCGCAGGCTTTAACGTCTCTCCCAAAGTCAGACTGCGTTAGTGCGCGCTAGAAACCGCGGCAACCTGCTTCGCGAACTCGGCGTCTGTAGGGCGAAGCCGGCGTCGGCGCTCCCCACTTCAGGCGTGAATGCACGTGAACTGGCGAGAAGAAGAGCAGGCCAGCTATCACGCCACGAATGCTAGGAACCGTGTTCTCGAAGGTCGGGATGGCTGACGCCGGGCGCTCCTCGCGATGCGCGGGCGCACATACGGTCGGTATTTTTTCTTGGAATTTTTCCGAGCTCCTCACGTTCCGCAAGCCTACGCGACGCCGGGCTCTCCTTATGAGGCGCACGCTCACGTGCGCTGGGCCTTTTCTCGGTATTTTTTCTGGCAACGGTATACGGTGGAACTAAAAAAATAAACAAAATTGCTCTTAAAAGAGATGCTGAATAAGGCCGACAGCAAACCAAATTTCATTGCGGTAGTGTCTACCAAGTCCTCCGCGTACGTGTTCTTGGCCTCTAACCCGATTGGCGCTGGTGGCGCTGCAGCTCCTCATGTGGGCTCCCGCTTTTCATCGATTTTCGCAGTGCTAATTATCCGGTACCTCGGATTAATTGCTACCAACGTGACCGGTACCACTTGCGGACCCGACCGATACCATTTTCGGACAAGTGGTACGCGACTTTCTCGATTTATGGGCGATTCTCTGTGCGCCAGCGTGGACTCCGGGTTAAGCCTAATTTAGGCCTAGCTCGAGTACGGCCCCCAGCCGCGCCGGCCCGCGGCCGCTAGGCCTAACGCCGGACGACTCCGTCGCCACCGGGCCAGAGGGAATGACAACTGCTATCCCTTTACGGCCCAGCCCACACAAACGTGTGGGTCAACAAATCGTTTACTAAGTGGCACCTGTTTCGGTTTCCTTTTCACAGCCCTTGGTAGTCGCTGCAAACGCTGCCCAGACTTTATTGGTTTCGTTAGTTCACTCATTTCGCCACCAGGGGGCGAGAAATCGCACATTAAAAACGGCGCTCAAGCCAGCGCGATAACGCTAGCCGCCTTCAAGATGAGAACTGATATTTCCTCTTGCTATTCTCGTATTTTCTGAATAACAAGTGTAAGACACGACTTGTAGGACTTGGAAAAACGCGATTGGCTAAAAAATACACCCGTTCCCTTCGTCTTCGTTCCGTCGTCACGCTTGAAAAATGCACCCACACATATGTGTGGGCTGGGCTTTTGTCGTCACGAAAATTTTGCTGGGCACTACAGGGTGGCGGGCTCGTGCACTGCAGCGCTAGCGATAAAAATTTTTTCTTCCTTTCTTCGTGTCTCATTTATTCGCGGTTTTGTGCTGGCTCGTTGGTAATGTTTTCTCGCGCCTTAACCTTGAACTGGTTCCGTAATTACTTGTGAAAAAATATTAATTATAATTATTAATTATATTAATTACAACTTCAATATTTTTAATTATCCAAAAATCCCATTTATAATAAAAGTACTCCTGAAAACGATGTAAAACTCGTAAATAAAACGTAAAAATGCAGGTTTTCTGCGCCTGGTGCCACTTTTAAGGTATTCTTACTACACGCAGATCATACGAATAGAAGCCCAGCCCACACATATGTGTGGGTTTGTTTTCTGTGTGAAATACTCTGCGCTTTTTTTTTTCACTTGTCGAAGCATGATTAGGAAGGGGTAAATACACAAAATTTATTTAGTTGTGCCTTTTTTTCTAAAATCTTGTTGTTGGGCAGGAAAGGGCTATGGACACGGGCTCCGAGCCAGACCAAGAAGAGAGGGAGGATCCAACGCTACAAATGCAGCTCGACCGTTTCGCCGGCCGAACTGCCGTCGCTGTACACGGCGAGGAACTCTCGGCGGGGGACACCGCCGGCTGGGTAGTTCCGAAGAGGCGGGCGCCGCAGCAACGAGAGGCTCCGCAGCAATCAACCACCGGTGAGTCCGCCGTCAAGGCGTCCAAACCCACTACCAACCGAGCGCAATTCGCCAGACGAGTTAACGCAACCCTAACGAAGGCGGCCCGCATGCCAGCAAACATCCCGAGAAGCGAGCACAAGGTCATCATGAGGCCACGTGGCGGCCTGCACACTCGCCGCGTCGAGGCACCAGTACTGATGGCCACGGTAATGGCGGCAACGGGAGCCACGAGAGAAGAGGCCATGCAAGATACCATTTGCGCAAACGTTATTCAGAACATAATAGTAGTGAGCACCCCGGACGAGCAGCGGGCGGTGAGATACGCTCAGCTTCGCGCACTCAACATCGGGGGCCAAACCCACGAGGTCAGCGCGTGTCACGCAGCCCCGGACGGCACCGCGAAGGGGGTAATTCGAAACATCTCCACCGAAGATACCCCGGAGGAAATCAAGGCCAACGTAGTGAACAACCACAACCCCACGGCAGTCTATGCGCACAGTTCGGCAATTCGACCGCGGTGATCGTCCTGTTCCAGGGCACAAAGGTCCCCACAACAGTCAAATACGGTGCCGTCCTAGCCTCTACAGACAGCACCACGAGGTCTGCAGGTAGTGCGGCAAGATCGGCCACCGCACAGACGTGTGCCCACAGCCGAACGCGCGCGTGTGCTTCGCGTGCGGGAAGGCCAACCCGGGCGCGAATCACGACAACGAATTTACGCCGCGTTGCAAGCTGTGAGGAGGGCCCCACCCGACCGGCTCGCCGGGGTGTACGAACAAGTACAAGACGCCATATTTGGTAAAGAAGCGGCAGTGGGACCGCAGAAAAGTGACGTCACCACAAAGAGAGAGAATTCCCAGAAAAGCCGCTGCCAGCTTCCCGCCGCTGAGCCATCAGCAACAGCGCAGGCGCAGCCGTAGCTGCTCGCGGCAGCGGTGCTCCGCCTCCGGCGGCGCGCGTTCCGCAAGGAGTCGTTCCGCCAGCAGAGGCAGAAGTGGAAGAAGCGACAGCAGGAGAAAACCGATCGCATCGCGCTCGCGAGAACGGGTAGTGTGGACCGATATCGTCAGAGCACCCGCAACTCGGGCAAGATCCAAGACCCCGCGAAGGGAATGGGAGAAATCGACACAGCGACCAGAGACGATGCAGGCTCTTCGTGAGGAAATCACGACACCCAAGGCCGAAAACGCTTGACTGAACCAACAGCTCAAGGAAGTAATCCGACTCCTGAACAACCCACAGCAACAGCAACAGCGGCAGCAAGCGCCCCCGCAAGCGCAAGCCCAGCCAGCACGGCAGCAATCGCGAGTGCGGGCCCCGCCGCCGCCCCCACCACCACAACGACAACAACAACGGCCACCGGCGACACCGAAGCCGGAAAGACCGGCCCAGGAGCCCCGGGACAGGGCCGTCAACCCACAACCCCTCGAAACCGACATGTAGGAGGACGAGGAAGAGGATGGAAATGCAGCGGACCCCCAACTGAGGGACGACACGCCCGAACCCCAGTCCAGAAGCGGAATAGTGACGCCGTTCGCCTTCGCCGCTCCACGGAGAAACAAGACAAGCTCGAGAAGCGAGTAAACGTCCTCGAACACCAGATGAACACGCGCTTCGCAGCAATAAAGGACAGGCTCGAAGCAGTGGAAGTAACACTACACAAGATGCAAGAATTCCTATACAAGAAGCTCGGACGGGATGATGACGAGGAGGACAACCGCGACCCGCCTGCTCAACAACCGCAAGCTCAGGCCTAAGGATCTGGCACTGGAACGCCAACGGGTTCCAGTGAAGAAAGGCGGTGCTGCAACAATATCTGCAAGGCGCCGACCGGGGACCGGACGTAATATTGATCCAGGAGACGCACACCGAGAACGCGTCATCCCCCCCCCCCGGCTACCGAGCGCACGCGAGCCCCCCGCGGGCAAGGGAATGCGGCAAAGGAGCCGGGCAGGGAGTGTGCACGTTCGTGCGGAAGGGACTCACTTTCGTCAAGCACGAGAACTTCCTTGGACGCAGCACCATTGAGCATTGCGCGACCGAGGTGGTGATCGGCAGGAAGAGGAAATAATCCTTTCGCCTGGTAAATACCTACAGCAACCCGGCGCACCGGCAGCAGAAATTCCGCGCCCTCTTTCACAAGGCGATACGTTCGGCGCCGAAAGGCACGGTCATGGTCTGCGGGGATTTTAATGCCGCGCACAAGGAGCTCGGTTACGGCAGGACAACGGTAAAAGGTAGAGACCTCCTGGACGATGCGGCGGAAGCGGTCTTCTCCCTCTACACGGACCCCGCGGCCCCCACTCGGGTAGGAACGTCCACCACGCGAGACACGAACCCGGACGTGACATTCGTCCGGACGGCGGATACAGCCAAGCGAGGGGTGAAGTGGCGGAACACGGGACGGAATCTGGGCAGCGATGATTACATCATCGAAGTCGACCTGCCTGCGTCCATACCGATTGCCGCAGAACCCCGACCAAACACAAGATCACGGACTGGGACCATTTTTGGCTGGATCTGGAAGGGCCACAGCGGATGGCAACGAAGATCACAGACATCGGGAAATGGGCGGAAGCCATCGTGCGCGTGACCTCGGGCGCGACCACCGAAGTGGAAACGGACGACAGGCGCCTGGCTCACATGCTAGAGGCGAGGCAATCGCTGCAGAGGCGGTGGAAAGGGCAGCGCACCAACCGCCGGCTACGCAAGAGGGTGGCCCTGCTCGGACGCGCCATCGAGAAATACAGCCGGGAGCTATGCGCCCAGAGGTGGCATGCCGTGTGCAAAGAGGCGGACGGCCAGCTCCACCAGGGGAGGACGTGGAACCTGCTCCGGCACCTTCTGGACGAAACCAGGACGCGAGGCTATCAGCAGCACCGGCTGGCCGAAGTAATGCACACGACCGCCAAGATGTTGGGGAAGGCAGAAATAAGTAAGTGCATAAACGCGCGCTACCTGCCAAGCACTGCGAGCGAGAGGCACAGCGAATACCGGGGAGCGGACAATCCGGCCCTGGATCGCAGCATCGAAGAATGGGAAGTGCGGGCAGTGCTGCAGACCTTCAACTGCACGTCTGCGGTGGGCCAGATCGGGTAACCAACAAAGCCCTGAGGAACCTAAGCGACGGAGCCGTTACGGCCCTCACGGACTACTTCAACCGCTGCTGGCACGCGGGCAAGCTGCCCCGACAGTATAAAACGGCCAAGACGGTCCTGATCCTGAAGCCCAGTAAGCCGCCCGGCATCGAGAACCTGCGCCCGATCTCCCTCACCTCGTGCGTAGGGAAGGTCTTGGAGCACGTGCTAATGAATAGATGGCAACGCTACTTGGAAACGGAAGGGCTATACCCCGACACCATGCTGGGGTTTCGGGAGCGGCTCAGCACCCAGGACGCGATGATACTGCTGCAACACGAGATACTCGAAGTGTCCGTCCCCACCCGCGACAACAGGGCGGTGCTGGGCCTCGACCTACAGAGCGCCTTCGACAAGGTGCGCCACTCCGCCATCTCGGCGCAGGTCTCGCGGCTGGGCATGGGCAGGAGAACGTACAACTACATCCGGGACTTCCTATCGGAGAGGACCGTAAAGATCCAGGCCGGAGACCTGGAACTACCGCTGAAAAAGACAGGCAGCGTCGGGACCCCCGAAGGCTCGGTGATCTCACCGTTGCTGTTCAACATCGTCATGATCGGGGTGGCCAACCGGCTCTCGGAGATCCCGCAGGCCCGCTACACCATCTACGCGGACGACATCACCCTGTGGGTCCCCGGGGTCAGCAACGCCCACATCGAGTCGACTCTGTAGACGGCGGTGGAAGCTATCGAAGATCACCTGGGGGACACTGGCCTCGCGTGCTCCCCGCAGAAGTCCGAACTACTGATCATCCCCCCGCCAGGCGCGTACCGCAAGAGGGCGGAAGAAGACTCCGCAGCCATCACGGTGCGGACGAAAGACGGCACGATCATCCCCAAAGTGAAGGCGCTCCGGGTCCTCGGCATGGTCATCGAGGGGAACCGGTGCAAAGGTGCCACGGTCAACCGAACGATCACGAAGCTCGGAACCGCCACCCGCCTCATCAAACGAGTGGCGACAAGGCACAGCGGGATGAAGGAGGCGAGTCTGCTGAGGCTAGTCCAATCATTCGCCATCAGCCACGTGGCATACGTGGGGGCGTTCCATTTCTGGAAAACGCAAGAACGAGACAGGATAAATGCAGCCATACGGAAGACCTACAAGGCAGCGCTGGGCCTCCTGAACAGCGCCAGTACCGAGCGGCTGCTGGAGCTCGGCATCCACAACACCCTAGAGGAGATCGGCGAGGCCCAGCGCGCGGCCCAGCTCGAGCGCCTCTCGACCACGAAGACCGGCCGTCACATCCTCGAACGGCTAGGACTCGGGGAACGGGCGGCTGGGGCGGCCGACTCGCGGAGCCTGCCTACCGAAACCCTGTTAAGACTGAAGATCACCCCGATACCTTGGAACGTGAATCCGGAGCGAAACCAAGAACGTCGGGCCGCCCGGGCCAGGGTCCTCACGGAGGGATACGCCGACGACACCGGCACCCTCTTCGTGGACGCGGCGAAATACCCGACAGACCCAACACCTACGCTGCGGTGGTGGTGAAAGCCACTAACGGCGAAGTGCACAGTGCGCGCAGCGTCCGCGCACCGTCCGCGCGGCACGCGGAAGAAGTCGCGATCGCGCTCGCGCTAACGGACCAGCAATGCACAACGATACTGAGCGACTCCCGCTCGGCCATCATGAACTTCACCCGCAACAGAGTGTGTACCAGTGCAGGGCGCGTGGTGCAGTGCAGTGCAGTGAGAGACTCGGTGCCGGCCACCCACCTGAGGTGGTTCCCGACACACACGGACACGCGGGAAGCAGGCAACAGCAACAACGGCAGCGGCCACCCCAACCGCACCGAGACGGCGGACGCCGCCGCGCGCGCGCTCACCAACCGCGCGGCGGCTCGCCCGGTGGCCTCCCCCCCACCACCACCGGGATCCCCCCGGCTCAGCGGCCCCGAGGGACGGAGAACCGCACGGCGATGACGGCTGCCAGGACATCGAACAGTAGGAGCCCCTCGTCGAGTATGCCGAGGTCCTGCGCTGGTATCGACTCAAACGTCGGACTATGCCGCAACCCAAGCCGGGACTGACGAGGGCGCAGGCAGTGCTCTTCCGGCAGTTGCAGACCAGATCGGTAATCACGCCGGCGCTCGCGCGCCACGTTTGCCCGGACATTTATGAAAGTGACGTGTGCAGTGTGTGCGCGATTGCCAGAGCAACTCTGACCCACATCCTATGGGGCTATTCTCGCTACCCAACGGAAGCAGCGGCGCCACAGGGGCGGCTGCCGGATCCCATCGCACGAGCGGTTGCATCGTCGGACCTGACGGAGCAGCTGCAAGCCGTCCAGCAGCTCGAGGCGGCTCTCGCCCGGCAGAAGCGCAGGGAGGCGCTGACGGAGGGCTCGAGGGGACATCCCCGAAGGTCCCTCGCACGCCGAACCGGCGGTCGCCTGCAGGGCGATGCTTCGAGGACGCCCTAGGCAACGTCGAGAGACGGGCTGGCTCCGCGGAGCCTTTGCTCGTCCCTCCTGCAGGCGAACAGTCAATAGTCTTTTCTCTCTCTCTCTGGCCTCTAACCCTACCATTGCCCTACCCCTAACATTGTTCTGTTCATGTGCTTTCCACTCGTTGGAATTTTCCTTTCTGTGTAATGCACGAACCCCCGTGCTCGACCACGCATGACAGCCGTCAGGCCGCCTCGGGCCGTGAAATGTCCAAGTTCACACCCCCCCCCTCCCCCATAGGAATACGCCAACTGTGAGGGCGTGAATCCTGGGTGTGGGTGCGTTCCCTTCACAAATGCACAAATAAAAAAAGCAACTGCTGGTGTGCGCGTTCATAGGCGTGACAGACGACTGCTATTACATCGCTAAAGGGATCCCTACAAGGCGTACGGTAACAGGACTGGAAAAACTTACCTGTTTCTGCCTTTAAAGAAATAAACACAAAACAAGCTAAATCTATGGTGGGTGTCGCAGCGGTGACGGTTACACATTTTGGATTTCTATATTATCTTTATTCACCACAGTCAGGGGGCCAGGCGGGCAAGTTGCTCTTCAACAGAAAGAGATTTGCAGCTATTCGACGAGGTGGAACTCCAGAGGTAAACGACCCCGTGTGCATGTTCTGCGGCAGCGGCCTTGAGGTGTCTTCGCGCCCTTTTCTCTTCTGTGCGCGCGGCCGCTGCGTCAGTTCCCGCTATTCCTCCAAAAAATCTACACGCGACGGTCCCATAGCAAGTTAAAAGTGCAACTTCTGATAACAGCGCTGCCGCTGTCATCAGCGGATTGCCCAAATTTTCTGAGGCATCGATGGTTGCTAGGGGCGTAACATTTTTGAAAAAGCCGTGCGCGGTAGTGAGGAAGGGGTAAATTGCCATGGCCACTAAATCGTCGCCACCACAAGCGCAACACGGAGTTGTAGCATTCTACAGATTCGCTGTAAAAAACTGCGCAAACCAGATCCACTTCTCGCTAAACGATTAATAATCAACTATAAAAGAATGGCCATCCACAGGAGTGTACACAAAATCCTAAAATAAGAGTCTACCCAGCCTAGCCAGCCTACCGCGCTGGCGTGGAGGGTCCGGAGCGCAGCCTTCGCAAGGTGCTACCCGCGTTCGCTGGTTGCCATATAGTGCGGCCGGCGTAGTTGCCGTTTTCTCAGAAGGGAGTGCTTGGATGCTTAGTCCCTTGGTAGCTGTTAAGTTGAGAAAGCATGGCTCCAATTCGGCAGCATCGGCGTTGTGGGGGGCGTGGAAGCGTGGGTGGATGGTTCACTGGAGAGGCACTCGCACATCGATGATTCTGGGGTTGCCATTAGCGCAGGTTGGGGTGCGTGAAGGATGCTGGAACCGTCGAGCCATCGACCTGCTCCCGTCCAGTCTTTGGTTGTGACGTATGTCACCTTCTTGATTCTCCGGGGCCTCCTTGTCTACTTGTGCTACTTCTCTGCGTGCTTCCCTCCTGCGCCTCTAGTTACTTTTTTCTCCGAGCTTAAATCATATCTTCCGTCCTACCACGGCTTTTGCTCATTGACGTCTCCTCAATCAGAACCGAATCTTCCTTCTCTAATTCCCGCATCTCGTGACTGTTTTGAGGGAAATTGTTCATTTGGTTCTGGGATTTGCGCGGCGCTTAATCGGCAGCATCTCGATCTATTGGCGCCACCCTTCCCGTCGTCTTAGTTCCTCTTCTTTGATGTCGTATAAGGAATTCTTCCTAACTTATGGTGCCCGACTCGTCCTCGCGCTGTAGGTCAAAAGTTAGAACCTTCGTGTCCACCTCTTGCTTGCCATGGAAGCAGGAGGGAGCCCCTGGATTCGGAACTCTCGCCGTGGGTGGGTCTTAGAACGTCGGCGTGTGGGGATATCAAACCGTTGGTTGATGGCGCACAGCCGCTGGTCGCATGAGTCCGATCATCGACGGTGCGGCCACTAATACAGAGTCTGGTGGTGCGGCATGAAAGCCGGCACAGATGCGATGTCGGCCTGGTCCCTCCAAGGCTTGCGTGGTGAAGTCGATCACCTGGTAGCGTCCATTCCACTTGCTCTTCCGAAATTTCTCATATTACCTGGCACGTCTTGCTACGGCCTGCGCTTTTCTTGCGCTCTTCCTCGCCACAGGCTTCTCCTGGAGAAGAAATTTTTTTCATGCTGTCACGGCGTCACGTGAGTGATAAGGCATCAGCGATAAGGCATCAGCGAAAATGCATCAGCGATACGGGTCATTGGAATGTTCACCGTTCCTTTTGTGTTTTTTTTATAGCGGTGCTAAACATGGTGGTTGTGGTACCAAAATATATGCCTCATTGCCACTAAGGTGATTGGTCAGGGAGAATTAAGGAAATACATTTAACGAAAGCCTTTAAAGTAGGCGGGTAGGGAGGTAATATAAACAAAAAAACAAACGGCCCAAATACAAGATGTTGCTCTAGATATTGTTCAAGCCAAAATATAATCAAAGCTGAAAAAGGTACGCTTATCAAAGGGGTAAGATACAAAAATGGTACCTAAATGTTCACAAATTACACCGTTCGGCAATTTTCGCTAAGAATCCATTCGTTTCTTTGTGCGTGCCTTTTTTTAAACGAACGTTATATCTTAAATGGCCGAATGTACCTGATATCTTGCTGAATACAAAACGAAATTGACTCCAGACGCGTTATAAAGTTACTAACTTCAATCTTGTGCTGCTCGATATAACCACAGTTGTATCAAAGTGGCCAGAGCAAAAATCACACATGAAACGGTTACGCTTCCGTGCATGTGTCCTAGCAATTCCGCTTTTACTGCATCTATACGAAGCAAAACAGAATACGTGTGATCTAACAGGAAAAGAGGATGGGAAAGTGTCGAAAAACGTTTGACACATGTGTTGCCGTAATTCGTCCAGATAACCTTCTTACACGATGAACATTTCCTAGCGCGAAAGAACTATTCAGCGGCCTCTTCCAGTTTCTCGGAAAATTTATTATGCCGTTTGTGAAGCCTTTTTGGTAAAGCTTTTTTATGAAGCCCTATTTTTATTGTTCTTTCGTTCAGCCTCCCGTATACATTTTCCTGCATATAACTCGCTTACACTGAGATTTGTCCGCAAGACATGCACAAAGACATGCCTAAATGCAGGTATCTGCAATCCAATGATCTTCTACGTTTCCAAAACAAGCAAACCCGAGATATCCTTCGAAAAAATAGCTTTAAAGTGTCGAGCCGAGAATTGTATTTACACGGGCTTCTTAGCACTTCACTGCCGGTCCGCATTTGTTTCGTTGAACTAAGCAAACCATTACCTCTTTGTCTGTCTGGTATTTTCTGAGCATCCTTGCATAAGCAACATAAGCATGTACACAATTTGTCCTACACTCTATCGACGTTCATCTGTCCAAAATAACACTTCATAAGTTGGCTATTGACAGCATCAAGCCACGAATTGTTTCAATGTGGTCGAGTGTAAATATCGGAAGGCAGGGACCAGCAAGGACAAGAAAACATGCAATTTTCCGCAGCTACAACCACCAGCAACCCAAGAACACTCGTATACAATTGTCTGCGGTCGATAGAATGCTCAGTTAATTCTGGAAATTTTGATAGCATGCTCGAAGCGCTTCGTACGTTTCTTAGATGTTATGAAAACCTTTTGTAGAGTTATCCCATAAAAGTTTTGTTGCTAGTATTTGAGTAAAAGTCGAACTGCAAAAACTTGCTCTTTGCCTAGAAAACCCCAACGGAGCGGATAGTCTGTGAAAAAGTAGCATAAAGGAATACTTTTTTCGATATTCTGTGTTGCCTCCCTGCCAACACATGATCACCTAAAAAGCACAATGTGAAAGTCTGTTTTCAGCTCTGAGCAATATTAGTGCAATGCAGGAAAAGTTTAAAAGCTTGAAATCAAGGTGGAACAAACAGGTAGGTGATCCGGTATTTTTTTGTTAAATTCCCGTCGGCATGGCCACCGGCTTTTGAGGGTTTTTCCTACTCCACAGATAACGACTCTGAAATGCAGCATAATAGTGCTCCCATTCCTGAGGCCTTGGTTGAACTTCGACTTTCATTCTTGGGTTGGCTACGTATTTCTCCTCCTTCGACTTATTGCATTGTTTTTGTCATTGATACATTAAACTCACGACGGGTGAGTAAATATGACTATGATGTTCTGCACAATACAGTGGGTGAAGAAGACGATG
Source organism: Haemaphysalis longicornis (assembly GCF_048455015.1). Classification (NCBI taxonomy): domain Eukaryota; kingdom Metazoa; phylum Arthropoda; class Arachnida; order Ixodida; family Ixodidae; genus Haemaphysalis; species Haemaphysalis longicornis. The sequence goes on from NW_027526388.1 coordinate 1,421,473, forward strand.
AAGACAAAAACCAAGACAAATTTAAAAAAATGGGCCCCATTTAAAACCAGTGTAAAAGCAACCCGAACATTACCAACAAGAAAAACAATGTAGTAAACTTTCCTCTTCAGTGAAGATGATTTACATGTTTACCGCGCGGCTGAGCAACAACGTAACGATACAAAAACCATGCGAACACGAAGGGGATGATAAGAAATACCTAGTTTTTTGGGCTCCACTTATCATGCACCCACGATGTTTATACCCCACTGGTAGCACGGCTGGCAGCAGAAACGCTAAAGCCATTGTTTTATCTCCTGAAGAATAACTATCCTGCTATAGAACTACACGTTTTACGATTGATAGAGCAGATTTTCCACAGAACCAAATACAAAGCGCACACGTTTGCCATAAGTTTTAAAGTACGTGTTTGCCATAAGTTTTAAAGTACGTGTGTGAAGCGGTAAACCTCCGGATAAGTGTTTTGCATTCATTTTTAGCGTCCTGTTTCCTACGCGTGCTGTTGTATGACCTGCCATGATTCTGGCTACAGCTGCGAGTAGCGCACTAATTCATGTTTAGCGGTTTTGCTGTTTGTTTGTGAGTCTCCGAATACCGTTTCTTCCACCTTTGAGGGCGCGATATACATACCCAATGATTTGTTCCATCTTCATTTTTAGAAGAATAACTACGCAATGCAATGCCTGTCACTCCCAACGAGGTGTATTTATCTCTACCAGTTTTGCTAGGCCCGGGGTTATTGACCAACCAGCAGGCTATTACGGACAGCTCAGGATTAAGCGCAGAGAGACGGTGTCACCATTTTCTCAGCAATTATCTTCATTAAAAAAGTGCAGGCAGCACAAATCGTCTGTAACCTCCATAAACGATAATTGTTCACTTTCTCAGGAGAGTCACAAGCATAACTCCCCAAATTACCAACTTTCTTGACAAAACTATGAAAAGTTTTTAGAGTAAACTCGAAATTTGTTGGGTTACATAAAAAAGAGAATTGGAGAAATCACTTAAATTTATTGAAAAAAAAAGATTTATTATTCAGGAAATTTCAAAATACGTTTCTTTGCTTGCTAATATTAGTAGAATTACATGGGAGAAATATTTGGCGAAGTGATATGGCGAATATTTCTTGTGCGTACGCGCAAGCACAGATATCAAATCAAATCACATCAAATCAAATCAAATCAAATCAAATCATTTATTTGCCATCATACATAGTAGATGGGAGGGCGGCGAGAAAAAAGCTGCTCACAGGCAGCTTGACCAGCCCACAGCCCATGATATGTGCCTTTGCAACCACTTATTAAGGTACGGGTTTTTATGACGTATCCGAGGGCAACCGTGATATAGCCCACCCTTCCAGCCAGCCGCGCAAAAGTCCTTAAAAGGGCGGGTGCGGGGTAAGCCGTGTGACTTCAACTGGTGGATGCAAGAATAGCGCCACTGCACGTCACTAATAAACTTTCTACACGAAACCAGACTGCATGCCTAGTCGGAGACTTGACCAGTGTTATGAATTCCCTGATTACCTGTGATTTTTGTACCTCTTCTACCTCCTGCTCTCCTACTTTCTTATTTTTTTCTTGCTTCCATACTTGCTTTTTTCTTCTGATTTGTGCACCTTTGTTCATATGTCGCGTGTCAAAGTCACAAAGAGCTACTCAAACAGTGCTCCGGAACATTATACACATCTTTATCTTTGTGATGAATAAACACTACACGGGGAACAGGGAAACATCACAGCTACTCATTTAGAGGCTATTCAATTAAACCAACACTACGCGAAACAATGAAATGTTCACACACCACACGATATAGTTGCACAAAGCAATATATCTAAAAGTGTACACGAATTCCCAGAGCTTAGTCACGGCTGCTTAATATCCATGGTTCATGCAAATGAAAGCAACTGCTTTTATTTAATATAGAACAAGGTTTTGGAACTCTCGCTATCTAAGAAGAATTCTTATACTGCCGTGACACGCCAAATCTAATGGCATTTAGACCCAATGTCATTTGCTCTAAATGTCATTCGTTCGGCGTTCCTGGAGAATACCGAATTACATTTCAGGTGAATGGCAATTAGCGGCAAAATGAAGTCGGCGAGTTCATTCAGCGGCCAAATGAGGAGCGTCGATAGCAGTCACGCCTGACTATATTAGAAAGTTGTGTAATAAACCGAAAAAAGCTGTATCTGAAAGCTGCCAGTGAGCTTATAGTTTCCCCTTCATATTGTCTTCCAAATAAAGGAAGACAAGCACTTACCAAAAATTCTCCTCTTCGGATATAAAATTTCGGTGCACTTTTCTCTGGTCTACTTCGGTCACATAAAACCGTGATATTCTTCTGCAATAATGAAAACATTTGTTTTGTTTTAAAAAACTTTTATGTACAAAACATACTAGGCGCCCTTGAACAACAATTTTGCAATCTCGAGAGCTTGCCAACTCACTTTCAATGACATTAGACTCGCCGTGTCGCAGGGGTATTTGTTTCCACAGGTTTTTTTAATGGGGCAGCCTGCTTTTTTTTGAAGATACATATCAGGACCACCACTCGCATGATCTTGTGGTTGTGGACTGCCAAAGTGCGAACGAAAGCTTACAGATAGTTGAGGGCAAAAAGAGTTTATACATTTTACAGTCTCGGTAATAAACGTCAGCGCCATCTTTATGAAGTAAAATTTAACAGTAAAATGAATGCTACGGTATACATAGCCGTTAATGAGATAACAAGTATTCTTTGAATGCCACCTGCAGCAGCGTATTATTTTTCTGCATTGCGAGACGCCCTCCTGTTGGCTTGAAAGTCGGCGTTAGACAAACCCAATATCGCATAATGTTATAGTACACAAATTTGTGTAACCTTCGCGGGATATTTATGTCCCCATTCGTCATCATCGTCATCGACATAGAAAAAAATTGAACAGGGACAAAGTCCGGCGTACTGCCGGAGAACTTAAAACGGGGGTTATTTTCCACGTGATCTCAGGGCGCGCAGAGATTGCCGTAGCCGGAAGTTTCTCTGCCACTCCTAAGCACCCTGCCCCTGCACTCCTCCCCTATCATTCACCCATCCTCTATGTTACGACAAAGCGATCTGTTGTTACGACACGTAATTCTGTCGTAGCGAAAAAGTAAATTTATTCAACGACCAACATCCCTGTAGTAACAACAGCACGGCCATTTACGCTACTCTTCACCGTGGGCAATAATATTCAAACCATGTGCAACTACTGATGAAACATCAGGATCTCGACAAGACACGAAGTTGGCACGACGGAACATCAAAATCATAACAGGATTACAACACACGACAGGACATCAGAAACACGACACGAAAAGAATACGACTAGGAGACAGTAGGACACGCGAAAATACGACAAGCTACAGAAATATGTGTTGTCATTTCACACTGGGATGTGATTCCTCTCACCAACAGTCACAATGGAGGGCACTCGACATGAATGGCATAATAGTTACGGCTTTTTATGGTAGTGTGCATTTAAAGCAAGGTTACAGCTTAGTAGAAGGTAGTGGTGTTTCGTGCGGTCGACGAACCAATGGGGTGCGCGGGTCTTTTTTGCGATGAAAAAAATGCATTGGGTGCAGGCGTTCCCCGGAGAACCCCTGTTGCAGCCAGCGCAACCTAAAAAATTTAAATCAAAATAATCAGTTTTTTAGTCCTTTTAAAACTATCTGTTCAAATGTAATTTGAACACAAAACTTCTGAAGCCAACTGGCGAGCAGCGGCCGCCAGGGGCGCTGCTTACAACTTGAGTTTCCCAGCACAAATTTTCGTCGCAACGTGGACCCCCCGCGGCCAGCCCCGGACGACCCACCCTCTTTTCTAATACACCATAGCAGGGTGTCGAATAGGCACCGAACTGAACCGAACCGAAAACCTTAACCAGAACCGCGAGTGCACCCGAACCAAAACAATTATTTTTAGGCCTGTCGTAACCTGAGTGGAGCTGAAGTTAAATAGGAAATAACGGTTACTCGTTACGGCGAAACTGTTCTACCTACCGCCGGTGATAACTGCGTAGCCAATGCCATTCGGGGCTTTTTTCTTCCACACACTACCATTATAGGATGATAGTGTGTCATCATACTATCATCATAGGATGATATGATGATAGTGTGTCTCGCTCACTTTCCCCTTAAGATCATTCGCGACACTATCAGCGCTCTTTTCGTGGGTGCCACATGTGGAAACGGATGCGGAATAATGCTGCAGTCGCATATTGCTGTCGGCACGGCGAACAAGTGCAAGGCTGAGCAAACTAAATGGCACACTTTCGGGAGTCCCCCGCACGAGGCACCTTGAGCAATCTTGGTGACGGTACTGGCGATACCGCGGACCCCGAGCCCCCAAACATAAGCTGGAGCCAATCGTGGTGATGTGTTTATAGCTGGAGGGTTAGAAACCACGAACGGTGGCCGTCGGAGCCCAGGTCAAGCTCCGGCGGATGGGCTCCCTGTCTGTTCACCAGGCAGGGAGCTCCGGGACCTCTTTGGCTACCAGGGTAAGGTCAAAAAAGAAAGTACCCCAGTCTCCCTGCTTTTATACTATGCTATATGGCATTTTCAAACCCCCCCCCCAAACGTGATCGCTCCCTGAAAAGGGGCCGCACCAAAGTATCTTTTCCCCAATTGCCATCTTTAACATTTCCTGAACCGGATAATTTTTCTCGATTTCTTGTGATGGAATCGCTCAATCCAACCCACCCTCTAGCATCTCAGTCAGTCTTCTTGATCGCCAAGTATCTTGAAGCCATAGTAGGAAAATCATATAAGTGCAAGAAACAAAGGTCTGGTGAACTCCTCATCGAAATAATTGACAAGCAGCAGTCTACGAAGCTTCTAGCTCAGACTAGACTGGCTGATCTAGACATCAGGGTCACACCCCATCGGAGCCTCAACAGCTCGCAAGACGTGATATCCGAGACAGATCTCTTGAACGAAACGGATGCGGATCTCCTTGCCGGCTTGAAGGATCAGGGCGTCACTGCCGTGAGACGCATCACTATCCGCAGAGACGACAAGGAGATTCCCACCAAGCACATTATCTTGACTTTCGACCGCGCAGTACTCCCACAACACATCAATGCAGGTTTTATCCGTTGCTCCATCCGTCCGTACATCCCGAATCCGCGGCGCTGTTTTAAGTGCCAGCGGTTCGGGCACGGTACAACCTCTTGCCGTGGCCGAACGACGTGTGCGAAATGCGCGGCGCATGATCATCCGAGCGACAATTGTCCATCCGAAACCCTCACTTGTGTGAACTGCGGCGGTCCGCATGCAGCGTACTCCCGCAAGTGCGAAAAATTTCAATCGGAAAAAAAGATAATTAACATCAAGGTAACTGAGAACCTTACCTTCCCAGAGGCGCGAAAGAGGTTCGCCTCTTTCCCTTTGGGGAGGTACGCCGACGCGGCTCGCCGGGGGGCGGAGCGGCGTCTCGTTTCCACAGGGACCCAGTTCAGCGAGTCTGACCTGGTCCCTCGCCCGCCCCCCCCTGGGTTGTCTCTGGCAGCCTAACCCGCGACCACGCCGCTTGCTGAGGCAGCAGCGGTTGTGGTGGCAACCTCTTCCGTCGGGACCGGTGCCGCTCCCGCCTCTGTCTCCCCGTCCTCCAGTGCGTTGGAGGGTACCGAGGTGATGGACACCACGGGCCCCGCACCGGTTCCCACCGCCACCGCACCGCCCGTGCCACCTCTGGCGCCCCGGACGCCCTCGGCGGTGGCGGCTCAAACGAAGGGCTCCCGAGGGGGGGGCCAAGTCCGGGGGCCCCGGTCCGTCGGGCACCCCTCGGACATCCGACGACGAGATGGATGTCGGGCCGTTCCTGCCTGCAACGCAGCGCAAGGAACGCATCCCGACGCCAAAGCCTCCCGACAAGCCAAAAAATAAAGGCGAGAGTCACAGCCCCGAAAGACGACACATAAACAAACACACACACTCCAGTAGCTCTCACACTAAATAATGGGAAGAGAAAACGTAATTCAATGGAACTGTAGAGGCCTTCTTAAAAATCTTGACGATGTATACGAACTACTGCATGCTAATCAGCCAAGTGTAATGTGTGTTCAGGAGACACATTTCAATTCCAAGCACACAAATTTCTTGAATAGTTACATGGTCTTCAGAAAGGACAGGGATGGCTGCACACACTCTTCTGGCGGTGTGGCCATAATTGCCCGGAAATCCTTAGCCTGCCACCCTGTCACTCTGAACACTGTCCTCGAGGCTGTAGCAATCCGTACGATAATATTTAATAGATTGATAACGGTATGCTCCATTTACATTCCTCCTGATTTTGCACTTCTGAGCTCTGATTTCGAGGCACTGGTTGACCAGTTGCCCGAACCATACATACTAACAGGCGACCTTAATGCGCACAACTCTCTTTGGGGCTCCTCCAGAACGGATGCCCGAGGTCGCCTGATAGAGAAGTTTCTTACATCCTCCGGAGCATGCCTTTTTAACAAAAAACAGCCTACATACCATAACTTAGGACACAATACATACTCGCATCTTGACTTGGCCATTGGTTCCGCAGTTCTCTTTCCATGTCTTGAGTGGGGTGTGGGCACAGACCCATATGGTAGTGACCATTTCCCCACTTCCCTAACGTACATAGGTAAAGGCCCATGCAGTCCATCTTCCCATAACAGGTTTAATGAATCAAAAGCAAACTGGAGCACATTCACAGAAACATCTAAACTACACCACACATCCATAAAACACCTACACGTGGAGGAAGCCGCCCAACTCGTCACGGCGCACATCCTCGACGCCGCCGAAAAGTCCATTCCCAAGGCCTCCAGTGGGTCCCGCTCCCCAAGGAGGCCCTGGTGGAACGAGGACTGCAGGCGGGCGCGAGAGGCCCAGAACAAGGCGTGGGGTGTCCTTCGCCGGTACCACACGTCAGATAACCTCCTTTCTTTTAAACGGGCAAAGGCTCTTGGGAAGCGAGTGCGTCGTGAGGCGAAAAGGGAGAGTTGGCGCACCTTCCTCACTTCCATCAACTCATACACCGACACTCACAAAGTCTGGACACGAATACGCAAGCTAAAAGGACAACAGACACACAGCCTGCCCCTGGTTAGCACAACAGGGGACACACTCGAAGACCAGGCCAACACGCTTGCACAACACTTCGAACACGTGTCCAGCTCAGCACATTACACAAACACTTTCATGAAACACAAAACATCTGCGGAGAAGAAGTCACTGCGTGATAGCAACAAGTCGCACACTTCTTACAATTCTCCTTTTTCAATTTATGAGCTGAAGGCTGCTTTGACCACATGTAAACCTTCAGCTCCAGGTGCAGATAAGATTACTTACACAATGATACAATTTTTACACTCAGACACCCTTGAAACACTCCTACACCTGTACAACAAAATATGGCTTTCGGGGCACATTCCTCGCTCTTGGAGGGAGGACATTGTAGTGGCTGTCCTAAAGGAAGGGAAGGACCGTTCCTCTCCTACCAGTTATCGTCCCATTGCCCTGACAAGCTGCCTGTGTAAGCTCTTTGAGAAGATGATAAACAGGAGACTCGTGTACTTCTTAGAGTACAATGGTCTTCTCGAGAGTTGCCAGGCAGGCTTCAGGGCGGGGCGATCTACCAACGATAAACTCGTTGCATTAGAGGCGTATATAAAAGATGCTTTCCTCCATAGGCAGTACTGTATGACAGTATTCTTTGATCTAGAAAAGGCGTATGATACTGCTTGGAGGTATGGTATCCTCATCGACCTAAAGTCCTTTGGCAGAACGGGTAACATGATGAACACGCTTTCTAGTTACATGTCCGAAAGGACGTTTCGCGTGCGACTTGGAACTGCACTCTCTAGGGTGCATGTGCAGGAAAATGGAGTGCCACAAGGTGGAGTTTTAAGTTGCACCCTTTTTATTGTAAAAATGAATTCCCTCAGGAAGGCATTGCCACCGTCGATTTCCTGCTCCGTTTACGTAGACGACGTACAATTATCCTTTAAGTCTTGTAACCTGTCTGTCTGCGAGCGCCAAGTCCAGCTTGGTGTTAACAGGCTAGCTGGTTGGGCAGACAGCAACGGTTTTAAATTTAATCCAGGGAAGTGCACTTGTGTCATGTTTTCCAAGAGGCGTGGCATTCATCCGGATCCAGACATTCATCTCAATGGTGTCTCGATTCCTGTCAAGAAAGAACACAAGTTTTTAGGTATAATCTTTGACGAAAAGCTCACGTTTATCCCACACATAAAGCAACTAAAACATAAATGCTTAAAAACAATGAATATCCTGAAGGTTCTGTCGCACATTTCTTTTGGTGCTGACAAACAACTTCTTTTACGTGTTTTTACCAGCTTGATAGGCTCACGACTGGACTATGGAAGCGTTGTCTATGGGTCAGCCACTAAAACATCCCTCAGAATGCTGGACCCTGTGCTTCATCTAGGGCTCCGCTTGACGTGTGGTGCCTTTCGGACTAGTACAGTCTAAAGTCTGTATGTAGAGTGCAACAAATGGAGCCTAGAACGTCAGCGAGCCTACACAGACCTGCTTTATGCTTTTAAAATCTCATCAATGCCTCACCATCCTTTTACGTCAGTTTTTTATGATACATCCATATCTCAACTTCTTACTAATCGCCCATCAGTCTCTGCTCCCTTCGCTTTCAGAGTAAGAGAAGAAGCGTCACAACTTGATGTCATGTTCTCAGACACCATCAAAACCTCCGCTACTGAACTTCTAGTACCGTGGCAGCTTCGCCCGATATCATGTGATGTATCTTTTACAAGTGTCGAGAAAAACAGAGTGCCTAGAAGCGCGATCGTGCAACATTTCTTGTCCCTGCAGCACAAATACAAGTGTGCTGAATTTTACACAGATGCTTCTAAAACTGCCACAACCGTTTCCTGTGCTGCGCATGGTGGTGGTACATTGAATGTCTGTAGAACTATGAATAGAAATAAAAGTATTTTTACGGCAGAGGCCTATGGCATACTTCTTGTAGTTAAACATATTGTTCTAAGTCGAATTCCGAAATCTGTAATTTATACTGATTCTTTAAGTGTTGTGCGTACATTATCCTCACAGAAGTCTAAAAACCATGTGGTCAAGGCTCTCATTAGTACTATTATGTCTGTGCATGCATTAAACCTTGAGGTGACCGTGTGCTGGGCGCCAGGGCACTCTGGAATTCCAGGTAATGAGACCGCAGACCGAATGGCGGCCGCTGCTGCCCTTGCAACTACAGTTGACATAACAACAATACCCTACACCAACCTCATATCACACATCAGACAACACCTTCGCACAACATGGCAAGCGCACTGGAATCAACAGACTGACAACAAACTACACATTATAAAGCCACTCTTGGGAGCATACACCACTGATACTCACAACAGACACAACGAAGTTACCCTAGCTAGATTACGGATAGGCCACACGCATGCAACACATTCCCACCTGCTCACGGGATCTCCAAGACCCCTGTGTAGCAGGTGCGGGGAGGGCCTATCCGTAGTTCACATACTAATAACATGCAAGGCACTTCACACAACACGACACAAACGCTTCAGAGAACTCTACAGACAACATATTCCACTACACCCATCGCTGTTTCTAGGTGACGATGCCAGTGTTTCTATGAAACGTGTGTTTGATTATTTGTCAGATGTTAAGTTTTTAAACCTTATCTCATATCACGCATAATCAAATCTGGCCCTATACACCAGCCATCACCATTACCTTTAATTGATTTTACAATGTCCGATTTACATGTTTTTATACCTACCTTTTTATAGTAATCACTTCGCTTCATTATATAACTTCTTTTATGGCGCTCTTTGCCCTCGCTGGCCTTGCGCCATGAAACACCAACCATCATCATCATCATTACTTTCGGGAGTCTGCAGGCTAACTGACATATTAACTTTGCTTTTCCTTCGCTGCGGCTGTGCTGAGTCAATCAGGCCCATTGGCTTCTGCACTGCGCAACGGCGAAGGCCCACACCAAAATGTGCATAATTGTGGCATTCAAAAATTGACTTAAAAGGCGGAAAAAATCGTTCCTACCATTTATCGTCTCACGTTGACGGCAGAACTTAGAAACGAGCTACTCTAGTATGCCACCGCAACTCACGCAACGCGATCATATTTCCTGCTTTGTAGATACAAATTTACACAAATATTGTAACAGACAAAACCTCTCGGAACTACTAAACATGAAAGCATGCTTTATACTTGTCAACAATGATGAGCATTTGGTATATATGAGGCCTAAAATCAATCCACAACTGGTACCCGCAGTGTCGTTTTAATCGAAAATAAAGGTGTGTGTGATATCCGCACAAGCGAGTGAGAACTACGCATTTAACGGAACATTTTACCCAAAAATAAAAACAAAGAGAGCAGGCTACCAGCCTGGACAAGCTGGCGGCATTCGAATTTCACAAAAGGGAACCGAAGATGCCAGGAGCAGTGGAACACGGCGAAATTCAATTTTGTTTAGCAAACGTGCTCCGTGACTATTGTGGGGGCATAGAAAGGGGGGGGGGAGGCAGACGTGAGAGTGGGTGTGGGAGAGAAGAGAGGCGATTTCGAGAGAGCAGCGGCCGAAGACTACCGTTTTTCCATTTGCAGCGAATGAAGCAGCTGTACGGCAATATTTTAATATTCTAATGAAACCTACTCAAATTTATCAAGGTACACTACAACTGAAAAGCTGCAGGCTAAAATTGCAGGAATCGCGCAAGCCTAAATAACTCGTCGTGGGCAATTGCCATGCGTTCACGAGGCACTTTAGATACCTTCTAACAATTAGGGGTAAAGTTAATTTAAAGTCTAGAGTCTACAAAGAGTGTTTGGAAATCGTTTAGAAAGTGGGCCAGAGTTTGGGCATACCTGCTAGCCTCGGAATGTGAGGCTACAACCACTGTTTTGCGGAAGGGGCGCCAATAAAAATAAATGCCGCTTTAAATTTATGTAACCTTCGTGTTTGAATATCTATGCATATCATGCTGAAATTGTGCGCTATGAGTTCACACAACTGATTGATTGTGGGGTTTAACGCGCCGACGCAACGCAGGCAATGAGGCGCGCCGTAGTGGAGGGCTCCGGATTAATTTTGACCACCTGGGGATCTTTAACGTGCGCCGAAATCTCGTACACACGGGCGTTTTTGCTTTTCGCCTCCATCAGAAAAGCGGCCGCCGCGGCCGGGAATCGAACCCGCGACCTCGTGCTCAGCAGCGCAACGCCTTAGCCACTGAGCCACCGCGGCGGGTGAGTTCACACAACTGAATAGAGGTCTTAAAACGCTTTCGCGGTCCCACGGTGAAGCAAGGAAGGGTTGGCGCTCTGGTGCGAAAGCTAGGCGGGTGACGACCTCTAAACCACTTAGTTCAACAAGTTTATCAAAAGCACGCATATTGCAACCAACGAAACGGCGTGGTGAAAGCTTGTAAATCATCATCATCATCATCACCACCATCATCAACAGCCTATCTAAGCCCATTGTCGGGCAATAGGCCTCTCCCATTAATGTCCAATTATACCGGTCCTACGCTAACTCCGACCAATTTATCCCCGCAGACTGCTTGATCTCATCTGCTTACATAACGTTCTGCAGCCCCCTGCCACGCTTGCCTTCTCTAGGGATCCACTCTGTTACCCGTAATGACCACCGGTTATAGTTTCTTCACATCATCTGCCCTTCACCCACCCATTTCTGCTTAATTTCTACTAATATGTCCTTAACACGCTTTTGTTCTCTGATCCACTCCGCTCTCTTCTTGTCCGTTAAAGAGAGAGAGAGAAAAAAACATCTTTATTTGTTATGCAAACGCGACGCGGCCTCACGTCGTGTCAGCCGGCCACTCGGCTTCCGTCACCTACTCATGCCTTACCCCCGGGTGGAGGTGACACTTTCGGGCGTTGAAGCTCGAGGGCGTCCGACACTTGCTGGACGGCCATGTGTTGTATCACGTAGTCTTTGCACGCCGCCGCACTTACAAGGTACGGTGGGAACGTCTCTGCTGCACTGGCCTCGCTCGGGTGTCTTCTGCAGTCCCACAGGATGTGGGCCGCCGTCGCCCTGTCCTTGCACATCACACACACATCACTGGGGTACACCTCCGGGCATATGTGTTTAGCTACCACTGGAGTCATCAGCGCACATGTTTGCAACTGCCTAAACACCACTGTTTCGCGTCGCGTCAGCTTAGGGTGGGGTGAGGGTAGCGTCCGGCGGTTAGTCCGGTACCACTTCAGGGTGTCCTTGTAGGTGGTAAGTGGCACCACCTCGTCGTCTTCTCCGCCGCAAGTTGGGGGCGCGGGCTCGCGCCGCGGCTGTTGAGCGCGCGCGCCGCCCGGTCCGCCTCCCTGTTGCAGTTCTCGCCCGTGCTCAACGGGCCGGCGTGCGCCGGGAACCACGTAATAGTCACCGCTGATCGTCTGGGGAGTAGGGCCCCGCACACCCTCACAACACTGAGGGAGACAATATTCGTAGCGTAGTGCGAGATCGCCTGTCTCGCGTCACTGGTCACTGTGGTGCACTCCGGGTTCGCAAGGGCAATGCGATCGCCATCTCTTCGGCCTGGTCCGTGCTCTTGGCCCTGACGCTGCCGGCCGTGTACAGCGCCCCGGTTGTGGCTGCTACCACCGCCGCGTCGTACGTGTTGGGCCAGTCTAGGTACTTGGCTACGTCCACGTAGTATGCTCCGGTGTCCATCGCGTGTGTCGCCATGAGTGCCTTGGCTCTGGCGAGCCGTGGTTCCTGATTGTGCTCAGGATGCAAGTGCAGGGGGATGGGTGGCACGTGGAGGTTGCGGAGCAGGTCCCGCGGGAGCGAGGCTCGCACCGCGCCGTCCTGCGTTCCTTGTTCCTGGTGCCCGAGCCGCTGTAGGATCGCGCGTCCCGCTCTCGTTTGCCTTAGTCTCGTTAGCTGTGCCGCTGTGCCTCGGCTATCTCGTCGAGAGTGTTGTCAACTCCCAGCTTGAGGAGCTTGCCCGTGCTGGTGTGCGTGTATAGCCCGAGTGCCGCCTTATACGCCTTGCGGATGATGGCGTCGAGCTTGTTGCGCTCCGCCGCCTTCCAGTCGTTGAAAGCCGCTACATAGGCTACGTCACTGACTGCTAATGACTGGACGAGCCGGGGCAGAATTGCTTCCTTCATCCCCGCATGCCTGGTGGACACCCTCCGGATGAGTCTAGTGGCCGTTTCCATCTTAGTTTCCAGCTTCCTGATTGCGAGGCCATTGTGCCTGAGCGCGTCTATGTGGAGGCCGAGGACCCTCAGGGTCTTAACGCGTGGGATGGCCGTGCCGTCCCGCGTTCTCAGGGTGACGTCCGGGGTTGTACCCTTGCACCTTCCGTTGGATGGCAGAATTAGGAGCTCCGACTTTGCAGGCGAGCAGATCAGCCCGGTTCCCTGCAACTGGTTCTCGATAACGTCGATCGCCTGCTGCAGTGCGGCCTCAACGTGGCCGTCACTGCCTCCCGTCATCCACAGGGTGATGTCGTCGGCGTAGATCGTGTGCTTGACGTCCGAGAGGCCGGCGAGCCTGTTCGCCACCCCTATCATCACCATGTTGAACAGAATAGGCGATATCACCGACCCCTGCGGCCCTTCCGACGCTGCCCAGCGTCTTGATAGGTAGCTGTATATCGCCGACGTTGATTGCCGTCGTGCGCTCGGTGAGGACGTCCCTCGTGTATGCGAACGTTCTCTGCCCCATGTCGAGGCGGGACACTTGCTCGAGGATAGGTGCATGCTTGACGCGATAAAATGCACTTTGTAAATCTAGTCCCAGGACCGCTCGGTTGTCTAGCGTGTTGTCCCTTAAAGTTACACCTATCATCTTATGCCCCAGTGCTCACTCAGTCGTAATCAATTTACGTTGAACCATTTTCGTGCGCCTCCAAGTTTATGCCCTGTAGTTGAGTACCGATAAATAATAACGGGCTTGTAAATAACGTCGACCTAAATCACACAAGGTACTATGCGTTCACGGCCTATGCCACAGGGTCTCCACGGTAAAATGTGTTGTCGGCAGGAAGCGGACGACGGTAGCAGCCTGCCAACTGTTTCGTAGTTTTCACGGAAGCTTTTTTTATTTATTCCTTAGCATTGAGAATAAAAGTAGTAAGAGCAACAGCTTTATTCGCGAGGGTTCACGTACCTTGGTTGCACATGCACAGCAAATATGAAGGGGTAGAGGACGGAAGAACATACAACCGCAAGTGCAGCTGGATTTTCTGATCTCCTATAAAAAACACACGCGCGAAAAGATATGTTCATTGTACGTCGGGAGCCGTTTTACTTCAATCCGGTGCCAGGACTAACGCAAACTCCAGTGGTGTCAGAAAGCCAGTCACAATATATTGCCATGAGCGCAGCGTTTGTGCGGCTGAAATTAAAAACGCTGCGAAGAACGGTTGCCTTATAATTGTTTGCTCTTTCTCTGCTGTACATATTTCTTTTTTTTTGACGCTGCTGAGAACATCTACAGTATGTAGAGACGTTTTTTATGCTCGCAATAACTCGATCGCAAGATGTAAAATGTAGCGTAATAACAATGTTCCTCTTGATGTTTCTACGGTAAATTGAATTGACATCGAAACGCAAACAAAGAAAAGAGGGAATAACTTATCCTTTTGAATCAATTTCATCTGTATCAGCCATTTTGGCAACAGAAGGGTTGAACCAAGCTAGATATCAGCGGTATTAGTGACATTCTTCATATTCTTTAGGATATGTGTCGCCTTCACGTGGTGTTAAACTTCTGTATTGGTTGTAATATTTTTGCATAAACAAATACATAAATAATGCGGAAAACCTAGTGAAGCGCGAGACCCAATTCTGCGGAATGAAGCAAAAGAAATGAAAGCAGTTTAACTCAGCGTGAAAGCTTTCTCAGAAATGCGGAGCCAGCCAAGAGGGGTTTTGACACCCTCGCATGTTTAGTTTCAGTATCAACCTGGCGCCGATACCAAAAGTCGTCAAGAGATGCACCGCAGCTTTTGAAAAGTGCTATATGGGACACTGGATTGAGTTTTTAATAACGTGGGCCACTTAATGCGTTAATTTACGATCTTTTCCGTATTTTATATGATTGGGTAGTTATTTGTGGCCTATCAAGGGCAGCGTCCGTGGCAAGGCCGCAGCGAAAGCATTACCCCCCACACTTTGCATATACGTAACATGTGCCTTTGTGGCGCAGTCGTATTGTCGTCGGCTTCGTAACGCGAGGGTCACACGTTTGATCCCGACCAGGGAAAGCGGTGATATTTTGGAAGCCTGTGTTTGGGTTTCGTGAAGCCTTGATGCCGTGCTCTATTTGGGTGCGTGATGACGGACGAGCAACGACGTCAAGCAGGGCACATAAAGTGCGCCGTAGTTAAAACACGTTTTATCGGTTGCGTATAGCACGTGTAGTATGCCTTTCTTGACTTCTAACTCCAAGTTTTGATCTTCTAAATGGTGCTCGGTATTATATAATGTAATGAAAATACATACCAGTGTTATAAGACGTCCCTGCGAAATGTTCGAAACTTGTTTTGAACGGTTTACAGTTGTGTTGTAGACGGCGTGAGAATAGCGCAGAAACGGACACGTTCGCTTTCAAACACTTCGCGCTGTCAAACTTTTGGCGCTTCAAAGATACGTGGAACCTAGTGACCTTTTATTAGCATACTTAAACAAGCACATGGAAGCAAGGCCATATCAGCTTTGTTCAAAATTGTCGCGAAGTTGTGGTTGTTCTGGCGCTCGCTTCTCTTGGCGCAATAACGCGCCAAGGAAAACCACCAGTCTGGTTGGTGTTTGCCGGATCTTCGAAATCGACTCGCGTGCCTAGGAATGGAAGGCGCTTCAACGTCGGGTTTACTGACAGTTTCTCCATCGGCAAATAGCGCAGTTAATATCCAAGTACGCCAACAACACCGGTATGCAGGCGCCTCACAGCGTCTGCAGAGGTAATACCATTTGCTCCTTCAAGGCACCCTGCAACACTCTTTTCAACTTTTTTGGAAATCTTAAATGCTTAAAGAACGTAGTCCCCCAACAGACCCAGCACTTAGACTAGAGGGCAGCAAAGTACCTACGCCAGAAATTAGTGCTCTACGCTTGTCAGCTAACTGGGAAATTCGCTCAAAAGTTTTCTCTCTTTCCAGGTATTGACGTTTTTCGACGGCCCGAATTACGTCACTGAGGCCATGTAGCAGCTGTTGGCCGGTTCTTCTTCAGTTGCAGCAATGAACGCTTTTCGATAGCAACTTTAAAAAAAAGCAAGAAACACAAATTATAAAAGGATGGCGTATCCGGTGCAACGAGCAAATCCCGCAGTGCTGCTCCGTGCTGGCGATAACTGTACCTTTCGCAGTGCTTCCAGACGCGAAGGAAAGAGTGAAAGCGTTTATCAAAAGTGCTGCAGGGTCCCTTTCAAGCCACGGGGGCACTCCGCGGGAATAGTTTGAAGCTTTTCTACCCACTGCTTAGAAAGAGCGAAAAAAAAAAACGCGCTGCCTAGCCAGCGTAATGCCAATTATGTCACTGAAATTTCACGAGTGTTGCAGCTCCGGTGAAGGTATTTCATCTATGAAGCTGGAACTGCGGTGTTAGACAGGCTTCGCCCAGACCTGTTTACATCTGCTCGTTTGACGTAGTGAAATACCAAATCTGTGTGTGACGTTCGCCTTAATTGGCACAGCCCGCGACCGACACTTTACGTGCGTAGTTTCAACCGTGCGCGGGTGATCGTTGAACTATATGGAACATACGGGAGCTCGAACGAAAACAACTAGCCTTTTTGAGAACGCTAAGCAACCTTGTTGCTTCATTTCGCTGTTCTACGTTCTACAGTGCTGCGTATTTTATGACAGTGTCTTAACTGCGAATTATGCGCCCACGGTACAAGTTCCTCGTTACATTCTATAACGCCTTCACAATATCCACTTAGTTTAATCTTCAATATATGAATACTCAAATCGGACTTAGAACAGAATCCTTTTCTGATGAGTACTCGCAAAGATGGACGTATTTCCTTTGCTAAGGCTTCCAAAGACAACAATAACTCCCATTACGCGCGTACAGTGGGGGCAAAGTTTTTTGTTCTGTTTATAAAAGCTATGCTTTAATGTTCCCACTGATGGCGCCAATAAAGCGAAAACACCGAAGCGAAAGACGGAAAACGCTTGCGGTGGCCGAAATTGAGCCTGGCTCCCTCCAGTTATGAAGCCGGCGTCCAGCCGTTTGCTTCATTTCGACATGGTCGAGGAGTTTAAAAATATTTGATGACAACCAAAAATTATGCCACGAGAAAGCTTCGCGTTTAACCATCGTCGTCGTTGGACGGAGATGCGCATGACTTTTTATTGACATTTGGTTTTACACTAACAAAAAGCCCACTACAGATTACCTTCATGTGAAGCTTTCCTAACGGCTTGCGAGACGGTTTGCGAATGTGCACAGTGCACGTTGAAAAATTATCATTTTTACCGTCAACATTGCAGATACTACGACGATAAGAATGTAGTTTGGAATTAGAGCGTCGAGTACACGGGCATCCGTACGTACCTAAAGCATAATTATTGACCTGGTGATGATGGGGAAAAGTCACAACAGGATACTCCCGTGATGCAGGCTCATACGAGTGGACTTGATTGGGAAATCTACGCATTGAACAAATAAAATTTGGCAAATTACAATGTCGAACATGCGGTTTGGCTCAAACCTTTGGTCTGCAATCCTGCACTTCAAGAAAGGGTAAGGTCAGGATTGGATTGCAGTTCAATTTCCACTATTGAAGAATGAGAATAGTCCTCCTGGAATTGCAGAAATTGAACTCCGGTTAGAGCGCGAAAAGTTACAGTAATGACTGTCTGCACTGCGCAACGTTACACCTGCGATAACATTTTTTTGGTCAAATATATGCACGTTGCTATCATTTTCCGAATGTAGTCTGTTGCAGGCATGGATTAGACAATAGAGTCATCGCGATGCCAAGATGAGCCATGAGATTGTCGTAACGTGCACCATCTCTGCCATTATATGCATAGTCGTCATTTTTTGTATTAGATGCGCAGGCTGGGTAAACAGAGCACATTCTTGGTAACGTAGCATTCAGCGTGAGAACAAAAACTTGACAGCAAAACGACAAAGGCTACAAAAACAATGAAAGAAGTGTGCAATACTAATAGACACAAACACCCCCTTAACGCAAATTAGCACGCTCACATTCCCGCACTCACCTCATCGCACACACAATCTATACCTTTAAAGAAAGCGCCCGACTAACTCACTGATTGACGGACCTCCAGGATTTCCGCCGTCGCCGACGCATCATGGGTCATCCTCCGCTGCCTCCTAGGATGCTTTAAACCAGTACTACGGTGCAATCGCCCGTGGTCGGCTGCGTCCGCAATGGGAGCCCCAACATTCACTGGGATCGCGGATGAGGACGTCGACGATCGGTCACTCTATTACAAACGGGCAAGCCGGTACTATCGCTGGGATGCGGCTGCTCAACTCGCGAACGTCGTGTTATCCTTAGATGGGTCTGATGTAGCCTGCTATGAGCGTCGCGAAGGCACGTTCACGACGTGGGATCGTTTGAAGACACCTCGCGCTGCTTTGGCGACCGCATCGCAAAGAAGCGTCCGGAACAGACGCTTCTTCAGCGCGCGCAAATCCCCGGCGAAAAGTGCATGCCCTATCTAGACGAGCTGCTAAAGCTTTGTACAATCGTCGACCCGAGAATGTCACAGGAAGATAAGGTTAGACATCTGTTAAAAAGCATCACCGAGGACGTCTGCAACTTTCAGGTAGTCCGCGAAATGTTGGACTCGGCGTCAGACGTCGTACAACATTGCTGCTTCTTTGAAGCTTTAATGATGCGCCGCATAACACTTAAGTTCGGTTGTTTGGCTAATGTTACAGCTGTGGCAAGCGTTGACCTGAACCCGCCCGAAGACTTTGCTGAAACCATACGACGCATTATTCGCGAGGAACAGCTGCGACAACAAGCACCCCTGCACTCTACTGACAGCGTACGCATCCATGAGAGCCACGTGCTATAAGATGTCCAAGCCAACACTCTTGCTCGGTCGAGCGCTGGGTTCTACGATGCGAGCCTGATCCCTCGCAATGACATCCCGCAGCGCCTCGATGTCTGCTAGTCAGCACGCACCAGTAATGGCCTTGAACAGCTGTCTCGGCGTACCCAACGTCCAACTTATAACCAGCTTCATCGATATCCATGTTTTGAACACCGTTTTGACGATGGGCACCAGGAATACTTCCATGACCGTGAGCGCCTCTCTGACTGCTACAATTGTGGTGGGGTGGGATACATTTCCCGCTTCTGCCGCGGGCCGCCATTGAGCATCACGGTACGAGCAACCACCTATGTGGAACACCCCAGGGCTGGGAAGGTCCGCTACGACACACCTCTGTCACAGGATCTGCATCCCATAGCACAGCCACTGCCTAGTCGTGATTCACCTGCTACTGACCGGAGTTTCACACCTCCCGCCACACGACAGCGGCGTTCGCCCTCACTTTTCCGGCATCGCTCACCGCCGCCCGAAAACTAGGCGGCGCGGCTAATGGAGGTGAGGCCGCAGCACAACCATCGCGTAATATGCCTCTTACCGGACAGTCTCAATTGAAACTACCTTCACCTTCATCTATGCAAAAAAACAAAGTTGAAGTATTGGTAGATGACACCCGAACACTAGCTTTGATTGATATAAGAGCAACAGTGCTTGTCAACGAGTTTAGCTTTCAAAGCCGGCCTTGGCTGTAAAGTGATCTTTAGCTGGGACCGAATGGTGACTTTTGTAGGTTTCGGCGGTGAGTGCCTGTGCCCGTTTGGGGTTTGCTCAGTGAAATTTTTGTTTGGCGCCCATACGTTCAGAGCGGAGTCTGCAGTGCATCCGGGAACCTGGATTTTAGATTCTGCATATGATTAGATTTTAGACATTTTTAGTTCACGTGTACTGCATAGATGGCGCTACCTAGCACATTTATCACATGTATCGCCGGGACCTCTGTCACTTGTAATATTTTTGGCAATTTCTGAACTTTTTAGTTGATAACTGCTGTATGTTGAATAAACGAATCAGGGTAAGCTACCTAAAGATTACATGCACACGCAAAAAACATTGAAACTGAGCTAAAAACATTTCACCATCTTCCCGTAGGGGAACCCTGAGTAGTATGCGAAGCAGCCATGAGGTCGACTCAAGTCCCCATTAGTTCAGCTGCGCGACCCTCGTTGCATCAGTAGCAGCTTCTTGGCGGCGTTTCCTTGGCGACGTTTCCTCTTGCCGACGTTTCCTTTCGGTTTCGCGGGCCTGAAGTTCGCGACCGGCCTATCGCCGCTGCCGTTTCGTGGCAGCGACCCGAGCCCTCTTCTCCACGGCGCTGTCCGCTGCGCGGACACTAGCGTTGACGCTGACTCAACGCGGCGTTGCGGGAGGAGAATGAGGGGAGCGGAATGAGTCATTCATACCACGGAGCTACCGTGGCGGCCCCAGCGGAGCATGCAGCCGCTACCGCAGGTGTTGCCATTCGTTGCGCAATCCAGGAGAGGAGAGGAGCTTCGGGGAGGAGTGGAGGAAAGCCGGAGAGAAGAGGAGCATCAGAGAGGAGAGGAGAGGAGGAATGCCTCGCCTACTACTCAAGGTTCCCCTACGGGAAGATGACGATGGTGGTTGAACTCGAAGCTATCTTGTGATGGATTCTTTAGTTGGCCAATTCCTAGGGGCACAATCATCATCAGCGGTGCCTAGCCAGGCACGCGCAGTGGGGGTGTGGTACTCAGGTTTCCTGTACGGGAAGATGACGATGGTGGTTGAAAGCGAAGCTACCTTGTGATGGATTCTTTGGTTGGCAATCCCTAGGGGCATCCGGCCCCAATCATCATCAGTGGTGCCTGGCGAGACATGCGCAGTGGGTTGTGCACGCCCCATGGCGGAGGGAGAGACTTAGCCCGGACCATAAGATGCTCCGCATCTAATTCGAAGCAGTACGGGGCCACCGTTGACTTCCGCAGCGGAGAAATTTACGTGGACAGGACCGCGCTGCGTGCCCTTGTGGAAGACCCTTCTGATAACCGTGCCCTCTTCGTATTGGAGGACACAATCATACCGGCAAGGTCTGTCGCATTTGTTTCAGTTCTTTGCACCGGAGTTGACGTAGTGACTTTGAAGCATTGACTGAACCAGTTCCTCTGAATTGTGCCAAGAAAGACATTCTTGTACCACGGTCAGTTGTTTCGGTTGTCCAAGGAGATACCGTAATGCGGACGGTTGACTATACTGCTGAGCCCGTCATGCTTCCCCGTTGCCTCAAACTTGCTGAATTCTCCAAATACGCTTCGTCTTCACCGGCGGTTTTGACAGAAACTTTGCATTCTTCTTCTCATAATTTCCCGGTGGACCTTGGCAGGTCATCATTATCATCATCATCACCAGCGTATCTACGCCCACTGCAAGGCAACGGCCTCTCCCATTATTCTCCATTTACCCCGGTCCTGTGCCAACTCTGACCAATTTATCCCCGCAAAGTTTTTGATCTCATCTCCCCATCTAACTTTCTGACGCCCCCTGCAACGCTTGCCTTCTCTAGGGATCCACTCTGTTACCCGTAATGACAAACAATTATCTCACCTGCGCATCACATGCCCTGCCCACGTCCATTTCTTCTTCTTAATTTCTGCTAATATATCCATAACACGTGTTTGTTCCCTGACACACTCCGCTATCTTCTTGTCCCCTAATGTTACACCTGTCATTTTCCGCTCCATGGCCCGCTGAGTCGTTCTCAATTTAAGTTGAATCCGCTTTTGAGCCTCCAAGTTTCTGTCCCGTAGGTGAGTACCAGTCAGATGCAGCTCTCATACACTTTCTTCTTCGGAGACAATTGTAGGCTGCCATTCATTATCTGAGAATGTCTGTTCTATGCACTCTGCCCCATTCTGATCCTTCTAATTATGTCTGCCTCATGGTTGGGATCCGGGGTCACAAGTTGGCCTAAGTAGATATATTCGCTTACCACTTCCACTACCTCGCCACCTATCCCAAACTGCTGTGCTGTCCCGAGGTTATTGATCATTACTTTGGTTTTCTGCATATTAATTTTCATGCCCACGGTTCTACTCTTTTCGTACAGAGCGGAAACCATGCTTTGCAATTCGTCCTCTAAGTTATTTAGCAAATATGAGGTTACTGAGGTATTCTCCATTAACCCTTACTCCCACCTGTTCCGAATCCAACGTTCTGAATACTTCTTGTAAACATGCTGTGAATAACATTGAAGGGATTGTGTCTTCTTGTCTGACTATACCCTTGGCAGGTAGGGTATGGTAAATGAATCTTTTGGCGCCGAAAAACGCCCCGAATTGGTACAAGTGCTCACGCGGTACTCGGGTGTGTTTGATTTTGCCCGCGAACATCAACCCTGGTCTGTACCGAACACACGGGCTCACCATTCAATTAACACTGCAACAGCCAATCCCGTACGGCAAAAGCCTTACCGCGTCTCTCCGTCTTACCGACGAGTCACTAACGAACAAGTCCACGAGGTGATGCAAAAGGGCGCAATTAGGAAATCCTGCAGTCCTTGTATGGCCCCGGTGATTTTGGTTAAAAAGAAGGGTGAGGCATGGCTCTGCCTCGTCGACTTCCGGTGCCAGAAGAAGTTTTAGAATTAAAAGAGAAGTTGACTAGCACCAAGTACACATTTAATAGTTCCCTTGTACGAAATATTATCGCAATACAAGGAATCGAAGCGGCGCAATACGCAAACAAATGTGGCCCGATGCCTCGCCCCCATCTCGGCGCGCGATGCCAGAAGACCGAAGAGCAGAGGCGAAAACCGTCCGGAAAACGTGAAATGAAGTGAAGTGAAGTTTATTTTCTTTTCATAGAAAGGAGGGGACCGAGGCAAAAGGCGGTTAAGCATGACGAGGCCTCGGTACCCTAAGCCTGTAAGCAGTACAGATACAAACGCAAAAACACTTAATACATAGAAGGGGCAGCAATCAAAATACCAAACTAATATATAAACAGTAACACTTACTAGAATACAAAACATGTGCACAATCATGAGCAAATAAAAATTGGTACTTGTATAAGTACAATTTCGTACATACGGATCAAATAAAGTAAATCATTCGACTCAACTACTTGCGTGAAAAGGATAGAAATATATATGTATACACTTACTCCACGTACACACATACATACACATACACATATATATCGAAGACGGTAAATTTCATTTTTACTATAGAATTTATCTTCAATCAGATGTTGTTTGGTCTTTCTCTTGAACATGTTTTCAGATAGAAAAAACTCATCAGAAAGGGGAATTTGTTTAGGGCTTGGGTACTTGACAACTCAGTTTTTGTTCACCATAATTTGTTCGCGTTCGCGGAACTCTTAGTTTTACCACGCGAAGATTGTAACCTATGTTGCTACCAGGAACAGAGTACAAGCGATTCCGGTGAATGTATTGAAGAAGCCGCAGATAATGCACTTGGTCGGCTTTTAATATAGAGTGTTTAACAAACACTGGTTGCGTACATAAGTTTTGTGGTGCACCATAATATCCCTCAATAGCCCGCAAGGCTCTTTTTTGCAGGACAAGTAATTTTTGGTAATTTGAAGACGTGGTCGTATCCCAAACAAGATTACATTAAGAAAGTCTCCGAAAAGAACAGGGCATTATACATAGACACTTTTAACCAAACAGGCAGTAGATTAGAAATCCTATAAAACAGGCCAACAATTTTACTTAGTTCAGAACCAAGTTTCGAAATATGAACAGACCACGAACGATTTTCATTAAACCATACACCGAGAAATTTTTGGGGAGAAACCTGATTGATTGTTATACTGTCATAATGAAAATGTATACAATTAGTTTCCATCGTGTTGATGGGCTTGGAAATAATATATTTCGTTTTACTCATATTTAAACTAAGCTTATTCTTGTGTAACCAATCACGAAGGTTGATTAAATAAGCATTGACCATATTTTGAAGCGCCGGTAATGAACAGGAAGCGAAGAAAAGATTAGTGTCATCAGCGTACATTACCAGATCGGGAGAGTTATGTATGTCGGCTAGGTCATTGATATATGTAAGGAATAATAACGGCCCCAGTACTGATCCCTGTGGAACACCATGCTTAACCACCTGTATATCAGAGGATATGTTATTTGTTCGAACATATTGGGACATATTACTCAGATAACTCCGCAATAGGTTCAACGCAGTAACTCGAACCCCATAGTTACAAAGTTTCTTAAGCAGGGTCTGATGGTGTACGCAATCAAATGCCCTGCGAAAATATAAAAATGTGCCAAGGGTATACTTTGTTTTTGTTTTACTTTTTGTTTTCAATATTATCTATTATTTTGTATTTAACAACTAACAGTGCTCGCTCTATGGTCCTATTTTTCGCGAACCCATATTGTGAATCAACAATCACATTGTATTTGTGCAGAAAATCGGCTATCCTAGAATTATAATACCCTCAAAAATTTTTCACAACACAGGCAAAACGAAAACTGGTCGGTAATTCCACAGTTCATTTATATTGCCTCCTTTATGTACTGGAACGACTCGGGCCAATTTGAGATTCTCATACGTCATACCTGGACTTCCGGCCGGATCGGCCACGTCTGCCATTCTCTTTCCGCCGTGTTTCCTGCAGAGGCTCGCCACAGGAAGAATGATACTTGTTGTTGTTGATAGCACTTGTACAATTTTTGTGTTCAAAAGTATGCACGAACGTCAAACAAGGCATACGTTACCGTGCTGTATTCCTAAGCAGGACAATACCACGCCGGGAAGTTTATAGCATACGGAAGCGACAAACGAGGTGTCTGTGCTTGATGACAGAGAATATACTGAACTAAGTTAGATACTTTTCAAAACTCTCCAATACGTTTTTCCTATTTTCTTGTTTCTTTCTTTTTTTGTTGTTGATGCGACGAACATGAATGTTCACATTAGATGCTAGATTTAGGAAGGAAGGTGAATACTGCTGTACTTTGGCCCGGGATGTTTCGTTCAGTTCCAGAAACAGTCACATTTGTTCAGGAAATACCTGTTTCATTAAACGCGTCGGTTTTTTTTTCGCTATGGGCTTGGAACTGTGCTCAAAAAATCAATTTTTGTCGAAAATAAAACAAGGGGCCACTCCTGGTAGAAGTTCTCTCCCGGCTATAGGTAAACAGTATTCCTACGAAGTAAAAGAACCAAGACCACCACATTACTTATTTTGCAAGTATACATGCCAGGATGAGGTAATATTTTTCTGGAATGAAAAAACACCACTCCGAACCACCACCATACCATAATTTGTGTTGGCTGCGGGGGCCTAATTCTTTGCCAAAGATTCCATGTGCCTGCATATTATAACCTGGCAAGCACTTGTTGCCGCTTGAACCTCAACTGTGTTCTAGCGATAGTCGTTGATATATATATAACGATGACACTAAAAAAAAGTAGGAGCGAAGAGTAAATATAAGGCCTTTGTCCGACTAGCACGGTAAATGCTTAAATTTAGAAATTCTGAAACAGGCCAACGATTCATTATCACAAACGTTTGGTGATTGTTACCTAAAGACCGGTAACTACAACGTAACTGCCTTGTCCAACTGGTCTGTAATTATAACGAGGTGGCCGTAATATTGTAGCAGAATGCGCAACTAACACGTGAAAATCAAGCCCTATTAGAGCCGATAATGCTGCGGAGGCACCAGTATTCTACAGTGTTTTCAGAATAAATTCAAGTCAAGCAGTGAGACGCCACTCATCGAAGTGCAGCTAGCGATCGCGGGGGCGCCTTAGCACCTCTGCCGAAATGGCGTGCGTAAGCGCGCGCGCGTCGTTGTGTGTATGGGGATGAGTAAGGGGGCTGGAGTGGGTGACAACGAGCAAAAAAAATTTGGAAGCGGAGCCCGCTTGTTCGTATATGCGTGTACCGGCAACAAATGTCTCGCATTTACGTTGACAGCGCAAGAACGCTATTTGTTCGCGCAGTGCACGTACGTCCTTATCGCTGGTACATTGATCATAAAACGCCGCTTAATCTTGGGCATAAATGGTTTCGTTTATAGTAACAAACAGTTCAGGCAGCACCTAATATTAACATCAGGAATAGAAACCCCCCATGCTGGTTGCCCAGTTCAGAAATATTCTGACGGAACCCTCTAGCCGACGCCACAGTCGCTGCTTAGGGGTTCTCGGTCGTGTAAAGCAAATTTAAGCTCCAAGATACTTGAACCAACAGCACGGGAAGTTGGAGAATAAAGTTGCAGTCATGTGCGAACAACAAACTGCAAGCTAAATTGCCGCAAAGGCAAGCGCCCCTGCCGTGCGATTGTTGCCAATGCTTCCGAAAACCCGCGTGGCCGAAGGGTGTCCTCATTTGACGTCACGACGGAACAACCAATCAGAGGCGTCAAAGACGAAGGGCGCGCGTCTTTCAAACGGGACCGCGCGTTTTGCAAGATAAATACCGGTTGGACTCATTTACGATAAAAGTTAATGTGATATTGGGAGTCAGCGCGCAAAAAACTATATAAACGTGCCTCTAACTCAATTTTTTTAAGCGCTTCAGCTTCCCTTTAACCAAGTTACCGAGAAGGATCTATATCCCCTCCCCCGTATTCACGACGCAATAGGCTGTCTTCATTCGGCTTCGTACTTCTCCCCAATTGACTTGCGATCAGGCTACTGGCAAATTCAGGCAATTGTATGCGTAGATAACCTCTTCCGCTGCGCTGGGACGGCCAACTACCCTCGGCAAGTGCAACAGAACTCTTGCTGGTATTGCTCCGGCACATATCGCTACGCCATGGACCCCGCAAAAGTCGTAATCAGTGATCGTGGGGGCCCATTCACTGCAAAGGTGGTCGGAGAGCTTCTTCGACTTTCTGCCGTGCTATTTCGCCACTCTTCGCCTTACCACCCTTAGACGGACGGTCTGACGGAGCGAACCAACCAAACATTCACGACCATGCTATCCATGTACGGCGCTTCAAACCACAGAAGCTGAAAAGATCTGTTGCCATTGGTAACATACGCATATAACACGGCGAAGCATGAAAGCACTTGTTACAGTCCATTTTTCATCCGTTACGCACGTCCACCTAACAGCTGCCTCAAAAAACTATCTTCCTTTCTCCATGCACGACGAATGATCGTCGGCGAGGACAATGTACGTTGTTGAAGATGCCTGCCGACTTGCCCGCCTGCGAACTCTCGCGTCTCAGGAGCAGTCCAAGAAGCGACTTGACAGTCGCCGATGTGATGCTACGCACGTGCCGGGTGATTTTGTGTAGCTATGAACGCCATTGCGTAAGCGCGGGCTGAGAGAAGCATCTGTCAGATTACGTAGGCCCGTTTGTTGTGATGGCGGGTCTCATCGATGTGATGTACGTTATTGCACACTTGACTTTAACTTACCTATAATACAAAAAGACGCAATTGGGGCATGTTGCCTACCTTAAACGTTGCCAACACCGCAGAGCAAGTGGACGTTTTAACAAAACTTATTGCTGAGCTAGTTGGTACATACCCAAAGAAACAAAAAACGTCTGGCGCCTGTGTTTGTCTTACCTTGTTTTCTTGGTCCACGTCTAGTTTGCGCCACGTTTCTTCTTTCTTCAAGTTGACGTGCCCGGAGGGCTTCGTCTGGGACGGGGAAAATGTTACGTAAATATTACACGCCAGGACGTACAACCAATGCGCCTGCATCAGCAACGGACTTCAAGGTTTCACTCTGGTCGCACATGAGTCACCTTGGAACCGCTTGGACATTTTTGTGTCGCTGGTCATACACCCTATTGTGCATCTAGCACATAAATCAATCTCGTAACAACATATATATATATATATTGAAAGGGGGTTTATTGGTAGCGAAGCGCAGTCACAGAAACGGGCAGTCCAGGCTATGTCGGGCAGACTAGTCTTCTGCTTCTTCTGTCTCGCGCCCGCTGCTGGCGATGATTCGTGAACCAGCCATACGGGCGGGTTGGCCAGTGGTTGCACCAATTTCTCATTACAATTACCCCCCCGGAGAAGAGAGGGCCATCCTGGCTGTTGCGTCATGGCGCCGAAGAAACGATCGGTTCGTGGTAAGGCTTCAAACGCTGTACGTGCACGGTTTCACGACCACGCCTTCGGAGGTCCGCAGAAGGGGCCGTAGGCTCTACAACGTAATTGACTGGGGAAACCCGTTGAATGAAGCGGTAAGGCCCGTGATATTTCGACAGTAGCTTGCTGGATAGTCCCGGTGTAGTAGAGGGCACCCAAAGCCACACCAGGGAGCCAGGTAAATAGGTGGGGTCTGCAGCAACGTCATCATGACGATATTTTTGCCTCCACTGTTCTTCGGCAGTGAAACGTCGCGCCAGTTGTCGGCAGTCTTCCGCGCGTTTCGTGGCATCACAAAGGGGCGTACCCTCTGAAGGATCGGGTCGGTAGGGTAGGATGGTGTCCAGATTGCACGAGGGCTCACGTCCGTAGAGCAGAAAATAGGGAGAGAAACCCGTTGTAGCTTGGGTGGCGGTATTATATGCGTAGGTGACATAGGGTAGTACGAGGTCCCAGTTCTGGTGATCGTCGGCGACGTACTTGGCGAGCATATCCCCTAGTGTGCGATTGAAGCGTTCTGTCAAGCCGTTTGTTTGTGGGTGATAGGCAGTAGTTGTGCGATGCACGACGCGGCATGCCTTGAGCAGTGCTTCAGCAACTTGGGACAAGAACACGCGTCCGCGATCACTAAGGAGCTCGCGAGGCGCTCCATGTCGCTAAATGAAGTGACTGAGAATAAAAGAAGCGACGTCTCCTGCTGCAGCCGTTGGCAATGCAGCAGTCTCGGCATAGCGCGTCAGGTGGTCGATACCGACAATAATCCACCGGTTATCAGCGGGCGTACAGGGCAGAGGTCCATAGAGGTCAATGCCAACACGGTCGAAGCGTTTCGCTGGACATGGTAACGGTTGTAAGGGACCGACTGAAGTAGCGGGAGGAGACTTGCGGCGCTGGCACGTGGCACATGACTGGACGTACTTCCTAACGAAGTTGTACATGCCACGCCAGTAATAGCGCAAACGGACCCGATGGTACGTCTTCAAGACACCCGCGTGACCGCAGGTTGGGTCGGCGTGAAGGGAAGCACAAATGTCGGCACGGCGATGGCGCGGGATAACAAGAAGCCATTTGCGCCCTTCATCGAGGTAGTTACGGCGGTAAAGAAGGCCGTCGCGCAGTGCGAAGTGGGAAGCTTGTCTGCGAAGGGCACGGGATCCTTGGTGTGGGAACGGTCCAGAGAGGACGGAAATAATGGAAGAGATCCATGGATTCTTGCGTTGCTCAGTGCATAAATCTTCCAAGGAGAGAGCAGAAAGAATGCTGTCCTCAGTCAAAACACAGGCAACCTCAGGAGGAAGCGGCGATCGGGACAGAGCGTCAGCGTCTTGATGTTTACGGCCCGACCGATAAATGACGCGTATGTCGAACTCTTGAAGCCGAAGAGCCCATCGCCCGAGGCGCCCGCATGGATCTTTTAAGGAGGACAGCCAACAGAGCGCATGGTGGTCCGTGACGACGTCGAAAGGTCGGCCGTACAAATAGGGTCGAAACTTTCCCAGCGCCCATACAATGGCCAGACATTCCTTTTCCGTCACGGAGTAGTTGAATTCCGCCTTTGTCAACGTGCGACTCGCATATGCGACAACGTACTCGCTAAACCCAGGTTTCCGTTGTGCCAGCACTGCGCCGAGGCCAACTCCACTGGCGTCAGTGTGGATCTCCGTGGGAGCGCCCGGATCGAAGTGCCGAAGGATAGGCGGTGAAGTGAGGAGGCGCCGCAAGGTCGTAAATGCGTCATCGCACGCTGGCGACCAGGCCGATAGATCACCGACGCCGTCAGCGAGAAGCCGTGTAAGCGGGGATATGATCGACGCGAAGTTCCGTACGAAGCGGCGGAAGTAAGAGCAGAGGCCGATGAAACTCCGTAAAGCCTTCATAGTTGTCGGCTTCGGGAATTCGGCCACAGCACGCAACTTGCTCTTGTCCGGGAGTATTCCATCCTTAGACACGACGTGACCCAAAATGGTGAGCTGACGCGCGGCAAAGTGGCACTTTTTAAGGTTGAGTTGTAGCTGGGCGTTGGTGATACAGGTAAGTACTTGCTGGAGACGCGCAAGGTGCGTTCCAAAGTCAGGGGAAAACACAACGATATCGTCTAGATAGCACAGGCACGTCTTCCACTTCAAACCTCGTAGCACACCGTCCATCATTCGCTCGAAGGTGGCAGGGGCATTACAGAGCCCGAACGGCATGACCTTGAATTCAAAGAGGCCATCCGGGGTTACAAAGGCCGTTTTCGGGCGATCAGCATCCGCTACAGGCACCTGCCAGTATCCAGAGCGTAAGTCCAGGGACGAAAAGAATTCAGCTCCTTGTAAGCAATCGAGGGCATCATCAATGCGTGGTAGAGGATAGACGTCCTTGCGCGTAATGCCGTTTAGGCGCCGATAGTCCACACAAAATCTAATCGAGCCGTCCTTCTTCTTTACGAGAACAACGGGGGAGGCCCATGGGCTGTTCGATGGGCGAATGATGTCCCGTTGGAGCATGTCACGTACTTGCTCATCGATCACTTGACGCTCGCTAGGAGACACCCTATACGGTCGCTGCCGCAGCGGCGCATGCGATCCAGTGTCGATGGAATGGGTGACGATAGAGGTACGGCCAAGCGAGGGTTGTGCGCAGTCGAACGACGAACGGAAACGGCACAGGAGTTCCAGAAGTTGACATTTCTGCGCGGGCTCGAGAGCGTGATCGATTGAAGCATGAAACACGTCGTTGGAAAGCTGTGTCGTCGTCGAAGGGGTAAGAGCGGAAATGTCATGATCAGGCGTATTGTCTGGGACGTCAACGACCCGACAGGAATCCACGAGCTCGACAGTGCCAAGGCATTCTCCCCGTAGCAAGAAGCACGGGCTTGCGGACGGGTTGGTAACAATCATGCCAGTTTCGCCAGAATGAATTTGCAGCACGGCGAAAGGCAGCGGAATGCACCTGCGGCGGAGGAAGACCTCGGATGGCGTGAAAATGGCAGTTGCATCCCCAAAAGAAGTACAACATAGCGGCACTACAACGGTGGACTGGGGAGGAATGGTCGTGTCTGCGGCTGCGACCAGTTTAGCGGCGGATGACGCAGAATTATCGTCATAGGCGTCGTCTGGTAGGACAGAAAATTCAACTTCGGCACGCGCACAGTCAATAAGGGCGTTGTGCCGAGACAAAAAGTCCCATCCCAGAATGACGTCATGAGAGCAGTTGGGAAGCACGATGAATTCAATGACGTACACTACGCCCTGGAAGGAAACGCGAGCCGTACATGCAGCCAAGGCATGAACGGGTTGGGAGTCGGCGGTTCGTAAGGATAGTCCAGAGAGAGGCGTCATAACTTTACGAATTTTGCGGCAGAGATCGGCTCGAATCACGGAAACTGCTGCTCCGGTATCGACCAGCGCAGCAGTCGCGACACCTTCGACTGACACGTCAATAACATTTGCGGGAGACAGTGGAGGGCTTGGACTTTTTGACGGCAACGCAGTTCTTGCCTCCGGAACTGCGGCTGTCAGTTTTCCTCTGTGGCAGGAGTGGTACGACGACGCATCGGCGAAAGCGAGCGGCGGCGCGGGGACTGAGAACGACGGTCGGCGAAAGGCTGGCGGTCGGAAGCCGAGGGCGCGTACGAGTCCGAAGCGGTTTGGGGCAGCGTCGGGGGGGAACCGTATGTGGGTCCGTAATATGGATAGCGGCATTCCGGTGGAGGACCGTTGGCAGGTAGTACGCGGCGGCGACAGTAACGTGCGACATGTCCTGGGTAGTGACACGAAAAGCAAATTGGCCGGTTGTCCGGAGTACGCCAGGGATTCATGGATTGAGTTGGAACCCGCGCCTGAGGAAGAGGTCTTGGTGGAGCCGGGAGTCGGAACGGCGTTCTCGTCTGCGCAAGCCGTCCCGCGACGTCGGCGAAAGTAATCGGAGCAGCCACGGGAGTCTGCTGGCTAAAAGAAGGCAGCACTTCCGCCACCTGTTCTTGAACTACATGCCGAAGAGTAGACTGAGGAACAGGGCCCAGCTCCGGAGTAGTATTTGAAGCGGCATGGCAAAGTTGTCGAGCAACCTCTTCGCGGACAATCTCTTTTATACGGACCAACACAGATGGATCGTCGAGGTCAACGGCTAAACTCGCAAGCGGCTCATTTTGGGCGAGTGGACGCCGAGTGAAAGCCCTTTGCTTGCGCAGCTCGTCATAACTTTGGCAGAGTCTGATGACGTCGCTAACGGTCCGGGGATCCTTGGAAAGCAGCATCTGAAATGCGTCGTCGTCGATACCTTTAAGGATATGTTTTACCTTCTCAGTTTCCAACATGCTGGGGTCCACGCGCTTGCAAAGGTCTACTACATCTTCTATGTAGCTCGTGAAGT
Source organism: Haemaphysalis longicornis (assembly GCF_048455015.1). NCBI lineage: Eukaryota > Metazoa > Arthropoda > Arachnida > Ixodida > Ixodidae > Haemaphysalis > Haemaphysalis longicornis. The sequence continues at coordinate 1,454,005 of NW_027526388.1, forward strand.
CTTCTCCGGTTTTCTGAGCCCGTACTCGTAAACGCTGTTCTGCTTGAAGCTTGCGCACTTCGGGTCGCCCGAAAGCTTTCATAAACCTTTCCTTGAACTCGGCCCAGGTACTCATCTCTCGACGATGGTTATTGAACCAAAGTTCGGCGAGATGCGTAAAAGAGAAGCCCACGCTGTTTAATTTCATGGCGTCGTCCCACTTGTTGTGCGTGCTGATGCGCTCAAAGGTAGAAAGCCAGTCTTCCACGTCACGATCCTCTAGCCCGCTGAACGAAGCGGGGTCCCGCGGGCGTATCGTTCCAGGGCAGACAATCGGTGGCACCTGGCCCGCCGGAGTAGGCTGATGGACTGGTTCGTGGGACATTGTGGTGGGCAGCCGCCGGTTGCGAAGCTCCAGGGTTTGCGATGGACCCGCACACTCCACCAATTGAAAGGGGGTTTATTGGTAGCGGAGCGCAGTCACAGAAACGGGCAGTCCAGGCTATGTCGGGCAGACTAGTCTTCTGCTTCTTCTGTCTCGCGGCCGCTGCTGGCGATGATTCGTGAACCAGCCATACGGGCGGGTTGGCCAGTGGTTGCACCAATTTCTCATTACAATATATATATATATATATATATATATATATATATATATATATATATATATATATATATATATATATATATATATATATATATATATATATATATATATATATATATATATATATACATATATATATAGGGAGTAGTAGAACTTTGAAGATGGTAGAGAACACAAGAGAAGAAAAACTTCGAACAAGGTAAAAGCACGATTGTGGCTTTTACCTTGTTCGAAATTTTTCTTCTCTTATATATATATATATATATATATATATATATATATATATATATATATATATATATATATATATATATATATATATGTATATATATATTGTAAAGAAGACGAATGGTACGGGCACTAGTGAACGAAAAACGACAGTGCGCCAGACTCAGCAGCCGCGACGAAAGGAGCATCGACCGTGACAACCAAACGAAAACCACCGACGACGAAAACGACAGGCACGCGTCTGTGAACCCGCTCCATCTTGGATAACGGTCATTAAAGGCCTTTCGTCGGCTACCTTGCGTTGACCAATACATCGCCTTAGAATTGGTGGAGGCTGCTGGGGTCCTGACCGCTCTACACGCTGGAACTCCGCTCCCGGATGCTGCCCAGCGCCATGGGTCGACCTCACGACACTGAGCCCCCGCCTGCACCTACTTCGACGACCATCATCTGCTCCGGTTCCATTCGTCAGTGGGATCCCCCATTCTTCATTGGCACAGACGAGCAGGACGGGGAAGACTGGCTCGCCACGTACGGCAAAGTAAGCGCCCACAACAACTGGGATGACAACGTGAAGCGGAACAACGTGAAATTTTACCTGACCGGTACGGCCGAGCTCTGCTATGGCAACCGCGCAAAGCGATACCCCGCGTGGTCGGAATTCAAATCGAGGTTTTCGGAACACTGCGGTCACCCTTCAGTGCAGCAGCCCGGTGAGAACTTGCTCAGTTACATCGAAGACGTTGGGGATTTGTGCAGGAGGGTGAGCGCCACGATAAGTGACGAGGAAACAATCAAGCACATCCTCAAAGCACTTACGATAACGGCTATCAAATGCTGCTGGCGAAGAATCCCCAAACGGTCGCCGACGTCATCAACCTGTGCAAGAGCTATGACGAGCTCGCGAGACAGCGAGCTCTCACACGGCGATCCCTTGGCCCGGATGTGTCGAGTTTAACTGCTGGTAGCGACGAAAACACCCTGTCTCCGCGTATTCAGCAGTTCATCTGGGAGGAAATTGCTCGTCAGCTTTCCTTAGTTCCCTTCACACCGACGTCTGACGACACCCTTGCATTTCGCTTAGAAGTGCTATCCAGCAGCAGGTGGCCGATACCACACCATGCTCCAGCCAACACGCACTTGTGACCGCTTCGCTCATCGGTGCCGGCATCGTGCAACCCACACGTTCCGCCCACGTACGTGGCCTCGGTGCAAACGCTACTTGTTGCCGGACCTCTATCCTACGCCGACGCCATCTCCAGGCCCTTTCCCGAAGCCGTCACAAGTCAACCAATCGTCCAGGTCATGCCGCGACAGCCCACTGAGCTCACAGGAAGACCAACGTATCCCCGCTACCTCCCGGTGCCGCCTGTATTGCAGAAGCCGCCACGCGTACGGCTTGACCCGTCATTTTCGACCATCGCTTGGCGCACGTCGGACGATCGCCCAATCTGCTTGGCTGGATTAAGTCCCGGACACGTGGCGCGTTACTGCCGCCGCGGGGTGATGCCCGTACGGAAGCCTTCTTGGAACGTGCCGTATGTCTCGCCGCAGCCGATGTCTGGTGCTCCCACCAGTTTTGCCGAGACGTCTCCGGCCGCCGACTCGCGTGAAACCACCAACCGTCACCCATCTCCGCGACGCCGATCACTTTCGCCGAGGCGTCGGCGCCCCTTGCCTCCTGATGCGGAAAAATTGGCGTCGCAGTTCCGGAAGCAAGAGGTGCGTCATCGTCGAACTGTTCAAGACCTACCTTCCCACACACCAACGTCATCGACATCGTAATAGACGGAGTCGCCACTCATGTGCTTGTCGACACTGCAGCCGCCGTTTCAGTTATCCGCCTACAGCTTTGCCGCCGCCTGAAAAACGTTATGACGCCGCATTTTGGACCACCCCTAAGGACTGCTTCAGCACGTTCGATCGAACCAGTGGGTACATGTACTGCCAGGGTGTTCATCCAAGACGTTCTGTACATTGTTCAGTTCATTGCCCTTCCTTCATGCTCACATGACGTCATCCTGGGTCGGGATTTCCTCTCGCGGCACAACGCCATTATTGACTGCGCCCGAGCCGAAATTGAGTTGTTTTCGCCGCTTGATATACCATCTGAAATTTCTCCAACACCACTTCCGTAAACGTTTCTGTCACCGACGACACCACTATTCCTTCATGCTCCACCGTGTCTGTGCCCTTAATCTGGCACCTTCCTTCCGACGTCAATGCACTTTTCACGCCGTCACATTTCTTCTGCGAACGCCGATGTCTGTTGCTTCCTTTCGCCTTGCTCAGTATCCGTGATGGCCAAACCGCCCTGTTCATTTCTAATCCTGGAGCAAGTTCTCTCTCTTTGCTCCGTGGCGAGAGCCTTGGACGCGCCGAGCCTGTGGAGTCCGCCGTTTTCATCGCCACTTTAGACAACCTCCCGAAGGTTGAGGCGACCGAACTCTGCCCACCTCCTGCCACTGCATCTCGGCTATCCCCGGAAGTTTTCGATCGTGCCATCGACGGCGACCTACCCGGCCCCAACGAGGCCAAGTGATTAAACTGCTTTTTCAATTTTATTCATCCTTTGACTGTGCGCAGACGTCGCTTGGTAGTACCACTATAGCCACCCTATCGACACCGGCTCCCACGCGCCTTTACTTCAGTGGCCTTACCGCGTTGCCCCTTCCAAAAGGAGCGTAATTGATGAACAATTGGGTGACATGCTCCAGCGCGGTAGTATTCGACAGTGCAAAAACCCGTGGGCGTCGCCGGTAGTACTCGTGCGGAAAAAGGACGGCTTCATCCGGTTTTGTGTCGACTACGTCGCCTAAAGAAAATAACTCGCAAGGATGTTTACCTGCTACCACGCATCGACGACGCCCTGGATTTCCTAAAGGCGCAGAATATTTTTCGCCCCTTGGCCTACGCTCCGGATACTGGCAAGTCCCGATGGCAGATGCGGATAGTCCGAAAACAGCCTTTGTTGCTCCAGACAGCTTATATGAATTTAACGTCAAGCCGTTCGGCCTGTGAAACGCGCCCGCCACATTTGAACGGATGATGGACAATATTCGTCGCGGCTTCAAATGGAAGATATGCCTCTGTTACCTGGACGACGTGGTATTGTTTTCACCCAAATTTTCCACGCATCTACAGCGGCTCGAGCAAATTTTTTCTTGTATGAATGACGCAGGCCTTCAACTAAACATAGAGAAGTGCCGATTTGCTCCTCGCCAGCTGACGATCTTTGGCCACGTCGTTTCTAGAGATGGCTTTCTTCCCGATCCGGACAAGCTTCGTACCGTGGCTGAATTCCCGAAGCCGACCACGATCAAAGAGCTTCGTAGCTTCATCGGGCTACGCTCGTATTTCCGCCGCTTTCTGCGTAACTTCGCCTCCATCATCGCGCCCTTGACACAACTTCTTGGCAACAAGACGGGTTTTTTCGCAGGGTCATCGGCTTGCGACAAGGCCTTTACAACCCTACGTCACCTCCTCACGTCCCCGCCAATTCTTCCCCATTTCGACCCGTCAGCCACAACTGAAATCCACACCGATGCGAGTGGAGTTGTTCAGGGTGCGGTTCTGGCTCAAGGAAAGGCCGGGTTCCACGAATACGTGGTCGCCTACGCGAGCCGCACACTAACACCTGCGGAGTCGAATTACTGTGTTACTGAGCGGGAATGCTTGGCAATTGTGTGGACCCTCTCAAAGTTTTGTCCTTATCTGTAGGGCCGACCTTTCGACGTAGTCACCGACCATCATGCGCATTGTTGGTTGTCGTCCCTGAAAAACGCTTCTGGCCGAATGGCGCGTTGGGCACTCCGCCTTCAGGACTTTGACATCCGCTTAGTATATCGCTTTGTCCGCAAGCACCACGACGCTGACACCCTGTCCCGGTGTCCGATGTTGCCTGACGAGACGACTAATTCCCCCTCCGAGGGCTTTGTATCACTCGTTGACGCGCGTTTCATGCCATCTGAACAGCGAAAAGATCCGTGAGTCATGTCGCTCTGAACTACCGTTAGAACTCGTCGAAGTCGTCGGCACCTCGAGCAATTTGGCGCCAAGCGTCCCACTTCGCTATTCGTGGTGGCTTGCTCTACAGGCGGAACTACCACCCTAAAGGGTGAAAATGGCTGCTCGTCATTTCCCGCTATCTGCGCTCTGAAGTGTGCGACCATTTTCACAGTGAGCCTCAGTGTGCTCATGCCGGCGTGCTAAACACCTACGAACGCCTTAGACTGCGATATTACTAGCGTGGTATGTACGGCTTCGTTCGTCGTTATGTTCGCTCTTGCACGGACTGTCAACGGCGCAAGCCACCATCCCCTCGTGCGTCTTGCCCGATGCAGCCTTTGGCGTGCCCGATTCGACCTTTTGATCGGGTAGGAATCGATCTCTACGGACCCTTCCCCTGTACTGCGGCTGGCAATACGTGGGTCATCGTAGCCATCGACCACCTGACTCGGTACGCCGACACCGCTGCGCTTTGTGCCGGTACTGCCGACGCCGTTGCAACAGTTCTACTCAACCGCATTATCCTACGTTACGGCGCTCCTCCGGAACTTCTAAGTGACAGGGGGTGTGTCTTTCTTTCTGACGTCTTTGAAGCGCTCCTAAAGGTCTGCCGCATCATCCACCACACGACCACTCCATATCACCCGCAGACAAACGGCTTAGCCGAACGTTTTAACGCACCCTGGGGGACATGCTGGCAATGTATGTATCATCCCACCATTCCAACTGGAATATGATTCTCCCATTAGTAACCTACGCCTACAACACTGCCAAGCAAGCCACAACGGGTTTCTCTCCCTTCTTCCTTGTGTATGGACGCGAGCCGTCATGCCTGCTTGAAACGATCCTCCCCAACAGTGCCGACGTGTCTGAAGCCTCGTCAATCTCCGACGTCACCCGACGTGCGGAGGAGTGTCGCCAACTAGCTCGCTCATTTACGTCAGACGAGCACGGACGCCAGAAGTTCCGCCATGATGCGTCGACGCCTACCCCAGAATTTTGTCCGAATGATCTCTTTTGGCTCTGGATTCCGGCCACGACTCCTGGGATGTCGAGCAAGCTCCATTCAAAGTACCACGGACCGTATTGTGTCATCGAACGGACGTCGCCTTTCAATTATGTGGTAGAGCCCCTGAATCCTTCCTCTGAGAATCGCTGCCGTGGCCGACCGGTATTCTGGAGGTCGTGGGTTCGGATCCCACCTAGCGGGCATTTTTTCTCCACTTTTTTTCTCCCCTTCCTTTCTTTCCAAATTCTTTATCTGTTTCAATAACCTACCACATCCTCCCCTTTGCTTTCCGAGGTTTTCTTGACTGCCAACTCTTTCTTCTGTGTTATATATATATATATATATATATATACATATATATATATATATATATATATATATATATATATATATATATATATATATATATATATATATATATAGGAAGGAAATGAGGGGCTCGTTGAGGAAATACAGAAACATAGGTCGGCAGTCTACAACGCCAAAGGAGGCATAGGGGTGTGGTTAGGCTCTATTTTTTACTCGGTTAATGAAGTTAAGATTTTTTTTTAAATATGAGGAAGAAAGAAAGAAAGAAAAACACGCGCCCAGAGTGGGGACCGAACCCACGCCTTTCGATTAGATCTCGAATGCCTTACCAATTCGGCTATCTGGGCAACTGCGTTCTCCTTCACTTTCTGGGCTATTTATATTTACTAGAAGTGTATCTGACGCTTGAGGGTGGTAGCCAGCGCCACTCTGACTACACGGGGAGAAGGGGACCTTCTTTTCAACCCCCGGGGCGTGACTCAAACGTCTACAGCCTGTCATGAGCGGGTAACTGGCGGGAAGCCCTCTTATGCTACCTAGGCATCAAGGCTGCCGGCACCGAGACCCTCGCTAGGCTTTCGCAGAATAATATAGTAAGGAAATGAGGGGCTCGTTGAGGAAATACAGAAACATAAGTCGGCAGTCTACAACGCCAAAGGAGGCGTAGGGGTGTGGTTAGGCTCTATTTTTTTTCTACGGTTAATGAAGTTAAGATTTTTTTTAAATATAAGGAAGAAAGAAAGAAAGAAAAACACGCGCCCAGAGTGGGGACCGAACCCACTCCTTTCGATTAGATCTCGAATGCCTTACCAATTCGGCTATCTGGGCGACTGTGTTCTCCTTCACTTTCTGGGCTATTTATATTTACTAGAAGTGTATCTGACGCTTGAGGGTGGTAGCCAGAGCCACTCTGGCTACACGAGGAGAAGGGGACCTTCTTTTCAACCCCGCCCCGGGGGTTGAAAAGAAGGTCCCCTTCTCCCCGTGTAGTCAGAGTGGCGCTGGCTACCACCCTCAAGCGTCAGATACACTTCTAGTAAATATAAATAGCCTAGAAAGTGAAGGAGAACACAGTCGCCCAGATAGCCGAATTGGTAAGGCATTCGAGATCTAATCGAAAGGGGTGGGTTCGGTCCCCACTCTGGGCGCGTGTTTTTCTTTCTTTCTTTCTTCCTTATATTTAAAAAAATCTTAGCTTCATTAACCGTAGTAAAAAATAGAGCCTAACCACACCCCTATGCCTCCTTTGGCGTTGTAGACTGCCGACCTATGTTTCTGTATATATATATATATATATATATATATATATATATATATATATATATTGTGAGGCCGTACATAGCAGGCGACCAGACCGTGGCTTCGTAGCTCCTTTATTCGGAGGCGAGTCGACTAGAACGCAAGATGGCGATCAGGCCCCAGCACTGATGATGATCTCTGAAGAAGCGGGCTCGTCGATGATGATGAGTTTGTACAGGAAATGAAGAAGTTATCACCTCAAGCCGGTGGTGATGATAGTGGGCAATTGCTACCTATGGTGGCATACAGGCTGTAGCCTCAAACAAAGCTCACACTAATGCCCCCTCTTGGGAAAAGCGGCCGCCTGGCCGCGGATTAGGCAGGATCACGGCGAGTGAAGGCCTTAAGCCGGGACACGTGTACAATCTCTGTACCGCGACGACGACGGTCCGAAGTTCCACAAACTGGGGTGACGCGATAATTGACGGGTGAGGTCGCCTCGAGAATCTTGTAAGGACCAAGGAAGCGGTGTAAAAATTTCTCGCAGAGGCCGGGAACGCGGACCGGTGTCCAGATCAAGACTTCGTCACCAGGGGAGAAGTAAACAGATCGATGAGCAGTGTCATAGCGTTGTTTGCGGTCCTGTTGACTAGCTTCAGTGCGCGTGCGAGCAAGCTGGCGGCAATGTGCGATGCGAGAAACGAATTGTTCGGGGGACGATGCAGAAGGGGAAACCGGAGCGGTAAAGAAGGAGGTATCCAAAGTGTGTGAAGGGTGCCGACCGTACACAAGGTAGAATGGGGTGTATCCTGTGGTGCGTTGAACTGCGGTGTTGAAGGCAAAAGTAACAAAAGGTAGGATAGTGTCCCAATTTCTGTGATCAGGCTGTATGTACATCGAGAGCATGTCGGAAAGAGTGCGGTGAAAGCGTTCCGTAAGTCCGTTAGTTTGAGGATGGTAACTCGATGTCATCCTGTGAGAGGTGTTAGCAGCTTGAAGTACATCGGAGAGGACCTGCGACAGAAAGCTCTTGCCCCGGTCACTAAGGAGGACGCGAGGTGCGCCATGGCGATGTAAGATATTGTGCAAGAAAAAGTGAGCGACGTCAGCAGCGCTGGCCGAACGAAGTGGAGCCGTCTCCGCGTAGCGAGTTAGATGGTCAACGGCCGTGACGATCCAGCGGTGACCAGTGGCCGTCATAGGCAATGGACCGTAAAGGTCAATACCGACCACTTCAAACGGTGTAGCTGGGCATGGAACCGGCTGCAATAGACCGGCGGGTGGAGACGTAGATCTCTTGCGATGTTGACATGGCGGGCAGGAGGCGACGTATTTGGCGACACTGGTAGACAGTCCCGGCCAAAAGAAGCGACCACGAATGCGCTCGTATGTCTTGTGAAATCCAAGGTGGCCAGCGGTTGCGTCATCATGGAAAGCTTGCAAGATGCTTGAACGAAGGGAATGAGGCACAACTGGAACCCATCCGGCACCATCGGTGTGGTGGTTGATACGGTGAAGCGCGCCATCAACCAACCGGAAATTTCGTAGTTGCCGACGTAGGCGGCTATTAGGTGGTTGCGTCGAACCGGTGAGCCGATCGATTATGTTTCGGCAGTAGCTGTCGGCGCGTTGACGGGCAACCAAGTCGCGGAGATCAGCAGACGTGACATCTATGGGTGCAATGGGCAGGTGGAGCTCATGGGTGGGTGCCACCAAGTCGTCCGACGACTGCGTGAGCGGGCACCGTGAAAGCGCGTCTGCGTCGAGGTGCTTGACTCCGGACTTGTACGTAACCGTAAAGTCGTATTCTTGCAAGCGCAGCACCCACCGACCAAGTCGCCCAGACAGGTTCTTCAATGAAGACAGCCAGCACAATGCGTGATGGTCTGTAACGACCGTGAAATGTCGGCCGTAGAGATATGGCCGGAATTTTTGTACAGCCCATACAACCGCCAGACACTCTTGCTCAGTGATTGTATAGTTCTGTTCCGATTGTGTCAGAGAGCGGCTCGCATAAGCTACGACTCGTTCACGCAACTGGGCATCTCGCTGTAGCAAAACGGCGCCGATGCCTTGCCTACAAGCATCGGTATGGAGTATGGCGGGTTTTGTGTCATCGAAATGACATAGTACTGGTCCGGAAGTAAGTGCCTGCTTGAGGTCTTCAAAAGCTTTTTCGCAGTCATCAGTCCAGACGAAGGAGGTTCCGGAATGCAGTAGCTGGTTGAGGGGCGAAGCCAGAGTGGAGAAATTACGGACGAAACGACGAAAATATGATGCTAGACCGAGGAAACTGCGAAGGGCTTTTTGGTGTTGGCGGTGAGGAAAATTGGCGAATGCGGAAATTTTGTCTGGGTCGGGCCGGATACCATCCTTGCTGACGACGTGACCGAGAACCTTGATAGATTTTTGGGCGAAGTGACATTTTTTGGTGTTCAAAGTCAGGTTGGCGTTAGCCAGACTAGTCAATACTTCATCAAGTCGTAGGAGATGTTCAGAAAAACTCGACGAAAAAATTACGATGTCGTCAAGGTAACATAGGCATGTCTTCCATTTAAGGCCGCGAAGGACTGTGTCTATCATGCGCTCAAATGTAGCAGGGGCATTGCACAACCCAAAAGGCATTACGTTAAATTCGTATAAGCCATCTGGAGTTGCAAACGCTGTCTTCTGTTTGTCAGACTCGTGCATAGGGATCTGCCAATAGCCAGATCGCAAATCCAAGCTCGAAAAATATTGAGCGCCTTGCAAACAGTCGAGCGCATCATCTATGCGCGGCATCGGGTAGACATCCTTTCTTGTGATCTTATTCAAAGCCCGATAATCGACACAAAAACGTACTGAACCATCCTTTTTCCTCACCAGGACGACGGGGGAAGACCACGGGCTGGAGGACGGACGAATAATGTTGCGTTGAAGCATGTCCCCAACGTTTTCTTCAATCACTTTTCGTTCCGACGAAGACACGCGGTACGGGCGACGACGAACGATTTGTGTCCCTTCCGTCTCAATACGATGTGCTGCCACGGATGTTTGTCCTAGTTTGCTGGAAAAGCAGTCAAAGGAGTCCTTGTGTTTTTCCAGGAGCTGAAGAAGGAGTTGTGTTTCCCTTTCTGTGAGGTCTGTGCTTATAGTGGCCGCCAGTGGGGAAAGTGATTGTCCAGAATTTGAAGGCCGTGAAACAGGGAATACCGAGCAGAGGGGAAGAAGGGACACGGCTTCTCCATTCACAACAGAAGCAACGTTGGTGCCTTCGGGGAGCCTAATCGGCTCGGAAGTGGCATTGGTAGCTAACAGCTTCGCCGAGCCTTCCGTGAATCGTACGAGACACGTTGCGATGACGACTCCTTTGGACATAAAACGCGGAGATGGAACTATCATCCCGTCACCGTCCCTGATCTGCGCCGAACGAACACAAAGTAATGTTTCCTGGTCTGGATATAAAACGCAGTCGGCACTGGCTGTTAGGTGCATAGTAGGTTGCACCTCCGAAATGCTGGGATGCTCAGTATCTGTCATTGCAATTTGGGGTTGGTGACAAGAAATGACGGCGGAGGCGGAAGACAGAAAATCCCAACCCAAAATCAAATGAAAGCACAGGGAGACAACACTGCACACGGAATATGATGGCGAAGGGCACCGATGAAAACCCGCACCGTGCATTGTCCGGAGGGCCTAATCACACTGCTGTTGGCTCCTTGTAAAGAAGGTCCGTTGTATGGTGTTCGTACCTTGCGTAAGCGTGCACACAATTCCGCGCTTATGACTGAAACACTAGCACCAGTGTCAATTAGGGCATCGATGCGAACACCTTCCACTAAAACAGACAGCAAGTTCGACGGACGCTCTGGAGGACTTGTAAGATTCGCAGGAGATGCAGTTTTCCCTCCCAAAACTGCATTAACTAGTTTTCCGGGCGGTGGTCGGAGACGTAAGACGCAGGGCGAAGAGGCGATACCGAGCGGCGACCTGGTGAAGGCGAGCGGGGTCGTTGTCCACGGGAGCTGCGGGGAACGTCGCTCGACTGAGGCGGAGACGGGGAGCGGCGGGAAGGCGACAGGTACGCACGCGGCCGGTAGCCGTAGTAATTCGGGGCCAGGTGTTCGCGTTCATAGGCGGCGTAGCCACGTCGTTCATCTCGTTGGCGACGTGGGCAAAACCGGGAGACGTGACCTCGAATGCCGCAATAGTAGCACACGGGGCGGTTGATGGCGGCATCCTGGCGGGCCGGAAAGTAGGGCGACGAGCTCGGCACACGAGGCATGGCCGCCACATAGCCAGACGACGGGTGAGCCGTGAGTGGGGACAGCGGCAGGGGTGTCCGTCCAGCGACCTCAGAGTAAGACGGCGTTGAAGGAGCCCCAGGATGAACAGGAGGCAATAGCACCGGCATGGCGGCAAGCTCCTCTTTAACCATCTCGCGAAGGCCAGGAGCAGGAGATGTTGAGGGGACACCATGTGTGCAGTGAGAGACGTCGCCATACATTTCCTCGCGAACTATAGCGCGAATCATCGCACGAAGTTGTTGTTCGTCTCCGAGATGATGAGTAGACGCCATGTCCCGTGGAAGGCGGATCGACTGACGTTCGTCGAGACGCTGACAGGTAGAGATCACGTCAGATACAGTGTCCAGGTTCTGAAGGACAAGTGCGTTGGACGCGAACTCGCCGATCCCCTTCAGAATGTGACGGACACGGTCGGACTCCTGCATATCATTGTCGACGCGGCGGCACAGTGCTAGAACATCTTCGATGTACGAGGTATAGGTCTCGTTAGCTTGCTGCTTGCGGACATCCAGTATCCTCTTTGCGTTGTCGCTCCGAGCTTTAGTGGAGCCAAAAATCTTTCGCAGCTCCGTAGTGAAGCCAGCCCAGTCGGCAAAGTCGTGTCGGTGGTTTAAATACCATGTCTCAGCGACTTGCTTAAGAGAGAAGCCAACGTTCAACAGTTTGTTGTGATCATCCCACCTATTGAACTGGCTGACGCGGGTGTAACTGTCCAGCCACTCCTCCACGTCTTCTCCCCGAAGACCATAGAAGTGGGGCGGGTCGCGCTGGGGGCTGGTCACGATGCACTGCAGGGGCGCTGAGACAGCGCCACTGGGAGTATCTTGCGACATGGGCATTGGTCCCGAGGGCAAACGGCGACCGGAACGGAGCTCCAGGGGTGTCGAAGGAGAGGTACAGGTCGGGATCGAGTTGCAGCTCCACCACTTGTGAGGCCGTAGATAGCAGACGACCAGACCGTGGCTTCGTAGCTCCTTTATTCGGAGGCGAGTCGACTAGAACGCAAGATGGCGATCAGGCCCCAGCACTGATGATGATCTCTGAAGAAGCGGGCTCGTCGATGATGATGAGTTTGTACAGGAAATGAAGAAGTTATCACCTCAAGCCGGTGGTGATGATAGTGGGCAATTGCTACCTATGGTGGCATACAGGCTGTAGCCTCAAACAAAGCTCACAATATATATATATATATATATATATATATATATATATATATATATATATATATATATATATATTTTCCAGTTTTATCCTCCGCCCTGTGGCATTATTTCAAATAAGTCCATCAATCTGAAATGTTTTTGACAGCACTGAAGCCAAAAGTTGTCCTTTCTTTACGGAGGTTTTTTTTTTAAGTTTGTCGATCAATTTCAAACTTTCAAAAACCGAAAAGGGCAGAGGGCTTCAATACCAAAATTTGAAATAGAGTGGAATGTACCACTCTCTGCAAGCATAGTGAAATCCTGATTCCTGTCTCAGAAACACTTGATAGGAGTGAGGTTACCATGCCCTAATAAGGTTTTGATGGGTAAAGCTACGTTTGCTAATTGTACGCCAACTTGAGGTCATGTCAAGTTGTGAATAGAGGTCAACTCAGTCGTGAAACGAAGTTCGTTGCACACAGCTGCAACGAGACAAATACAGTTTAAGGCTATCGAATTAAAACTTGTACTCTAGCGTACAAAAAACAGCTGTTCTTTGGCATGGTGACATTGCCCTGACATTCCCTTTTTTTCTGTGCTTTGTCATCAGCTGGACACAACGAGGTAAACGTGCTCGCTATCGGAACATGCATATGCATAAAACATTTTAAATAATATTTTACTTTCTAAAAGCTCTGCAGTGATTCCCCACGAAATCATTAAAAAGAGCAAAGCGCTTCGCTTATAATTCGAGATAACTAATAGCGTAGGTCGCAGTAAGAGTTAGATTATAAATATGTATGTTTAGGTTACTAAGGTAATCACTGTTTTAACTATGTATACCAGTACTTTACTGCTCACACTTCGCCACTATATTCCGTTTCGATGCAGCACATGAGCGAACGCAATTTCTTGTATATTTCGGGTTATGGTGCGTAGGTTTAGACGGTACAAAAGTTCAACGCAGTTTCTCTTGGCATTCGTTCACGTGACTTTTAGTTTAAACGAAAAAATCTCGCGCTCCCCGCACAACCTGTCATAGGGGACATTGAGGCCGGTTCGTGTGACAGGCGTGTAAGCGGTCGTGAACTGTCTCGACCGGCCAAAAACACACGCAAAACACGCAAACAGAGCTTAAAGGTGACAGGTGTTCTGTTGCTGGAGGGCGCTGGCTGAACGCAGACAGACAGACTGTATTAATGCAGACGTACTGCAGTACACGGAGAGAGAACACCTCCGTACTTCGAGAGCCTTCCTGTACGGCTTAAAACTGCCCACCATTGTTGGCCTGAGACACACTGAACTTTTTACGTTTGACTTTCACCGCATGTAGTGATGCCACAGGAGTATAAGAACATTTCGGTAAGTGTCCCTTCAATTTCTTACTGATTAAGGTTTCTTAAGATAAAGTAAAACTAGAACTGGAATTTTCGAAATACCTGGAAAGATGTCACTAAACACCTGTGAACTTAAGGTACTCTCTTAAATATGGGGCCCTCCGGTACACCGGCAGCAACGGCTGGGCCTCGCAAGATGCGTCTCGCAAGAATGCGTCTCGTAAGATCTGATTATGGACTGATTCGGTAATTAGAGATGAACGAGGAAGTCACTGGATCTACTAATATTGAAAATTTTATGTTTGACAATTGTGTCAAAATGAAGGAAGCTGCAGTTCTGCAGGATGAGTGCCTGGAATATACGAGCAAGCAATGCAGGCGCAACACGTAACTAACATTCGTAGTATGCGGGGCATTTTTTGGCCCTAGTGCATACCAATCGCCAAAGGAACCTCAGGGTGAAGAGAGACAGTGAAGGGTTTAATTTGTCGCTTATATTGCTCAGAATGCGAACACATATTCCGGAAACAAAGAGATTTGTTTCCGGAACACGCTTTTTTCAGAGCACCCCCGCTCTCCAGGCTCCTTTTTTTATCTTCCAAAATAAAAAAAAAAACATTTCGGAGCCAACAGTGAAGCTGAAGCTGTTCATGCTTGTGTGGTCTAGCGTCATCCTTGTGTACAATTTCTAAAAGAAGGTACTGACACATTAAAAAGCGTGATGGGAAAATTCGGGCATTAATGTGGTTGCCATGAAGGAGGCTGAAAAAAAATCTATTTTTTTAGGAACTTTTGTTCCTGACAGTGGGAACGAATGAGTACGGAAAATTTCGGAAGTCACACTCAAGAAACAGAAAACCGACTGCTTGCAGAAAATGTAGTCTAATAATTGCTAAGAAGAGCAAAAAAAAATACTTGCGGCTTTTCTGCGCCGGTTTCTAAGCACAGATCTCCGCATTTTTTGAGCAGGCTGGCATACCGCTAGCCTCATACAGGTTTCATTCGCGAAATGTAAACGTAAAGGACGCTGCTTCCCTACAGTCAAGCAGTCTGGGTTGCGAGAGGTTAAGCCAGAAGTCCTCGATTCTAGGCCAATTGTGTTTGGGGTCTTACTCTGTCAGTAAAAATATTTAAAGTAACAAAAGAGTTTTGGTCCATTTTTAAATGATAATATACAATCATCTTGGAAAACGCTTCGCTCTGTTTCACTCTGAAACAAACGATTACGCTGTCGTATAATTTACGCACGTGTGGTTAATGTTTTCTTGCGTAAAGCATACATCAACCAAAAGTAAAACACCATTACCTGGAACAAAAGGGAATGGGCATAACCAAATTTTCAAAAATGTTTTGCCACAGCATATCTGGGGATTACGTGCGGTGCTTTTAAAAACCCTCGGGCCACGCCCCAACCGTACAGTATACTGTGAAGCAAAGTTGTCCGAGGGATTGTTCGTAATTTTCCCATAGACAGACATGTTAACCTTTAGGCATTTGGACATAAGGTTTGATGATGAAAATCCATAAACGTCTGTGCAGTTGCGGTCGCTCATTTCTTAAAGACCATTACATGGCATCTGAGGCCTACCCCTATCTCTGCAAAACCTCTAACGATTTTGCTTACGATTTTACTTTTCCTTTTCTCGGCGTAACAATAGAAACTCCTGAAAGTAGGAGTTGGATAACGTGTACATACTGTCGACGAGGTCTAGTGGCTGAGACGTGATATCTGACTTGCTTCTTGCAACAACGCCCATGCACTCCTTTCGCGGATGTTTTTTTATTCTAATCGCATGCTGGAACTCGTAACGTGAAGCCTACCCTTGTGATGCCTAACCTTGCGAGGTCTGACGTGAGGCCTAATGCAAAGCCTAACCGTGAAGCCGACGCTCGTAATTCGCCAAATTCGCCGTAATTCGCCAATCTGACTCGTTGTGATGAAGCCCTTTTGCGGCGATTTCTTAAAGGAAGAAATTCATTCCTGATCCACTAATTGTCTGGTACATGTCCCGAGCATAAGTCAGACCCTGCAGCGTCAGCAGCAACGCGTGCTGCGGTATGATACAATTCCCTTTGTCAAAGAAACTCCAACACATCTTTGCGGTACGTTTAATCTCTCGGTATATGGCATAGACCCAAAAGCATGAACTGTCCGGTTTGCACCGAAGCTCAGTTTTGACGTTTCGATGTGAGGTCAGACGACGTCAACCCGTATCCGCACCGTGACGCACACTGAGTACCATGAGTACTTTTCCAATTAGGGCTTGGCGACGTTTGACCTGAAAGTGTGACGTGGGGACCAAGCGTGACGCCTACCCATGTCGTCTCTCCAGCTGATATAAATCTGATGAAGGGCTGATGCTGAACCCTTTCAGCCCTGGAACTTTTATTTCAAGCGGAAAGTGTTTTCTGAATACGTTCGCACACTTTCGGACCTCAGAAGCACAGAAATGAGCGATTACGCTGATAGAGCAAGTATTTAAGAATTTACAGGCGTGACAGCCATTAAGTCAATAGCAATTCAAAACTTTGCTTGCAGGTTTTTTAAGAAGATTTTTTTCTGGTTTAAAAACTACAATACCGTGAGACCACAAAAAAGATAAAGCTGGCAGAGGAAGCAGCAGTAACCGATATATAGACATTTTGACAAACAGGGATTTCAGTTTCCTTACCCGCCCGTCGTCATACCTTGTTCGAGAAAGAGTTGAGCGCAAAGAATTCGTTAGAAGAGACAGAAAGACCAGGCGGGAGTAGCGATGCTCTTATGTGGTATTTCTGTGTCTTCTGTCGAATGGTCTGCGCAAACGTTTTTCTGGAATCATGAACCACCTATCCCGACAGGAAATTTTACTGCCATAACCTGTGGTATTGGACCTTCCTTTTAATATTGTCCAGCTCCGGAAAAGCACAAGAATGGTGATGTGCATCGTAATAGGCATTCTTGCAAAACCATTGCCCAGAAACCTATCAGTTTTGTCTTGTTCTGAAGGCGGTAGAAGATATTTTGTGTTGTGTCGACAAATGACGATAACAGGAACCAAAGGGTTAAACTCCGGGTTATTCACGAGGGTTGGGCGGTTTAAACCCGGGCAAATATTTCTTTGCTACATCTGGGAATTGTGGCGAGGTGTGCTTATACTGCTTACGCGCTTGATGAGTAAGGCAAAAAATAATATACAGGGTCCAGCTACTTCTGTTCAGCGGAAGCGCAATTTTAGAAATCACGGACAGCATTTTCGAATGTTGTGTTTTATGAAAAAGATATCAGTTTGATCAGTACTTAGCTCTGCGTTCACTTATTGATTACAATGTTATTTACTAACATTCATTGAAACACTGATGGCATCATTCAAAAGGCGACAAAAATGCTATGGTAGAAGTCTCGTTGCTCAATAGGAGAATCATTTGCCGCCTTGTCACGGATTTTCTCCAGTCATTTCTTAGCCCATACTTATAACAACGGGAGCGTCCCAGTTTCTTTCAGTTAATTTTGTTTCTGCAGTTGAGAGCACCTAATCATCAAATGCACAAAATCGGCCTCATTGGATGTTAGGTTACGGCAACTTAGCCTTCATAAATTCTGGGAACTGGCGCTATAATTCCGGAACCAATATCGGGGAGTGCAACTTATTTGTGGGAATTGCACGGTAGGGAATGATTTTTCCACCCGCACAAAGAAAGCTATACGTGTTAAGGCTGGGACGTATAATGGAAAGCAGAAACCGTGTTCATCATCATAAAGCTGGATCAGCCACGTCACCACAATAACATTTTTGACAAGTACCCGTACGTCTAGATCTTTCCTCTTATTCCCAATCGATATTCAAAAAGAACGCTGCATTCAGTGATTTCTGGAGCAGAAATTCCTAAAACACTAATGGAAGGGCGCAATCCTTGCTGACATCTGCAACACTTACGCTATTCATTGTATGGGCTGAGAAGGGTGGAAGAATTATTACAATAAATGCTTTCCGGACAATACTGAATTGTTATGGGCATCCGTTCCGCTGTAATTTTTTAAGCTATTGCACATAACACTATGTGCCCATAAACTATGTCACACGCTGGTCATGGCTCCGAGCAAGCTCTTAAGAGCTCAATCGCCGTATGTCAAGCGCACGCATTAACAGCGGTTGTCCGCTGGGCTCACGGGTGCTCCCAACGGGCGTGAAGCCGTGGTGCAGTACACACGTGTGCTGCTTTTCTCCACGAAATACGAGTAATTTGTTGGAGCTTATTCACAGCAGCAGTTTCTCTGTGCCCCAGGGCATTTTCCTTAAAAAAAGGCATAAGAAAATTCGAAATTCGAAAAAATGAAATTCGGGCGTAAAGCCCTAAAGGGACGTAAAGCCGCAGGTGCATCCATACTTTCAACCATACGTTTTCGAAATATTTTGCGCTCCTGTTCTCGGAAAAATATCAATAATTTATTGAAGCTTATTCACAGCGGCGGTTTGTTCCTGCCCCAGCGAATTTATTGTTACAAAAAGAATAAAAAATGAAATGTGAACTCTTGTAATCTGAAATCTGAACTCTGAAATCTGAGCCCGAACGCAAGCCCTTCTTAACAGCCCTTGTCGAATTTGTTTTTGTTTGAACAGTAAAACAAAAATTCACGTTCAGGTTACACACGCAATCTGCTATTCCACTTTTTGAATGGATCATCCTGCCCTTCATAATATATCGACGGTAATTTCTGTCACTATTAGCGATTTGTAATTTCTCAGCGCAGTTTTATCCCCGCAGTCTGATTCTGTTGTCCACTCCATGTGTTCCCTCGCCTCGGCTGAGTAGGGAATACCATAATGATTTTGCATGCGAAAATCACTTTCAAGGATCTTTTCGACTTGGCGCTCCATTCGAGGGGGATTTATAATACGGATGTAATAAATACTCATAACTTCCTTCACCCCCTTCTGGCCAGCAACAAGCTCTATGGCCCTCTTTCGGCTCCTGCTACCGCCACCCCACGATTTTGCAGTACGTCACCGGAGAACCATCTTCCGTGACCGCTACTGATAGGTATGCCACTCTGCTCACATACCGTGCAGCTTTCGTGTAGAGAACGTCTTGTTTAACCACATAGTTGGCGTGAAGAGATTCGGCTGTAATCTTACATCTCCCGGCGTGAAAGGTGGGGCTTAAATTTTTTGGAATTGGAGGGATCTCAGTCCTGTCTCTCACCTGACTTGACAGGAATCACGAATCATCCAATTGCGGGTTGGCTGAGGTGAAAGCTGCGCTTCAGAAGATCCACCGAAATACCACGCCAGGTCAGGACCAAATCACAAACAAAGCATTGGGCAACCTCGACGAACCCTCTATAGCATCCCTCACAGGCTACTACAAGCAGTGCTGGGAGAGAGGAGCCATCCCACTTGAATGGAAATCCGCTGAGGTGCGCCTAATACCTAAACCAAACAAACATCTCGTCATCGAAAACCTACGGCCAATATCCCTCACGTCGTGTATCGGGAAGCTGCCCGAACACGTCGTGCACAACCACCTGCAGAACTTCCCCGAGGACACAAAGCAGTTCCCACCGACCATGTACGGGTTCCGACAGCCCCTTTCGACGCAAGATGTGTCGCTGCAACTGAAGGAGGACATCATAGGACGGGCCAACACCCACACACCTAAGGCCATCCTGGCTCTAGATTTAAAAGGGGCCTTTGACAACGTCAGCCATGAAGCCATACTCACTAATCTGAACGAGCTCGGGTGTGGCAGTCGCGCATACACCTACGTCAGAGACTTTCTCTCCGGGCGCCAAGCCACCCTCAAGATTGGAGACATTCAGACACAACCGACTCGCACCGGCGGACGCGGCACGCCACAAGGAGCGGTCTTGTCCCCCCTCCTCTTCAACATTGCCCTCATCGGCCTGCCTAAACAATTGGCGTCGGTTCCGGGCTTACACCACGGTCTTTACGCCGACGATATCACAGTGTGGACCGGTATGGGCTCGGTTAGGGAGATTCAGGACCGTCTCCAAATGGCGGCTGATACCGTGAACGAGTACGCTAAGAACTGTGGACTCTCGTGCGCCCCAGAAAAATCTGAGCTGCTTCTAGTGCGCAGAAAGGGTGGTAGGCAAACAGATGTTCCTTCGATGGAGATCACGCTGGACTGTGCTACCATCACCCCGTCTCCGCAAGTGAAGATTCTAGGTATGATAATTCAAGCAGATTGCGCAAACACAACGATGATAAGGAAATTGGAACACACGACTTGTCAGATTGTCCACATGCTCCGTCGGATCACGACCAAGGAAAGAGGCATGAAGGAGGCGGATACGCTTCGCCTCGTCCAAGCGTTCGCCATGTCGAGAATCTGCTATGTGACGCCCTATGCACTACTAAACAAGGCAGAGAAGAACAAGTTAGATACGCTCTTGCGAAAGGCGTATAAACAAGCCCTGGTTCTGCCCCCCTACACCTCCACGGATCGCCTTCTCAAGCTTGGGGTGCACAATACTGTGGACGAGCTCATTGAGGACCACTTGCTCAGTCAGCGCTACCGGCTAAAAGGGACGGATGCAGGCAGGGCCCTTCTGCTAAGACTGGGCATAAACATCCCTGATCGCCCTCTTGAAACCACAGTAGACACACCTCGCGACCTACGCAGAAACATCAGAGTGGCCCCGTTGCCCAGAAACATGCACCCGCAGTTCAACGAGGGTCGGAGACAGGCGCGAGTTAGAGCCCTGGAGAAGAACTACGGCTCAAACGATATGGTTTATTACACGGACGCCGCAGATTATGCAAGAGGAGGAGCCATGGTAGCGACTGTGACGAAGAAGGATAGCCACGCCACGAGCCTCACTCTCAACAAAGTCTCGATGCTACACGCCGAAGAGGTAGTTATTGCGCTGGCAATAACGCAAACCCCAGCGGAAGTGATAATCACGGATTCACAGTCAGCGTGTAGGAGCTACCTCCAAGGCCGCATCTCGTGCATCGCCATGAAGATCCTGGGCCAGAACCCTCCGAAGAAAAGGGTGTCGATTGTCTGGACACCAGCTCACGCTTCCCTCTGCGGTAATGTCTTTGCTCTTGAGACTGCTCGCGGTCTAACGAGCCGAGCGGCGCGAGAAAGTTGGCTAGAGACAGCGATCCCCGTAACTTCATACCAGGAGGTGACCCAATTCTACAGGTGGCTTATGTTGGGTTATGCTACCCGCTGGCCACCCCTCCCTCAGCAAGGCAGAGGAACGCTCCTGGTGACTCCTCCAAACCAACACGTTCCCCCACCCGACCAAACTCCACGTATTCTGGCCAACAACATACTACCCACAGTGCCAATTCTGCAACGCGCCCTGCACCCTGTATCACATAGTGTGGGAGTGCCAGCTTAACCCCTCACTTTCCCGGATATGTAATATTTCGATTTAGCAGTGGGAGGAAGTGCTGGTCAGCTCTAGCCTCGAAGAGCAGCTTCGGCTGATCCACCGGGCTGAGGCGGCTGGACGCTCCAACGGGGTCCTGAACTGAGGAAACGGCCCGCTTGACTCATGTCAATTAATAAAGTTTATTCTCTCTCTCTCTCTCACGAATCATCCTGCTCCCGTCTGGCCTCGTAGGTTAGCCGCTCCTGGACGTTTCGTCTAGGATTAGAGCCCGGCGTTTGCCTGTGTGAGAAGCCATCTAGACAACCACGACCTGGTTAAATCGCACCCATAGGATGTCGCGGTAAATGGCAAGAAATGAAGTTTGAATAGGGATTATGCAGCTGCACTGGCTATGGTCCAGGCAAGGTTCTTGAGAGCGGAAGACTACGTGTCAGGGTGCGCACGAGTAAGACCGGCAATCAGCGAGGATTAAGTATGTTTGACTAGAACGGAGGTTCAATTCGAAGGACCATTCGGGGTCCTGGAGACTATTGCCGCAGTTTCAAACAGATGGCCGGAAAGCTTATCCTTACGTGTTCTCGAACAGCTGAGAGGCGTTGCTGAGTGAAAGTTCAGGCACCTTCACAAACGCTCGAGTAACGCCACTAACACGATCTAAGGCGCGGAAACTTGCAAATGAGCAACGTTAAAGCTGTAAGCCAAGTGGGGTGTACGTAGACGAATGGGAGAGTTTGTACGAGATGGCAGCGCTAGCAGGAGCTAGTGTTTCTGTTCCTGAGATATCAGAAATTTACGAGGTGACTCAAGGGCTGTACAGGATTCAGAATGCGGAACATCACATATGATCAGCGAGGGTGGCAGCACCGGTTGTGCCCGACTGCAAAAACGTGCTGATTATTGACCGGGAATCTTTTACAGCGAGGCAGCAGAGTGATCCGACCCTGCAGGTTCTGGAAATCAACTCAAGGCAACGTGTACCATCTAAGAATGTCACCTTGTAAGAAAGACATGGACTTCTATATCGCAAGTACGAAGACAGCGCAGCACAGAATGCGATGAAATAGTGGCGCGGAAAGGTATCGAATGGTTTCACTCGCGCTGTGTAACAATCATAAGTGGGCCAGCTATTTGGGCATAAACAACACAAAATAGAGGTTACCATAGTCATTTCCTTCGTCAGGTTGTTTCTAAGCCGTTCAGGAGTTTGTGCCAACATGCCACGCCTGCCGAAGGGTGGCCATGTCGACTGATAGGTTGAAGGCCCTGATGGTGAGCGCTCGTATCATTTCCGAGCATTCTACCAAGCAGTCGTGGCTGTTCTGGGGCCACTCCCAAGAATATTTCGGGGCACAGTTACCTGCTGACGCTACTGTGCCACGCAACCAAGTTGCCGGGGGCCATAACCTATTTATCGAAGTGGTAGAGGCTTTCCTTAGAATATTGTCCGAGTTGGGATTTTTTGGGAAAATACATTCAGAGCAAGGCACGACTTTCACGAGGGTGCTACCACTTTTATCGCATAATGTGGAATCAGGATGTTCTGCTGATGGGCTTATCGCCCTCAGAGCAACAGCTTTGAACGACGAAAGGCTGTGCTGAAAAAAATGTTGAAGGCGTTGTGTTACGAAATGGAAAGGGACTGGAACCACCGCCTTCAGGGCACATTGTTTGCTTTGGAGCGGTGCCGCATGAGGGAACAGGATGCGCCCCTGACGAGTTAGGGAACGGACAAAATCTTCAGGTCCCCCTGAGACGTATTTCCGAACTTTACAAGGGGATTAAAGTGCTGATCGGACTCTTGTTGGCGATGTAGTAGAACTCCTGCAGAAAATAAGACAGACCCGTAAATTGTTGAGAAAACACTTGTAAGCTGCCAACAAAGGATCGAAGTTCTATTGTGACCGAAATCCGACGAGCAGGTTGTTCGCAAAGAAGGACAAAGTGATGATCCTGCCACCGAATAGGCAGAATCGTCTTGAGGTTTACTGGGGCTGACCAGCGGAATTTATCCACCGTGAACTGTTCTCTGAGACTACCAGAAAGGAGGCGTGAAGAAACAGTCTACGATGTACAATTGATGAAACCATATTTTTAAAGAACAGAAATC
Organism: Haemaphysalis longicornis; assembly: GCF_048455015.1. Classification (NCBI taxonomy): domain Eukaryota; kingdom Metazoa; phylum Arthropoda; class Arachnida; order Ixodida; family Ixodidae; genus Haemaphysalis; species Haemaphysalis longicornis. The sequence goes on from NW_027526388.1 coordinate 1,477,604, forward strand.
GTCAGCATTGCTTTCAACACCTTAAGGGAAGTCTCGGTCGAAGTTCCCAGTTTCGGGCGCAAAGGGAATCCGCCTGTAAATGAAAGTGTGCGTGGCACAGTTGACAAAAATGACTTAGAAGATGAACAGGTGCTAGATCTGGAAGTTGCTATGTGGGAATACCTCGAATGTTTTGCGGCACAGCCAGGGAAAACACATTTGGTCAAGCATGACATTGAGCTGGCCTCCGAAGTGCATTTCAAATCAAAAGCCGCTAGGGCGTCTCCGAAGCAGTCGGAGATAATGAATGCGGAGATCAACGGGATGTTAATCAGAATTTGCGTGATAAGGCAAGGCTACAGTGAATATTGCTCTCCTTTGATGTCATGTCGAAACGCATGGGAAAGCGCCCCGCCCTGGCGCCGACTACAGGAGGCTAAACGCGGTAAAAAATGATCAAGTTTATCACCATTTACCGTGGGGTAGGTGTCGTTCTATCACGGATTCAGGAAATCATTGACGAACAGCCCGCGCTGTACCTCAGTCGAAAACTCACGCCATTGAGACCGAGTGTACACCAGATTCGAGAAGGAGTGCATGTGTATCGTCTGGGGCATCCAAAAGCTAGCTTGTTATATTCAGGGGAAAACAATCAACTTACAGACAAACCATTGTCCCCTTTCGTGGCTGAAGGAAAAGTCTGATAATACTGGTAGACATCTGAGATGGAGCTTTATTCTTCAAGAGTATAACTTTGAAGTTAATTGCAAGTAGGGCGCCAAAAACAAGCATTGTAATGTGTTGGGTACAGGTTTCTAACAAAGTGAAAGCCGTTTTACATGTGCTTGTTTACTGCAGCTGAGGTGTGTTTTAAGCAGTGAGTTTTACTTTGTGTTCACGCTTCATGCTACCTTATCCTGCCGGGAGCTGAATACCAAGGGTTTCTGTGAATATTCTGGCAGCGCTGTCGCAAGGGGCACTGTAGGCATGTGTTGTTTTTGTGCGCGTTTGAGTGCGGTGTGAGCACGAAAGTGTTCGTGGAGGACAGCACCTGAGCGTTCTACTTTCGACCCTGCATCGGAGGACGCAGCCTCGGCGAGTTTCTTTACTGGGGGGAGGACTCTGTTGCGTGAGGGACTCTCCACTGCTCGTTAGGCCCTGGGCCGCGTGCCGAACGTTCAATCTCCGTGTCGGTGTCGCCTTGCATTTGGTGGGGAAACAAGGCCGAAGAGCCGTGATTGCTTTCACAGCTCGTTGGACGGCGGGCCGTAAAAAAGGGTCATGTGTGTGCGACGCCGATTTCAGGGACAGCAGGTCGAGGCTTAATTAAGCTGGGCCAAGGACGGCTTGTCGGAACCGCGCTGCTGTAGTGGAGTGAGACACTCGAGCCCTCCCCAGAAGAAAAGGAGAATTGGGGAGTCCTTTTCGGACACCGGAAGAGAGCGGCTGCCCACGAAAACCTGTCAGAACGACGCAGGGCCTGGGGTCTTCTTCTGTTGGGTGTAGCAATGATAAAAGTGCGTTAATATCATGGTCTGGGTCCGGACAGGCCGTTATTAGAACTTGACCCCGGCAACGTTGAACACACGCACTATGTCTAGCGAGGGAAGCTTAGCTGTTCTACTGGTGGAGCTCTCAGACATTAAGTGGGATATCATAGGGTTAAGCGAAGTTAGAAGGACAGGAGAAGGCATCATGAAGCTCACTAGCGGGAATATGCTGTGCTACTAAAAGCCCTAAGAGAAGAAAGAACACGGTGTGGGATTTGAGTAGCAGAAAACGCGGAAGAGTTTTTCAGCAATAGCGAGAGTCGCGGCTATCGTGATCAAGCTAAACAAGCAATAAAGGCTAAAGATAGTGCAGGCCTATGCGCCAACAACCAGCTATGATGATGAAGCCGTAAATTGCTTCTACGAGAATGACGAATCAGCAAAGAAGGCAACAACGCAGTTCACGATCGTGAATTCAGACTTTAACTCAAAGGTTGGTACGAAGCAAAACGGGAGAAAGGTCAGGGGGAAACTTCGGTATAGACAATCGCAACAGTCGAGGAGATACACTGGTTGGATTTGCAGAGAGAAATAAACTGAGGTTAATGAACACATTCTTCTATAAATGAAAGAACAGGAAATGGACTTGAAAAAGGCCCTATGGTGCAACCAAAAACCAAATCGACTTCATTCTATGTGACAACCCGGGTGTCGTCCAAGACGTGGAGGTGCTAAGTAAGATTCGGAGTAGCGATCACAGAATGGTTAGATGCAAGCTAAGGCTGAATCTGAGAAGCGAAAGAGCCGAAACTCATGAAAACTAAGAAACCCCGCATGGAATCAGTCAGAGCAGGATCGCAAGAGTTTAAAATAACTCTTCAAAACAATTTCTCGCTTTTGAAAGAGCAGGAGGAAGTCAGTGTAGGCAGGCTAAATGACAACCTAATATCGACGCTCAGTGAATCAGCAGCAGCTGCGGGAGAAGAAACATGTAGAGAATAAACCGAAAAACAAACTAAAAAACGAAGCAACTAATTGCCAAACGTAAGGACACGAAAGTTTAAAGTACGACAGATCGGTTTGAATTGGCCGATTTGTCGAAACTTTTTAACAGAAATAAAACAAGACATTCGTGCGTATAATATGGCAATGGTCGAGGAAACGCTGGAAATAGGGGGAAGCTTGAAAGCAACTAAGAGAAAGCTAGCTATCGGCAAAGACAGGTTGTATGCTCTCAGAGACGTGTAGAATCGTTCTGCTACCATAAAGGTAGTAGAACGATTCCACACGAGACTGTATGCCAGCGACGTTATAACAGGTGATACTACTGAGAGTACAAGCGTATCTTGCGATGTGCCTTTAGTAACAAAGAAGGAGGTAAGAAAGACTCTCAAGGTCATGAAAAGAGGAAAAGCTGCAGGTGACGATGGCATAACCGTTGATCTTTTGATGGAGGGAGGAGATGCTGTTCTGGAAAGACTCGCTGTACTATTTTCGGAATGCTTGAAGATGCAAAAAGTGCTCATACCCTGGAAAAATGCCAACGTTGTTCTGATACATAAGAAGGGAGATCCCAAGAGCCTCAAGAATTACAGACCTATCAGCCTAGTCTCCGTTGTTTACAAGCTGTTTACCAAAGCTATTGTTAGCCGCAGAGGCGACATTCTGGATTCCTATCAACCCAGAGAGCAGGCTGGGTTTAGGAAAGGGTACTCAACCATGGATCGCATTCATGTCGTCAACCGAGTGATAGACAATACGCCGAGAGTACTAAACCCTATACGTGGAATTTATAGATTATTAGAAAGCTTCTGATTCCGTACTCAACGATGCCGTTTTAGAAGCACTGAAAGACCAGGGAACAGAGGAAACCTACATAAGACTTCTAGAAGACATATATAACAGATGCACGTGCAGGATAACGCTCCACAAGCAAAGCGATGAATTTCCGATCCGTAAGGAAGTAAGACAGGGAGATACAATATCTCCAAGACTATTCACAGCATGTCTGGAGGGGCTATTTAGAAAGTTTGACTGGGAAAACATAGTTTTAAGAATAAACGGGGAATACTTGAGCCATTTGAGGTTTCTGGACGACATAGTCTTGCTGAGTGAGGCTTCAGAACACATGCAAATAATGCTTCAGGAACTACAATCACAAAGCACGGTCATGGGGCTCGAAATAAATAAGAATAAATGCAAAGTAATGAGGAATAAGCATGCCAAGAACGTCTTTTTCAGCTTAGGAAACGAAACGCTAGAGGAAGTAACACAATATAACCACCTCGGACAGATGGTTAGGGCTTACCCCAACCATCAGGGAGAAATCCGGCGCAGAATAGGTATGAGCTGGGGAGTACTCGGCAGCACTCCCAAATAATGAAAAGTAAGCTGCCTCTGTCGCTCAAAAGCAAAATCTACAACCAGCACATACTGCTGGTAATAACATAGGGAAGTGAATCTTGGCGCATTACTAAACAACTAGAATGCAAACTTACGTCAGCTCAGCGGGCCATAGAACGAATAATATAAGGAATACCACTCAGGAACAAGAAACAAGCTACCGGGATCAGAGAACAAACTAGAGTTGACGATATCATAGTTCAAATCAAGAAAAATAAATGAACTTGAGCTGGGCTGGTAGTAAGACGACCCGACAACCGGTGGACAATTAGGGTAACAGAGTGGATACCGAGAGATGGGTCTACAAGAAGGGGAAGCCGACAACATGATGGAGGGATGAAATGCGAAATTTCGGGGGTAAAGAGTGGACTCGATTAGCACAGGATAGGAGCGGTTGGAGGTCAATGGCAGAGGCCTTCGTCCTGCAGTGGACCTGAGCAGGCCGATGATGATGCTGAGGAATATCATAGTCACTCATTTGTCGACGGTCATCATTCAAAATAGTCTCTAGACGCGTGGGGACATAAATTTGGTTGCAACCAGAAATAAATGCCGATGAATTCCGGCCTTCCCCCAGACGAACTCGACGGGACCATCAAATTCGAGGAGGTTTTTTGCATCACTAGCGTTAGAAAAGAGTGAAAGTTTTGTTTATCTTGAGCATGAAGTTCGTCCTAACCTAGGTCTTCTCAACCGGTGTCTACTGTAGATTCTACAATTATGCCACACATATGCCACGCAAAGCTTTTATCTGGTCAGTGCGCGAACAAAATTTCAACTATTTGTTCGACGGATTACATGCGGCAGCCTTCACCCTAGTCAGCTTGCCGAAAAGAAAGCCGCTGCTGCTCTTTACAGAACAGGTCATTATATCTGCTTGTCTCAGGTAAAATGTTGATGTCGTGTTGTTGCGTTGACATTTAACGGTGTCCTTTGTAATAAGAAGAGCAAAAACGTGACCGAATATTGTTCATAAAAGTGCCCGAGAATGTTCTAAAATTAAAATTCCTTAATTTTTTGTAGTTCAAGGCAAAACGTTCAGGGCGAAACGCTATTTCATGTTTACCTGAGGCGTGCGGCGCGCAGAATGGTCTTTGTGATTTGCTAACAAAACACTGTAAGCGGAAATGCTGGTTGAGGTTTTAAAACGTCAAATTTGAGACACCGCCATTCTATATTTCAAAGTGAACAAAGCCTTTACTGCTTTTAGCTGCGTATGGCGCTTAGTTGCATGAGCAAAATAACGTGTAACAGGCTTGCCTTCTGAAGCGTTTTCATGCCTGTACAGTCGCAACAAACATTTTCCGTCATCCGTAGTCCAAAGCTGAGGTCGGAATTCAACGTATTCTGTTGGACCACGCGAGGCAGGTGTCTGTTTCAGATGTGACTTTAACAGCCTAAATTACCACTCATACGTACGTCAGCTGAGCTTCGCTGTGCGGAAACTATGATGGAATAGCAGACTTTTAGGATAGCCTGCAGGTTGAACAAATAACAAGAGTTTTGTGCTAAAGGTTGATTTTTCAAACGAGATCCACGCAAGAGCGTTTCTCAACAATGAGTGAACAGAAGACCATTTCAATTATTGAAATAGGATGGCCGAACTCAAGATCAATTATGTTTATCGGTGCCCTAATGTCAAACAATTCGCCCTTGCGGCTTGTCTATCGCATTCACGTTGCTTGTGTGTCGGTATGCAGTTTGTGTAATTATGTTGACGACACAGCTAATACGAATATATGAGCTTTTCATTGATGCTTTCCTCGTTACTGTCCAATCCACATTAGCGAGTACTTGCGAAGGATGCGTCGGTGTGTGGATGTTGCATGAAAATAAAAACACACCAAAGTGCCGCGCAACAGCATTCCAGCTAAGCGCCACAGCCATGACTATAGTTCCGTCCGCGGTCGTTCCAATTTTTAAGACAGGGCTTGCGCAGGCCAGAGCAAAGGACGTTGACATCACCCCCTACGGTATACGATTCTTGCCAGTAGTGAAGAACTGTTACCTGCCTGCGGCCTTTCTGTGCTCATGGGATTGTTTAGCCTATGTAAGGGTCGCATGATTGACCGCAATGCGGAGGAACCTCGGGGAACTAAGTCAATTTTTCGCCAACAATTTGGGCTTGTCTATAGGGTCTACGCAGCACAATCGCAGCCTCCGGACTGGTTGCCTCTTCTGCAGGCGTGCACGTGCCTGCCTGTTCTCTGAATTATGTCGGGGAATGTACTGTAATTAGAGTGCATTGTAGTTGGGGTGAGATTTTAAAGCTTTTCGTGCTAGCCTTTTCTGCAATAAATAAAGAAAATGTAGTGGTGTAGGGGCTCCGTGTGAGCTGCGGAATTAAATGGCGTTGCAATGTTAAAGGCGGTGGTTAGGGTCCAGCAATTACTTTACATCTAAAGTTATATTTATAATTTTTATAGTAAAGGTTATCTTTCACAATTTGAAATAATTATTTGATTGTTTTTTTTAATTTTTTAGGCTCGTTTAAATTAGATTACAACATTGGAGGGCGAAGTAGTTACATAAGCAGCATTTTTTATCGATATGCCCGTTGACGTCACTTTAGTGGAGTGTTTAGAGTACCGTCGGACTGCCCTCAATACACAGTCAAATGAAAATCGCCAGCCATTCCACTCTGTGAACAAAACTGACCGACGATTCGATTCAATACAGGCCACTGATGTGATACAGAACTTTGGACAAAGGCACAACACTCATTCTCGTGAAGTGGATAGTTACGACATATATATTTTTAACTTGCCCTAATAATATAGTCTGCTTATTGGCCACTTATATTATAATTTGTGTTGGAAATTTTTATATAAAAAAGGAGTTACACCCGTTTCCAGTATCCATATTCCCTCCCGAGGTGGCGTTGTTTTAAGAGCGGTCGGGAATTATGTACAAGTTAAAACTTTCCTATAAACTAATAAGGATAAGCGATTATTCGGTGTTGTCGAATATTCGATACAATAGCTCTATATTCGCTATTCGGTTCGATCTGAATGTATTCGACATCGTCGAATTATTTGGCGTACCCGGATAGGCACCCAAGCGACAAGCTTTTCGGCCAAGCCTTCCGAGATATCACGCCAGGCTTCTCGCAAGACCCCGCCAACGTGGACATTTCTATCATTAGTTGCAACTTGTTGCCTTGCCAAGAGGTTCGACGGGCTCTCGGCCACGATCACTCTCCGTTAAAAGGCGCCTCGGAAACTACACCGCTATCAACAAAGGGGCACGAAGGCTCGTACTTGTACAGCCGATTCGATACGGAATTATCAGAACACTGTTCAAAATGGCCGCCTATAACTTTCTCTCCGGTTTGCTACGGTCGCGGATACTAGAAGCTACAATACTCTTTTTTTTTCTAGCTTATATATATATATATATATATATATATATATATATAGACTGAAAAGATAAAAACTCACACAGAGCGCGAAAAAAATAAGGTTAGTAGAGACAGAGACAAACGAGAAAGACTTAGAAAATAAAAATAAGTTTACTGACGTTTCAGGGAGAGGACTCCCTTTCTTCAGAGGACTCCCTTTCTTCACTCTGAAGAAAGGGAGTCCTCTCCCTGAAACGTCAGTAAACTTATTTTTATTTTCTAAGTCTTTCTCGTTTGTCTCTGTCTCTACTAACCTTATATATATATATATATATATATATATATATATATATATATATATATATATATATATATATATATATATATATATATATAAATATATAGATTTCGATGAGTTTTGCAACGGGCCAGAAGAAACGGTCAGGTAAAAGATAAGAACAACTTTGCGGTTAACTTGTTTATTATAAATTAGTCCGACAGTTTCGGAAGTGGAACTTCCTTCCTCAGGGACAATCCCACAATCCCATTGTGGGATTGTCCCTGAGGAAGGAAGTTCCACTTCCGAAACTGTCGGACTAATTTATAATAAACAAGTTAACCGCAAAGTTGTTCTTATCTTTTATATAAATATATATATATATATATATATATATAAATATATATATATATAAATATATATATATATATATATATATATATATATATAGCAAAAAAAGAAAGACACACGTCGAAAAAAGAAAAGGTTTAACGTTTCGGCCGAGGGACCGGCCTTCGTCACAGGTGGTAACACTTGCTTAGAATGAGAAAGCATACATCCCGTTTAAGGTGATGTCCAAGGATCACCACGTCCAAAAAAATGAAGGGAGATCATACTGATAGCAATAGTGGTTGAGTGAGGAGTAGAGGTCACTGTGACGAAGGCCGGTCTGACGAAGGCCGGTCCCTCGGCCGAAACGTTAAACCATTTCTTTTTTCGACGTGTGTCTTTCTTTTTTTGCTACGACTTGCCGGTGTCCAAGAAATATTTTCCTGCAATATATATATATATATATATATATATATATATGTATATATAGCCTCGATGGTAGCGTAGTAGTCATCGCACCACGTCGGTATTCTGGATGTCGTGGGTTCGGATCCCACCCAGCGGGCATTTTTTCTCCACTTTCTTGATTTCTTTGCTAATTCTTTATCTTTTTCACTGACCTACCACAACCTCCCCTTTGCTTTCCGAGGTTTTCTGGAGGGCCAACACTTATTTCTGTCTTATTTCAACGAGCCCATCATTTCCCATTCTGATTCGCTACATGCATAGCGAGGGCCACTGTTCTGGCAGTCTTTGTGCCATTGGGAGCTTAAGAGGGTTCAACGCTGGTCGACCACTCTCGACATGTTGTTGACACTCGAGTCACGGCCCGGGGGTTAAAAAGAAGGTCCCCTTCACCCCGAGTATTCCGAGCGGCGCTGGCTACCACCCTCAAGCGCAGGAAACAAAACTATGTTAACATAAAAACCCCTGAAAGTGGAGGGGAAAATACCCTCGCTGGTAGCGAAGTGGTCATCACACCAGACGGGTATTCTGCAGGTCGCGGGTTCGGATCCCACCCGGCGGGCATTTTTTCTCTAGTTTCTTTCTTTTTAAATTATATATCTGTTTCAATGACCGACCACATCCTCCCCTTGGCTTTCTGAGGTTTTCTTGACTGCCACCCCCTTATTTCTATATATATATATATATATATATATATATATATATATATATATATATATATATATATATATATATATATATATATATATATATATATATATATATATATATATATATATAGGCCAAATGCAATATCATTTTTTTTCGGAAGGTTTTGACATAACAACAAATATTGCCGTTTTCTGTGTCGATAATCTCTCCGTACACAGCCGTAGACACAATTTCACTATGAACTAACTAATCAGAACAAGTAAATGAGACTTGTGCTAAGCGTAGAGTCATCTTAGCGCCAATTTTTATACAATTGTTCTTAGTAAAGGTTCCATGAAACAACAGCTGTAGCGGTTTTTTTGGCGGGAGTTGGCAAAAACACTCTCGCGCACATTTCAAAAGTGCGGAACCCGAGCTACATAGAACTTTACTTGAACAACATGAATTTACATTTCTCATTTCACGACAGCTTTCGGTGGGTATGTGTTAAGTTCGCGTAACTCAATTAATTAATTAATTATTACCTTCCGGCACCTCGGTATCACCCAATGGACAAAGTGTGTTTACCTCTATTGTGTTTGTTTTCGCGACGGCCGAGATGATTTGGCCGCGAGGGGTGTGAGGAGAGACCACGGAGGCTTTTTTTTTTGTTCGCCGCGCTATTGTGTTCACCCGACGAGCGGGCCCAGAGAAGACGTACACAAACGCGTCGGTCCCTTCAAAGTACTTAAAAGCGATGCAAGCATTTGAAGAGGCTATCATGTCGTTTGGAAGACGGGCGGCGGAGGACCATTGACATCTTAACGACCGCAATTACCGCCATGAGAAAGCCCGAAGCGAACAGGAGCTGAAAGTCTGTCAAGGGGTCAAAAGTTAAAAGGGGTCACTCGAGTTCTATCTACGAGGGTTACACAGCCCAAAGCTACTGGGCGAAGTTTCCATTCGCTCCACGTCTGGCCCTGGCGACACGGTGGCTGGGATGCGTCAATGCGTAGGTGACCAGGCTTTGTTGCGTGCCCTACGGGTTTACAAAGCAAAGGAATCTTGCCGGTGTTGGACGCAAATATACGCCCCGTTACATTGACCCTACGAGGGCGGGCTGAGTCGAAATAAACGGGTTTTTTGGACTCTAATCCCCATGTATAATTGGATGGGTTGGGTCGTGCCGAGTCCAGTCGACTCGGAGACAGGTCACTCGTTCGTTGGTCTGAGTCGGCGGGCCGCGAGGAGCAGAATACCGTATTTGCGCGGTTCTAACACGCCCCATTGAGACGCGCGGGTAAGTTGGAGCATGAAAATTCGAAAAAAAATTGACACTGGCAGCACCGAGAAGATGAAAAAGACATGACACCACGCTCCTGGAAGGAGATTTTATTTAATGCGTGCAGCTGTGGAATCCAAAAATGATTGTGCTTCATAAGATATCTTATCAAGCTGCTGCTGGAAATAAAGTTATAGAGGAAAACATTGAAGCTGTTTGCGATTTCAACTGCCTTGATCTTCATAATTCTGGGCGTGACGGGCTAATTGCAGCAGCACAAAAAATGTGTAATGTGACTAAGGTATGAGGCATGCCATTCAGAAATATATTAGTGCACCGAAATTCACTCACGTGGTGTTGGCGGAGTGTTTTTTTTTTTTTTTTGATTGAGTTGGATTTTGTGGGACTTCGTGTCCGTTCCATAAGGCGGTGCTGCTGGCCGCAGCATTGCCAACTTTTTTAGCATATTTTTGTTTTCAGCCCGATTGTTACACGCACTCAAATATTAAGCCTTTGTGCCTTTAGTAAAAAAGGTGCGCGTTAGAATCGTGAAAATACGATATCTCCTTTTCCGAGAACCCCCTCCGCACCCCTAACTTCGATTTTTTGCCGGGTACATATAAACGCGGGAGTGGTCGAGGTATCTAATCCCTCCAGTGTATTCGACCCTTTATCGTCGAGTTCATGTATCTGGGACTATAGGCGCGCACAGTATGTACAATACTTTAAGACGAGCCGCCCGACAACCGATGACCGGCGCTAGGTTTGCTTTTAGTTGGGTGATTTTCATGTTTGTTATATTTGTGTTTTTGCGGAATACCTCCGGGTATGAGAGAGAGAGAAGTGGGTCACATGGCTATTTCAACCCACCTAGCTTTGTTTGTCGCGATGGCCAATCAGTGGCCTAGTGGGGGCTAATCAATGAGCCATCTTCACTCTCAAATTGTGACATCCCTGTTGTGGGCGGGGTTTTGGTGGTACACCCGAGGAGGTGGATGTTTTTGGGGACGGAGGGAGAGGAGAGGAGCGCGGGGCGAGCTCCGCTCGACGCGGGCCTTGCCCGACCTCTTTCATGCGATCATGAGCCTAGAGAGTTGTAAATACGTAGCGTAAATAAAGTGTACATATTGTACAATTTGCGTTTGCTTGGAGTAGCTCATCGTTGGCCACGTGCGGTCGACCACGAGCCAGTCATCGTCTCATCGGATCACCCTTTCGATCATCGACTTGAGCCGACCGATCCGCCTTATTTTAACTGTATGTGTAAATGCTGAGTACGTTCATGGGGGAGAAAAATGAAAATTTCTGATCGGCCGCGACCTTCTCATGACAGCTGCTGCAGTAACTGGCCAATCCACATGAGTGGGTACGTTGTTAAGCCCACTACAACCCTAACCTTCATCTTAGGGCGTGGCTCTCAACTTTTACCGTAATAACGTGCCACGCAAACCCGCAATGTCGGTACCGGTCGACACCTGCAAGAATGGCGTGAGGGATTAAATTCGGGGAGTCACATACCCGTTTCCCACTCCAAGCGGAATTAGTCAATCATTCGTGATATTTTTTCAGATATTCTCTTGTTTCTGTTCAATTAACTTGACAATGTATGTTAGCCGTCGCACGTAATTGAAATCTGGTGGCAAAGTTTGTGCTTTATGCTGCCATTAAAAATTTTGATGAGAATTTTCTCAACCAGAGAGTTTTATGACAGGGTTTGGCTACGCATCTCTGGCTGCGTCACTTTTCGCCAAATGAGCATTTATTATGCGTCACTGGCAGTTGCCCCTCAAGACGTTTCAGTATTCAATGCGATCTTTATTTTTTAGGGGCGAAGCTCCTTAAGGCGTGGGTCTGTCCATCCTCGGCGTATGTATGTAGCCACCTCTAGTTTAGTTCTTGGATTGTTTACTAGGTGGCGTGGCTACCTCTAGTTTAGTTCTTGGATTGTTTACTAGATGGCGGTACTTGTATATGATGGAAAGATGCGCTTGGATTGTTTACTAGATGGCGTGGCTACCTCTAGTTTAGTTCTTGGATTGTTTACTAGATGGCGGGGAGCGTTGTAATAAAACCCGTTCGCTGTTGGCGCGCGCTCGGAGTCGCCCGATGGATAAGGCTGCAGATGTGCGAGCCCGCGAGGCAGAAGCGCTCCGTGAAGCTGCGCGACGCCGCCGCCAAGATCCCAGCGTTCGAGAACGAGAGGCCCAAGCGTCACGGCAACGGCGCGAGGACCCTGCCGTACGCGAAGCGGCACGGCTGCGGCGCGAAGAGCATCTCCAAAACGTCAGAGAACGGGAAGCGGCGAGAAAGCGCGCGTATCGGCAGGCAGACCCCGATGCAGTGAGAGCTCGTGAGGCGTCTGCAAAACGCATCAGGCGCGCTCAGCCCCAAGGTGCCGACGCGCGGTTTAAGCGAGACTTTCTAGACGTTACGTTCGGACACAGATGTAGTGGGCGAACTTTCACTGAAGAGTAACGAGAGGCCCAAGCGTCACGGCAACGGCGCGAGGACCCTGCCGTACGCGAAGCGGCACGGCTGCGGCGCGAAGAGGATCTCCAAAAAGTCAGAGAACGGGAAGCGGTGAGAAAGCGCGCGTATCGGCAGGCAGACCCCGATGCAGTGAGAGCTCGTGAAGCGTCTGCAAAACGCATCAGGCGAGCTCAGCCCCAAGGTGCCGACGCGCGGTTTAAGCGAGACTTTCTAGACGTTACGTTCGGACACAGATGTAGTGGGCGAGCTTTCACTGAAGAGTCACGGTTTTACCGATGATTTCCCCTCAGGAGCTTCGCCCACTCATCATCATTCACCCCGTGGATATGCTGTGAATTTTTAAAATTCCAATAGCAGGCAGGATAGTTTTACTTGACATATAAAGCAAATGTCTGGTCCCCCCTACCCCTTCCGACATTTCGAAGTCGCACACGACGAAAGTACCCGTGCGACGATTTTTTGCGCACAAAGTATACGCACTTACGAATGGTCTAAAGGTACACCGATACGTGGTTTACGAGATAACGGCATACTCTTGCGCTGCTTCATCATAATCGATGCGTGCGTTGTCCTACCAAGAACCTTTCCTTTATCGGGGTTTTTAAGCAACCGTTTTCACACAATAGAAGCCCGGTGTACGCACGCGCGTGTGTCCTGAGGTCTTGTTAGAGATTTTCGGGCGGCCAACCGGTCTACGGGGAAATGCATTAGTTTTTAAGTGCGGAGCATCTCCTGCTCGGGGCTGTGTCCCTCCCTCCCTTGTCGTCCACCGTCCGCACTCTACTGCGCATGCGCGTCTCTCCAGACCCGTCAACGTTTGGGCTGACGTCAGCGCAGTCCAGTATAAAAAGAAATAGTTAGGCGGTGCCTGGTTTCGATCCCACGACTCTCTGGCCGCAACGGGAGGTACATGGCGGTCTTCCCCCCGCGCTACAAACCCAGACGGGAGCATGTGCTACGAAGGCACCTTACGTCCTTCACTTATTCAAACTACGTCAAGAAGCTGCTGAACGTCAACGGAAGCTGAACGTCAACGGAAGCTCAACGGAAGCTGAACGACAACTGAAACGACGAACTGAAAACTAATGGGAACTTCAGTCGACCCCATGACTACTTCGCATACTACTCAGGCTTCCCCTACGGGAAGATGGTGTAATTTTTTGGCAGGATGGCATCAGTCCCACCAGGAAAGCTTCCGCTTTAACCGGTAACCGACCAACACAAGGCACCTGTGTACCTGATATTGGCGCCAAAATAGAAGTTCACATAATTTCAGACCCATTTTTTAAAGATTTTTGAGTAGTTCACTCGTGCGATGGAAGCAGTAAGCACGCAGAGCTTGGATGTTTTGTTCACGTTACTGACACCTGCATTATTTCTGCTGCCGGAAATTACCACTCAAAGCGCTGCACGCGTGGCCTCTTTTCCGGCTTTCTCGCTTTTTAACCCATAATTTTTTAGTCTTTCATAGCGCGTTCTGCGTGATTGATGCTAACGTCCTGGTGTGATAGTTTATCCTGAAAGGTTTTGGTTCATTTTATTTTATTTGTTTCTTTTTTCACATGCGGCGCAAAACCAAAACCAGTGTCTGACGAAGAAATAATAAAATGACTAAAACACTGAGTACAGCAACTCAAAATTAAGCGAGAATGAACGATTGTCAACGCGACGAATTCTGTTCAGGCAATGAGCAGAAAACAATTAACATGGAAAATTACGGCAAAAATGGTGTGGGGATATTTCAGAGCGCACTTAAATACTACACCGGTAACACCGCAAGTAGGGGAGAAAGGTATGTTCCCAGGGGGCAAAACGCACTAACATAGCACCATTTCTTAGAAGACGGGCAATATGCTGCTGTCTGCATGACATAACATGAAGCTGGAATGTTTGGCTGGCGGGTTTGGAGTCAATTTAATAGGCGTGGAAAAATGCAGGGACAGTAAGTTGTAGACAGAGCACATCGTCATGGGTATTTGCCACTCTCTGGCGCCGTCTTTTCCGCGTCTTTTTTCATTTAGAAGTTATTATAGGTCCCTTGTTTGTTGGCACATGTTTTTATGTTTGCCTATAAGAAATAGAGAATGTAAAGAAAACAGAAATAGAGGATGGTATTATAAAGCTCATATAGCTTAGCTTTTTAAAGAGTAATACTAATATAGGGGACCAGGTAAATTTAGAAGAATTGCAAGAACAGAAAGAGATCCCTTTAAAGTTAACTAACGAGGTCAGTCATCGTGGTGGCAGGGTGTGTTATTTTCGATGGAGATGGCTGTAGTGATGTAACGATGTTGAACGCTGTAAGGACCACTGTGCAAAGGGAAAGAATCAAACTTTCTAAACGAGATCAAATAAAATGCTGCAAGCAAAGATCCCACAGAGGACAGAAACAAAATGTAAAGAAAAAAATTGAAAACACTAACGCTCCATCAAAATCTGGAGAAAAGGGTGCACAGTAAGGGGAGAACACCATTTTAAAAGAAAAGCAGAATTAGTAGGACACAAAGTAATTAGGTCTAAACGACCGTTTAGGCAAACGTATTTCGATAAGCTTTCCTATGAACTTCCACCGAGTAGCCTGTTGCATAAACTCTTCCACATCGCCGCTATATTTAAATAATTACAAAATTTCGCACTGTGCTTAAAAGCCAATTTCGCATTTTAGCACAACATAACAACACCGCAGCATTTTTAACTGAACAGCAAAAACAAACGCTTTATTCCACTGATGCGCCATTAATTTTTCTTGGATAACAACGTTGCAAGACATACTCAAACTAACATTACCTTATAAAATAACATATTTTAGGTGTATAGCCAGAGTAGGGATACCAATCACGTATTGTATGTCGCCTCCTAATAGAAGAAAATACTAAGTTAAGGGAGATGTAGACGAGCCAGAATGGCGGGGGCAGAACGAAACGAGGAAAGTACTTTTGGAACAAATTTTCTCACGCATGAGAGAGTGTCATGGTGACTGAGAGGAAAGAATGTGGAGCACACCTGTTTGGACCGCACGTCAAAATGCTGCCGCTACAAAAACAAGTGCAATGGTTGTGACGTTGCTGGCTGTTCTGATTGCACGGCACAAGGTGTGTGCACGGGGCAGAAGCAACTTACAACCGCTCGCAGCCTGTTCTGTCGCGAGGCAGGTTGAACTTTGAAAGTGTACCAAGCGCATGTGAAACTCAATCAGTGCTGTAGTCTGAACTACATCTGTACAGAATTTGTGGGTAAGTATATTATGGTTTTCAAACAATGTTGTAGGCAAGACTTGCAACTTGTGAAAAGCGTTGGTAAGTATTATACGGTACAAAATGTTTACTCGTATTTTCTATTTCAGAGCACTTTGTTTTTGAATACCCGAGAAAACACTTTAGAACTGGGAAAAATAATTTACATTCTCTTATTTTATTGCATAGGTAGTTGTCTGAAGACAGTCTCCGGGAAAGGTCACTAGGTTTTCCTTGGAAACTCGACCAATTGACGTTTTTATGTGTAGACGTCTTTTAATATGTATTTCACAGCTGTTGATGTTACATTAAAAAATGAAAAGAGAATCCTCCGCACAAGTCCTGCAATAATACTTAAACACGGGTTACAAAAACGCGGTTCAGCAAGTATTGTCGCCTCAGTTGTCTCGTGAAATTGGCGTTAAATCTGCGTAACCAGTTAATTCAGGAACACAAAATAAACCACCGGTCACAAAGTGACGCTTTAAATTGTCGAATTCCCACAACTGGCTCGTACGGCGATCGGTCAGTGTTAACCTGTCTTTCCTTCAACCTCACTCAATGAGTTTCGCCATCGTGTTCTACTAATGTTCGTAGAGGATATCGAATTTTCGAGGGAGGGGGATAAGAAAGCGGCAGAGTCGTATATACTTTCATGTAATAAAAATTATTAATATTATTGTTATAAGGGCCAAATCAATATCGTAGAGGAGGCGCACTGTTTGTCTAGCTTCTAGAACGCACAGGTTGAAGGAAAATGACTAGACGACTACTTCTATACGGCCTAACAAAAGTTTACATATATATCTTCCGGATATAATATCGAGATTCCTGAGCCACAAGGAGCTTTAGTTATGTTTTTTCTGGACAGAGCACATGAGCGCAGAATATTTTGGGGGTTCAATGAAAGGATCAGTAATATTGAACGCATTTTTTTTCAATTACGTAACCTTAGCGGACTTAACCAACACAGCCCGCCCCGTGCCTTGAGGAATCTTGGTTTAACGAGTAGGAGAGTTAATTACTGGAGTCGAAGGGGGGGGACCTCGCTTTTATTCACTGTACACTCTCAGGCAAAAAGAACTAAAGTAGAGACAAAAACGCAGCCGTTAGTTTTCGCGGGCCACCGTTCATCTTCAAGAGGAGTACCTGTGGCGGAGTGTTTTCCGTGTGCACAAACGAAGACTATATGTTCGTCCCCGCCGATCTATAAGGAGTAACGGGAACACGGAACGCATGCATTTAGTCGCTTTGCTGTGTCTTTAATCCCCTCTAATTGCCTCTTCGTTGCCATTTCGCGCATATGCCAGTGGACAGCTCTAGAATTACAAAACACAAGTCATTGCAGCCGGTGGGTCCTTCACATGGTGCCACGGGAGAAAATATCCATGTTAATTGTAAGGAAAGCGTCTAGCGTCAATCGAGCGGTGGGCAATGGCGAGGGGCGAAGCGCGATGGACAAACGCTTTCTGGTGAGGTTATGCTCATACGCTTTGTTGCATACGCTTCGCGCGAGGTAATAACGGCCAATGAAAGATTTCAAGCGGGTGAGCAATAAAGCAAATATTAGTGACAATAGCAATCGTTTATCACCAAGCGTAATGGATACGTATACGTTTAACAGACGAGAAAGACGCGTTAGTTGCTGAGGACAACAACTCCAAATCAAAAATGCTCGCTACAGCTAGGCGTCCTGAAGATATCTTTTACATTCAGTACATAATTGCTTTGTGCACTAAAGCTATCACAATACTTCAACTGCTGTAAAACTCGGTTGCATATCCCAGTACCGATCGCCAAGCAACGCTAACTTGAAGAATTTATGCTAAGTGGTTTCGCCAATGCAGGAAAATATGGTCTGTTTCCCTGTTCTGAGACTCACAGACGACTGCTTTCTCATACGATACGTAGAGCACTTAAATTATGTATCGGACACTATGAATACAGTTAGTTTGCGCCAATTTTTGCGGAAACAAATGAGTCGTCCGATCACACAGCCACCTGTCTCAATTAGACGACGAATTGGTTGTTCTTTACAAGAAAAATACTATGGTTGTGACGCTGTACTGAGAATTGAACTGAGCAGTTAGCAAAGCTGTAAGCGCAAATCGCGGCCGCTTCGATTGTACGGATACAAATTCGCACACAGTTTACAATGAATCTGTCGCGTTGTGCGGAGTACTACACGTTGTAAACTTCAATATTCTCTTCCGCAACATCCGTCCGGCGGCGGGATCTAGTCGTAGCGTGTTGGGTTCCTTGTGTATTGCATCGGGAAAACAAAAAGCCAACGTGGTTTTAAATTATTGCGAGCAGAGTTCACACACGAATAATTTCTCCGCTTTCTTGCTGTCTTCAGCCATCGAATCAGCACAAAAGCAACAATATTTTCTATGGATGTCCGATTTTAAATGAAGAGCATTTCTTTAATTCACGATGTCACCCGGCGTTGGCGTGCCTCGGCGTCCGCAACAGCCGTTCCAGGTGCGCCCTCTCCCCCACTCCTCCTCTCCCGCATCACGCTACCCTCTTCGCTCTCAAAAACAGGTCCTCACCCCTCCCCCTACACTATATAAGAAAATAATACTTACCGACGCCTGGTTTCGATTCCACGACCCTGCGGGCGGAACGCAAGGTACATGGTGCTCTACCCACTGCGCCACAAAGCCGACACAGAATAGAAGGCTACGAACGCGCCTTATATCCTTGACTCATTCAAACTACGTCAAGAAGCTGCTGATACAACGCATTCACTACCTGTGGGCGGAACGCGAGGTAGATGGTGCTCTTCCCACTGCGCCACAAAACCCACACAGAATCAAAGGCTACGAACGCGCCATATATCCTTGACTCATTCAAACTACATCAAGAAGCTGCTGATACAATGCATTCACTACCACCAACTCCCCAAACACTAAACCTTAACGCAATACACCCACCCCCTATGCGACGCATTTACTCGAGTCCCCCTCGCGGGGAGATAGGCCCTTTTTTTTACATATCCAAACGTGTGATAACTACGAAAGAGGCGAGAATCGTTGAGCATCTTATAATTATTATGTTCTAACAAGGGGTAGAGGGGACAGGTTTGTACCCGCCATTTGTCGTGTTTGATGCACGTCAGACGTTTCTTACAAATCACCCTCATATTTCACCGCGACAAAGCTTGCGAAATGATTTATAACTTTAAAACTAAACAAATATTGCAACATTTTTTAGGCATGTGGCATAGCTCAACCTTGCCTCCGATTTGTTAAAAATTAACGAAAAAGTCGATGTTTTTCTTTTATATTGGTTTTCAAATTTGGATAAAATGGGCGAATTCTCGGCAATACAGTGAATTTTTCTAATTGGGCCATTTTTGTTTGTAAACCCAAATTGGCATCAAGAAAACCTCATGGAAGTAGGACCCAAAAAATGAACACCCTCGCTGAACACGAAAACAGGCCAGACGTTTTGAGTTTCCGAAAATGTGCCAGGTTCATACTTTTATTGTAGAAAATCCGTCAGCGAACGAAAACATGCATACGATGACTCATTTAAAAGTATGCGAAGTATCAACAGGGAACAATTTGCGGCGTTAGGTGCAATAGTTTGGGTTCCAAGGAGGATAATGTTTCGGAAGTTTTACGATTCGACCAAAACGCCTGATACTCGAGGGGCCTCCGGTATGCTTTCTTTTTTTTCGAAAGGAACTGCTTTCCCCCCAAACTATTGTGAAATATCTTGTTCCAGGTGCACATGAAACTACATACAATTTTTTCAACACTAACAAAGTCCATTGGGCACACCTGTCCAATCGCTCGCGAAGAGATACCGAATTAGTCCCCGGACTGAGGCTTGAAATAGAAAATGGGCGATAAATCACCCCTAATTCATCTGCTTTCTAATATATCTGGCCCAATTGTTTGAAGTTATCTTCTGAATTGCACCAGTGTTATTCAGGAAACGCAGTATTTTGAGTTTTTTTATTTTGTTTTAAGGATCGCTTTGTATTGCTAAACTGTTTTTTCACTTCGCTGATAATTTAGTTTTCAAACTGGCTAGGCTCGTGATTTAGTCACACAGGAACTGAACCGGAACGAAATTCATTCACTGGAACTAGAACCGGGACCACCGCGATATCTTTTGCGGTTCGTCACCCTGATTACTATACTCATGCACCTATACATGTATATACCCACATAAAAAACTAAATAGAAAACTGAACCATCGCAGTGGCTTCGGGGCTTAGGCATTCTTTAACTTAGCCCAAGGACGCGGATACGATCCCGGCCGTGGCGGTTGGCGGCCGGAAGTCAAAACGCCCGTGAGTTGAGCTGTCAGAGCATCTTAATGATCCCCAAGTGGTCAAAATTAACCCGGAGCCTCAATCCACGGCGCGCCTCATAGCCCGCGTTTAGGTTGGGACTGTTAAACCCCGGTTTTCTTTTTCAATTATAGCACAAAAATGCGGCATTCGTTTCGCAGTTCTCGATGTTTGTAACCACTCCACGTGGAAGGCGTTCTTAAGACCCTGTCTTTCGCTATGGATACACTACGCCGGATGAGCATATAGAACTTCAAATGCACACCGAGATTTCTGGAATAAATATTTTCTTCCAGAATAATTTGTTTGACCAAACGCGCTTAGAAGTGTTGCAAAGATTTAACTTTTCATATATTATTTCAACGGTCACACAAAATGTACATGGTACTGCTCCTTTCGCAGGCTGTCAAGATGGAGTATGGAGTTGGTAATTCTACCATTCACACGGACGGGACGGTGGTCGACGTGGCAAGGAGAGTAATCGATTCCCAGGTACCCAGATTCCCAGATTCACATCAGCGAAGTTCTCGTAAAGACTGCCTTAGTGTGTGAATGACTCTCCTGTTAACAGCTATTCCCGAACTGGCGTGTCAGCTCGGTGGAGTTGACGTTTGGTCTTTGGTCCTAAATTCTTTTCACGTAGTGTCTGCGAACCTCTCTGTAAGAGGTAAAATACTTCCAGAGTGTCAAAGTGTAGACCAAAGGACTTGCGCTGAAGTGAAATATTGTTTTGGATGAAGTCGTGAATCGCGTCCGATCGCTTATGCTTTTGGTAAAGGTAAAAACCACGTCTTTCGAACGAACACAAAGTGGTGATAGTTAAGGCCCACAGAGCGCCGGGAGACCGCATGTCTAAACTGAACAGCCTTGCTTTTAGAGTAGGCATTACCTTATACAAAAGCCTGAAACACATTTACTACGACGTCAAACCTGTTAGAGAAGGGATAACTATCTTGCTAGTCAAGCGCTGATGAGAAGTATTTCAAGAGGGCTGGTACCACTTACGGAAAAAGTAATCCGGAGGCCCAAACTTTTAATTTATTCTACTTTCTGTATTGGCTCGATAAGTTAACATTACATGTGCTTTTAAATATGTAAATAAATTTTTAAATGAAGAGCCGAAACGCTGTATTATGTTATCCTACTGGCCAGAGATGACAGATATTACTGCTCGTATTTATACCTAAAGGTAAGCGAATGGGGAACATGTTGATGGGGTAGCAACCGGAACGCCTTCCTCAGGACAGAGGTTCTGATATTTCTAATGCCAACTACCCGTTGGAGAGCTTAATAGGTGCTAAAGGTGAGCACGCAAATTAGGCATCAGATTTGCAGTTTTAGAGAGCGTAGAAAGGTCAGCTAACTGCGATGAGCAGACAGAGTTGTGGGCCTATACATAAATGCATTTTTGTAAACTTTGTTGCAGGAACAAATGTCATTTGGAAGAGAAGCCTCTGCTATCCCGTATGAGCCGATAATAGGAAGGCATATATAGGATAGAACCCCTTATAATATGTGAGCTTATATTTTGAATTTATATGAACGTGCTAAACGCGAAGTGAACAACAGTCAGTTACGAACGGTATAGTTGCAGGTAATGGCGACGTCGGCGTAAAATAGGCCAACCTGGAGATTGACTTAATGCTGTAGTTATGGCAGATAAGTGTAAATAATGAAGTTGCATATTACTGGTTACCTTTCATTCTATTGTTTTATTGCATATTATGATATTACAATAATATTACATCGTTATTGGTGTTTTTATTATATATTTATGATATAATTTTAATAGGCTAATAATAATATTTTTTAGAATATTATTACTATTAATAACTTCTGTAAGTTTTCATTTGCTACGAAGTGTGCCAAACACAAAATAGATATTGAAAATAAAACTTTAGGAGCCACTATACAATTAAACAGCACCATTTCACGAGTATGGGTAGCATTAGCACTTATTTGTAATTATCGCAATGTGGAACAAAATAAGCAAACACTGTCTAACCATTGACAGTGCGCAACAACATGAGATAACTTAATTGGTAATGGATATAAATAGTCAGAAATGTGTAACCACGGCATAAAACAAAGTGCATATCTGCGACGTGATGGTCAATGGGAGACGCGGTTCATAAAAATTGAAAGTAATTTAAAAAACGCGAATGCGTGTGAAGCGCCTACCCATTTGAAGACACGTAGCGCCACATTAAAACGCATTTAACACTTCAGCACAATGTCGAACTCATTCTTTTGTTCAATGCTCATTTTTTTCAACATAGGTGATTGTGCACTGCCTTCGAGGCGAGAGTATAATCCAGGTGATTAGCGAATGACCTTGTATTCAAAAGTAGTTTCGTGTGGGAAAACACCTTAGGGTGACGTAGAATGAACGAAACGTGTTAGCGGCCAATGGAGGAAGGATGCCGCAATTGGTCTGCGTGATTTAGGCTGGATGCGCACACATGCAATTTAGGAACTAAGTAATCATAACATTAAAAAAAAACCATACCCATACTACCCCGCGCAGGAACAACATGCAAGGCAAGATCTATTTTCATCAACTTATGCACCTTCCACGGTACTATTCCTCAAGGAACAATAAAATAGATAATGATGCATGCGGAGAAACCTATTCGTATTGGTGGCAGATAGATCAATACCAGACACCTTTACCATAGGAAGTTGCGCAATATTTTCTCGCCTTTTGTGTCGTGCTGAGTCTGTCCTGTTTCTTTTGGTTAAGGTGTGGATTAATCCTTTTCTCAAAATCACGCAAAAGCGAATAAAGAAGTCAAAGTGCAAAAAAACTCTGAACATTTTTGAGGCACCGAGCGATTCCTTTACTGTGAGAAATTCCTAAAAAAAAACGTTTGATGTTTAAAGTTTCAGGCCCGAATAATTTCCCTCTAACCGCCTTTGGGAGCAATTACGTGTGGGCGATGTTACCGCGCACGTTCTTAACAAACGCAATTTTTTAGAATAATATTACTATTAATAACTTCTTTAAGTTTTCATTTGCTACGAAGTGTGCCAAACACAAAATAGATATTGTCAAAGGTTTTATTCGAGCTGCTCATATTTGCTTTAAGCTAATCAAATCGTTTACCGAATATTTATGCAGTCCCTGAGGTATATTTCAACGTTATGTTTCGAAAACTTTTCCAAGTAACTGCAAGGAAAAGGCCACAAAATATGCACACAAATATTTTTAATTTGAGTATTTCGAATAGGCTGGTAGTCGGAGGTCATTCCGCAGTAAGACTGCAATTTAGACTTTTGGCGCCATTATGTTAACAGTTGGTTTTTAGAAAAAGTAGCCGCTATTTACGAAATAACCGAGCGTCTTACGAGCTACCGGGTTTATGGGAGTGAATGAAATCAATATCTGACCATTTCACGCACCAGCCTCGTTGATTGCTTATTGTTAAAAATGTCTTCTAAAACGACTAAAACAAGATCAATGCAAACTATAGTGTTGCAACAACACCCAGAATGCACGTAGAACGCCAGATGTTTTTGTCTACTAATATTCGAGAACCTACACTGCCCTTAAATAATACTGTATTTTCAACTGTGTGAGAGTCTACTGATCTCCTTTTTGTTACTTTAACTTGTCCGCCTTTTCAAGGAAAATGATGATGCCTTCTTCGTCTGCGATGTGCGAGACCTTTTGGAAAAGGTCGACCTTTGGAAACAAGAGATGCCACGGGTGACTCCTTTCTATGGTATGGATCTTTATAACGTCTTTTTTTTTAATTTTGTGTAAACGCGTCAAGATGGCGCCATTCTAAAATTTAGTACACAATTAATTGGACTTTCGTAGTTTTATCTTACAGCCACAAGGTTTCTGAAGCTGATCGGAACGTATCTAGCTAGGAAACATTAGCCGCCGTTGTGTCACTTCGTGAGGAGAACGAAGACCTGTCGTGCAAAGAGTGCTACAGATTTATTTTTTGCTTGTTATTCCATAAGCTTAGCTATATTTTGGACGCTTTCCACCTATATTTAGTAGAGTTTAAATGCCAGACGATCCCCATTGGTTTTGATGATAATAATGTACAATGCTGTATACTAACTTTGGCGTTGACGTGAACCAGTGAAAAAAAAAAAGATTACGTTTGTTTGTTGCATTGTATAAGCGTCAAAAGCTGAAACCGTTAACTAACGAAAAACAAAATATTATGAAAAAAGCACTCTGAGGACTGCACTGTTTTCACAGACTAAAAGCTAATAAATAACGTGGGAAACGCAAATAGGTTTAAGTTTTCTAGACTGTGTCTTTTTATAAAGTGGCTAAAGGATACCTTCGAATATAGTTACAAATTTTCTCTGTTAGCTTGCATCATGTTAGTTATGCTGAAAATAGGACGTTGAATTAGGTAATGCTGAATCAATAGGAATTCATTTCTATCTGAAGGATGATATATATTGAAACTCGTTCTTTCAAGTTCAGCACTGCAATGAGCTGCTTGCAATCCCGCACGCCTATAGCTATGGTACTAGATGAGGTTTATGCGCGGCAGCACAAACCGCTTGCACGTGAGGGTACAAACACAAGCCATACTCGCAACGAATGGCTTTATTATAACTTCAGCTCCTGAAACTGACATTATTCACCTGAAACACTGCAGGTGTTTCCACTTCAAACTCCCATAAACGCACCGTTTGAAAACAAAGTATAACGCGTTACTAAAATAATCTCTGAGTCTAGTTTTTATAGACTTCCGGTTTCATCCGCAACTGCGGTGCTTGAAATTTTTCAGCTACTTGTTGTCAGAGGTGCATACGGCTATTTTGACCAAGCAAACACAAGGCTGGGCATGGCGAATTCCTATTTTAAGGAAACTGGAATAGATACATATTACAAATGCCCGCGTCGCAAAACAGGGGCCTTTGCCTATTCCAACCATCTCCCTGAACAACGAGACTCATTTCGTAATCTTTTTCGCACTAACTTTTCTTGCAATTGTGTGGGACGACCCTGCTATGTTCTACAGAATCCGTGCGACAGAAATACCTAGCAAACTTGTCGCGAAGTGAGCCTTCGTCATCGGCCACCGAAAGTAAAACAGGTCAACAGTCACGGCACAGAACACACCACAAAGCCTGCGCCGCCCTTCTGCATGCCGCTTTAGAAATGCACTATAAATCACTGGCGTTCACTAAGCCAAAGGGATATGCACGACTGCGAGATGAGATATATGGCGCATGTGCACCGCATAAGCATTTCAGCGTAAAAATAATTTCTTTATGAGACTCTAGAGATTGAGGAGAATTCGGTTCTGACCTGATTCTCCTGAGACATTTTCAGTTCAAAACACTGGTAAAATCGGGTCGCACCAGAAAACGGACCGCTCTAAGAGCGCAGTTGCCTACAACAGTAGCTATACTCAACATACAACAACGAGCGCCGAGGCTGTTTGTCATACTATTTAGCCATGACACTGCGGGAAGGAATAGTCGAAAACATTTCTGAATATTTAAGGAGCAATAATGAAGCGTTCATGTTATGTATGAACGAAACATGTAAAAAAACACAAACCACAGCTATTGAATGTTTTTTCTTCGATTTTTTTTATTTTACAGGGTAAGAGTACGATTTTGATTCCTCCCATCACTCTATACATTGTCCACTGCCCAAAAAAAATGTGTGATGGATATTCGCAGCCAATTATGTACTTACATTATTGGCAAAAAAGCACACTTGTACCAAACTTAACATTAGAAACAGAAAGTTATCTCTGAAGATCCACGTAGAGAAGGATTCTAATAACGCTGGCGTCTCTGGTTTTTAGGTCTTCGTGAAAATTAATCAGCCAGTATAAGATATGATTGCACACGCGAACTCCATGCAGTCATATCATTTTATGAAGATGACATTCTAAGCCAGGTGCTCAAATCTTTGAGTTTTAGCCAACCCCGTGCTAGGGTTTGTGGTATTCTTCTGTGCGCAGTTCCTTCAAAATCATTTTGAAAGTGTATTCACCTACTGGTTCTAAGGCAGTTTGCTCCATACGCTTGTGGAGTAAGTAAACGACACATTGAAGAGTTTTTTTTTACGCCAGAATCTTCAGAGTTTGTAACAGTTGATCAAATACTTTTCAGCGATCAAAGCTTGCACGGATCCTGTGGTTTTACACCTTTTGAATGACCGTGGAGTAAACTTCGATTGTTCGAACAAGGTACGCCACTTTCCGTTGATTCACTCATTGCAACGTACAAATAACCTGATTGAGCCAAAAAGGCAGGCACGGAAGAGGTTCAACCATAAAGCCAACCGCTAAATTTATTCCGCAAATTTGTGGCATTTGCATGTGTAACTAATCTTGGAAACGTGTGAGAAAAGATTTTGTATATTGGTCGAGCAACATGTTTGTGTACGGCAATACGCTATTTTTTGCTCCTTGTTAACATTTCATGTGCTTAGTTTCGGTAGATTCGGTGATTACGCCCTCTGGTTCTTCGCTAAAAGCGTTACATTTCTCCCATAATTATGTGAACAAATAAAAGTGGTGTGTTTGAGAAAGTTTCACAGCATTTGTACGCGTAGAATTAAATTGCTTTATGACATTTTTAGCAGGTATCAACAATCAGTCTGATATGATCTCCCTGACGCTTTACTTTTGCTCTTGTCTTGACTAAAAATGCAAATAGGCTGACAAATACAAGTAAAGGGAAGTGCAGTCTAATATTTTTGAAATTCAAAGTATATTATCATGTGAGCTTTCTTGTATATTCTGACGAATCGATCTACACAAAAGCTAACAGTGGGTTATAGGAGTTTAACAGGCGCCTTCATTTTCACAGCAGTTATGTTTGTGACAACGAAGGTGATGATGACAATGAGTGTTAAGGCGTTACGTGTGAATACATTTGAAAACAATCAAGCTTCACCTAGACCCCTTCCTATCTGTTCTATGACAGGACCTTAATCTATTTTCTGTATTTAGCATACGAGTAGGAAAGTCCCCTATCATTAGGTGTGGAGTACCTTAGGACCGCATTATGTCCGTCCGCATCCATGCGCATAGCATTTACAATCGCAAACAAATCACACAGGCACCGACAGGATTCGAGCCTGTGTCTGGTAGACCACCAGAGTTAGTGCCAGCCGCCTTACCCATTGGGCTACGACCGTGGGTTAGTGCCCGAGAGTCGAACGGCTCACTCCCTCGCCTATAACGATGCGGAGTACCTAAGGACCTCCCAATGTCCGTCCGCGTCCATCCGCGCTCAGACCATCATCAAGCGAAAATCAAGCGGAATTTGATTTGAGCCGTGAGTGCAGTTTCATTTAGGGAATAATCAAGGTGCACCTCATGGCTCAAATCGAATGACAGTCGGGGCGCAAATCGGATGTCACTCGTGGCGCAACTTGGATGTCATTTTGAGTCCCCGTACTCCGCAGCGTCTCCATCATCCACGGAGTGGAGATGCTGCCATTTTTTCACCATTGTTTAATGTTGAATTTCGCGAAGGCAAATGCACAAAACACCTCTTCCTGCTTTGCATTGTGAGCTTTATCTGTGTCTTTATGAAAAAAATTCAGGCTTAACAGTAAATATTCATCCTCCTTGTGCTTTTCAATGTTGCAGGAATGCACCTCCATGTTCCTTCTACATTGCTGTCTTGCGATGTACCACAACTGTTTTGACTTCTTCCTGTCATCGAGATAATGGTCTTCTTCTATTCCTTGCCTATCCTCTTGGTGCCCGTGCTCTTACGCTGATTGTCCAACGGTTTTCACTTCTCTGCAATCCATGCCCAGCCCAAAACCACTGCTTTCTTTTAATATAAGCTATGATATTTTCCATCCGTCCGTCATATCAGGGATGGGAGCCTTATTTTTTTATCCTTAAGGAGTACATAAAAACAAAATACAAGTTGGGTTTATTACACAAACCCTTTTGAACCTCATCACATTGACACCACTATTATGCCAAACTTCGAACAACCAACAACGGTATAAAGAAAATGTGAACCATTGGCGACTCCCAATAGACTCTCTGGCAATTTCTCTATGATGTCAAACAATCTTTGTTCGATCGGCTGCAGCGATCTAAACCGTCGCCAAGAAACATGACTGCGGCACTGTACGGGGTCATCCTTATCCATTTGCCTTATCACTTGAATGCTAGCGTGCAGTTTACACAATGATAATTGTTTTTACTGCTGGCTTATAGTACGTCACTTATGTCCATTACACGTCACTGTAGAGCGAATTTCGAAAAGTTTGCGTCACTTTTGGATTTGTTTAATTAAAGACGTGCTCCGGAGCTGGAATGAATTTCAGGGACGTACTGAGCTCCTGTTGTTTCAAACTAAGCAAATCCTTGTACTTATGGCCGCTTCGAGTGTCACTCTATCTTTATTTTATTCATTAATGAGCTTGCGCGAGTTGTCATTCGTGTGTTTAATAAAGAACAATGTTCTTGCCATACACATCACCACTGGCAGCAGCCAATTTGTTTTACAATAAGAAATATGAACTGAAATAAAAAAATCTCTTCCCTTTTTTCACTTTCAACTTGGTTTCTGTAGGTAAATATTGCGCCCTCTTTTCCTTTCTTGCAGAGGGAGATTGCAACTATGCTGGATATGGGGACAAAAGCTGAGCGAATTCTGTACGCGCAGACTGTAAAAAACTGCTCGCACCTGGACTACGCAGAGGAAGTTGGAGTAAACATCATGACGTTTGACGCTCCTGAAGAGCTTGAAAAAATTCACCAGAAGAATGCGAGGTGATGTGAAGAGTCCGCTACCTTCTTTAAGAAAAAAACCCCGTTCCATAGCGTTCATTTTGTTCAGCAGATAAATCAAACCAGTACACGTTGCATAAGATGGTTTTCCGAGCTGCAGCTTACGGAAGTTTAAACAGAATCTTGAACCCCGTTCCACCCGTGTGAGAAACCTGCTAAAACAGCAGAGCTGTGGTTTTCTTGTTTTTCTCGAACGTCAATGACCTCTTGCCAAAGAACAACAGCGTCGTGTGCGCGCAAAGCCCAGATTTTTGGCACGGAAATCGGCAGCTAAACGTCAGTGGTTGGAGGCTTTCTCCCTCTCCCTCCCTAAGCGCGACAGCGAGGAACCCGCCCCTGTGACACCACTGCGCCCCTTATACTTGGGTCTGCTATCGTGCTTTTGGGCCTGCATTACGCACGACCTTCAGCTTACGGACGGCAATGCGCAATCTACAATACTCCTCTTTTAAAATCCCAGAGATTAAATTGTGGTTTATCATACGTCTCTCAAGTTTAAATAGTTAAGGTTGAAACGGCTACACTTTCGTGCTAGCAGATAATCTTGGACTTTGTGTTCAAGGTTGCATCCTTTCTCTCTCATGGTTTAGCAGCGGCAAAATTCGTTATTCGTGCCAAACCTTCGACGTATAGTTACCCAGATTAAGGTCGAGATCAAACTTCCCATGAGCATGCAGGGGTTTTTTACCTGCAAAGCTGTTTTTTTTTTTTTTTGTTAGCGTACCCTTTTCCCACAAGCTAGTATGTTCCGACACAATATACAAAATCTGCACAGAGAGTGTCACCTTACTGGCGAATACTCATACGGTGTGTTTCCAGGTAATACCTATAAACAATCAGTGACAGTCGTTTCCTGTTACCATTCTCATCTCTATCTGTACTCCTATCCAATCCTAATCCTACCTATAGAGACAAGGCGAGAAGTAGACATCCCTATCTATAGTTTTATCCTATCCTAATCCTATCTACAGAGATAAGACAAGAAGTGGAAATGTTTACAACCCTATGGTGAAATAATTTGTACACAAAAAATAAACACGGCGTCAACATACAGTCTTGTTGGAGCATGATTCCAAGCAGGAGTAAGATTGCAGTTGCAGCATGATTCATTAAGTTTTGCAGTATACATTCATCGATGCACATCTCTCGCGATACGATTTGCTTCGTCGCAAGGCCTTTAGGTGTGCGGGCACCTGCGGTGATTACGCCTTTGGGGTTGACAATTCTTAGCTTCGTTCTAAACCCTACAAACATCCTTTTCCAGCCGAACCTTGGAAATGTTATCTATATCGTTTTAATAATGGTAATACAAATAGTTTCTGAAGGAGAATATTGTAAGGAAAATAATGAATGTTAATGCAACGGTGCGGTACTGAGCGCCTTCTCGTAACGACGAATATTTAATGGGCTGCCGGCTAATCTGATTAACCTTCGTTTCCCGGCCGCGGCGGCCGCTTTTCTGATGGAGGCGAAAAGCAAAAACGCCCGTGTGTACGAGATTTCGGCGCACGATAAAGATCCCCAGGTGGTCAAAATTAATCCGGAGCCCTCCACTACGGCGCGCCTCATCGCCTGCGTTGCGTCGGCGCGTTAAACCCTACAATCAATCAATTAATCTGATTAACCCTGCTGAGGATTTAGTTTCTTACTTATTTATTTATTATTCTTACTTATCATCAGATGTCTACTTCACGTTAGTTCGTCAGTTATGCTACTGTATAAAAAGAATGTTTTGACGCTCTTTATCATCAGTTGGTCGTGGCCGTTAAGCATCAACAACCATCAAAATGATTAAACACAAGTATTTTTATCTAATAAATCTTTTGCATGTTGGGGCGTTCCCAGGGCACAATTTGTGCTGACCTTGATATCTATATTGTCCCTGAATAAGAAAGTGTATGACAGCTCCATCTTACGGGTACTCACCTACGGGGCAGAAACTTGGAGGCTCACTAAGAGGGTTCAACTTAAATTGAGGACGACTCAGCGAGCAATGGTACGGAAGATGATAGGTGTAACATTAAGGGACAACAAGGGAACGGAATGGGTCAAGGAACAAACGCATGTTTAGGACATACTAGTAGAAATTAAGAAGAAATGGACGTGGGCAGGGCATGTAATGCGAAGGCAAGATAGCCGTTGGTAATTAAGGGTAACCGAGTGGATCCCTAGAGAAGGCAAGCGTAGCAGGGGGCGGCAGAACATTAGTTGGGCAGATGAGATCAGGAAGTTTGCGGGGATAAATTGGTCGCAGTTAGCACAGGAGCGGGGTAATTGGAGATTAATGGGAGAGGCATTTGCCTTGCAGTGGGAGTAGATAGGCTGGTGATGATTATGATAGTGATGATAATATCCATATTGCGAATAAAAGTATGCGTGTGATCCCGGTAGAATCGAAGACATAGATAACAAGGTGCTGTCTTGCACAAAGAAAACGCCGCGTTTTCCGGCACGCGAATCAATTGTGTGCTTTACTTCTCTACCGAAAAAGCCCCGAAACTTTCACCATTGTCACTTTGTTGTTCCAGACTGCTGTTGCGAATCATCGGCGACGAAGTTGGCTGTCACTACACACTCAATAGAAAGTTCGGAGCACTCACTAGCGACGCCCAGACTCTACTGGAGAAAGCCCGCTCCCTTGGTAGGAATGTTGTCGGCGTCGCGTAAGTACCCAATACGCTTCAATCCGCACTAGTGATGATTGCAAGGCATCATATTGATAAGAAGGTATACATGATAATCTTTAAGAATGAAGCAAATATGGACTTGCGTGCTTTTTTTTTTTCTCGCGGAATGGAGACCGGGCCAACTCACAAAAATATAAATAGCAGAGCAATTGGAATGGAAATTTTTTGGTAACCGTAACATTTATGAACAGTGTTGTTTAAACCAATTGCGTACTTCTTAAAGCCAACGCTACATTATTCGGAGCCAAAGTTATTAGTCTTGTGTAGTTTTCAGAGTGCATATTGTCAAAATATAGCATGACAGAAATTCTCATTACAACAGAGCAAAACCAGCTATTACCAAAATCACAATAAATAAAACCTGCACTTTTAATGCTAATGGAACAATTTCTGCATAACGTGACACATGCCACTTGCATCCGCGGTGTGCATGACGAAAACAAGTTTAGTGTGAAAGTATATTTTTAAGACTTTAAAACAAAACTGCAACAATTTCTTCCCAGTCACTAAGTAATTTTACTGTGTTCTAGTACACACCTCAAAATAAATTGAAGTAAAACGACATGTATGCGGAAATGCATTTTCGACGTATGTTTTTTGCAAGAACGCAGCAACAGGCGTATTTTTCGCAGGGTTATATTTCGACAAATTTGGACATTTTAACGTTAGGCCGTTGCACGGCAAGCCGGTAACTTAAACGGAGCTTACCACTTGCAGGTTTGTTAGCGAGAGTCTTTGAGAACCAAAAACTTGATTTCAGCAGCTCTGTTACGAAATGAAGTTTTTGTTCAACAACGGCATTCCGCCATAATGCTTATGTGATTTTCTGACGTTTTTAAGGTTCCACGTGGGGTGCGCTTATCAGGATCCCGAAATATTTGTGAGAACTATACAACAGGCACGGAACGTCTTCGCCCTCGGGACTCAAATGGGGTTCGAGATGACAGTGCTTGACATCGGAGGGGGATTTCCGGGAGGACTGCGAAACAAGGAGAAATTTCTGAAAGTGAGTAACAAGCATTACCATTTGGGCTCCGTTCAATGAATAAAAGAAGAGCATGCAGGTTCGGAGTACAGTTAGGATTTAAAAAATAGCAGTGGCTTAGCTCGGCTATGCCAGGATATACGTAGCGTGAGCTAAGGTTCAGCTGGTTATTCTTAGGCTTCCCGGTTGTCTAGGATTGGCTGATTATCATGCTTACTGCTGCTAAAGCGATTTACAATCCAATGCAATGCAATAAGGTCCGTTCCAGTCCAGTACAGTCCAGTCACTGCTCCCCGCGCATGCGCAGCACGGCTCTCCAGGAGCCACGCGAAACGACTATCAAGCGGCTCCGGCGCAGCGCCAGACTTGGCTACTGCGCAATGGAGGCGCACAGCTGGGAACGCGCCGGCGCCAGTGCGTCTGCAGCGGCTATGACTTCACTCCTCTGGAATGCGCAGAACCGGCGAATGTGCAGACCCAATTCTCTACACACCCGTACTCTAATGCTCCTCACGCTTGCTCAGCATGGCCCTTCAAGGTCCAAGCGAAACTGCTCAACCTCGGCCAGTGTAGCTTTTGCTACAAAACGCCGCCCGGCATACTTATGATTGAAAGCGCAGCCTGTGATCGACCATTTCTCCATCAAAAAGCTTCTAGCCACTATCTTTGTTCGTAGTATGAATGCGTGTTTTTTTTTTTTCATGTACGTTGAAACTACAGCATATTTTATGCACGGAATAACAGAAGGAAAGTGAGCCTGTTACTATTTTTTGTTTAAAATGCAAGCGCAGCTGATTTTTTCTTCCCTACGTTTACGCAAACACCCCAAAACTCCACTCACTGAAAAAACTGAGACGGGAAATAAACCGACCCTCCCTTAAAATTCTGCTGTAGAGAAATTTCCCCTCGACCCAATTTATTTCCGACGCACATCTGGTATCAACAAACCAACTGGGACATGAACGTTATCCCTGTAATATATATAGTGAATAAAAGAGAAGCGTTTGAAATAGATGCGTAGCGGAAACGGAGTCTAAAATAACAACAGGAATACCGCAAAGACCTAACAGAATTCCTGTCGCACAAGGAAAACGTTTGTTGTGAAAACAGAAGTCCTGTTGCTACGACAGAGTCATCTGTTGTTACGACACACATTTCTGCCGTAACCACAAAGTTAATTTTCCAACGACAAACATTCCTGTAGGCACAACAGAACTGCCATTTATGCTACATTTCACAACGGGCAATAACATTCAAACCATGTGCAACTACTGACGGAATATCAGGATCACGACAAGACAGGAATTCGGTACGACGGAACATCAAACATAGAACAGGAATACCACACATGACAAGAATACGACAACATGACAGTACGACACTCGAAAATAC